>NC_042623.1:211936268-212586268 GCF_901001135.1 Rhinatrema bivittatum
GAAGGCAGCATTGGAAGCTACACTGGCGAGGCTCCTGTCCTTGAAAGCCATCCTCCCAGTGCCTGCCTGGGAAGTGCATTCTGGTCATTATTCCATCTATTTCATGGTACCCAAGAAAGGGGGTACCTTTCGGCCTGTCCTGGACCTCAAGCCCGTCAATCACTACTTACGCGTCCCGCGGTTTCGCATGGAAACTCTACGCTCCGTCAAGGCAGCAGTACAACCAGGGGAATTCCTCACGGCATTGGACCTGTCAGAGGCATACCTGCATATCCCGATCCATCCGGATCATCAGCGCTACCTACGCTTCAAGGTCCTAGGCCGCCACTTCCAGTTTCGGGCTCTGCCCTTCGGGCATTCACCAAGGTGGTGGTAGTGGTAGCGGCGGCACTCAGACGGGAAGGGATTCTAGTCCATCCCTACCTAGACGACTGGCTGATCAGGGCGAAATCACGAGAGGAGAGTCTGCGGACTACCGACAGAGTGATCGCCCTTCTGGAAAGCTTGGCTGGGTGATCAACCTCAGCAAGAGCTGTCTGCAGCCTTCCCAGTCCATAGAGTATCTGGGAGTACAGTTCGACATCCGGGCGAACACTGTCAGTCTTACGACCAAGAGACAGTTGAAGCTTCGGCAACGTCTCCAGTATCTGATGGGAGCCAGTCGGCCCATGGCTTGGGATTACATGCAGATCCTGGGTCTCATGGCATCCACCCTGGAAGTGGTGCCCTGGGCGCGGGCCCATATGAGACCTCTACAGCATTCCCTGCTCTCCCGCTGGAGCCCCCATCGACGGGACTATTCCACGCACCTTCCTCTACTGGCCAGAGTTCGGACCCAGCTGCGGTGGTGGTTGCAGTCCAACCACCTGAGCAGGGGGTCAAAGATGTCCTCGCCCACGTGGACTTTGCTCACCACGGATGCCAGCCTGAGCGGCTGGGGAGCACATTGCGAAGAACTCGCCACGCAAGGGCGATGGAACAGAGAAGAGTCAACGTGGAACATCAATCGCCTGGAGGCCCGGGCAGTCCGCTTGGCATGCCTTTGATTCGCTCACAGACTACGGCACAGAGCGGTCAGAGTGATGTCCGACAACGCCACCACGGTGGCCTACATCAACCGGCAGGGCGGAACCAGAAGCCGACAAGTATCTCTGGAGATCGCCCCGCTGATGGTTTGGGCAGAGGCGAATCTGCAAGACATCTCCGCCGTCCACATTGCCGGGAAGGACAATACCACAGCAGACTTCCTCAGCAGAGAAAGCCTGAATCCAGGAGAGTGGCAGCTGTCCCCCACAGCTTTCCAGATGATTGTCGATCATTGGGGGATTCCGGCCATGGATTTACTGGCGGACAAGTCCAATGCTCAAGTACCCAGATACTTCAGCCGCAGGCGCGACCCGTTCTCGTATGGCATCGATGCCCTGGTCCAGCCATGGCCCCCAGGGACTCTACTGTACGCCTTTCCTCCGTGGCCTCTGCTAGGAGCTGTCATCCGCAAGATTCAGAGACACCGGGGCCTAGTTCTTCTCGTGGCGCCGGACTGGCCAAGAAGACCCTGGTACGCGGACATGCGAAGGCTACTGGCAGGGGAGCCCCTTCCCCTACCTCCTCTCCGGGACCTTCTACGTCAAGGTCCCATTCTTCACGAGGATCCGGCTCAATTCTCTCTTACAGTATGGCCCTTGAGAGGGCTCGATTGAAGAAGAAGGGTTACTCGTAGCCCATGATTGATACCCTCCTCCGGGCTCGCAAGTTTTCCACATCCCTCACATACATCCGGATCTGGAGAGTATTTGCAGCATGGTGCGACACTCATGGCACCAATCCACATGCAACCACAATCCCTATTGTGTTGGATTTCCTGCAGGATGGGCTTCAGAAGGGTCTGTCCCTCAGCTCCATCAAGGTTCAGGTGGCTGCGTTGTCTTGCTATGGTCCCAGGAGGGATGGCAAGACCATCGCCAGGCACCAGGATGTTTCTCGCTTCCTGCAAGGAGTCAAGCATATTTGTCCGCCACTGAAGTGGCCTGTGCCTTTGTGGAACCTCAACCTCGTTTTGGATTTCCTCGCCGGATCCACCTTCCGACCCCTTCGGGGCCTGTCTCTTCGTTCTCTCACCTTGAAGATGGTATTCTTGCTGGCGGTGTGTTCAGCACGCCGCATCTCCGAGTTACAGGCACTGTCCTGCCGTGATCCCTTTCTTAGGATCACTCCAGAGGCTATCCACCTTCGTACGGTTCCCTCCTTTCTGCCTAAGGTGGTTTCCCAGTTTCATCTTAATCAAACCATATCCTTGCCTACCACGGCGGGTTTGCAGAAATCTGAAGAAGGTCGTTTATTACGCCATCTCGACATTGGCAGAGTGCTGCCCAGGTATCTGGAACTTACACAAGACCTACGAAAGACGGACCATCTGTTCGTCCTGTACAGCGGGAAGAAGCAAGGTGAAGCGGCTTCGCGGCCCACCATCGCCCGCTGGATTAAAGAAGTCGTTCGAGCCGCCTACGTGGAGGCTGGGAAGGCTCCGCCTCTACAGGTCATTCTACCAGGGCCCAAGCAGCATCTTGGGCTGAATCACGGATGCTGTCTCCGGCAGACATCTGTAAAGCAGCGACGTGGTCCTCCCTTCATACCTTTTCCAGGTTCTACCGTCTGGACGTCCAGGCCAGGGAGGACTCAGCTTTTGCGAGGGCGGTTTTGCATGGTCCTCAGGCAGCCTCCCGCCCAGGTGGGAGGTAAAGCTTTTGTACATCCCATTCGTACTGAGTCCATCTGGCTACACGCCAGGAAATGTTTAGATTACTTACCTGGTAATCTTCTTTTCCTTAGTGTAGACAGATGGACTCAGCATCCCGCCCCGCTGCCTGTGTGCATGAGTTTCACCGGTTCCAAGTAAGCCATGCCTTTGTTTCCATGAGAGCGTGCACTTTACCAGGTGTCAACGCTTTCCGGTTGGGAATGCTGGCGGTCTCCAGCCACTGTCAATCGGTCAGGGGAATCCTCTTTTTCACTTTTCACTGAGCGTCAGTACACACATCCATAACAGCTTTTGCAAGGAAGATTACTGAGTCGCTGCGCTTCCTGTGGGGCTATATACGCCCCCGTACTGACGTCAGATCCGTCTCCAACTGCTAGCACGCGGATACTATCCCATTCGTACTGAGTCCATCTGTCTACACTAAGGAAAAGAAGATTACCAGGTAAGTAATCTAAACATTGCTGTAGTTACACAATGTTAAGTTGTATCTTAGGAGTTACCACCCAGGAAAGAGATCTAGGCATTATAGTGGATAATACATTGAAATCGTCGGCCCAGTGTGCTGTGGCGATCAAAAAAGCAAACAATGTTAGGAATTAAGAAGGGAATGGAAAATAAAATGGAGGAGATCATAATGCCTTTGTATAGCTCCATGGTGAGACCGCACTTTGAATATACTGTGTTCTGTTCTGGTCACCGCATCTCAAAAAGGATATAGCTGCACTGGATAAAGTGCAGAGAAGGGCGACCAAAATAAGGGGCATGGAATGGCTACCCTATGAGGGAAAGGCTAAAGAAATTAGGGCTGTTCAGTTTGGAGAAGAGTCGACTGAGGGGGCATATGATAGAAGTCTACAAAATCATGAAAGGACTTGAACAAGTTAAATGTAAATCGGTTATTTACTCTCTCAGATAATAGAAGGACCAGGGGGGCACTCCATGAAGTTAGCATGTAGCTCATTTAAAACAAATCAAAGAAAAATATTTTTCACTGAGTGCATAGTTAAGCTCTGGAATTCATTGCCAGAGGATGTGGTTACAGCAGTTAGTGTAACTGGGTTTTAAAAAAGGTTTGGATAAGTTTCTAGAGGATAAATCCTTAAATTGCTATGATGGTAATTAATAAGCAGTAGTAGCTTGGGATCTATCTAGTGTTTGGGTACTTGCCAGATACTTGTGACTTGGATTGGCCACTGTTAGAAACAGTGGGCTTGATGGCCCACTGTTTAGATACTGGGCTTGATCGACCCTTCATCTGACCCAGTATGGCAAATCTTATGTTCTTATGGGGTTGATTCAGGAACAATGTCAGGAAATATTTCTTCAGAGAAAGGTGGTGAATGCATGGAATGCCCTTCTGGAAGAGGGAGGTGGTGGAAGGCAAGAATGGTAAATGTAATTCATGAGGGCATTGGATAAACAAAGGATTCCTAATGGCTAGAGGATGTAAATGAGGAAAAGGGGTAACGTATTACTAACTTTTAAATGTAACATTTCTGGTTAGGGGAAACCTGCACAGAGTGTCAGTTATTAATCTTGACAGAAACATGAAGGGTAACCTACACAAAATAGCAGTTACTACCTGGGCAACTTGTTGGACAGACTGGATGGACTAATTGGGTCTTTGTCTGCTGTCATTTACTATGTTATGATCCATAATGACTGTAATTGGAAAGATAGCTCCTTCCAACAGATGTTTCCAACATCATAATTGCCTTCTGTTCTTGGTTTCCAATGTCATAATAATGTTCTGCTGGAGAATCTAAAAGGTGGTCACATGGGTGGAGTCAGGGATCTGGCCTTTGAGACAGTATTGCTTCTGCTTCATTTTCACAGGTGGCATCTTCCAGTACGAAAGGCAACACTGGAGCAGGATAACATAGCTCTTCTTATCAGCTCAGATACTACTTCAATTTCTTGAAGGCTTATTGGGCTTGGGGATTCCAGATGTTCCTTGGGACCCCCTTACAGACCAAGGTGTAAGTAGAGCCACTACCCTTGAGAATCCTGCATACTTGACAGTAATTGGCAAAACCCAAGCACCACTGAAGAGTGTTAAGGCATGAAGTAACTGACCAATTAAGTCTTGCAGCAACTTTATCTAGACTCATCTCAAAGCTGTGATCTGAGATTTATATAACCCAAGAAGTGGACCTGCCTTTGCTCAAACCGACATTTCTTGAATTTAGAGAACAATTGGTACTGGCAAAGTTGAGAGAGGAATTCTCAACTTTGCCTATGAATGGTCAGGTCCAGAGGAAAAATCAGGATGACACCACATACTGTTCTTCAGAGCTCCTGAAATTCATAGTAACAAAAACTTGAAAGACAGCAGGGGTTGTAACAGATGAGGTTGTAAACTCTCCTCTTAAGTCCAAATAAGAGAGAGATCTTAAGTCCCTGAAGTCTGTCGGAGAGTTCACAAATTGAAAAGGGGTAACACGTAGTCAGTGCATGGCTTATGGGATCCACCTTTCTGAATGTTGAAGAACCTTGCTCCTGCAGGGGATTTTGAAGGGCAAATAAAGCCACAAGCCAGGTTTTCCTGTATGTACTCTGACATGGCTTTGGATTCTGGATCTGACAATGGAGACCTAGCCATGCAATGGCATGATTCCCGGGAATAATTCTATGGAAAAGTTGTACTCCCAATGCCTAGGAAGGGTCTTCATTTGTTTATTACTAAAGGCATCTGAAGAGGCGTGCAAGTGCTCTGGGAGGCCTGGGGATACTTCTACCACAGAAGCCATAAGAACGAAATCCATACATCCCTGATGAGGACCAAGAGATAATCTGCCTGGATTGCCAGTCAATAAGTAGGTTGTGCTACTGGAGCCATGGTAAACTCAGAAGGACTGCACATGAAGGTGATTGAAGAACCCAAAATGAGATGGTCTGAGTGCCATTTGTGCATCCTGAACATCAAGTCTGTGGTTGATCTTAAGGGCCTGCCATTAATGGCTATGACAGCAGCATTCAGTCTCAGGTGTATTATCAGCTCAGATCATATGTGTGTGTATATATGTATATATGCATATAATCATGATTGATTGAAGTTCACAACCACTCTGGAGTCAATATGCTGCCACTGATCCCAAAGGCCAGTGCCTGGAAACTAAAATGGATAAGCACTGCGCCCCATGATGTACTGAAAGGGTGACTTCCTCTTAAGTCATAGGCTGTGAATTTCAACTAGATCTGGGTTTGCAGAGGTGATTCCTGGCTATGTGTCCCTGGTCAGCACAATAAAGACACAACTTCCTTAAGTTCTGCTCAGTTTGAGATAACAACCCAATGCGACACAGTTCCATTTTTTCAAAATCTTCTACAGGATATTGAGTCCCCAAAAGAATGTAGGAAGTTCTCGACCCAGAGATCCCAATGTGGTCACTTGAGAACTGCAGGGGGTGTGGGAGCTGTAGTTGTGTCTCTGAGGCTCTGAGTTGAAGGATTCGGATAAGTGAATTTACCTGTTCTTTCAATTTTGTCAAATGTTGGTTTATGTCACCCATCTGTTTTCCATAGATGGACACAGCCAGCTTGGCAGGGTCTAATGTCCAGAGCTTGATATCGTGTAGTCTGCCAGGAGTGTGACCTCAAGGCTAAAGTGGCAGGTACATTGGTAAGGCGAGTCAGATGGGTCCCCAACTAGAACAGTGGCGGAGTGTCTTCTACCTGCAATGGTCGCCGTCTTCTTAGGTTGAGCCCTAGAGTGCTTGTGATCGGCAGGGCTGAAGTACTAGGTCCCAAACAAGGACTATGCAGGAACACAGTATGAGGCACAAGTGAGCACTGAAAACAGGAAGACCGGATGAGACGAATCAGCATATCTGGAGAAGCAAGGAATACTGTGGAGTCAACGCAGCGAGATAAATTCTGAAAGCAGAACTCCAATGAAGGGGCCGGAGAATGAAAACCAAGCTCTAACAACCTGTTGACTGGAAGCCTGGAATTATATGTGTCTGGATAAGAAACCAGATGGCCACCAGCAAGAAATGTGGGCCAAAGAGCTGGGATAACTAAGCATTTGTCCCTGAGGCTCTCAGAGACCCCTGCTGGCAGAAGGCAAGAACTGCTTATCGGAACCTCACACTGGTCCTGTGAGATTACAGGGCCCTGCACATTTAAACATCAGATTGAAGCCGGATTGCGCTCCTCCTGCTGGTTGGATGGATGGAAGGAGGCTGATTACCAGATTTCTCGTAGGTGTATCTGGGACTCTTGTTCCCTGTAGTGTTAGTAGTGAGGGAGGAGTACTTTTTCATGGGAAGGGGAAAATCTATTGGACTGTTCTCATGGAAAATTGTAATAAACCTACTGTCAACATACACCTAAAAGCTCATTAAGTTTTGTTATCACAAAATATTTTTTGGGCCTAATGCAAAAGCCTAGTGCTGGATATGTCCTGCATAAAAGAGAATTAATTTTATACAGTTTGACTTACATCTCTAATATCAAAGAACCCCACTATAAGTGGAATAAATTTAAATATCAAAAATAAGAACATAAGACGTTGCCATGCTGGGTCAGACAAGAGTCCATCAAGCCCAGTTCCTGTTTCCAACAGAGGCCGAACCAGGCCACAAGAACCTGGCAATTACCCAAACACTAAGAAGATCCCATGCTACTGATACAATTGATAGCAGTGGCTATTCCCTAAGTAAACTTGATTAATAGCAGTTAATGGACTTTTCCTCCAAGAATTTATCCAAACCTTTTTTGAATCCATCTACACTAACTGCACTAACCACATCCTCTGGCAACAAATTCCAGAGCTTAATTGTGCTTTGAGTGAAAAAGAATTTTCTCCAATTAGTCTTAAATGTGCTACTTGCTAACTTCATGGAATGCCCCTTAGTCCTTCTATTATTCGAAAGTGTAAATACCCAATTCACATCTACTCGTTCAAGACCTCTCATGATCTTAAAGACCTCTATCATATCCCCCCTCAGCCATCTCTTCTCCAAGCTGAACAGCCCTAACCTCTTCAACCTTTACTCATAGGGGAGCTGTTCCATCCCCTTTATCATTTTGGTTGCCCTTCTCCATCGCAACTACATCTTTTTTAAGATGCGGCGACCAGAATTGTACACAGAATTCAAGGTGTGGTCTCACCATGGAGCGATAGAGGCATTATGACATTTTCTGTTTTATTCACCATTCCCTTTCTAATAATTCCCAACATTCTGTTTGCTTTTTTGACTGCTGCAGCACACTGAGCCGATGATTTTAAAGTATTATCCACTATGATGCCTAGATCTTTTTCCTGGGTGGTAGCTACTAATATGGAACCTAACATCATGTAACTACAGCAAGGGTTATTTTTCCCTATATGCAATACCTTGCACTTGTCCACATTAAATTTCATCTGCCATTTGGATGCCCAATCTTCCAGTCTTACATTACAGGAGGACCTTGCATCACAATCCGTTTGGGATTTAACTACTCTGAATAATTTTGTATCATCCGCAAATTTGATAACCTCACTTGTCGTATTCCTTTCCAGAATCCCTGAGGCACACCACTGTTTACCCTTTTCCACTGAGAAAATTGACCATTTAATCCTACTCTCTGTTTCCTGTCTTTTAAATGTTTTTTAATCCATAAAAAGGAAATCGCCTCCTATCCCATGACTTTTTAGTATTCTTAGAAGCCTCTCATGAGGGACTTTGTCAAACGCCTTCTGAAAATCCAAATACACTACATTTACTGGTTCACCTTTATCCACATGTTTATTAACCCCTTCAAAAAATGAAGCAGATTTGTTAGGCAAGACTTCCCTTGGGTAAATCCATGTTGACTATATTCCATTAAACCATGTTACGTTTGGGCAGTGATCCGGTGTAGTGAACACCACCTTCAGGAGTGACTCCAGGTGGAGAGAGACAGGGATGGCTGGAAAGTCTCTGATGGCTGGGAAGGAATGTGAAGCGGCAGGAGTGTATGGAGCTGGGCGATGGCTGATATATGGAGCCGAGAACTAGCTGGGAAATAGTAAAGGTCCATGTAGGGTCAAGGCAGGCGGCAGGCAACAGAGTCAAAGTCCAGGCAGGCGGCAGGCAACAGTGTCAAGGTCCAGGCAGGGTCACAAGAACATTATAGCAAGGCAGAGGGCCCGAAGGCCATACCCACATGGAAAGGCAAAGGGTCCGAAGGCCACGCACACACAGCAAGGCAGGAGACCCGAAGGCCACACACACACACGGCAAGGCAGAAGGCCTGAAGGCCACACACACACAGCAAGGCAAGGCAAGGCAGAGGGCCCGAAGGCCACACACACACACACAGCAAGGCAAGGCAGAGGGCCCGAAGGCCACACTCAGCAAGGCAAGGCAGAAGGCCCGAAGGCCACACACAGCAGCAAGGCAGAAGGCCACACAATTGCAGGAAGGCAGAAGGCCCGAAGGCCACACACAGCAAGGCAAGGCTAGAGCAGGGAGCCCAACGAGCTCGATGCCCAAGCACTGGAGTCTAGGGTAGGCAGGGCTATAAAGGCACATCCAAGACATAGAGCAGATGGATTGGGCCAGCCAGGAGAGCCTGCTCTTGAAGGACCCCTGGTGGTGAGGCGGTTGCACAGCAGCCATAGCCGTAACAGTACCTTCCCTCTAAGGCTTCCCCCTCCTCCTGGGTCCCAACTCTTCAGGGGGTACTGAGTGATAAAAAAGTTAGACCCCTCCTGGGGTGGCATGGTAATTTTCAACCCCTCTTGGGGTGATGCAAAGAATTCTACCCCTTCCTGGGGCAGCGAAACGGTCTCAAACCCCTCCTGGGGCGACCAAGCAGTCTCGGACCCCTCCTGGGGTGATGCAGTGAATTTTACCCCTTCCTGGGGTGGTGAAACGGTCTCAGACCCCTCCTGGGATGACCAAGCAGTCTCGGACCCCCTCCAGGGGCGGCAGCTGGGGCCGGTTTGGTCCCCTCCAGGGGCGGCAGGATAATGGAATCGGTTATGGATGGTTCACCAATAGTGGGAGTACTTGTGATGGAACGAAGGGAGGATAAAGACTGGACGGCTAAGGACTTGGTAAGCAGAGATGGATCCTTGGAGCCTAGATCATGATTCCCTGGTTCTGAAGGGTGGACAGGCAGCTTGTTAAAAGAACAGGCAGCTCTGGAATGTCTTGAGGCACAGTTCGTTAGTCGTGACCAGGCTGCAGCTGAGGGAAGCAGAGCTCTGCTCGGGTTAATTAGCTTTCTCTGCTTTAGAAGATCTTGTTTCTGAAACCCCCGTATGGCAGTCACGGGAGCCTTCTTGTCCAGGTGAGTTTGTGGGCTTTCTAGAAGATAGCTTGTGCTTTTAGGAGCAGTTTCCTGTAGGGTTTCATGAAGTATTGAGCTGTCAATAGTCCTAACCTTCTTAGTTGGACCAGAAGCAGTATGCAGGGTAGTCGAGCTGACTGTTTTTCCTAATGAAACAGCTGGTCCTATAGCTGAGCAACAGGGGCAAGGTTTGCCTGGAGGTAATAGGCTTGGGATACCCGCACACTTCCACCATCCAAGCTTAGGAGTAGAACAGTTCAAACATTCCTGGTAGACAGAAACATTTCTCTTGTAGCAGTAACTGCAGATCCAATGTTCCTGATCTGCAAGCTGACAGGCTAGACAGTTCTGGTAGCTTGGGTATTTCAAGGTCTGACAGGAATTGCAGGTATAAAACCTTTGAGATTGAGGCATGCTGTGGTCTGAGGAAAAACAAATTGACTCACCGGGTTGACACAGAGTTCTATCTCTCTCTGGAGGGTGGCTTCGGCATACTGTTACGTTTGGGCAGTGATCGGTGTAGTGAACACCACCTTCAGGAGTGACTCCAGGTGGAAAGAGACAGGGATGGCTGGAAGGTCTCTGATGGCTGGGAAGGAATGTGAAGCGGCAGGAGTGTATGGAGCTGGGCGATTGCTGATATATGGAGCAGAGTACTGGCTGGGAAATAGTCAAGGTCCAGGCAGGCGGCAGGCAAACAGAGTCAAAGTCCAAGCAGGGTCAAGACAGGCGGCAGGCAACAGTGTCAAGGTCCAGGCAGGGTCACAAGAACCTTATAGCAAGACAGAGAGCCCGAAGACCTCACACAAACACACACACAAGGCAGAGGGCCCGAAGGCCACACACACACAGCAAGGCAGAGGGCCCAAAGGCCACACACACACAGCAAGGCAAGGTAGGGCAGAGGGCCCGAAGGCCACACACACACAGCAAGGCAGGAGACCCGAAGGCCACACACACACAGTAAGGCAAGACAAGGTAGAAGGCCCGAAGGCCACACACAGCAAGGCAGAAGGCCCGAAGGCCACACACAGCAGCAAGGCAAGCAAGGCAGAAGGCCCGAAGGCCACACACAGCAAGGCAAGGCTAGAGCAGGGAGCCCAACGAGCTCAATGCCAAAGCACTGGAGTCTAGGGTAGGCAGGACTTATAAAGGCACATCCAAGACATAGAGCAGATGGATTGGGCCAGCCAGGAGAGCCTGCTCTTGAAGGACCCCTGGTGGTGAGGCGGTTGCACAGCAGCCATAGCCGTAACACATGTCTTTCTATATGCTCTACGATTTTGATCTTGAGAATAGTTTCCACTATTTTTCCCAGCACGGAAGTCAGGCTCACTGGTCTATAGTTACCCAGTTCGCCCCTGGAGCCTTTTTTAAATATTGGGGTTACACTGGCCGCCCTCCAGTCTTCAAGTACAATGCATGATTTTAATGGTAGGTTACAAATTTTAACTAATAGATCAGAAATTTCATTTTTGAGTTCCTTTAGTACCCTAGGATGCATACCATCCGGTCCAGGTGATTTGCTACTCTTTAGTTTGTCAATCTGGCCAGGTTCACAGTGATTTCATTCAGTTCGTCTGACTCATCATCCCTGAAAACCATCTCCGGAACTGGTATCTCCCCAACATCCTCATTAGTAAACATGGAAGCAAAGAATTAATTTAGACTTTCTGCAATGGCATTCCCTAAGAGCCCCTTTAACCCCTCAGTCATCTAATGGTCCAACCAACTCCCTCACAGGTTTCTTGCTTCGAATATATTTAAAAAAGTTTTTATTATGTGTTTTTGCCTCTATGGCCAACTTCATTTCAAATTCTCTCTTTGCCTGTCTTATCAATTTTTTACACTTAACTTGACATTGCTTATGCTTTATCCTATTTTCTTCAGATGGATCCTTCCAATTTTTGAAGGATTTTTTTTGGCTAAAACAGCCTCTCTCACTTTACCTTTTAGCCATGCTGTTAATCATTTTGCCTTCCTTTCATGTTTCTTAATGCGTGGAATACATCTGGACTGCGCTTCTAGGATTGTATTTTTAAACAGTGTCCAAGCCTGTTGAACACTTTTAACCTTTGCAGCTGCACCTTTCAGTTTTTTCCTAACTATTTTCCTCATTTTATCAAAATTTCCCCTTTGAAAGTTTAGTGTTAGAGCTGCAGATTTACTTATTGTCCCCTTTCCAGTTTAGTTTAAATTTGATCATGTTATGATTACTGTTGCCAAGTGGCCCCACCACAGTTACCTCTCTAACTAAATCCTGCGTTCCACTAAGAATTACATCTAAAATAGCTCCCTCTCTTATTGGTTCCTGAACCAATTGCTCCATGAAGCTATCATTTATTACATCCAGGAACTTTGTCTCTAGCAAGTCCTGATGTTACATTTACCCATTCATTATTGGGGAATTGAAATCTTCCATTATTATTGCACTGCCAAATTGATTTCTCTTAGCATCTGTCTGACCATATTGTCCAGGAGGACGGTAGTATACTCCTGTCACTATACTCTTACTAAACACACATGGTATTTCTACCCATATAGATTTTACTGAGCATTTAGTCTCTTGTATGATCTTTATCCTGTTGGACTCTATATCCTCCCGGACATAAAGTGCCACACCCCCACCAAGTTGATCCTCCCTATTATTGTGATATAATTTGTTCCCTGATATAGCACTGTCCCATTGGTTATCCTCCTTCTACCAAGTCTCTGTGATGCCAATTATGTCAATCTCATCATTTGCTGCTAATCACTCTCTCTCCCATCTTACTTCTTAGACTTCTGGCATTGGCATACAGACATTTCAAAGTGTGTGTTTTGTTTGTATTAACAACCTGCTTTTCAGTTGTTAGGGATAATTTGTAAATCATTAGCTTTGGTGATTTTTTGCATATAGGCACATGGACTACATTTGCTTTTATTGGAAACTCTCCTGTTTCATTAGTATCCTTCAAGGATACATTTCTCCGAATCATGCACTGCTGAGTGACTGTCTGCTTTGCCCCTTATTCTAGTTTAATTTTTGAAAGTTAGTGCCAGCAGCTTGGTTCCACTCTGGTTAAGGTGGAGCCCATCCTTTTGGAAAAGTCTCCCCCTTCCCCCAAAGGTTTCCCCAGTTCCTTACAAACTGAATACCTCTTCCCTGCACCATCCGTCTCATCCATGCATTGAAACTCTGGAGCTCTGCCTACCTCTGGGGACCTGCACATGGAACAGGAAGCATTTCAGAGAATGCCACCCTGGAGGTTCTGGATGTCAACTTCCTACTTAAAATCTTAAATTTGGCTTCCAGAACCTCTCTCGCACATTTTCCTATGTCGTTGGTGCCCACATGTATCACGACAGCCGGCTCTTCCCCCAGCACTGTCTATAATCCTATCTAGGTGACGCATGAGGTCTGCCACCTTCGCACCAAGCAGGCAAGTTACCAGGCGGTTCTCACGTCCACCAGCCACCCTGCTGTCTACATTTCTAATAATTGAATCACCAACTATGATGGCCGGCCTAACCCTTCCCTCCTGGGCAGTAGCCCTAGGAGACTTGTCCTCAGTGCGAGTGGACAATACATCACCTGGAGAGCAAGTCCTTGCTACAGGATTACTTCCTGCTACACCAGGGTGATGTTCTCCTACTGGGAGACCTTTCTGATCCAAGGCAGCACTGGGGCTGCCAGACTGGATTTGGGACTTGGCTACTATGTCCCTGAAGGTCTCATCAATGTACCTCTGTTTGCCTCAGCTCCTCCAAGTCTGCTACTCTAACCTCCAGAGATCGGACTCGTTTCCTGAGAGCTAGGAGCTCTTTGTACTGAGTGCACACATACAATCTCTCACTGGCGGGTAAAAAAATCATACATGTGACACTCAATGCAAAAGACTGGAAAGCCACCCTCTTCCTGCTGGACTGTTGCCTTCATCTTAGGTTTATTGAGTTCCTAGTTAAGTTTAGGATACTAAGGGAGTTGGAATGAGAGTACTTTAATTAGTAAATTCATCTGTAAATTTAATCAGCTAGTGTCCTACATGGGGATGATTAAACTTTCAATAAGGGCTGGTACAATAGTATGATTTAGATAAGACCCTGATTGATTTTTAATGAGAAAGTGTCTCTTGCTTAAAAATCAAGGGTTGAGTGGTTGGGAAAGACAGACACTAGAATTAACTATCTCTGGCTTGCTTATTACCTCGGGGACACACACACTCTAAAGAATATATCCCTCAATTTCACCTTTCACCAAACTTTTATAAGTCCAAAAATTTCTGAAAGCTATACTTACCAATCCTCTTTAACCACTGTTAAATTAATCTTCACTCAGTTAATTGAAGGTTTTGAGATTCGCGCACCCCTCCTTTATGCAAAGGGTGCGGGGCCTCTAGAAGCTGGGGCTGTGGAAGTCGATCCCTGGATTGCTTGCGGTGAAATCTGGACTCCTCTCCTGGGGAATGCTGGGAGCAGTATGCAGATGAGCCTTTCGATCATCCTCTACTGCAAAGGGTGCGGGGCCTCTGGAAGCTGGGGCTGTGGAAGTCGATCCCTGTATCGCTTGCGGTGACCCCTGGACTCCTCTCCCATGGGATGCTGGGAGCAGTATGCAGATGAGCCTTCTGGTCCTCCTCTATAAAGATGTGTGTTCACTAACGATCTGCTACTGCTTTTTTTATTTTTTTATTTATCAATTTCAGAATTTTACAGACAACAAACGGTGTCATAGAAAATTAGGTTCAGTGATTACACAGTTCCTCATACTATTTTCTTTACCATACTATTCAAATCAAAAACTGCCTATTTGTTACTCATACAAGCAGGGGGAGATATAATTAGAGCAATTACAATTCAACATTTAAAGTAATAAAGAGTAAGGCAGATTATACATTAACAGCCAACAATTATTTCATCCTGTATCTTTAGTCCATTGATGTGATTGTATAAAGCTTTCCAGTTGTTCCGGATCATAGAAAACATATCTATTTCCCTCAACTTTCATGACACATTTATACGGTTACCGCACTATTATTTGGGCCCCACATTGCCTAATTTGAGGAACCAAATTCAGAAACGTTTTCCTCCTTCTTTGTGTCTCTTTGGCAACATCCGAATATATACTGGATCTTCTGATTAAGGGAGAAGACACTTCTCTTCTGAAGAAATTTTTTAATAATGTTATCCCTATCAAGGGGCAACATAAATTTAACAAGTAAAGTTCCTCTTCCTTCTACTTGTGAATCAAGTGAGGTTTCCAGAAATTCTGTAATATTCAGAGTATTTTCTTTTTTTTTTTTCTGTTTAAATCTGTTTGTACCTGCATTTGTGACTTTACAATGTGAACAACAATAACAAGCAAAAGAAGAATGGATAACAATTGCATACATGCATTTCTAAGTTGGAACACAGAAGCTCTATAAACAACATTGCCTATCCACCAGAAGATAACAGATCCAATGGTATTATAATAGAGAAAGAAAAAGAAGTAGAAAAGGAAGTCAGGGCGTAGCCCCAGCAAAGAAGGCATATAAGAAGTAAAAACACAAAAAGAGAGAGAAGCAGTAATAAAGAAGACCAAATAAAGAAAAATGAATTGAGATATGGACAGAGTAATAAAGACAGAGAGAAAAAGAAGGGAGTAGGTCAAGGGAAGGGAAGAAAACAAAGGGAGACGGGGAGGGGCTAAGGTGGAGGAGGAGAAGAGACTCATCGTGACTGATACAGCAGAGGGAAGCTTTGAAGCGCGCCATGCGCAGGTTAACGATGGACGCAAAGTTTCCAACTCTGCAAACGCCCTGTGGAGAGAGCATAATATCTGATTCGAAGCGTATCGGGAAGGCAGTATTGTACCAGGAAAAATTTCCAAAAGGAAAGGAGAAAATAAATACTGTTCTATATAAAGCCATCTTGGGTGATCCAATTTGTGGGTAGAAGGAATGAAATAGTGGTATCCTTGCTGCAGGATGAAGGCTTGATGGTATGCGTAAAAATCGGGAAAGTTTACACCCCCTAAATGTTTGCTGGCCTTTAATTTTTTCAGTGCAATCTTAGGAGCTGTATTATGCCATAGGAATTGCATTAGTAAGCGGTCCACATGGGTATAGAAATCTGCAGAAAAAAATATAGGAATCATGGAGAGGATATATGTGATTCTTGGGGCTAGAACCATTTTAATAGTTTCTAGCCTGCCCCACCAAGTTAAATGCAGCGGAGACCATTTGAGTGCCGCATCCCGAAGTTGTTGCAAGATCAATGTTTCACAATGGATAATTGTATCCAGGGGATCCAGATAGAAATACACCCCCAAATATTTGAGACTTTTATGCACTTTTTGTATCTGAAAGCGGGAGGTATCTATCATAGATTCATAATAATTTAAAGGAAGAAGTTCCATTTTGTGCCAGTTGATTTTGTAGCCAGATAAAGAAGAATAAGCGGAGATGAGGGTAAAAAGGTTAGAGAGGGAAGAAACAGGGTTTGAGAGAAAAAGAACATCAGCAGCATAAGCAGACAACTTAAACATTTCAGTACGAATCGTAATCCCTGTAATAGAAGAATCATGTCGAATAGCTATTAGCAATGGTTCCAAAGCCAGGTTGAACAGTAACGGGAAAAGAGGGACACCCCTGTCGTGAACCTCGAAAAAGGGGAAAACGGGG
Source organism: Rhinatrema bivittatum (assembly GCF_901001135.1). Classification (NCBI taxonomy): domain Eukaryota; kingdom Metazoa; phylum Chordata; class Amphibia; order Gymnophiona; family Rhinatrematidae; genus Rhinatrema; species Rhinatrema bivittatum. The sequence continues at coordinate 211,952,934 of NC_042623.1, forward strand.
ATGATATGTGTTGTATCCAAGATAAAAAAAAAAAAATAGGACCAATTTCATACCACTGGAGTACCTAAAATAGGAAGGCCATTCAATGCGATCGAATGCCTTCTCAGCATCTAGTGAAATCGCTACCACTGGAGAATTAGTGGGGAACATGAAATTATTAATATGCAGAAAGAGCGGGAGTTGTTAGTAATAAGGCGACCCTTGATAAAGCCAGACTGGTCCAGATGGACCAAGAGAGGCATGAGGTGAGATAATCTGGTAGCTAGGATTTTCGCAAATGTTTTATAATCCTGGTTAAGAAGAGAAATGGTGCAATAATGTGCTATAATGGTGTTGTCCTTCCTGGCTTTGGAAGTACCACCACACATGCTTCAGTGAAGGCAGATGAAGCTTCAGGGTGCTGAAGAAGAGAGGAGTAGAAGAGTTGCAAGTACGGTACGAGATCCTTTTGGAAAGTGTGAAAAAAATCAGTGGTAAATCCATCAGGCCCTGGAGATTTACCCAACGAAAGAGATGATATAGCTGACATAAGTTCATGTAGCTGGATGGGTTCGTCCAATCTGGTCGCTTGAATATCCGAGAGAGTAGCATGAGGCAAGGATGATAAAAAACCATTAATCTCCGCTGATGACAAAGAGGTTTCCGATTTGATAGAGGGTGGCATAGAATTCTCGGAAAGCTTGCAGTATTTCCTCATCTGAGGTCAGCGGTTTTTTAGAGGGAGACTGAATTTTTACAATTCATTTTTTATCCATTCTTTTCTTTAATAACGATGATAGCAAATGGCCGCATTTGTTGTTTTCAGCATTATAGAGAGCTTTAGTCTGAAAAAGATTCAACTTCACCTGTGAACTGAGTAACTGATTATAGTGATATCTGGCTTTCAGTAGAGCATTAAAAGTCGAGGATGAGGGAGCCAAAATGTGGATTTGTTCCAATGAAGCAACCTCTTGTCGCAAAGCTTGGAGAGTAGCCTTCTGGAATTTTTTCTGACATGTGGAGTAGCTTATTATTTCACCAGAATTGTGGCTTTAAAGGCTGCCCAGAGAGTAGGGATAGTGATGTCCGAAGTGGTGTTAAGTTGGAAATAGTCCGAGATCTTTATTTTGAGCTGGTCCAGGAATGCTGAATCTGATAAAAGGGTGGAGTTGAAGCGCCATTGGTGATCAATTTTAGCGGCATTTGTAGACTGCAGACGAGTTACTGCAGCATGATCAGAGATTAAAATCAGGCAGATCTTAGCTGACTGCATCTTGGGGATCATGTTACTAGAAGTGAGAAAGTAATCTATCCTCGAGTAGGAAGAGTGAGGGAACGAAAAGAAATTGTAATCCAAGTCCATAGGGTGGAACAATCTCCAGGGATCCGTTAGTCCATAAGTAGTCATAAGATGCCGCAGCTTGGTTGTAGATTTGGATAGAAGAGGCCTAGCTGAAGATTTTTTATCCAGAATAGGATTCAGGGGCTGGTTGAAATCTCTCCCTATGATACACTGAGCCAAGTCCACTGAGAGCAATTGTGCAAATGCCGTTTGGAAGAAAACCGGTTCATCCTGGTTGGGTGCGTATAAATTAAGAATAGTGAACTTTTCGTTCTGTAAGAGAATTTGAAGAAGATTCCATCGGCCATCTCCATCTGCCGCTTGATGCAGAATCTGTGCTCCCAAACGTTTGTGAAGCAATATAGCTGTCCCCCTTTTTTTGATTGCTTGACTAAAAAAAACATGTCCAACCCATTGCTGTTTTAGTTTACATGATTCTGTATTATTCAGATGAGTCTCTTGAATGAGAGCAATGTCCGCATATAGAGTTTACAGTTATGTTAATATTTTCTTCCTTTTAATAGGGTGTGAAAAGCCATTCACGTTTAATGAAACCAAGATGAATTGAGAGACGGTAGTCGCCATAAGTGAGGTGTGATTGAGATGAACAGTTGTGGACATCCTCCATCATAAGCAATGAGTCCTACATTCTTGGATGAGTCGGGTGGGAAAAAGGGGAGGTAAAGGAGAAGAAGAGAGATAGCAGGAGTATTAGGAAAAACACAAGTATACATAGAGAAAGAAGGAGAAAAGCTAGAAGAAGAAAAGAAAGTGAAAATCTTGAGGCGCTAAGACCACCCAGTGCAAGCACTACAGGTAAAAAAAAATAAAGAGCCTCTAGGTGGACAGATGGCTCCAAACTCTCTGCTTCCTGAGAGACCTAGTTGAAAGAATCTTAGATATATGGGTCAGAAAAACCTTCATATTAATCTAACAGGGCCCACCATAAAGGACATGCGCTATGCATAGTACAATCAGTAGTGGTTTGGCCCGCGGGGAAAAAAATATAAATTAAAAAGGGGAGGCACCACGGGTTCCAGGCTACTACCCGCTGTGAAATTGTGGGCGAGTATGAACAGATAAGAGCTATTTGCTGTATCGTGAAAAAATATAAGCCACAACAATCTGTATAATAATAATGCATCCGTTCGTAGAGAGAAAAAGAAATAGGCTCTTGTTGAGCAATTACGATGGAATTACATCTGAGTTAGAAGAGCTTTCATGTTACCATCCCTGGAGCGTCTTCGTGAAGCAGCAAAAATTCTTCTGCGTCTTTTGAAGTATGAAATATCTTCGTCTGATTATTAAGAGTTATTTTTAGCTGAGCCGGATACAGGATACGCCATGAACACTGCCCATTGACCTTTAAAAAGAAACTCAAGACTTGACTGTTCAAACAAGCCTTCTCCTAACCCTATTCTAATCCCCTTAATCTGTAAACACACAACCAGTACTTCAACTGCTAAACCCCGCTACCAGCAATTACATTGCCTTTTTGTCACAATCAATATGATATAGGGTCTAGTTTCATATGTATAGGGGTGTTATGGCACAACCAATATTTGTTTAAATTCCTCTTTCATTATTTCATATTGCTCAGCTGCTCATTTGTTATTTGCTTATTGGCCAGCGTTTATTTATACTGTTTATTCAAATATATAGGGTGGCTATAGCACACTACTGTTGTTCGGTTTAAATATAGCTCTTTTGCTCTTCTCCCACTTTTCCTTTTACCTTTATATTCTGTTAATGTCCCCCCCCAATATATCTTATCTCTACCCTGGTTCCACCCACCTCACATCCTCAATTCTAGTATGTCTCACGCAGCATTCTACTGTATCTGCTTATACATATTGTTATAAATTTTTAATGTGAATTTTACTCTGGTTCGATGTAAACCGATATGATGTGTCATGAATGTCGTTATAGAAAAGAATTAAATAAATTTTGCCCCCAAGGCCTGTAGCCGAGGTTGCTGGGACGAACAAGATTGATTGGCCTTGATAGTTGAGGGGGTTTTGCTTTGGGCCGACATTAGTATCATCAGGACTTGAGGGTACCTTAAAACCTTAAAGATTATAGGCCGGGGGAACCTCTGATTCTGTGGCATTTTTGAAGGGACCCGATGGGCCCTTTCAGTTTCAAAGGGTCGGTTGAAGTTTACCTGCAAAATGGATGGAATGAACTTAAGTACGAAGTCCATGATATCCGATCCTTCAGCTCCCTCCGGCACACCTAAAATCCGAAAATTGTTGCGGCGATTCCTATTTGATAGATCATCTATGTCTTGTTGCAACTTTTCGATATCTTTAGTGAGATGCGGCAAAGGCGCGGTGGTCAGCAATAAAGACAAAGTTTGTGTCTCCAAGTCATTGAGTTGCGTTTGAAAGGCGCCCATTTGGGTGGACGTACTTTGGAGATCGCCCCAAATAGCTGCTGTTGCGTCACTGTTGAGCTGAATCATGTCTTTCAGCTGTTTTAGTTTGGTCAGAACTAATTCTGCCGACGCCATTGATTTGGGAGCTGGGGCCTTATCCGGCGAGGGAGGATCTTGTTTTGCTCTTTTTGTGCCAGCTGCGGCAGCGAAAGTGGCCTCAATTTTGCCAGATTTGGGAGTAGCCATTAGGAGTAAATTCAAGCGATATTTACCACAGTGCACATCCACTGAAAGTTTTTTTTTCTATAAATAGGAAGAGAAAGTCTCGCAGAGCAGAAGGCTCAGTCGGCCATCTTGTCTCTGCGCTAGAGTGCCCCCTATTCAGAGTATTTTCTTTTCTTTCCCTATTTAAAACCAGAAACAAAATATACCTTATTTAACATCAGTTTTTCTTCCATAGGAATCAGTAGTATTTCCTTTAAGTAGTATTTAAACTGCTCCTTTGCCGAAATCAGTTTGCATTTTGGGAAGTTTAATACTCTAATATTTCGGTTTCTAGATTCATTTTCTAGAATTTCAACTCTTCTACTTGGTACCATTTCACTTTTTATTATAACATTTTGGACAGATTCTAATTGTTCCATTTTTTCCAACTGTGTAGACACTACAGATTTTAAATTATTATATGATCCCTGTGACCCTTTTAATGCCTCTGTTAAAGATGGTGCCGACATGAGAGGTCGCTGAGTTTGAAGCTCCCGCAAGTTGGTTTTGAATATTTGCCTTAAACAAGAATGACTCATACAAAAAGAAAAGGGGAGGATTAGAGAAGGTTCCTTGGCCACTCCAAACCCTCTCTTAGTGCAAACCACCATCGCGGGATACTACTCACCGGCAGATAGAACACCAGAGTGTCCTGTGCTTGCGGCGGTTGGGGAGCAGACGGCGTCGCTAATGGGAGAAACATCGCTTAGTCCTGGAGCGCCGACGACGCCCTCCCCTCCAGCAAAGGCCAGTAGCAGGTAACCCGGAATCACTCCTGAAACGGACTGTGTTGGTCGGAGTGAGTACCTCTGAGGAGGGTTTAGCTGGGGTTAACGAGGGCCTTGCTATGGAGGGGGGAATGATGACTTCCACCCCGATGAGGGAGGGCTGACCTCCAAAGGTGATCAAACCGAAGGAGGTGAAGGGATTACCCTAAAAGTTTCATCCGAGGCATCGAGAGTCCGTGAGGATTTTAACATTGTGATGCAACCAGTTTCTTTCCCTTCTTTGAAACCGTTGGAAAATCCTAAGAATATAACGTTAGAATCATGAGTTAGGCGAACTGAACAAAATCACTGTGAACCTGGAAGATGTAGTAGGCCAGATTGACAAACTAAAGAGTAGCAAATCACCTGGACCGGATGGTATGCATCCTAGGGTACCGAAGGAACTAAAAAATAAAATTTCTGATCTATTAGTTAAAATTTGTAACCTATCATTAAAATCATCCATTGTACCTGAAGACTGGAGGGTGGCAAATGTAACCCCAATATTTAAAAAGGCTCCAGGGGTGATCCGGGTAACTATAGACCAGTGAGCCTGACTTCAGTGCTGGGATAAATAGTGGAAACTATTCTCAAGATCAAAATCAACAACTCCACTTATAGAACTTTATCTTTACCCAGACCTAAAAAGAAAGGCAGAGGCCTAATTCTCATCACAAAAAAAAAAACCTACAGATGAAACTAATTCCAACAAGCAATTGGTCTCCACTGGAAATTGCACTTTTCCTAGCGTGTAGCAGATGGACTCATTACAAGTGGGTATAGTGTGCTCGTGCTAGCAGTTGGAGACTGATCTGATGTCAGCACGTGGTACATATACCCCTGCAGGAAGTGCAGCAACTCAGTAATTTCCGTCTCCAAAGCAGTTTGAAGCTCCCTTACGCTCGCTGAGCGTTTTACCAAATTCTAACAACTAAATTCTTAGAAGAAATCCTACCTGAAGACGAGCCCCGCACTCCTGCGGTGATACCCTCAGGTCCCTCCCCCAGTTGAGTTTCCCGAGGTGATTTCCGTGGTCCCTCGGAGGTAAGCGCCTCGGTCCGGTGGCTGGATCGCGGCAGGGACCTAGCCCCAGAGTGAGAAGGGCTCGGGCGCGGCATAGAGGCAGCCTCAGTCCCGGTGAGGCCCCCGAGCGAGACGAGTTCGGGCGCGGCTTAGAGGCAGCGGGTGCACTTCCTCGAGCTCGGCGGTGACGGTACTTACCCTCTCCCCCTGCAGCCGGAGACCGCCCGGGTCGCAGCCGGGAAGCGCCGAAGATCAGGTAAGGCGTACATATTTACTGGTCTCCGAAGAGCGAGGATTAGCAGAGTCTGCCTACGTGGCAGCCCGCCAAGGAGGTCGCCATTTTGTCTGCCTGCTCGCCGTCGTCATCTGCCTGGTTCGCCGCCTCGACTCTAGCGTACAGACTATGCGGAGCGACAAGGTCGCGTATGATAGGCGCCCGAAATATTTGGGCGCACATTGCTAAGCGCACATTACTAAGCGCACGTTCATCGGCGCACGTTCATAGGAGCACATTGGAAGGCTGAGCACACACCGGATAACAGACGCGATGGAGCGTATGAGAGCCAATGCGTCCGCAGAGCCGGCACCTCCAGACTCAGGCATAAGGGCTCTAGGCGTCTGCTCAGCATGCCCACCTCAGAGCCACACAGAGCGAGGAAGCAGACTCCCTATGTGCCCAATGTGAGGAGGCCCTGGGAGTTCCAGGCCAGGGCTGGTCCCAGCCCAGTTTGACTGCCAGTTCCTCAGGGAACACCCCGAACCTAGCAGGCCGCAGTGAGCAGCCAGGGAACCCCACAGACCTGGTGCTTCTACGGCTAGAACTTGCTTCGCTCTCCTGGGTGGAATTATTCAAGGGGATTCACGCCTTTGTCAAGATGCAGTCTGATCCCCGACTGGACCCATACGTACCGGAGGACCTGGCCCTGGGACTCTCAAGACCTAGGCACGGCCACCCGCCACCCGGAAGCCCCACTTATGGGGACTCTGATTACTCTGAGGAAGATGGCGAGCCCCCCGAGGAGGGAGAACTTCCCTCGGGGATGGAGCCGTATCAAACTATGAGAAGACTACTGGCAGGGGATCCTCTACCCCTGCCCCCTCACAGGGACCTGCTGCGACAAGGTCCCATCCTCCACGAGAATCCAGCTCAATTCTCTCTTACGGTCTGGCCATTGAGAGGGCTAGACTGAAAGAAAAGGGGGATACTCGGGCCGGTAATAGATACACTCCTCCGAGCACGCAAGTTCTCCACATCACTAACTTATATAAGGATCTGGAGAGTATTTGAAGCCTGGTGCGAAACTCGCAGCACCAATCCGCATGCCGCTAGAATCCCCATCATTCTGGATTTCCTGCAAGATGGACTTCAGAAGGGTCTGTCCCTCAATTCGATCAAGGTTCAGGTGGCAGCGCTATCCTGCTACGGCCCCAGGAGCGATGGCAACAGCATTGCCTCACACCCAGACGTTTCACGTTTCCTGAAAGGAGTCAAACACATTCGCCCGCCACTGAAGTGGCCAGTGCCCCTGTGGAACCTCAAGTTACAACTTGGATTTCACTTACCTGCTTCCCAGCTAGAGGGGCGGGAGCCTACAAACAAAACAGCCAAAGATTCGCTGCTTACTGACTTTGGGCTTGTTTCCACCTTCTGCCCAACCCTTTTGCCGCGCGGGCTTAGTCCCGCCCTACCTCCCACGTCATCGGAGGCGTCGGCTTAAGGGCCGCAGCGAAACGCCGGAGGCGCTCGCACGACGAAGGAGCGCAACAAAGGGGCATGCCCCTTTGTGCGCCCCTTCGTGCGCCCCTTCGTGCTAACATCTACCTTCTTTTTTCTTACAGCTTCTAACCAACTAAAGCATGAACATTCCGACTATAACTGGCCAAGGAAGACATGGACCACTTCAACGTAAACACACAACACCTAGACAACGGCAAATAACACCAATAATGGCTCAGAACACTCTATCAAGTTTTTGTACTATTACCTTTACAACATTATCGATATTGTTAATTAACATTCAATCCATAAGAAAAAAACCCCCAATAATCTATGATTTAATCACCTCGACTGCCGCTGATATCATCCTCTTTACGGAAACATGGCTCTACGAACATGACATTGTCACTTTAAACAACCTATGTCCTACTGGATATACTCCCATATCCCAACCTCTGTCCGATCGTAGAGGCGGTGGATTACTTACAATAATCAAAACATCTCTTGCTCCAAGTAAAAAAACTATCATCCCTAATGAATCAAGAATTGAAATGCTATTAGTTACGACATCTCTGTTAAACATTTGCCTCATTTACAGTCCAACCTGGGCAATAATTCTCAATCAACCATCTTCTTTACCTCGAATCCATAGTTACCTTACCTTGTGATTTAACGAATACTATTATTGCCGGAGACTTTAACTTACATTTTAATAAAATGCAACAAAATCCAACCATAGCTAATTTCTCAGATGCACTTCAAGGTCTTGGCTTTAGTTCACTCATAACAGGTCCCACACATAGACAAGGAAACACTCTAGACCAATTATACTATAATCAATCAAACATAGAATTTTCCTCTGACATTACTGCAGTACCTTGGTCGGACCATTATCTCATTAAAGCCACAGGTAAATAAAGACCCCACATAACATTCAATCTCACTCATCTCAAGATAACTCTAGTATTCTACGTAGGAAGAAAATAAACAATGATCTTTTTATTAACACATTAATGCCAATAATCAGTCAAAATTCATACTCCGATATAACTGATATAGTAACTTATTGGAACAAATCTATCACAGAAACATTAGACCAAATTGCACCCCTAAAACCACAAAATCAACAATAAAAAAACCAACTACATGGTACAATGATTCCCTAAAAATTATCAAACGTAAACTTCGCAATCTTGAGCGAAGATGGCGTAAAATCCAATACCCGCACGTAAACAAGAATATCATGCACTTCTACAAAAATATAAGAGAGAAATAATACAGACCAAAAAATCTTTTTACTCCACCAAAATAAAACAAGCAAATGGCAACCCAAAAACTCTTTTCTCAATAGTAAAAAACCTAACGACTATACAATCCAACTTACCATCTGATACTTCCAATGACTTTTGCAACAATATTGCTTCATTTTTCAAGAAAAAACTGAGGACATCTCACATGAATTTAAAACTTTACCAATTCCAAAAAATATACCCCCCCAACTTGCTTGTGCTTTCTCCGAATTTTCACCTGTAATTGACAGTACCATTACTAAAATACTTACTAAATCCAAACCATCAAATAGTCCTTTTAACCCATGCTCAGGCTTTTTACTTAAAGAATTAAAAAACCCACTTGCCCCTATCATTACAAATATAGTAAATGCTTCATTACAACAAGGTATATTCCCAGATTCCTTAAAACAAACTGCTATCATACCCATTCCAAAAAAGAAAAACCACGACCCTGCAGATGTCACCAATTATCGCCCTATCGCCTTATTACCATCCCTAGCAAAAATTATAGAATCAGTAGTACTACACCAAATATCTGACTATATCGAAGAAAACAACATTTTACACACTAATCAACACGGTTTTAGAAAAGGTCACAGTACCGAATCTCTACTCATATCATCTTTTGACACCATAATTCGAGGATTTGACTCCAATACAAATTACTTACTTGTACTAATTGATATTTCCGCCGCATTTGATACAATAAATCATGACATTCTTATTACTAACCTAACTCAAATAGGCATCTCTGGTCCCCCTCTGCAATGGTTTACGTCATTTATATCTAATCGCCAACAAAGAATCATGACAAATAAACAATCTTCAGACTGGTACTCCACCTCTACAGGAGTACCCCAAGGTTCAGCTTTATCAGCTCTTCTATTCAACCTATACCTGTTACCCTTATGCAGACTTCTGGACGGCTTAAATTTAAACTTCAAAATTTATGCTGATGATATTCAGTTTATTATACCCTTCACTGACTCATGGTCAAAAAACTTTCTCTTTACTGCATTTATACTTGTCTACAATCAAAACTTGGCTCTCTCACAATAGGCTAAAACTAAATACAAACAAAACAGAATTAATCTATCTATCCACCATTCCAGATTCAATTTACAAGCCCCCATCTACATTTACCTTTGAGAACCAAATCATTTCCATAAAAACACATGCAAAAAACTTAGGGGTAATTCTTGACTCCAAACTATCATTGACAAACAATATATCTGAGACTGTAAAAAAGTCCTTTTTCAAAATTCACATGCTCAAGCAATTAAAACCATTACTCCTTCCAAATGATTTTCGTCTGATCACTCAAACACTCGTCTTATTTTCATTAGATTATTGCAATGCTTTATACCTTGGTCTACCCCAATCAACAATTCATCCACTTCAATTAGCTCAAAACGCAACTGCCCGTATGTTATACAATATCCGTCGAAACGAACATATCTCTCCGATTTTACAACAATTACATTGGCTCCCAGTATCATACCGCATAAGATATAAAATCTTATCCACTATACACAACCTAATATACAATAATGATTCAATTTGGTTATGTACACTGTTACGAATTTATAAACCTTCCAGACAATTACGTTCCTTTGACAAATGTTTACTAGAAATTCCTAACGTAAAATCTGTTAGCTTATCACTGACTCGTAAATACGCCTTTTCAGTTGCAGGTCCGACATTATGGAATGCTTTACAAGACTGTATCCGATTGACTTCTAACCGTAGAGAATTCAAAAAATTACTGAAAACTCATTTATTTACTCAAGCTTTTCATCTGCAATAATTTTCATAATTCCATGCACTGTATTTAACTTTTCGTTTTAAAATTTGTTTGTGTTTCTGTTTTTAAATTATGTATGTGCTTTGACCACTTGTAAACCGCCTACTCGGATATATATTTATCCATTGTGCGGTATATAAAAACTTTTAAATAAATAAATAAAAACCTAGTCTTGGAATTCCTAGCAGGGCCCGCCTTCAGACCTCTCCAAGGCCTGTCCCTCCGTCTGTTAACCTTGAAGATGGTGTTCTTGCTGGCCGTATGCTCAGCACGCCGCATCTCAGAGCTACAAGCGCTGTCCTGCCGTGATCCGTTTCTCAGGATCACCCCAGGGGCTTATCCATTTTCGCACAGTTCCTTCCTTCTTACCCAAAGTAGTCTCACACTTCCACCTCAACCAGACCATATTCAGGTACTAAAAAGACTCAAACCGCTACTGTATTTTCAAGACTTCAGATCGGTACTCAAGGCCATTATATTCTCCAAATTAGATTTCTGCAATTCCATTCTGCTAGGCCTTCCCGCTTCCTCCACCAAACCGCTTCAGATGCTACAAAATTCGGCTGCCAGAATTTTAACAAACTCCAGTAGAAGAGACCACATCACACCTATCCTGAAAAACCTACATTGGCTCCCAATAAACTTTAGAATTCTACACAAGTGTCTCTCCATCATCCATAAAGCTATCTACAATAGAACACCCATCGATTTACACAACCCTCTCACGCTACACTTCTCTACCAGATCCATCAGAGAAGCATACAAAGGTATGCTACACACCCCCCCAGCCAAATTCACACACCTCTCATCCACTAAAGATCGAGCCTTCTTGGCAGCAGCGCCAACCATCTGGAATAACATGCCCCCAGACCTTAGACAAGAACCTTGCACGCAGACATTCAGAAAGAAACTCAAGACTTGGCTATTTCTACAAGCCTTCCGTGATCTATGACATCCCCTACTGCTGCAACTCACCTTGGTCCGCCAGTCGACGTTCCCCATCCCCAACATGGCTTCTGATGTTATATTAATCAGTCCTGAGTTTTATGAACTAATACTATTTAGTCAGGAATCATACAATATTCCACAGCCCTAGGTATAGGATATCATGTATATATTTGATAATATTCAGTCCTGAGTACAAGTGATTATTATAGTCCTAAGTATATATCTAGATATTATTTATTTCTGAGACTAAATATTATTTATTTCTATGTTAGCCATTACTCTGGCTTTTCCTCCTCCCAGTTCAAGTGCCCCTGTTTGTAACTTTCATTCACTTTTTCTCTCTTCGCCTATTGTTCACGTTGATGTTAATGTTATTGCACCACTGTTTACTGTAAACCGATATGATTATTATGAGTGTCTGTATAAAAAAGCCCTAAATAAATAAAATATCCTTGCCAACCATGGAAGGTTTGAAGAAGTCGGAAGAAGGTCGAATACTGCGCCATCTCGACATCGGCAGGCTGCTGTCCAGATCCCTGGAAATGTCTGAAGCAGTACGAAAGACCGACCACCTGTTCGTCCTTCACAGTGGGAAGAAGCAAGGAGAAGCGGCCTCACGGGCGACTATTGCTCGCTGGATCAAGGAAGTTATCAAGGCGGCCTACGTAGAAGCGGGAAAACCACCACCTCTACGGGTCAAGGCTCACTCTACCAGAGCCCAAGCGGCCTCCTGGGCAGAAACTAGGATGCTGTCGCCTGCAGAGATATGTAAAGCGGCAACGTGGTCCTCCCTCCATACCTTCTCCAGATTCTACCGTCTGGATGTCCAGGCCAGGGAGGATACAGCATTTGCAAGGGCAATCCTAAACGGACCTCGGGCAGCCTCCCACCCAGTCCAGGAGTAGCTTTTGTACATCCCACTTGTAATGAGTCCATCTGCTACACGCTAGGAAATGGAGAGATTACTTACCTGATAATCTCGTTTTCCTTAGTGTAGACAGATGGACTCAGCATCCCGCCCGGCTGCTGATATACATGGGGTTTCACCGTTTCAAGGTAAGCCATGTTTTATCACATAGGGCATCCACCCTGCCGGGTATCGACGACTTCCGGTTGAGAACACTGGCGGTCTCCAGCTACTATCAATCGGTCAGGTTAATCATGTTTGGTTAATCAATCGGTCAGTCACACATATATCCATGAAGCTTTTGCAAGGAAGATTACTGAGTTGCTGCACTTCCTGCAGGGGTATATGTACCACGTGCTTACGTCAGATCCGTCTCCAACTGCTAGCACGAGCACACTATACCCACTTGTAATGAGTCCATCTGTCTACACTAAGGAAAACGAGATTATCAGGTAAGTAATCTCTCCAATTTGATTCTCCACACTTACAAATTTGCCTAGTATACTGCCCCCCCAATACTCTCGAAAAAAACTGCTCACCACTTATTAAATTTTTCATGACCAAATTATCTATTAACAAACCCATAATTATTCTTGGTGACTTCAACTTACACATTGACTCTACCCCCTACTCGCCTGCCTGCTCCTCAATCATTAATGCACTATCATCACTGGGTCTCAATCAAATTATCAATGGCCCTACACACAAAGCAGGTCATACAAGACCTAATCTTCATCAATACCAATTTTGGTCTAACCACCAAATGAAGATAACAAAAATACCATGGTCAGACCACTCTATCATCCACACAAATCTATATTCAAATTATAAACGCACCACAAGAAAAAACAATCAAATCCTTCTCCTATCGTCCACCTTTCTGCATTGAAACTCTTCAAGCAAATCTTCAAACTGAACTAACAAATATAGATCTATCAAACACAGAAAACGCAACATCTTCCTGGATCACCATAACGAAAACAATAACAGATAAGATAAATCCCATAATAACAAAAATTATAAAAGAACCAAAAAAATCAGAATCTCTGGTACAACAAAAACATCAGAGCAGCCAAACGGAAACTCAGAAAAATAGAGAAATTATGGAGAAAAAAACAAAACAACCACACTACTAAACGCATACAGAACACAACTAGCCGAACACAAAAAACTCATCCATAAAACAAAAAGACTTCTACACCAAAAAAACCAAACAAATACCAACAAAACCCTAAGATGCTCTTCAACATAGTAAAAAGCCTAACAAAATCATCTTACGACGATCAATCACTTTCAACACCAAAGATCAATAGCAATGACTTCGCAGAATTCTTTAATGAAAAAATCAAAATCCTCATAAAGAACAACCTTAAAAATGACTCACAAGATCAGAAATTACTGAACATTCAAACAAAAAACCTGGTCCAACTTTGAAACAGCATCTTCCTTAGAAATCCAAATAATCATTAAAAAAATGAACCCAGCTAAACACCCTATTGACTCCATACCCATTACAACAATAAAAAATCTCGAACCACCAAGAACCAAGACAATAACTAAAATTGTAAACCTTTCCCTCATGGAAGGAAACTACCCAGAATGCCTAAAATCTGCAATCATCAAACCCATCCTAAAAAAGAATAATCTAGATCCAGAAAACCCACTGAACTACTGAACCCATATCAAACCTCCCATTCATTTCCAAAATCATTGAGAAAGATGTCCACACTTGGTTCACTGACCATCTAGATGAAAACAACATCCTCCTACCCGCTCAATTTGGCTTCAGAAAGCGACTGAACACTGATACCCTACTACTTGCAATGAATGACTTCGTACTCAAAGGTTTTGAAAAAGGCCAAAGCTACCTTCTAATCCTGCTCGACCTGTCAGTAGCCTTTGATACAGTAAACCACTCTATATTGATTAACCGTCTATCTGAAATCGGAGCTAACAAAACAACCCTTCAATGGTTCTCCTCGTACCTGTCACAAAGATCCTACCAAGTGCTAATTAATGATTCCCTCTCAAAGAAAATCAACCTAAACACTGGAGTTCCCCCAAGGATCTGCTCTTTCAGTGACGCTCTTTAACATCTATCTGCTCCCATTATGCCACTTCCTTTCAAATCTGAATCTGACCCACTTCATCTATGCTGATATTCAAATATTAATCCCAATAAAAAAATCACTAGAAGAAACATACAAATTAACAGCCAATTACCTAAACAGTATAAAGGAAATACTAGCCAACCTAAAACTCCTCCTCAACTTTGACAACACTGAATTAATATTATTAGACAGAAAGATTAACTCTCCTCAAATACCTCCGCTCAACCTCATGAACCAAAATTCGATCATATCTCCAATCAACCATGCCCGCAACCTCGGAGTAATAATTGACAGAGAACTTTCATTCAAAAACCGTATATCAACAAAAATCAAAGACGGTTATCATAAACTACTTACATTCTGTCATCTAAAACCTTTTCTTTCCAAAAATGACTTCAGATCAGTCCTTCAGTTACTAATTTTCTCCAACATAGACTACTGCAACTCTCTTCTTCTCAACTTACCTCTAAACACCATTCGCCCACTCCAGATCCTGCAGAACGCAGCTGCAACAATCCTCACAGGATCAAAAAAGCATGACCACATCACACCAACACTTATTTCACTTCATTGGCTACCAATAAGATACAGGATTGAATACAAAGTCCTATCCATCTAACATAAAATTATATATGAAGAACAAGAAAATTGGCTAAGCCCCTACATAGAACTACATCCCCCAACCAGAAACCTTAGATCAGCAAATAAGGGACTCCTAAAAACACCACCAATGCACTCAAATCAACCCACCTCAACCCAAAAAAGAGCAATCTCCCTTGGTAGCCCAAAACTTTGGAACTCCCTACCGACTGAGCTCAGAACTCAAGAAAACCTAAAAACCTTCAAAAAGGAGCTAAAAACATGGTTGTTCAACAAAGCATACCAACTCACCCAATGAACAACACAACATCATCGCCCTCCAATCCACCCTCAAAAATAAATGAAATTCATCACATCTATGTTTTCATAAATAAAAAGTGAAACAAAAAAACTGAACTAAATCCTTACACATGTTATCCCCTATGCTTAATAACAGTCTGTACCTTGTAACCTTTGTTTAACCCCTCTCATCCTTGTAACCTTATTTTGTAAACCGTTATGATGGCGTTATTTTGACGATTCCGAACGACAGTATTTAAAACTCATTAAATAAATAACATCGTAGAGCATATAGAAAGACATGGTTTAACGGAACACAGTCAACATGGATTTACCCAAGGGAAGTCTTGCCTAACAAATCTGCTTCATTTTTTTGAAGGGGTTAATAAACGTGTGGATAAAGGTGAACCGGTAGATGTAGTGTATTTGGATTTTCAGAAGGCGTTTGACAAAGTCCCTCATGAGAGGCTTCTAAGAAACCTAAAAAGTCATGGGATAGGTGGTGATGTCCTTTCGTGGATTATAAACTGGTTAAAAGACAGGAACCCGAGAGTAGGATTAAATGGTCAATTTTCTCAGTGGAAAAGGGTAAACAGTGGAGTGCCTCAGGGATCTGTACTTGGACCGGTGCTTTTCAATATATATATAAATGATCTGGAAAGGAATACGACGAGTGAGGTTATCAAATTTGCGGATGATACAAAATTATTCAGAGTAGTTAAATCACAAGCAGATTGTGATACATTACAGGAGGACCTTGCAAGACTGGAAGATTGGGCATCCAAATGGCAGATGAAATTTAATGTGGACAAGTACAAGGTGTTGATTATAGGGAAAAATAACCCTTGCTGTAGTTACATGATGTTAGGTTCCATATTAGGAGCTACCACCCAGGAAAAAGATCTAGGCATCATAGTGGATAATACTTCAAAATCATCGGCTCAGTGTGCTGCAGCAGTCAAAAAAGCAAACAGAATGTTAGGAATTATTAGGAAGGGAAAGGTTAATAAAACAGAAAATGTCATAATGCCTCTATATCGCTTCATGATGAGACCGTACCTTGAAGACTGTTTACAGTTCTGGTCGCCACATCTCAAAAAAGATATAGTTGCGATGGAGAAGGTACAGAGAAGGGCAACTAAAATGATAAAGGGGATGGAAACAGCTCCCCTATGAGGAAAGGCTGAAGAGGTTAGGGCTGTTCAGCTTGGAGAAGAGATGGCTGAGCAGGGATATGATAGAGGTCTTTAAGATCATGAGAGGTCTTGAACGAGTAGATGTGAATCGGTTATCTACACTTTCTAATAATAGAAGGACTAAAGGGCATTCCATGAAGTTAGCAAGTAGCACATTTAAGACTAATCGGAGAAAGCAAATGTTGCTTACCTGTAACAGGTGCCCTCACATATGGGTGACATCATCAGGATGGAACCCAATCATGGAATTCTGTCAAAGTTTCTAGAACTTTGACTTGCCTCTACTGGGCATGCCCAGCATGGCACTAACCCTGCAGCCAGCAGGGGTCCCCCTTCAGTCTTATTTGAAAGCTACAGGTAGTGCCAAAAAATAAAATAAACGTTACGAACCCAACACCGCGGGGCGGCAGGCAGGTTTCGTGAGGACTAACATCCTGCGGTCTTGTGAGAACACCTGTTACAGGTAAGCAACATTTGCTTTCTCACAGGACAAGCAGGATGGTAATCCTCACATATGGGTGAGTACCGAGCTGAGGATGTCCGAACATGCACCAAATGTACCCAAAGACGTGCAACAGGCACAACAACTGGGGCGAAATTTGGTAGAGGGCATCCTGAACCCCACCAGGCAGGCGGAAGAGTGTTGGTATGTCACGTTGGAAACAGGTTACGCAGGACAGACTGGCCGAAGATGGAATCTTGTCTTCCGGCTTTGTCCAAGCAATAGTGGGCTGCGAAAGTATGGAGAGAACTCCAGGTGGCAGCCCTGCAAATGTCAGGAAGCGGCACCAATCATAGGTGTGCTACTGAAGTCGCCATGGCCCTCACAGAGTGTGCTTTAACACTGTCTTGAAAAGGAATACCTGCTTGCTGATAGCAAAAGAATATGCAGTCCGTCAACCAGGAGGAGTGTGTCTGCTTACCCACAGGTTTCCCTAATTTGTTGATGTAGAAAAGAGACGAAATAACTGACTGCTCTTCCTGTGGGCAACTGTACGGTCTAGATAAAAAGCTAGAGCTCGTTTATCTTCAAGGGTATGCAGAGCCTGTTCCCCTGGATTGGAATGGGGCCTGGGAAAGAATGTAGGTAGTATGATGGAGTGATTAATGTGAAACTCCGAAACTACCTTAGGTAAAAACTTAGGGTGAGTGCGGAGTACCGCCCGGTCCTGCAGGAGTTTAGTGTAAGGCGGATAGGTAACTAGGGCCTGCAACTCACTAACCCTGCGAGCTGAAGTGATAGCCAAAAGGAAAATCACTTTCCATGTGAGATATTTTAGGTCACAGGAGTGAAGAGGCTCGAATGGTGGTTTCATGAGCCGACCGAGAACCAGGTTAAGGTCCCAAGAAGGGGCCGGAGGACGTAAAGGAGGCTTGATGTCGAACAAGCCCTTTAAAAAGCGTGTTATGAGGGGTTGTACTGATATAGGGACATCCCCGACATCTTTATGGAAGGCGCCTACCGCACTGACATGCATTCTGATGGAAGAGGTCTTTTAGACCTGACTCTGACTGATGCGAGAGATAGTCCAAAAACTTTGAGATTGGACAGGAAAAGGGATCAAGGGACTGAAGAGCGCACCATGATGTGAACCTTTTCCATTTATAGGAGTAAGATTTTCTCGTGGAAGGCTTCCGTGAAGCAATCAAGTCACGGGAAGCAGGGTCTGAAAGGTTAAGTGGTTGAAGGATTAACCTTTCAACATCCATGCCATCTGGGACAAGGCCTGAAGATTGGGATGGCGGAGGCACCCATTGTTTGAATGATCAAAAGTGGGTCCTTTCCCAAGGGAATGTGCCTGCGGATGGAAAGATCCTGTAGGATTGGAAACCACACTCGGCGTGGCCAGTGAGGTGCTATCAGGATCATGGTTCCCTTGTCCTGACGTAGCTTCACGAGAGTCTTCGAGAGAAGAGGAAGTGGAGGGAATGCATAGAGCAGACCGGTTGCCCAGGAGAGGGAGAATGCATCTCTGGGCTGAGAGTGTTTGCTGCGAAAGAGGGAGCAGTAATTGTCCACTTTGTGGTTCTGAGGGGACGCAAAGAGGTCTGTCTGAGGATATCCCCATTGTTGAAAGATTGAGTTCGCTACCAAGTGGTTGAGAGACCACTCGTGCGGTTGGAAGATGCGACTCAGCTTGTCTGCCAACACATTGTCCACTCCTGGCAAATAGGTGGCCCTGAGGTACATTGAGTGGGAGATAGCTTCCGCCCAAATCTGCGCAGCCTCCTGACACAGAAGGAAGGAGCCTGTGCCTCCCTGTTTGTTGATGTACCATATGGCCACCTGGTTGTCCGTCTGAATCAGGATGACTTGATTTGATAGGCGATCCTGAAAAGTCCTGAGAGCATATCGGATTGCTCGAAGTTCCAGGAAATTTATTTGGTGTTTGACTTCCTCTGGAGACCAAGACCCTTGTGTCTGTAGATCGTCCACGTGGGCTCCCCACCCGAGGTTGGCAGCATCGGTGGTGAGAATGGCTTGAGGATTTGGAACTTGAAAGGGCAATCCCTGGAGGAGATTGTTTTGATTTTTCCACCAGGCGAGAGACAGACGGAGTGAGTCGGTTATGTGAACAATGGTCGACAGAGGCTGAATAGGTTGAATCCATTGTTACCCTCAGAGTCCATTGCAAGAGTCTCATGGCCAAGTGGGCCATTGGTGTGACATGGACTGAAGACGCCATGTGTCCCAGGAGGATGAGGAATTGGCGATCTGTTGCAGCATGTTGAGACTGCAACCGGTGAGCAAGAGACACAAGAGTTAATGCTCGTTGTTGAGGCAGAAAAGCTTTTGCTTGCAAGGTGTCCAAGTCTGCTCCAGTGAATGACAAGGTTTGAGATGGGGCTAAACAAATTTCTCGTAATTGACGAGAAATCCTAGCGAAATTAGAGTATGTAGAGTTAAATCAAGGGACGACCGAGCAGTTTGCTGAGTTGGAGCCCTGATTAACCAGTCGTCCAGATAGGGGTAGATTGGGTTCTGAGGAAACTTGCAACCACTACGAGACATTTGGTAAAGATTCGTGGTGCAGAGGCTAGGCCGAACGGAAGCACTCTGTATTGATAGTGCTTGGGGCCTACTAAAAAACCTCAGGTACTTGCGATGTGCTGGAGTTTATCGCAATGTGGGTGTATGCGTCCTGGAGGTCCAGAGAGCAGAGCCAGTCTCCTCTTTGTAGAAGAGGTAGAAGCGATCCCAAAGTTACCATCTTGAACTTTTCCCGCTGAAGGTACTTGTTGAGAGCCTGTAGGGCCAATATTGAACGAACTCCCCCTGATTTTTTGGGGATTAGAAAGTACCGGGAATAGAACCCTAGGCCTTGCTGCGAGTGCGGAACGGTTCTATTGCTCTTGACTGGAGAAGGAGGGAGACCTGTTGATCCAGAAGAATGGAGTGGTCTGATGTTCTCCACGTCTGCAGAGGTGGGGAGTCCGGTGGCAGGGCGAGAAAGTTCAGATGGTAACCCTGAGCAATGATTGCCAATACCCATTGGGTCGGTTGTGATTGACTGACACATGTTGTGAAATAGCACAATCGACCTCTCACTGGTATATGACAGAGGAATCTGGCTGCTGCTCTCCAAGTGGAAGTCAAAAACCTGAAGCAGGTCCTGGCTGGGGAGCTGTTTGTGGGTTTTTTTTCGGGCTTGGCGAGTCTGAGGCTTTTGATAAGGTCTTGTAGTACGGGACCTTGCTGGTGGTGGATAGGCCTTCCTTGGAAGGTAGAACGACTTTTTAGAGTCCTTCCTGAAGGGCTGTCTTAAGGAGAAGTCGGAAGGTATCGAAGAGAGCTGTTTAAGGGTCTCATGATGGTCCTTTAACTCAGCCACCATTCGTTGGATCTGTTCACCGAATAGATTATCTCCGATACATGGTAGGTTGGACAACCGGTCTTGTACTTCTGGGCGAAGGTCAGAAGACTTGAGCCAGGCCCATCGTCTTGCCGAAATAGCCGTTGCAGACACTCTGGTAGAGCTGTCAAAAATGTCACAAGATGTTCAAATCTCATGTTTGCCTGCCTCAAATCCTTTGTCTACAAGGGTTTGTAACTGGTCTTGGAATTGTTCAGGTAGGGACTCGAAGTCCTGTATCTGTTTAAAGATGACCCTATTATATTGGGTCATATAAAGCTGATAGGCAACAATTCGGGAGATGAGCATGGTCCCTTGGAATACTCGTCGACCAATGTTGTTTAGGAATTTTTGTTCCTTAGCAGGTGGGGTAGATGAGTGGGGTTTTGACCTTTTTGCCTTCTTTTGTGCAGACTCTACCACAACTGAGTGGTGGTGGTCAAGCTGGGATTTTTGAAAGCCTGGGGCTGACTGAACTAAATAAGTAGTGTCAGCCTTTCTATGTACTGGAGCAATTGATCCAGGGTTTTCCCAGTTCTTTTTGAGGAGATCAAGAAGGACTTGATGAATGGGAATAGAGGTGATCACCTTGGGGGCATCTAGGAACTGGAGTAACTCCATCATCTGGTTCCTATCATCCTGTTCCATCTGTAGTTGAAAATGAACCAACTCAGACATTTCCTTTACAAAATTTATGAATGAGAGGTCCTCTGGAGGAGAATGCTTTCTACTTTCAGTGGGAGAAGGTGGTGAAGGGTAAGTCATCGGTGTCTGTTGAAGTATCATCACCCCAAGTGTCATAAGGATCAGCAGACTGTCCTTTAGGAAGTGAAGGGGGTTGGATACCGGAGGGTCGCGGTCTAGGCTCCAAAAACATCGGAGGAATCGCCGAGGCACCGATGATGGCATCGAAGGCACCGTGCAGGCATCGATGGCTGAGGCAAAACTTCCGATGGAGTGATGCGGAACAGTGTTTCTCCTTCCGATGAAGCTGTCATTGGGGAAGGCATCAGAGGCATCGGAGACCCGGGATCCATTGGTGGAAGGGTGGCCATCAGCGCCTCCATTCTGGATAGCAGCGGTGCTAGCGCTGCTGGAATCGGGTCGATGACAGGTTCCACAATCAGTGCTGGTGCCGGAGGAACCTGGAGACGTTGCATCGCCTTGTCAATGGCCTCCTGAACCAGCTGGTCCAGTTCTTCTCTGAGACCTGGAGCAAGCAGCCCCCGCTCCGGAACAGAAGAGGGAGGCAGAGGCATAGCCGGAGGGACCACCTTACCAGGCGGAATCGCGACTCCCAAACCCCGATCGGGTGAGGGTTGTCTCGTGGCCCGGTAGGAGGAATGGTCGGTGCCTTTCCTGGATGGGGGCTTCTTCGACGGTGGCTCGGACGGTGGCGAGGTCGATGATTTTGCTCCCTCAATGGTCCGAGTCTTGCGATGTCGATGGCAAATGTTTCTCCCTGCGATCCCCTCGATCTTGAGGGGGAGTAGAGGGCGTCGATGTCCGTGAAGACGTCTATGGCGGTCGGTCACCGGTCGGTGGACGATGCTGGCGCGAAGTCGACGGTGCTGGTTCCAACGACGTCGATGCGATGGACAGAGTCAGGGTTTGAGCACGGAAGAGGAGTTCCTTCTTCTTCTCCATTCTGGCCTTGCTACCTTTGGTGTCATAAGGGCACATTTGGTGCAAGTCAGGACATCGTGCTCACGGCCTGAACACATTACACAGACCCCATGGGGGTCTGTGATAGACATATGGTGTGAATACAGTCTGGGCACCGACGGAACCCCGACGCCATGGCCATTGAAAAAAATTGAGTCGCTGCAAGGGCCAAACTCGACTAATCGACGGAAAACGGGTAAAACTTACCAGAGTACCGGGGTCAGAGAAAAGTTAGAGGAGGGGGACCCCTGTGGGGCAATTTAACTTTAAATAATTCTGTGAGGAAAATTCATGTCAGGAATCTCTTCAGAGCTCCTTTACCACGAGGCTACTGCTGCGCGGAAAAAAGAAGACTGAAGGGGGACCCCTGCTGGCTGCAGGGTTAGTGTCATGCTGGGCATGCCCAATTAGGGGCCAGTCAAAGTTTTGGAAACTTTGACAGAAGTTTTCCGTGATTGGGCTCTATCCTGATGATGTCACCCATATGTGAGGACTACCATCCTGCTTGTCCTGTGAGAAAACTCTTTTTCACTCAATGTACAATAAAGCTCTGGAATTTGTTGCCAGAGGATGTGGTTAGTGCAGTTAGTGTAGCTGGGTTCAAAAAAGGTTTGGATACGTTCTTGGAGGAGAAGTCTATTAAGAGCTATTAATCAAGTTTACTTAGGGAATAGCCACTTCTATTAATTGCATCAGTAGCATCGGATCTTCTTAGTGTCTGGGAAATTGCCAGGTTCTTGTGGCCTGGTTTGGCCTCTGTTGGAAACAGGATGCTGGGCTTGATGGACCCTTGTCTGACTCAGCATGGCAATTTCTTATGTTCTTATGTGGTTTGCCATCTGAACCTTACAAAACTCTAATGACTTTTTTTTTTTTTTTTTTAGTATTAAAGACCATCATAATGGGACAAATACACCAGCATAATTTTCACTGCTCATTGTCCTAATCATATAGTCTGTGATGACATTGTTGTACATATATCATTACACACACACCTTGTGCACAGTGAAATTTAACTGTAGAACCTATTCAAATCTTCATAAAGTGACATGTTATTCTTGCTTAAAAAACGTATCTTGCTACGGATGGCTTTACTTGAAATCCCTTCACTAATCACTGCACTCAATGTTCAATTCCACTTGACATCCGTTCTGTGGTCCACCACACTCAATGCTGTAGCATGACACCACGTTTCGAGCTTTGCTCTGCATCAGGGAATGGCATCTCATATGGGTTCTCACAAGCACTGCTCAATTTCTCAATCAGCTTCCCATGCTAAATTACCATCTCTGCATTTTGAAAAACACCTGTGAGGGCTTTGAATATATTAAAATATGATTTGGAGTGTACTGTTAAATTTCCCTGTGCACAAGTTGTGTGTGGAATAATATATGCATAATAATGTCTTCACAGACCAAAGGATTACAATAGTGCAATGAGCAGTAAAAAAAAAATTATACTGCAGCATAAGTATGTCTCGTTATGATGGTCTATAATAATAATAAAAAAAATGTCCACAAACACACTTTGAGTTGTCTTAACAGTCCAAGAAATCAGCTCCTTGGTTCTGATTGGCTGCTGAACACGTTTCTGAGAATGGAAGAATATGATTTCTTTGAACAGTGATCAGCTCATGGAAGCCAAACTTTTTCAGTGTTAAAGGTGAATTGGCATGCTCAAAAGTAAAGGTGAATATTGAACTAAAATATTTTAGTTCAATTTAGGGGAACCCCAATACGTGTTTTCCCAGACTATGCACCCATTACGCAAAGCAGGAGACGAGAGTTTCTAGCAATGCGATCGCAAGTAACAGCACTTGGTTTTTCATTTGTTTTAAAGTATCCATGCAAATGTATAGTTAGGTCTGCAAAAGACATATTTGCTTTCCAATACCCTGAGCAGTTGAAGTCATTTATCAACGCCAGGAAGGTTATTTCCCCTTCCGTAATGGTGCCTTAGACGAGGATTTAAAAAAAATATGGTAACCTTCTACTACGTTAGGCTGATTACAAGCTATAATGTTTTTCTTTTTTATTTACTTCCCAAGATTTCTGTCCCTACAGATATATTTCTTTGTTTAATGCAAATATGTAAATGTGATGGTGCAAGAGAAATATCTTGAAAAATTTGTAGTAGAGATTGTACATATTGCATTTATTTTCTGTAGTAAGTTAACACTTGCTGTAATTTTGAAAATTAGAAAAAATAAATTAAAAAAAAAAAAAAAAAAAAGTGAATATTGTTGAGGAGACTGAACAAGTGTGCCCTTGGGCTTGAGCAGTTCCTGCCCTATCATATTGTGCTTTCTGGCTTGTCCTGGAAGCAAAACAGTGATGACAACATTGAGGGAAGTGCGAGATAGCTGCCGTTACCGACTGCTCTGCAACTACTGGTTCAAAATGGCTGCGACCAAAAGCAGTTCATGGTAAAATAGCTCAGGACCACTCTGATCAAGAAGTTGCCATGAAGAATTCACATGAGCATTATCCTTTAATATAAAATTTTCTATCGATGAAAAACAGTACAAAAATGCAAACAGAATACACCTGTTCTGTATACAGAATGAATGAAACATAATAAAGCCAAGAAATAATTTTATAGATTTTACCCTCCCACCCATCAAAGCAGATTGTCAGTGATAAACATGCAGTACATGAACCCCGCTCCCCCATCCAGTCCACCCCCAAATCTAAACAAGAAAAAAGATGCGTCTCCAGCTACTAAGAACATTGCTCTGTGCCACTAGGGGACAAAACCTGTAGAAAGGGATTCCATATAGCAATGATGATCTTCTGAGATTTAAAGGATTGCTTGAAATCTGTCTTCTCCATCTACATTAGAGTGAAAATTGCACTTCCCCAAGACTAGTAAGTGGGAACCTCCTTATCTTTCAAAGTCAATTCCTCTTCCCCAGCGGACAGACTTTCTAGATGAAAAGATTTTGATATTTCCCCATAACTTTAAATGACTCAAATTCATCAAAAAGTACACCTTCAGGATAAAAACTACTTTTTGCCTAGATATTTGAATAAAATAACACCTCAGCTTAGCCCCAAACTGTTATATTACTGGGCAAGACCAGAACAAATGTCCCAGTGTTCCCAGGCTCCCAGAACATTTTGGACCTTGAATGTCAAGGTAGATGAGAGAGATGAGGTCTGAAAAATTTGTATTATCTCTCTCTGAAGGAAACTTGATGCACAATAACAAGAAT
The DNA here is from genome assembly GCF_901001135.1 of Rhinatrema bivittatum. Classification (NCBI taxonomy): domain Eukaryota; kingdom Metazoa; phylum Chordata; class Amphibia; order Gymnophiona; family Rhinatrematidae; genus Rhinatrema; species Rhinatrema bivittatum. The sequence continues at coordinate 211,978,273 of NC_042623.1, forward strand.
ATTTTTAAAAGCCTTATTTTGGATTCAGGAAATTCAATATCCAGATCTTTTTTCCACATTCAGTCATGAGTGAGGGCCCACAAATGCCTCTATAAGGCAAAGACTCAGATATCTTATCCAGTGCCTCCAATTTGAAAAATGCTTCCCACTTCTGTTCTAAAATCTCCCAGTAAATTATCCTCACCTAAAACTAATAAATGTCTCAGTTGTAAGTATGCAAAAAAAACCATTCTCTGCGCTATATTGAATTACTATGACAAATCCTTAAAATTCATTTTCCCTGTATGTACCCAGATCAGTCCAGACAGTGGGTTGAGCCTCCTTTCCAGCAGATGGAGACAGAGAAAAAACTCAAAGGGTATCCTATATCAGGACAGTGCTCCCCCTGTGACCCTTCACTATTTCTCTGTCTCCAGCAGATGCAAGATAGCAGAACCTGTGGTTCCCTTTCTTTGTAGCAGTTTTTGGTTTGCAGAAGTTCTTCTTCCTCCTTCTCTAGTTATAAGGATCAAGCAAGTATTAGTTTAATTCCTAGTGTTTAAAAAGTTAAAAAAAAAAAAAAAAGTTTAGTCATCAGGAGCAGTTTTGTTCTGACTCCTCGCTCTTGCTTGGGCCTAGGAGGGGTCTTGTCCCCTTGATTTATTCAGCCTAGGACCCTTTTCCAGGTGGCCTCTTGCCTGGCTCTGGGGTGATACTGGTGGTCTTGTCCCTCCCCAGTTGAGACTCCTGAGAAGTTTCATGCCTTGGTTCTCTTGTTGTCAGAGAAGTAAAATTCCTCTGTCACTTTAAGCTGTCTGGAAAAAAAGAGGAAAGGTTTTTACGTTTTATTAATCGGCAGCTTACGGGGGAAGGAGCGGAGAGCAGTTTTCTCTGTCTCCCGCTCGCAGCAGCCAGGCACAGAAGGACTTTGCCGTTCCCGCGGCAACTCCTCACCCACCCCCCCCCTCCCGATGCCTCGATCGCCATTTTGTATCGACATGTGGAGAGCTGGCCTGCTGCACATATCGAGCCTGTTTCTTTGCTGGATGGGGGAAGGGATTCTGTAATTCATCAATCCCCTCCGTATTTAAGCCCCGTGGACTCTCCAAATTTGAACCTGGACCCTCAGGATGATATCCCCCTCTTCCAATTCCAGGGAAAGCCCCTTCTCATTTTACTACTGATTTTGTACTTTTATTACACAGAGTTTCTGTCACTAGCTTGCTCCAGCAGGAGGATCCCCCCCCCCAAAGACCCCCCCACCTGTGAAGGTTCCTATAGGCCCTCCATCTGCAAAGGTGCCTAGGGTATCTACAGACCAGGGACCCAAGCTCCCAGATTCCCAGGGGACTAATCAGGTTCGGACCATACTAGGGATGCAAAACCTGCCAGATCCTCCTACCCCACCTCCTCAGCTCCCGGAGCCTGATCCGGATGCAGATCCTTTAACTCAGAATCCATCAGTCGAAGGGACGACCCACGGGTCTTATGCTTGTTCCAACGGGAAGAGCTAGACCCGCTCATCCCTTTTTGTTCTAGCCAAGTTGGGCATAGATGCCCCTCCTGCGGAAGCCACTAGTACCCCGGTTTCCAGTAACGTGGACCCTGTCCTGGCAGGACTGAGAGCCCCTCCACGTACCTTCCCTTTTCATCCTATGCTAATGCAGTTACTTCTCCGGGAATGGGAAGCTCCGGAATCCGGCTTACGAGTGGGCAGAGCAATGGACAAGCTCTATCCCCTCCCGGACTACTGCCTAGAGATGCTCAAGGTCCCTAAGGTGGATGCTTCTGTTTCCGCTGTCACAAAGAGAACCACCATCCCGGTGGTTGGAGCAACGGCTTTGAAGGACCTTCAGGATCGGAAGTTGAAGGTACATCTCAAAAGGATCTTTGAAGTTCTAGCGCTTGGAGTTCGGGCGACAGTCTGTAGCAGTCTCATGCAATGGACAAGTCTCAGGTGGGTTCAACAACAACAACTCAGCACCCAGGGCCTTCCCGGCTGCAGAGGCAGAACAGGCGGAGCGGCTTGAGGCCGTGGTTGCGTATGTGGCTGATGCCCTCTATGATCTCCTCAGGGTGCAGGCCAGAGCCATGGTTTCAGCTGTGTCGGCCAGACGCTTCCTCTGGCTGCGAAATTGGGTGGCAGACTCCTCTTCTAAATTGCATTTGGGCACTCTCCCTTTCAAGGGTAAGTTGCTTTTTGGGGAGGACCTGGAACAGCTTATCAAATCTTTAGGCGACAACAAGATTCATAAGCTGCCTGAGGACCTCCCTAAACAGTCCATGTCCTTTTTTTCCTTTGTGCTCTCGTTTCAGGGGGCAGCGCAGGTACAGGATCCGCCCCAAAGTCCTTGCAATGAGATGCGGTTGACCCATTCCTATGTTCCCAATTTAGGTGGTCGTCTGTCCCTATTTTACGAGGAATGGGTCAAAATTACTTTGGATCGGTGAGTCCTCGAGGTAATCGAACGAGGTTACACTTTAGAATTTGCTCGGGATTTTTCGGACAGCTATTTAATTTCTTTCTGCGGACTTCGGAAGCATCCAGCTATGCGCCAGACTCTCGACAGCTTCAACAGCTTGGAGCCATAGTCCTGTCCCCCTGGAGGAACAGGGGTCAGACCAGTATTCCATCTACTACGTGGTTCCCAAAAAGGATGGCTCTTTTCGACCAATCCTGGACCCCAAGAGAGTCGTCAAGGCGCTCAAGGTCCCCCATTTTTGGATGGAGACCCTGAGGGCAGTCATCGCAGCGGTTCGCACAGGCGAATTCCTTGCTTCTCTCGATTTGATGGAGGCCTACCTTCATATCCTAATCCACCAGGAACATCAGAAGTATCTCCGTTTCAACATCCTGGGATGGCATTACCAGTTTTGAGCGCTCCCGTTCGGTCTCGCCACCGCTCCACGCACATTTACCAAGGTCATGGTGGTAGTGGCGGCCTTCCTCTGCCAAGAGGGGTATACTGGTCCATCCTTACCTGGATGACTGGCTCATTCAGGCAAAATCGGAGAAACTCTGCGCGATTGCAGTCAACAGTCTTGTCATTTCTCACCTCCCTCGGTTGGATAGTCAATTTCCCCAAGAGCAACCTCAAGCCCTCTCAAGTCCTGGAATTTCTAGGGGCATGCTTCGACACACATGTGAGCAAAGTCTTGCTTCCCGGGCGCTCAAGCTCATGAATCAAGTACAACATTTTTTTATCTCTCTCTGTGCCCACGGCCTGGGACTATCTCCAGGTCCTGGCTTTATGGCTTCAACTATAGATTTGGTTCCATGGGCCTTCGCACATATGCGGCCTTTACAGAAAGCTTTGCTGTCCCACTGGAAGCCAGTCTCGGAGGAGTTTCAGACACCTCTACCACTCTCAGACTTTACCATCACCAGCATGCAGTGGTGGCTCTCACTTGCTCACCTGTTGAAGGGAATGCGCCTGGAAACACCTCAGTGGATCATCATTGTTACGACAGACGCCAGCCTCTCCGGCTGGGGAGCGGTGTGCCAGAATCAGTCTACCCAAGGGCAATGGTCTCCAGTCCAGTCTCAATGGCACATCAATCGTCTGGAGGCCCGAGTGGTTCACCTGGTGCTCAAGACGTTCCCGCCCTTGCTCCATCGCAAAGCGGTGCGAGTTCTCTCCGACAATGCCAACACAGTAGCTTACATCAATCGTCAGAGTAGCACCAGGAGTCAACTGGTAGCCCTGGAAGCCAGCATGCTGTTCTCCTGGGCGGAGCGCCATCTGGCTCGACTGGCAGCCTCCCGCATTGTGGAGAAGGAGAATATTCAGGCCGACTTCCTAAGTCGTCAACATCTAGACCCCGGAGAGTGGGAGTTGTCCAAAGAGGCGATGGATCTTGTCGTGTGCAAGTGGGGAGCCCCCCACATAGACCTGATGGCCACTCTGAAAAATGCGAAGGCTCCCAGATTCTTCAGCTGCAGACAGGAGCACTACTCGGAAAAGGTGGATGACCTGATGCTTCCCTGGCCTTGCGACATCCTCCTCTACGTGTTCCCACCCTGTCTGGTGGGAAAAGTACTCAGAAGAATAGAACCCCAGAGACCATGGTTCGCGGATCTGGTGAACCTCGCAACGGACAGTCCTCTTCGCCTCGGTCACCTCCCAAACCTACTGCGGCAGAGTCCCGTATTTTTCGATCAGGCAGATCGCTTTTGTCTAGCAGCCTGGCTTTTGAGAGGTGCAGACTGAGGAAGAAGGGTTATAAGGAGGAGGTTATTTCCACCTTGTTGCGTGCACGTAAGACTTCAACCTCTCTCACTTACGTTCAGGTATGGAGAGTGTTTGAGACGATGTGTGCTGACTCAGGAGTACCGGCGCGCAAGGCCCCAGTGTCCCAGGTCCTATCTTTTCTACAGAATGGCCTCTCCAAGGGTTTGTCTTTCAATTCCCTGCGGGTTCAAGTTTCGGCTCTCATTTCCCTCTTAGGGCGGGTCGATGGTTATGCGGTGGCGGCCCACCCGGATGTCTTGCGGTTCCTCAAGGCGGCTAAGCATTTGAACCCGCCTGTCCGGGCTACTTGTCCGTCGTGGAGCCTTAATCTGGTACTTCGAGTTCTCTGTGGGGCGCCTTTCGAACCCCTCAGGCAGGCCACACTCAAAGACCTGACTCAACAGTATTTCTGGCCTCTTATCTGCTCGGCCAGGAGAGTGTTCGAACTTCAAGCCTTGTCTTGTAGGGAACCATTTCTTCGTTTTTCTGATTCAGGTGTTTTCCTCAAGATAGTACCATCCTTTTTACCAAAGGTTGTGTCCTCTTTTCACTTCAATTAGTCAGTGGAGCTACCTGCCTGTTTTCCAGATGACATTGTGAGCACACCTGGGAAAGACCTAAGGCACCTTGATGTGAAAAGAGTGCTACTGCAGTACTTAGAAGTCACAAATGAGTTTCGGGTCTCTGATCATCTCTTTGTCTTATGGAGCAAACCCAATAAGGGTAACAAGGCTTCTAAGGCTACCATTGCTCGCTGGCTAAAGGAGGCGATTGCTTCGGCGTATATCTGTCGGGGCTGGCCAGTTCCAGAGGACGTAAAGGCCCATTTGTAGCGTTCACAGGCTACCTCTTGGGTGGAGAGCCAGTTTGTCTCCCTGCAAGAAATATGCAGAGCAGCTACTTGGAAATCTCTTCATACCTTTGCTCGTCATTATCGCTTCGGTGTACAGGCACCAGTTTTTGGTTCCTTCGGCAGACAGGTGCTTCGAGCAGGACTATCTTGGTCCCACCCTACGTAGGGAAGCTTTGGTACATCCCACTGTCTGGACTGATCCGGGTACGTACAGGGAAAGGAAAATTGGTTCTTACCTGCTAGTTTTTGTTCCTGTAGTACCACTGATCAGTCCAGATGCCCGCCCTTCTTGCATTCTGACTTTTCTTGGAAACGACCACTCGAAGTTTTTCATTCACAGATTTTGGGAGTATCTCCTAAGCTTATCAGAGCAACGCATATGTGAGCTATAAGGCACCGGAAATTTCTGACCATTATATGTAAGAGCACATTTTTGCATTGTTTCCAGTTCCAATTTGGAGGTTACATGTTTTACTTGCTTGATCTTTCTCTGGTTAAGATTATAGTTTACAATTTTTTTCCTGCTTTGATAACGATTATACTGAAGGGACACAGGGGGAGCACTATCCTGATATAGGATACCTTTTGAGTTTTTCTCTGTCTCCATCTGCTGGAAAGGAGGCTTAACCCACCATCTGGACTGATCCGTGGTACTACAGGAACGAAAATTAGCAGGTAAGAACCAATTTTCCTATTCTCCCATGCTGAATCAAACGCATAATCTGATGAAGACCTACAGAGGGTTTCAAATAAAGAAAGACGTCGTAACTGTGCTAAAACTACTCACACAGGAATCTTCATGCCAATTGTGCTGAGAAAAATAATACATGAGATCTTAGGCGAAGTGGCAGTGCTGGAGACTTAACACAACTGTAGTGAATATACAGTAATTTTTTTCAATAACCAATGGGGTACAACAATCTGTATCAAATAGCCAGTCTCTGACATGCATAAATATAACCCTTGATAAACAATAACCCTAGTCCCCCCCCATATCTCCCATTCACCCAGCAACCGATGCAGGGCTAGTCTTGTTTTTTTCCTCCTCCACAAAAATCGAGAAAGAAGCCCAGAAAGGATCTGGAACTCTTTTATAAGAATACATAGGGGAAGCATCTGCAAAACCTAGAACCATGTAGGCAAGTGGATCATTTAAAAAAGATTGACAGGCTCCCAGAAAATCAAAGGAGAATCCTTATGTTCCTGATTATGAATATGAAACTTCCCCCATTTTTTGTGACAAAATTCTTAAAAGTTGCAATCCTCGTACAAATAGGAAAATGCCATTGCTGAGTGCCATTTCAGGCATTACACCAATTAGATCAATCCAAATCCTAGCATGATCTGAAATCTCAATGGGATCGGTCACTTCAGAGAAATACAGTTGAGAAATCAATAGATGATCAATTCTTGACTGTGTAGCATGTGCCCTAGAAACATGAGTTAAAATCAGGTTTCTGGGGATGCAAAACTCTTCAGGCATCTAAAAAATTCAAATGATTACATAAAAGGGGAACTCCTTTATGGTATATTATAGCTCCCTGCACTCCTATGTGATCTGTCCAAAGTAGTCTGAGACGTATTCAGGTCTTCTCTCAGTAGTAAAGGAATGTACTAAAAATTGACAATTGAGATAAAAGTAAGCTAAAAAAGTGTGAATCTTAAGTATTAGGGGCAAAACCATTACAAAGCACAATGTTTTTCTCAAAAGGTTTACCCTGTACAATAAGAAGATAACTATTTGAATCAGAAATTACTTTTTCAGAGGTAAATGCCACCCCTTTATTAATCAATATCACCAGTTCTGCTTTCCTAACACCAGATGAGGCCCAGAAAGTTTCCCCTATTCACCAACATTTCAGCTTCATTTAAACATCATTTAGGTGAGTCTCTTGCAGCAACGCAATCACTGCCTTATGCCTAGCAAGGGTGAACAAACAGTGTATCTCCTGATAGAAGATCCAAGGCCTGCTACGTTTCAAGAGAAGCATCTCACATCAGGACTACCCATTGGGCCATATAGGGACAGACTTAAAACACACAGAAATTAGATACAAGAAATAATCTAGAGGAAGTCTCCCCAACTCGCCCAGAAAAGTACCCTAACCCTTCGTAACCAAAATGAAGAAAGAAAGCCATTCTGGAAGATTGAGACATTCCGCAATATGCCAAAATCCCTCCCCTTCCCCCTCCCATCCACCACATCCCCCCCCAATCTACCCCAAACCATGAAGGTAAGCACATAAAGATGTTAAAGGCCCTCCCCCCAATCCAAATCATATAACATAGCATTATAAGCAAAAACTGAATATGAGAGTTCTGAAACCTTCCACAGTCCTTAAATAGCTCCACCTGATTAAACCATACTCGACATCAGGAACATTTAGAAATACAGAAAGTAAACAGCCCATATCAAAACATCATAACTACGGAGCACAAAAATAATTGACCAGAGATTGAGAACTCCTTCACGGTACTCATCGATCAAATGTAAGGTCTTTGAGCAATATAGAAAGTCAACAGTAACAAGAGCCAAAATGATGAAAAGATATAGCAAAACGTCTTTCCTACAGAATCAAGGTGAGAGGGCCTTAAAATATAATAACAGACCTGCACTCATTGCAGCACTGCTAGATAAATGATGTTGCACAAAAAAAGAAAAACCATAACATTCCAAACAACGAATTAAGAGAAAAATTAGTTCCAGGACATAATTCAAAAACAATTACTCCAAAAAAGACAAAACTGCAGCAGCCAGACTGAACCGTTGAAATAGAAAACAGTCCAAAATTCCATCCAAAATAGCCCATGCCCAGAAGAATAAGTAAAAAACAAATAAATAAATAAAAATGCAAAAAACACTGTAGACTCAATTTTAAAACACAGGAAGGTATGTGGCGTCCTTGCCGAGATAAGGAAATTCATATGCTCAACAGCAGGGCTATAGAGCAGTACCTGCCCTCCATAAAAGATTCTTAGCTTGGCTGTATATTGTAAAGAGAATTTTATCTGTAGATTGTTTTCTCAAATTTGTGCCAAATTCTTCATTCTGAGTTTCACTGCTAGTTTTGCAGAATAATCTTGAAATACTAAGATGGTGTTACTTTCAAAAAGAAGTGTAATATCTCTGTGCAGGGCTTGAAATACAGCTATCTTATGAGCGAAGTAAAGAATCGTTCTATAACCATTCTAGGCCTTGCTGCGATTTCACACTTAGACCCCATCCTATGCGCGTGATCAATTCTCAAGAGTCCCAGGCTATCGTACAGTTTCATTTCCTTCAAAACTCATATAACAAATAACCTTTTATTTTTATTTTATCACAAGTTACTGAAACTCAGACACCTTAAACCCTTCCTCACACAAAATGATTTTAGAACAGTCATGCACTACTACTTTTTGCAAACCTAGACTTCTGTAAATCTCTTCTCCTTGGCCTTCCTTTTACCACAATCCGTCCACTTCAAATACTGCAGAACGCAGCCGCCAGGATTCGCACAGGAGCTAAGAAACAAGAACACATCACACCAACTACCAAAATGATAAGGGGAATGGAACAGCTCCCCTATGAGGAAAGACTAAAGAGATTAGGACTTTTCAGCTTGGAGAAGAGACGGCTGAGATAGAAGAGATAGAGATAGAGATGTTTAAAATCATGAGAGGTCTAGAACGGGTAGATGTGAATCGGTTATTTACTCTTTCGGATAGTAGAAAGACTAGGGGGCACCCCATGAAGTTAGCATGGGGCACATTTAAAACTAATCAGAGAAAGTTCTTTTTTACTCAACGCACAATTAAACTCTGGAATTTGTTGCCAGAGGATGTGGTTAGTGCAGTTAGTATAGCTGTGTTTAAAAAAGGATTGGATAAGTTCTTGGAGGAGAAGTCCATTACCTGCTATTAAGTTCACTTAGAGAATAGCCACTGCCATTGCTAATAGACTTAGTTTTTGGGTACTTGCCAGGTTCTTATGGCCTGGATTGGCCACTGTTGGAAAAGGATGCTGGGCTTGATGGACTTGATGGACCCTTGGTCTGACTCAGTATGGCATTTTCTTATGTTCTTACACTGGCTTCCATTTAAATACAGAATAGACTACAAAGTTCTATCAGTCCTTCAGAAAATGATTACAGGACAACAAAACTACTGGTTAACAGAACATATCCAAGTACATGCTCCAAATAAGAACCTTTGCTCAATAAACAAAGGCCTCCTCAAAATTCCTCCTGCAAAAATCACCCATCTAGCATCAACCCGAGAGAGAGACATATCCATCGCCAGCCCATCTCTATGGAACTCTTTACCCCTCAAAACAAAGGGCACCTGTGCTATATTGTCAAACTCTCAAGCAAGTTTAGGGCCCAAAATTAAAATCAAAGGAAATGAGGAATGGCTCTCAGAACAGGAGAGATGCATGTCTTTCTCCCACTCACCACATTGCGTGACTCACGAGCTTCGTCCTTTTAAAATAAGTTCTTCCAGGACCTTTATTTCACAAATACAAATATGGAGTCATTGCAGAGAGGTCCAAATTCTATACTGTTGATAACTCCTGTAAGCAAATTAACAAGACTTCTCTGTGGCCCTTTAGGTTAAGAATGTTATACTTCTTGTGGCTGTGTTTTATTTATTTCCCTCAAGATATCTATTTGTTTAACTTAATTTCCAATTTATATTCCATTTTCCATGGCCACTGACCCCTTCAAAGTAGATTACAAATAGCATGTTAAAATACATAAGCAATAAAAATATAAAACATTTGCATACAAATAACAGTATATAAAGCATTATTAAACAATTTCATATCTTATAATTCCCACAAAATGCTCATATCCGCATTCCCTTTCATGTCTGAACTAGTCCTATAAAACTTCATTTTAATATAAACAATTGCTGCCTCCCCTAATACACTTATGAACCAAATAGCCAGAATACACAATACCTTTAGACTCGAATCTTCAAAGCAAACAACTTATTAGACTTCCAACTGCTTGAACAGCCAAGTCTTCAGATGCTGCCGGAAAGTTAAATAGTTTGACACATTCCTAAGTGTTACTAGCCATGCATTCCACAAAGAAGGGCCGTGCCAATAAAACAACACTCCCTGGATTTATCTTTTAGAGGTAATCATGTAAAAGTTTGTTCGTGCATTGTAATAGAAGGCAGCCTTACTGATTTTTAGGACACCATTAATATTAGCTAACTACTTAACATTTCTATAGCGCTACATGACGTTCACAGCCATGTATAGGGGAAAAGGCATTGCAGTAAGGAGGAGCTTTGTATCAACAGTTGTGTATTTTCATAGCATTTTTTTGATATAACATTTTTTTTTAACCTTTTAATTAGTTTTCATATTTGTTTGAGCCTTGGTGTGCCACACAGCAATGACTGCCAAAGGTTTGCAGTTTGTGTGTGAGTGGAGCTTAGCAAGATTGGCTGATCCTGTGGATCCTTGTACTGTATCGGAGAAAAAGAGGAGAGTAAAAAAAAAAAAAAAAGTTTTATAAATTTACAATTGTGTATGGTCTCAAGAAAAACAGGCAGTCCCAAAAAATTCACTTGGTGTTTAAACACTAAGTTTTAAGTCTTTAACAATTTTAGGACCTCATGGACGGCTGGTACACCCTACAGAACTAACATTGAAACACACAAATGACAATTTAGTAGTAGGACAATTGGAGTAATCTTTTTTTAAATATATTCTACTTTTTGGCACTTCAGAGCAGATTACATTCAGGTACTGTAAGTATTTCCCTGTCCCCATAGGGCTCACAATCTAAGTTTGTACCTGAGGCAATAAAGGGTAACATAACTTGCCCAAAGCAAGTTATGTTACCCTGGCTTCCCTGGTTTGCAGCCCGCTACTCCTCCATGTATAACCTATCCAAATGAAAGATGTTTCCATTGAATGCCATCTAGGGTATTCAAGCACATATCACAACAGTTACAGGGACAATGACTGATCGGTTCTGCGGATACCTCCACTGACGGGAGAAGTGTAGCTCTAAAGACGGCATCCTTAATGTTTGCTCTTCACATGTAAGAGAAACATGGTGGTATTTGGAAAATCGCGTGCATAGAGTGTATATGCTAATTCCCCTTGATAATGGATATCATTGCGTGAGTCAAATTGGATGTGTTATACATCATAAACATTATTCTGTACTATTAAAAATGTCATTTATGTGCTTCAGTGCCCTTGTGAACTCAGTTATGTAGGGCGAATCAGCCGTCCAGTCTATGTGGTCCTAAAATCATTTCAGACTTAAAATTTTGTGTTCATATATTGAGTGAATTTTTTGGGATTGTCTACTTGATATTTTCACTCAGTGAGGTTATATTATCTTTATAGGATTGTTCTAAGAAAAATAGGAACAAGATTTTTTTTTCTTGACTTTCCTGTTTAACTCTAATTTTTCTTCTGTTGCACAGCAAATTGAAGCAATATGATTGTCCATGCTGCTGAATCAGCTCTGAGCTTGCTGTGAAGGGTGTTGCTTAGTTTTCATACAGATGTTGTGGCACTAGGGTTGAATTGAATGTCAACTTTATTCACTTTATCCCTTTCGCAGACTGCAGGGGAACAAAATTTCTGCACATAAATGAACATATTGCACGAAAACTCAAACATAAATTAATATATATTTTTTTAACAGCAATCTTGTTTTGTTTTTTTCTACAGCAAAAAATGGTCCTATTTATGATGTAGTATGGAATTCAAATTCGACTGAATTTTGCGTGGTGTACGGTTTTATGCCGGCCAAAGCTACAGTGTTCAACTTAAAATGTGACCCACTTTTTGATTTTGGAACTGGACCTCGTAATGCTGCCTACTACAGCCCCCAGGGACATATTCTAGTGCTGGCAGGCTTTGGAAATCTCAGAGGACAGATGGAAGTGTGGGACGTTAAAAACTACAAACTCATCTCCAAGCCAGTGGCATCAGATTCCACATATTTTGCTTGGTGTCCCGATGGGGAACATATGGTAACTGCCACCTGTGCTCCGAGATTACGAGTTGGCAATGGGTATAAGATCTGGCACTATACTGGTACCGTTCTAAACAAATATCATGTGCCTTCAGATGAAGAATTATGGGAAGTTTCCTGGCAGCCGTTTTTGGATGGAGTGTTTCCAGCAAAAGCAATAATATATCAGGCAATTCCAGGTGAACTGGAAGAGACAGAGCCAAAAGCTGCTCAAGCGTATAGGCCACCTGCTCTGAGAAACAAGCCAGTGACCAGCTATAAATTGGTAAGTAACTAATCCTCTCCTTTTTCTCTGAATATGAACATTTTCAGTAATTCTAGAAAATGTAATTGGTTGTTACTTTAAGAAGTTCTGGTCATCCATCAAATGTGCTTTATTTACAAGATTTCATACGTTGCTTTTCAAAGAAAAACCTCCTTTGCCCAGTGTATAATAAAAAAAAATTTTTTTAATTCTAGTACGCAATAAATATAAAATATGAAACTAAAAAGCATCTGAATACATCTTCAAAAACATATCCAAAACATCTTAGCACAGTACTAAAAAGCTCACCACCTCATAAGGGGAAAAGAAAGTAAATGACAAAACATAAAAGCCCAGTAAACAGGCAACACAAAATCAGTATCTAATACATCAGCCAAATTTAATCTATCTACAATAAAAAGGAAACATACCCCATGCTTGCAAAGCTGGTATGCAAATTGAGCTCTATCCCCCTTTGTATAGAAGCTGAGCCCACCCTGGAAGAGAAAAATCTATCCTCCCTTCTTCCCTTGCCAGGACCAGAATGGCACACATTGAACGGCTGGTTCAAAGCATGAAGCTCAAGCCCCAGCAGGAGAGGAGGGAAGACAGAGGGCATGCCAGAGAGACATTACAAGGCCACCGTCGTCGTCGTCCTCTTGTTTGGCCAGTAGGAGCTGGGGAATGAAGGGAGTCTGGGTGGGGATTGGTAGGTAAGGGAGAGAGTGAACTGGGATTGCAAGGTGCACGGAAAAAGAATGAACTGACCAGGGAGCGGAGGGGGAAGTGAGTGAAACAGGGGAAGTGGGGGGGGGAGGTGAGTGAACCAGGAAAGAGTGAATTGGGGATTGTTGCGGGGAACCAAAGTGAATGGGGGGATAGTGAACTAGGGTGATTGAGTTCAAGGGGTGGGGGAGCATACTAGGGTGAGTGAGGGAATCAGGTGCAGAGGGGAAGTGAAAGAGGTAATTGGGAGGGGGGAAGTGAGTGAGTAAACTGGGGATGGGGGGAAATGAACCCGGGATAAGTGAGGGGGTTCATGGATGGTGGGAGAGAATGAACCAGAGTGAAAGAAGGGCTGCTTGTGGGGGGGGGGGGGGGCGGGGGTATTGAAACATTGAAATAAACTTAGGTGAGTGAGGAATTCATGGGTGAACCAGGTTAAGTGATGGGGGTCATTGGGGTAAGGAGGGAGGGGAAACCAGGATGAGGAAGAGGGTCTTGGGTGGGGGGAGGAAGTGAAAGAGGCAGAGTGAGGGGATGAAAGGCCTTTGGCAGGGGAGATAAGGGAAAGAGAGGATACCAAGGTTTAATTATCTATTTCAGTTATCCCAAAAATATCTCAGATGCTATGATTAAGACACGGCAGAAGAAATTATATAGGTTCATATAGAAAAGGAACCCCCTTAGGGTTGCAGGGCAGGTGATGATACAAGCAAGGGGCGGATGAGGGTTGGAAGTCCCAAATCTTCTGTGGTATTTTGTTGTAGCTCAAGGGCAATTTTGGATTGGCAGAATAAATGGGAGATAAAAGATGGGTACAGTTAAAACGAGATCTGCTGAAAGGTTTACCTGTAGAAGATCTGCCCTGGTTGGCTAAATCTGCTAGGTTTTTACCTCTTTGAGATGCCACCGCTTCCAGGTCTGTCATTAGAAATATGTGTCAAGTGGGGACATATAGTCATAGGAAATTAAAAAAATATAAATATTTTTTGCAAACTGCCTTTCATTACAATAAGGAGTTTAAACCTGGTACTGATCCACCTGCATTTGTGAGATGGCGAGAGAGAGGATGGTAATAGGTTGGGACAATTGTGGGAAGGCAAGGGTATAATGTCCTTTGAGGCATTACAAAAACCATTCTCCTTTCCAGGGACGGATAGATTTCATTATAGGCAAATACAGCATTTTATGTAAAGATCAGAGGTGGAGAGGGGACTTATTGAAAGGAAAAATATTATTTGAAGGGTTTTGTGAACATGCAGATAAAATGACTAGAGTGATTTCCAAAATTTATACCCTTCTTAACGATGGGAATAAGGAGAAACAGCTACCAGTTTGGCATAGGAGAGATATTTTGGCCAAACTGTAGAAGATAAAGAATGGGAGAGTTGGTTTCTGTTTTACAAGGAAGGACTCAATTTCAGCACTACTTACAGAAAATGGTTATAAAATATTATATAGATGGTACCTGACACCTGATAAATTATATAAGATGTGTCCCGAATGGGGAGAGAAATGTTGGAGAAAACATGGAGAGGGGTACATTTCTACACATGGTGGGATAGTCCTTTTCTGGGATTTTATAATAGAGCTTATATATTTATTTATTATTTGTGTGCTTTATATTTATTTATTTAGCATTTTTCTATACCGACTTTCCAATAACAGAATTATTGATCAATTCGGTTTACATTCTAAACAATAACAATGACAAGTAAATGTCTTAAAATGAACAGGTCGAATTAACTTGGATTAAGATATATGGGGTTAATAACATAATTAAAATTTATATACCATTATTCAACGTGAGAATCACTAGTTCATAACGGTGCACAGGTTAGACACTCCTAAATAAATAATGAAACAGAGGTAGACCTACGTACAGATTGTAACCTAGGGAAACATTTAGATATAATGTGTGCATTCAAAGACAGGTACATTTAGGTAACGGTTAATAAGAAGGGTTAGGGGAGGGGGTAAAGATCAGTACATTTTAGATTTTCTGACTTATGGAGAACTGGAGGCATCTTCCAGACAGGAGGCAGTTTTGAATAGCCAGGTCTTTAACTCGCACTTGAATTTTTTATTGTCTGTTATATAGTTTGTAGGTCCTCTGGCATGGAGTTCCATGGTTTTGGTCCTGCGACCAAAATCGCTCTTTCTCTAGTTTGCGTTAGATGAAAGTTGTTTTTTTTTATGGTCGGGATTTCTGTGAGGCATTTATTTTATGACCTGAGCATTCATGGTGGAATATGTGGTTTTAAATGCTATTCCCAACAGATGGTTATTCAGATTCATGTTGTTGAAAATTATGGTGAGTACTTTGTAGATTGGCTCCCTGACAATCAAGAATAATGTAGAGCGATCAGCGTAGGGGTGATGTGGTTGTATTTCTGTTTTCCAGACAATACTCTAGCTCAGCGGTTCTCAACCATTGTGTCGCTAAGCACACGCAGGTGTGTCGCCACACTTCCCGGTCCCCCACTGAACCAGCTGCTCCCCCTACCCAAGCGAAATAAGTCCTCCACCTGGGCTTAAAATGCTGATAGCCCTGGCAGAATGTGGCAGGACAGCTGGAGTCAGCGGCACCGGCATGCTCTTTTCTTTCCGCCCGCGCCCCGGAAGAGGAAGTAGTGAGCAGTGGGGGGGCATGCTAGTGCGGGTAGCGTAGGCCCGAAGAAGAGAAGAGAGGCGCAGCCTGAAGAATGAGCAGCGCGGCTCGGAGAAAAACGAAGAACAACGTCAACCCCTCCGGGACTCCTTTTCTACGTGAGGGCTGAAAGTGAAAGAAGTTGCTGCTGCCTTTAGGGTTAGAAGTGGAGGAGGCTGCTGCTGTTGCTAGTTCGGGGGGGGGGGGGGGGGAGTGAGTGAATGAGCAAGCATGTGTGTTTGAGGTGCTGTGTGTGTCTGAATGAAACAGCATGTATGTGAATGATTGAGAGCCTGTATATGTGAAAGGGTATGTGTGTGATTGAGAGCCTGTGTGTGAGATAGCATGAATGGAACATGTGTGTGTAAGTTTGTGATTGAAAACCTGTTTGTGTGATTGAGATCCTTTGTGTGTGAGAGAAATCATGTATATGTATGATTAAGAGCCTGTGTGTATAAGTAAGAGAGAGAGCATGAGTCTGTATGTGATTGAGAGCTGGTTTAGGTGACAGAGCATGTGAGTATGTGATTGAGAGCCTGTGTGTAAATGAGAGAAAGAGAGAGAGTATGTTTGTAAGCATGTGAATGAGTCTGTGTGTGAGAGAAAAAGACAGCATGTATGTGTGCGATTGAAAGCCTGTATGTGTAAGCGTGAAAAGACTGACAGCATGTGTGTAAATGTGTAATTAAGAGCCTATATAAGTGAGAGAGAAAAAGCATGTAAATATGTGAGCGATTGAGAGCCAGTGAGAGAGAGAGAGCAGAAAGTTGCTAGCAAACCATCCCTCCTCCTGCTAATTCAAAACAATCTCAGGGCACCTGGATATCAAATGTCCCCAAGTATGCAGAGCAAAACATTTGTTGTATCATTATTTTTCATTATTGGGCCTTTGTGTCTGCTATTTTGAAATATTTTATGGATATCTAGAAAGTTTTGATATGAGTTTTTAATTATTGGATATTCCATTCATCCGCTGTTTTGAAATCTGTTTTTTTTGTTAGTATGGTTTTGCTACTATTGATTTTATATTTCTTGATTTGTTTTATAAGGACTGGTGATGTTTCTCTTTTTCCTTTGTTACACTGCATACAGAGACCCTGGCTTGTTGCAGTTTCCAATTCAGTTTTTGTCTACATGCTTCTAGTTATGCGTTTTGGTCTCTTTATTTTTTTTTGTTAGGTGAGGGTCTGCACATGTAACTGAGGTGATGCATTCTACTGGCGTGTAGTTTCTGTGTAGGGCTCTATAGTAGCTTGGCTTGTTCCATTTTCCTAATAGGAGGTGTATTGGTATCTTAAGCCCTGGTGTAATATTTTCAGTGTTGCCTTTTCTTAGGTAAGGTGTTTACTGTTTGAGTACTGGAAATTGGTGCTGTTTTGGATTGGGATGTTTACTATTTATGCAATTTCAGTTCAGACAGAATACTTATCTCTTTCCCTTGTGTCATTCTTAACAATAAAAATAATACTGGGTCTTTATTTTTTATTTTCGCCTTGAATTGTAATGAACAGTCGGTCACACGTGTTAGCATAGTCTGTCAGGTGTGTCATGAAGAGAAAAAGGTTGAGAACCACTGGTCTAACTGCATCATTTTGCAGTAGCTGAAGAGGTTTTAGGTGACTGGATGGGATTCCCAGAATGAGGGAGTTACAGTAATCAGTGTTAGAGAATATTAGGGATTGTAAAACCGTTCTGAAATCTGTTGTGTTTAGAAGAGGTTTCATTCTGCTCAGGATTTGAAACTTGTAAAAACCAAATTTGATCAATTTGCTAATATGGGTTTTCATCGTTACGGTTTCATGAATTTGACCTCCTAGATCTCTCACTTGAGTTGTTGGGGTTAATTGGCAATTTCCTAGCGGGTAGCAGATGGACTCAGGACCAATGGGTATAGTGTGCTCCTGATAGCAGTTGGAGACGGAGTCAGATTTCAATCTGACGTCAGCACTACATATACCCGTGCACGAGGTTCCAATCCTCAGTTTTTTTCCATCTCCATAGCAGTTCGGGACTTCGCACACACTTGCACAGCATTAGAAAACCAAACTCTAAATTCAAAGAAGAAAGAATCTTACCTACAGACGAGCCCTGCTCTCCTGCGGTGATACCTAAGCGTTCCTCCCCCAGTCGAGAATTCCTGAGGTGATTTCCGAGATCCCTCAGAGGTAAGCCTCAGTCCCAGCGTGGATTTAGCCCCCGGTGAAGGGAGCGTCTGAAAGGCAGCCTCGGTCCAATTGCCGACCCGGCGTGGACTTAGCCCCCTGAAAAGGGAACGGCTGAGAGGCAGCTGGTGCAAGACCGAGCGCGGTGGTGAAGGTATTCCCCTCTCCCCCCGCAGCCGGAGACCGCCCGGCAAGAGACCGGGAAGCGCCGAGACAAGGTAAGGTAGAAAACTTTTCTCTAAGTCTCTGGTCTCCCAGGCTCAGACAACAGCTCAGCTCGTCCCTCCGGCGTCTGTCTAATTGGATTGAGCAGCCCCGTCAGGGCTAGACCCTGATCTGGCTCAAGGGTCCTCCTATGTGGAAACCCCCCGGAGGGGCGCCATCTTGCCCGCATGGTCGCCGGCGCCATTTCCCCCCTTAGTCACCGCTTGTCCGCACAACTAAGCCGTGCGCACAGCAGCGAGCCGGGCGCATAGGGGACTGAGTGCACAGGGGACTGAGCGCACAGCTAGGCCCATGCGCACAGCCACACGCACATCTTCCGTTCCTAGGCGCACAACGTAGGCGCACCCGGAACGCATAACCAGGCCTCTCGGCACGCGCATCTGTACAAGATACACATGCAAATCATGGCACCGCAGTCCAAGACAGCTAAAGGCCCAGTCCTCTGCCCGGCATGTCACCTGAGAGCGGCACAGCCCGAGGTGACCTCCGCCCTGTGCCTGTTGTGCGAAGAAGCCCGGGGGGAACCGAGACAAGGTCCCCCTCAGCCTGTAGAGGACTCCTGATCTACCAATGAGACTACCCCGGACGTCTCTATTCCCAACTCGGCCCCCCTCATGGGGGCCCTCGGGGAGCGCCACCCGGACCCAATGCGGTCTCAGGCAACTTCACCTGGGCGGGATTCTTCTCAGAACAACAATCCTACATCCATCTCCACATACCGATCCATCGCACCCACCAGCGTTTCTTGCGCTTTGCGATTATTGGGCCATTACTACCAGTTCCAGGCCCTACCGTTCGGGCTGGCTACGGCTCCCCAAACGTTCACCAAGATCATGGTGATAGTAGCGGCGGCACTGAGGAAAGAGGGAATCCTCGTGCACCCATCCCTGGACGATTGGCTGATCAGAGCGAAATCGCCAGAGTAAAGCCAGTAGGCAACCACCAGAGTCAAGAAACTTCTGCAGAACCTCGGGTGGGTTGTCAACACACCCAAGAGCCATCTGCAGCCCTCCCAATGCCTGGAATACCTGGGAGTCCGGTTCGACACCAAGGGGAACAAAGTCACTCTTCCCCCTACAAGGAGAAGGAGATTGATGGAACAACTACAAGCATTGTTGAATTTCACTCTCCCCACGGCATGGGACTATCTCCAAGTCCTCGGACTCATGGCATCAACCATAGACGTCGTCCCATGGGCAAGGGCCCACATGCGGCCCCTACAACACTCCCTACTGTTTTGATGGAACTCGATGTCTCAAAACTACTCCGCCCCCTCCGGCTACCGGTGAAGGTTCAGAACCAACTACAATGGTGACTACAAGAAGACCACCTGAGCGAGGGAACAAGCCTATCCCCACCGGAATGGACCTTGCTCACCACGGACACAAGCCTGTGGGGATTGGGAGCCCATTGCCAGGAGCTAACAGCTCAAGGGCAATGGAACGAAGAAGAGTCTGCATGGAACATAAACAGATTGGAAGCCCGGGCAGTCAGACTAGCCTGCCTACAGTTCAGCCACAAACTCAGGGGCAAATCAGTCAGTCATGTCGGACAACACCACAACAGTGGCCTACATCAACCGCCAGGGGGAAACCAGGAGCCAGCAGGTGTCCCTGGAAATAGAACCTCTAATGACGTGGGCAGAATCAAACCTTCAAGGGATATCAGCCGCCCACATCGCGGGAAAAGACAACGTCACGGCAGACTACCTCAGCAGAGAGAGTCTATTTCCAGGACAATGGACATTGTCGACAACAGCCTTCCAGCAGATAGTAAACCACTGGGGAACACAAGCCATGAATCTTCTGGCAACAGAGTCCAGTGCCCGGGTTCCCAAGTTCTTCAACCGAAGATGGGAACCGATGACCCAGGGAATCGACGCCCTCGTCCAGACCTGGCCTCAGGAGGATCTACTGTACGCCTTCCCTCCATGGCCACTACTGGGCGGATTCATCCGCAAGATAGAACACCACAGAGGGCTGGTACTTCTAGTGGCCCCGGACTGGCCAAGAAGGCCGTAGTATGCGGATATGAGAAGACCTCTGGCTGGAAATCCTCTACGTCTACCTCCACACAGGGATCTACTCCAGCAAGTACCGATCCTCCATGAAGACCCAACGAGATTCTTGCTTACGGTCTTGCCATTGAGAGGTCTCGCCTGAAAAAGAGTGGATACTCAGGACCAGTGATTGACACACTGCTCCGAGCACACAAGTTCTCCACCTCTTTAACATACATACGAGTATGGAGAATATTCGAAGCCTGGTGCGAGGACCACGACATCCTTCCACGGACAGTCAAAATCCCCATGATCCTGGAATTTCTGCAGGATGGCGTGAACAAGTGGTTGTCTCTCAACTCCATCAAGGTACAACGGACTGCCCTGGCCAGCTTCAGACCCAGGTGGACGGCAACAGTCTTGCGGCCCACCCAGACGTCTCCTGCTTCTTAAAAGGGATCAAGCACATTCGACCACCTCTAAAGTGTCCGATACCCCTATGGAATCTCAATCTAGTGTTGGACTTCCTAGCGGGAGCCTTGTTCAGACATACTCGCGGTCTGTCCTTACGGCTCCTGTCCTTGAAGACAGCGTTCCTTGTGGCAATTTGCTCAGCCCGTCGAATCTCCGAACTTCAAGCACTAACATGCCGGGAGCCGTTTCTCAGATTCATGCCGGGATCCATACAGCTGCGCACTGAACCCTCCTTCCTGCCAAAGGTGGTTTCTCACTTCCATTTAAACCAAATCATCTCGCTGCCATCTCCAGACGAGCATAAGGACCCAGAAGACTCACGCTTTCTTTGCCACCTGAACATCGGCAGACTCCTGGTCCGATACCTGGAAAGATCGGAGCCTGTACGAAAGACGGACCATCTGTTCGTTCTTCACAGTGGAAAGAGGCAAGGGGAAGTGGCCTCGCGGGCAACCATCGCCCGCTGGATCAAAGAAGTAATCAAAGCGGCCTATGTAGAGGCAGGCAAGCCCCCGCCTCTACAAGTCAGGGCCCAGACAGTGTCCTGGGCAGAAATCAAGATGCTATCACCTGCAGAGATCTGTCGGGCGGCAATGTGGTCCTCCATCCACACCTTCTCGAGATTCTGTCGCCTGGATGTTCAGGCCAAGGAGGACACAGCATTCGCAAAAGCAGTACTAAATGGGTCACAGGCAGCCTCCCGCTCGCCCGCTCTCCCGCGATTTTTACTGTATCGGCCCGTAAATGAGCTATTGAAGAAAGGGTCAACTAGCAGATTCAAATGGGGAGTTGTAGCAGACGACACATTTGAGAACCTCCAAGCTTCTGCAGGGACCCGGTGCTGAAGGCAGTAGACTTTTCTCTGCTGTTCATCCTGCAGACGGATGTGTCGGGAGGGGGACTCGGGGCTGTTCTCTCCCAAGTAGTCCAAGGAAAGGAACATCCTGTAATGTATTTGAGCCGGAAGCTACAGCCCCATGAGCTGAAGTATGCCACTATTGAAAAAGAATGTCTAGCAGCCAAATGGGCCATAGACACCTTAAAATATTATTTGTGGGGAAGACATTTCGTTTTGGTCACAGACCATGCTCCTTTACATTGGCTAAATGTCATGAAAGATTCCAATGCTTGCTTAACACATTGGTTCTTAGTCCTCCAGGCATATAGTTTTAAGGTGGAGCATAGAGAGGGGAAGGAGCACGTTAATGCAGATTTCCTCTCCAGACCGAAGGAAGAAACTGGAACCCCTTACTCAGGAGGTTCCAGGGTTTTTAAAAGAGAGGGGGGGGGGGGGGGTGTCATGAGGTGCAGTCTGTCTTTGGGGAGGAAAACCCGGTCTGGATCCCTACAGAGAGGGATCTGAGTCGAGTTAGACAGCAGAAGGGGCCTGGGAGCTGGGGAAAGACTACAGTTCCCAGGTTCTTAGAGGCTCAGCTAAGCCAATAGGAGAGAGAAAAGGCTGATTTGGCAGCTGAGCAGGGCATCCATGATTTGTACACACCTGAACCAATGATTGTGGGAGGTTTTGAGTCAGAAGAAAAACTGAGCTCAGGAGAGGAGGAGGAGGAGAAGGAAAGAGAAGTTCTGCGGGAGAGGCTTCTGATACGGACATGGAGATAGTATGAGTAGGATTACTAAGGGGTTTGCTGGAGTTTTTTTGTTGTTGCCTAATCTGGTTGTAAAGGACTGGGAGGACCAATCCTGCAGCACAATGGAGGAGAGTTGGGGAGAGTTGTGCAACTCCCAAGCAGGATGGTTTTGGCTTACTAAAAAAAGCCAAGTGCATGTATTTTCTCCTATGAATGGAGGGCTCAGAGACTCTGCGGGGAGTTATAGGGACTTATATTAAGGTGTGGTTTTGTACACAAGTGTTTTTGTTTGCCTTGCCAGGAAATGTGGCATGGACTTGCCACAAGGACATTGAAAGCCTTGACTCGAGCGGCATGAGGGCAAGGGAGTTCTCACTGAGAGCAGGGAAACTGGGAGTGTGGTGCAGCGTCTGCTGGAAGAGAGCTGCTTGAGAGAAGCTGGTTCGGGGTCAGAAGAAGCGTGGGACCTTCCAGGGAGCAGCGCTCATTCACAATATTTAATAAAAATTGTTAATTACAAAAAAAAGGGGATAGTGGAATGGGGTGTGTGATTCTACTACCACATATCTGTTATGCACTTCCTACACTTCATGGTATTTCCCCGTCCTTGAGTGGGCTTTTACTACTAGTAAAATATGTCAAAAACAAACCCCAACCTAAAATACCTGGGATTCACAAATAGTCAAATCAATCAATTAATTCTCAACACAGAATTAACCCTATTGCAGAGGGTTTTAAATTAGAATCATCGGGGATGAGTAAACAAAACCCTAAGGTTAAGTAAAACATTAAATGCTCACATAGAAATGGGAAATATGGGAAAAAAGGCAATATTTGTGTTGTGCTGCGATGGACGAGAGCACCAGGGGGTGCTCTCCAGCGCGGGACGAAATGTATGACCTTGCGGTGAAACGTCCTACCCTGAGTCTCGACCGAACCTGCGAGCTTCCTTGAGGCCACCAACGCAATGGTGGTCTCTGGATGGTCCTCCGACCGTTCCAAGCCCTTTCGGACTGCCGCTAGAGAGCGATGGGAAGCAGCCGGTTGGACAGAGGACAAGGCAGACGAAGACAAGACACAGGACGAGGATTCGGATGATGATTCAAGGCAGACGAAGACATCAGGATGTTGCAGGACAATGAAGACTTGAAAATACGAAGACTCTAAAGGCCAGTACCGAAGGGTGCCCTCCACAGCCAACCAAGGCCAGGCGCGGACCACACCTTGGACTGACAAGACAGAGTTCGTTCGAGGGCAAAGGCAGACTCAGCTTGGAGATAGCCGAAGGCTCACCCGTTGAGGACGCTAATCCGAGACTGGGACATGAGTACCCTTTGCTCCGAAGATGGAGGAATCCCACCAGTGCCCTACACACCCCAGCCGGGGTGGTTGCGAACCACTGGGCCACTATGCGCCCTACCAGCCCAGCCGGACTGGTCACGGACCACGAGGGATGGGAAGACAGGAACATCAGGATAACATCTGGAACAACTTGAAGAAAAGAGACCAAGGAGCGAAGATGTTGGGCATATCTTTTTTGCTGTCTCCGTGTTGATTGTGGTCTATGAGTTGACTGCATTTACGGTATTCAATGTATCCAGTTGCTTTAGGGCTTCAGGTAAGGTGTTTTTCTAGGATCTCACTAGAGCATGGTTTGGTGAACACTATACGCTTTTTGTCTTTTTGAGTGTGGATGTGGGTATAGTCCACTTGGAGTTTGGTTTTTATTAACATGTGGTCTGACCGGGGGGGAGTTGAGTGTTACTTTTGTTGTTGATGAATATCAGATCCAGGATGTGGCCTGATTTCTGTGTTGGTAGAGTTTATTATTTGTATGAAGCCCATAGCAGTTAGTAAGTTGAGGAGGAGCTCACATGATGGGGAGTGGGGAGATTTGTCGAAGTGGAGGTTGAAGTCTCCTAGGATGATGGTGAGGTGATTGGTGTTGATGCTCGATGAGATGGTTTCGATGAGAAGGCAGGGATCTTTGTTGAGAGCGCCTGGGGGAGCATAGATCAGCAGGATTTGCAGAGTTTTGGACTTGAAGAGACTGATTTCGATGGGGAGTTGATGGGAAGAGTGCTGAATTTGTTTTTCGGCTGCTAGGAACAGTAGGCCGCCTCCCTTTTTTTTTTTTTTTTTTTTTTTTGGATCTTGGTATGAAGAAGATGTTGTAATTGCTTGTTGGAAGTTGATTGATGAGTGGGGTATCTGAGTTCTTGAGCCATGACTAATACCTAGAAGGTCTGGCCTTAGGTCGAAAAGGTCATTTAAGATGGGGATTTTTTGTTATGGATTGTGCGTTCAGTAGGAAGAGGGTAAGGACTGATAGGGCGGCCATGTGAGGGGCATGGAATAGGGGAATCTGGAGAAGTCTTCTGTGGATGCTTCCTGATAAAGTATTGTATGGGTAGAGTTTGTGGGGATGTTGAGGCCTTGAGTGGAGTGTGAGCATCCCATATCCATTTTGTGGGAGAATGGTGGGGAGGGAGGAGGAGAGTGTGGTCTGGGTGGAGGTGGGTGCCGCTGGCCTGATAAGGTCTGAGCTGATCGATTGGCGACTTCGGCTGTGGTGTTGGATGTGGCGTTGGAGGGGGGGGGGTAGGTGTGGGGGACTGGCAGGAGTGGGAGGCTAGAATGGGGAGTATTCAGTAGAATGTAGGCTATTTATTTATTAACTTGAGTCAATTACAGATGCGAACTGAAGCAGGCTGGCGCAATGGAGGGTGTAGTGGTGTGGTGCGCCCTGAGGCACTCCACTCTTTTACCCGGCGCGATAGGTAGGGGGTGGGGGAGATGTAGAGAGAGGGGGAAGAGGAATAGGGTTGAAGTAATGTGAAGAGGTATAGGAGAGGTGGGGATGGGGTAGTGGCGTCTTTCAGTGGGCGCACAAAGGGGCAGTCCCCTTTGTGGCGCTCCTTAGGTGCGTGGTGCCAGAGGCGCTCTGCCGTCTCTTTTAAGGCGTCCCGATCTGTCCAATCCTGTCCCATGTCGCTGCCTTGGGAGCATCAGTGGGCGGAGTTGAGGGCAAGCCGGCAATGGGAGGGCACAGCGGCTCCTCGCTGGGCCTGCAGCGCCAGTCTGGCTCAGTGTTGGTTAGTCGGTGGCAGGAGGCGATGTTGCCTGGGGGCGGCCGGCTGAGTTATCCCCGCCCAGGAGCCTGCGCAGGTTGCCCGTTCCGGTAGGTCCGGGGGCAGGTGTCCCAGCCTGGGCCTACCGAGGAGGTAGGTCTAGGAGGTGGGAGTTAGGCGTTGGGCCTACTATGTGGGGGTAAGCCTAGTCTGAGGCCTGCTGCTTGCATCATCCTTCTCGGTTGCGGTGGCGGGCAGTACGGCTGGCGGTACGCTGGGGCCTACCTTGGGGCAGTCCATGTTGGCCTTCCTCATGGCCTTGTAGGAGTCCGTGAGGGTCACAGGTTGCGCATAAGAAGGGTCCAGAGGCGCTCTGCCGTCTCTTTTAAGGCGTCCCGATCTGTCCAATCCTGTCCCACGTCGCCGCCTTGGGAGCGTCAGTGGGCGGAGTCAAGGGCGAGCCGACGATGGGGGAGGGCACAGCGGCTCCTCGCTGGGCCTGTGGGCCGGCCTGCGGCGTCGGTTAGGCTCGGCATTGGTTAGTTGGCAACAGGGGGCGATGTTGCCTGGGGGCGGCCGGCTGAGCTCGTTCGTGCCCGGGAGCCTGCAGTAAAGGTAGGTCCGGGCCGAGGCCTGCGCGGGTTGCCTGTTCCGGTAGGTCCGGGGGCAGGTGTCCCAGCCTGGGCCTACCGAGGAGGTAGGTCTAGAAGGTGGGAGCTGGGCGTTGGGCCTACTATGGGGGATAGGCCTAGTCTGAGGCCTGCGCTTGCGTCATCCTTCTCGGTCGCGATGGCGGGTGGTACGGCTGGCGGTATGGCTGGGGCCTACCTTGGGGCAGTCCGTGTTGGCCTTCCTTGTGGCCTTGTAGGGAGTCCGGCGGAACAGGAGTCTGAGAGAGTCGCGGGTTGACTTGAGCCATTTCAAAACTGTGCTGCCAGTGCTTAGGGCAGCTAAGTGATCCAGCAAAATCAAATGATCCAGCATGTTGAATGATCTAAAAGAATTAAAATAAATACATAAATTCACACCACCTTTTAGCCAAAATAATTCTCAGATCATCCACTAGTCCCAAAAGCAGTTTCTGTATTATGAAGTCTAAAATAGCAAATGTATAAACACAGATATCAAAATAGCTAATTCAAAACACTTGAAATTAAATCAAAATATTTATTAAATTCCAAAATTAAAAAATAAATGCTTTTACAATATACAATAGTTTATTCTCATAAAAGACAATCCTATAATCTTATTGTACAAACTTTTAATATGCAACTATACAATTTTTCAATAGAAACTATCTCACAACATCCGTACATACATATTACTATATATGGACATGTAGGAAGGCTCGTCATGTGAACCGCTTGCGTCGCTGTCTGATGAGGTAATTGGAGTGTCTGCGGAGGAGGGGCTTCTTCGGAGCATAGTGCCGATGCAGTGAGAAATGGATGCCATTCGCTGAGGAAGGAAGTGTGTGAGTTGCTCTGCAGGTCTGACTCCGTTGAGGACTGGTATTGGTGAAGCAGAAAATACAGAAGGAACCTTTCTCTTGACTTTGTCTCGTTTAGAACAGCTTAATTGCCCTGGTTGAGTCCCTCTCAATACCCAGCAAGCCAGTGGTGGTGACTTTCTCATTGTAGGAACTAATGTCTGGGTTTGGACAGGTTATCAATGACTTCAAAAAAATTTAGAGTCTGTTTCAATTAATTTAGAACCTATGGTGAAGAGGCATGATCATCTTATAACAGAAGCCAGTCTGTACAAACTGATATTAAAAAGATATTGAGCTTTAATGCTTTGGTGGTTAAAGATCGGAGCTCCCTCTCTACAAGGACTGAGATGCTGGAAAAATGGAATAGACACTTGAACCTTAGGTCTATAATTTTTCCTAAAGTAATGGCGTTGTGTAAAAGGCCACTTTCCCTATGAGCAAATCTCGGCTTAGACCCAGTGGGCTTCAGGGCCACATAGTTATTGGTTTTCTAAGGGATTCTTTTTTCTCATTATACACCTTCCCAGAATTCGGGGCCTGCGTGCCATGCGGGACACACAACTGGAGAAATAGCCTTTCATACAGCCGGTCCTTAGCCAGCAGCGTTAAAATGGCATGCTAACGTTTGTCAAGGTGTTTTTAAAACAGGATATTCCCATTTGTACAGTTTAAGCATTTCCTGATAAGCACAATAGAAATAGCACCTTTTCTGTCTGGCATGCAAAGACTGTTGTTGGCTTTTAGTGAAATGCATGAGATTTATTTTGCAACAGAAACGTAAACCATTTCTTCCAGGTCATTTGTGGTAGCCATGTTGTATCATGGTAAGCCATGGCAATGGATGCAAATTCCAGCTCTTGCTGTGGAATTGCTGGATCCACAAAGGATCATGGGTTTATGGGCACACATTTATCTCAGCCCTCCACCCTGCTTAATAGGTGATACTCTAGCAACTGAGCTGGGAGGAGGTGCTTGGGATCACAATGTCCTCTGCGACAGTTGCCCAACTAGCACTTTGAACTGCACAGTAATACAATGTCCCGTCCAGTTTAAGCACAAGTTGGGCCGCGGGTTCAGGGCCAACCTTTGGGAAGGGATGAGAACCAGGGCAACCATCCCAGGTTTTACACTTCAGGGCACCCTGTGCCACCTTGGTATGCCCTTCCCTTTCTCCCAGTGTAGCCCAGATCCAAATAAAGAATTTCTGTTGCTGTACCATTCCTCTCTGAGCCAACCTGAGCATGGCCAAAGAACCTGCTGCTTCTGCTGCTAATCCGCGCATCCCACTGGTATCAGAGGAGCAGCAGTCCATTGATCAGGCCTTCTAACTAGCTCCTGCTGCTATGGTCTCCTCTTCCTCTTGCACTGATTAAAGCAGGTGACCTGACCAGTACAGGAGGGAGAGAGCCTGCGATGGCAGGACTGACTTGAAGCAGTTGACTGTTGGTCCTGTTCTCCCGCTAACCAGGCTACAGAGGGAGGAGGGAAAGAGGGCCCCAGGAGGCGTGAGGCAGGCATGAGGGGTGGAAGTAGGAACTGAGAGATGAAATGGGGGTGAGAGACAATAAGTGGGGACTGAGGGATGAGGTTGGGGGAGAGTGCAAATTGGTTTGTGCACCCTGCCATCACTTTTCGTAGGCCAGAAGGTGCCAGTTGTGGAAAAGGCCCTCACAGTGTCTGGAGAGGGAAACCCTGCTCTTTAACCTTGGGTCTCGAGAGACCGCACCCTCCTCTGTCAGCCCTGCTGAGAAATTTGACATGGTCTGATATACCACTGTGCTGCTCTGCCTACTGCTGGGGGTTGAGGAGTAACTGGGGGAATAAAAGGGGATTGGCTGGGGGGTGAGGAGGAACTGAGGGAGAAAAGAGGGATTGGCAAGGGGGAATGAGAGGTATCAGTTAAAAAGGGTAAGAGAGGAAACTGGCTTTGTAGCAAATGTGTGTGTGAGCGAGAAGGAATTTGTGGTGTGGGGAGGGTGTGAGAGACGGCATGCAGGATTTTTTGAGGTAACACATTTAAGAGTCATCGCTGGTGTATCTTGTTGCTGTGAGATACTGAGAACCAAATACTGACCTGGGTCTGAGCATCAGGCAGTGGTGAGTTTTCTGTTGCACCCCTGATCAGGTCTTGAAGGTACACCAGTGTGCCATGGTGCACTGCTTATAAAACACTGACTTAGTGGCTGGGACGTAAGAGAGAGCAGGACCGGAGCCAGAGGAGGAAACCCCCCCCCCCCCCTTCCCTTCCCAGTGCGGATCCTCCTCTTCTGCTCCTTCTCCCCTTTCCTCATCCTAAGCCCCCTCTCTCTGTCCCCATCCTCATCACCAGTACCCTCTTTCTCTCAGATTTATCAAACTTCATTTGCATGACAATTTGTAGATGTATTGCCAAAGTACTGTAATACATAGGGAGGACAATGTTAAAGGATATTTAGCTGGATAATGTGTACGTTATCCAGCTAAATGCTGAATTGATTTTAGCTGGATAAACAAGGGGCATTTGGGTGGTTTTGAGTTAGCCAGATAAGTTATCTGACTAACTCTGATATTTGGAGTTAGCTAAATAAGTTATTGGCTAACTCAAGATATGGTTGAGAGCAGGGTTTAAGTTATCCAGGTATTTGTACCGGATAACTTTAACTTATCTGGCTATATTCAAAGGAATATAGCTGGTTAAGTGCTGAGAAAAGTTAAAACTCCCCCCCCCCCCCCACACACACTCACACTCACAAGCGGGCCTCCTAGCCCAGTCTACCACCCCCACTCATGTACTGCAAATATAGGGCCTGCTGGCCTGATCTTGCCTTCTCCTCCCCACGACCCCCTAACATTAAAAAATATATATATTCATGAGAAATTGCTGCAGCTTTCCTCTGCCACCCTCTCACCCCCCCCCCCCCCCGCCCCAGTTCAGCCATTTAAACTTTCCTCTGGCCAGCTCATCTTCCCCTCACCTGGTAACCCCAACCCCAGTCCTAACCGTCACAGTCCCAGCTGGTACCCTCAAAACCCCCCCCCTGTGCACCCGAGATTGCTGTACTCTCCCACTGTGATCCCAAATGCTTTTAGCATTGCTTTGATGGGAATGCTGGAAGCATCCAAGATCACAGTAAGGGGGTGTATCATGATTCCGGGCTCACAGAGGGTTTTCTAGGGTGCGGGGAGGGGGAAAGAGGAGCTGGCCAGAGGTAAGTTTATATGGCTGAACTGGGTGGGGGGGAGCTGCAGGGATCTGTCTCTTTTAATAAGAATATATTTTTAATGTTTTGGGGCCTTGGGTGGGGAGGCGAGGGAGGAATGGCCAGCAAGCCCTATATTTGCAACACTTGGGTGAGGGTACTGGTTCGGGCCACTAGGCCTGCTTGATTGTTTTGGGGTTTGCTTGTTTTGTTTTGTTTTAACTCTGCTTGGCATTTAACCTTTATTCTTTTGAATAAACCCAGTTAAGGGTAAAGTTATCTTGGCACTGTGGCCAGATAACTTTAAACCTACCCAGCCATCTTTTGAATATCACCAGTTAGGTTTAAATGTTATCTGGCTAATGTT
Organism: Rhinatrema bivittatum; assembly: GCF_901001135.1. Taxonomy (NCBI): domain Eukaryota; kingdom Metazoa; phylum Chordata; class Amphibia; order Gymnophiona; family Rhinatrematidae; genus Rhinatrema; species Rhinatrema bivittatum. The sequence goes on from NC_042623.1 coordinate 212,008,504, forward strand.
AATTCGGGTATATTCAGCAGGACGCTTTCCCCACCGAATATCCAGAATAACTTATTCAGCAGACATTTTTTAAAATATTGACCTTAGAGTGATTAAAAATGAAGGAAAAAAAAAACCATATGTATGATATTAAAAATAGTTTAGAAAAAATAAGTAAAGGTACAAACTACAGAAGAGACAGTAACAAGGACAATTTGCAGGTACTGGGGTGGATGTATAGTGTCTCCAGCCATGTTATATATTTAGTCTGGTGACAGGTTGCCACGTATTTTGCTGCTTTTTCCATCAGGATTATACAATTTTTCCTGGGAAATCTTGGATTTGCTCTGTGGAAAATGTGCATCTCTGAAAGCTTTGTATTTTGCACTGCACAGGAGGAGATGTATTTTTTGTTTCTGTTTCTCTGTGCTGCACTGCAGAGTCTGACCTTTTTGGGGGTTTCCAATTCAGTTTTTGCCTGCACATTTCTGTTTATAATTTGTGTCCCTTATTATATATTTGAGGATCTGTCTGTATTCTTTGTGAGGTGAGGTATTCCTACTACCCACCCCTGATACTGTCTTTTTCTCCTCTCCCCCCCCCCCCCCACACTCTCTGTGCTCTCCCTCCTCTCCCATCCCCATGATGCCCTCTCTCTTCTGATATTGAGTCCTCGTTTCCCTACCCAAAAAAACACAAAAAAAATTAAACAGAAACCCAAGCAAAATTAGAAAAATACTTTGTTTATAGAATAGAAAATGCATTTTACATTATTTAACTGCACAAGAATCAAATATATGCAGATATGCCACAGAATTTTCTAACTTATCTCAGAATATACCTCTGAGCTGGTGCAGGCACCTGGATACTGTACTCAGATATTCTGCTGTTGACTTGTGCTAATTGCACTTTTTTTTAAATGTAGATATCTGACAATCGTGTGTCTGGTAATTGTACAGCAATGAATAGTGACTATTGACTTCTCGAGTGCTTTTCCGCTTTATCGCTGAGATTTTCTGAAATGGCTGGAAGAATTGCCTTCTGTAAGGAAAAGTCCAGGATGTGGAGTTTGTGGTGTTCCAGGCTGGTGGGAGGAATCGTTGTGGCACAGTGCTCTGAGAGCGAGCCTGCAGGCATTACAGATTATAAGCAAGTAAACCATGCCAGCTGAGATAAAAATAAACAGGGCTCGTTCACTGAGAGGCCTCCAAAACCTGCCATTCCAGCTTTTTCAGCTGTAGGTCAGGGTGGGAGGATGGAATATTATCTCTACACTTTTCTACGGCAGTTCCTTGCCTCTGTTCAAACCTCAAAATCAATTGGAAATTCACACTTCAATTTCACCGGGCTGTATTTAGTTTAGTCATGTTGTTCCCAGTGCATGTTAGGAATATATATTAACTGTTAATCATTAAATGGTAAGTTAAGTCAAGCATGACCTTGAGATTGACTGGACAAACTGGTGGACTAATTGGAAAAACCACGGATGTTCCTCACGCGAGCATGTTTTAAAATCTGTTTACATAGGCATGGTAAAGCTGGCAAAGTCCTATGAAAGATACATGAAGTAGATTTGCTTATGTTGCCTCTTAAAATTAGCATACTTACACGTGGTAAGCATATTTTAATCATACATGTGCAAGTATGCACATGTTTTAAAATTCCAGCGTATCTCCGCTCATGTGATGATATATGCATGTATGGCTGCATGTGTACTCGTTTTAAAATTAACCTGTATGAGTGAGCAGTCTGGCTGCTGTACAGTCAGGACAGGGGACAATACAGTCTCTACAGAGAGACAGAGACCACATTCCAAAAAACACACGACCATGCACAGCAAAGAGCCACTGCTACAGGTTAACTTTCAGGAAAGCAGGGTGAAAAATACAGACTTCCCACCAGCACAGCCTTACAGGATGAGTCCTCGGCCACAACAGCATGACGAAAGGCGAACCAAACTGGAGATGGAGAATTTCTGAACATAAATGTATACAATACAAAATGGGATCCGAGGCTCCCAATGCAAATCAACAGGTGCAGATGCATAAAGAGCAAGGCTCCTTAAGATGCAAGCAAACTGCATTTCAAAACAGGTGGCGAGGGCGACTTGAGAAATGCACGGAGACGGGCATTCCATGGCAAAAGGAAAAGTGAAGGTGGTAATATTACTACACCTCACTCTGAAACGCACGCCGTGTGCACTCTGTGTCCCTGTCCCTGTAACGAAGGTGGCAGACCTCACGCGTCACCTGGACAGTGCTGGGGAGGGAGCCGGCTGTCGTGGTACATGTGGGCACCAATGATGTAGGAAAATATGGGAGGGAGGTTCTGGAAACCAAATTTAGACTCTTAGGTAGAAAGCTTAAATCCAGAACCTCCAGGGTAGCATTCTCTGAAATGCTCCCTGTTCCACGCGCAGGACACCAGAGGCAGGCAGAGCGCCGGAGTCTCAATGCGTGGATGAGACGATGGTGCAAAGAAGAGGGATTCAGTTTTGTTAGGAACCGGGGAACCTTTTGGGGAAGGGGGAGTCTCTTCCGAAGGGATGGGCTCCACCTTAACCAGGGTGGAACCAGTCTGCTGACGCTAACTTTTAAAAAGGAGATAGAACAGCTTTTAAACTAGAACAGAGGGGAAAGCAGACTGTCGCTCAGCAGCGCATGGTTCGGAGGGAGGTATCTTCAAAGGATACCAATGATGCATTAGAATTAGGGCATCCTGACGGTGAGGTTCCAATTATAAGAAAAGTAGTCCAAGTGCCTGTAACTAAATCTCCACTGAGCTAAAAAAATTCTAACTTATGCTATCAATTAAAAAGCAGAATGAAAATACAAACAAAAAACAAACTTTGAAATGTTTGTATGCTAATGCCAGAAGTCTAAGAAGTAAGATGGGAGAATTAGAATGTATAGCAGTGAATGATGACATAGACTTAATTGGCATCTCAGAGACATGGTGGAAAGAGGATAACCAATGGGACACTGCTATACTGGGGTACAAATTATATTGCAGTGACAGAGAGGAGCACCCGGGAGGCGGTGTAGCACTTTATGTCCGAGATGACATAGAGTCCAACAGGATAAACATCCTGCATGAGACTAAATGCACAATTGAATCTTTATGGGTAGAAATCCCTTGTGTGTCGGGGAAGATTGTAGTGATAGGAGTATACTACCGTCCACCTGGTCAAGATGGTGAGACTGATAGTGAAATGCTAAGAGAAATTAGGGAAGCTAACCAAATTGGTAGTGCGGTAATAATGGGAGACTTCAATTACCCCAATACGGACTGGGTAAATATATCGTCGGTACATGCTAGAGATATAAAGTTCCTGGATGGAATGAATGACATTTTTATGGAGCTATTGGTCCAGGAACCGACAAGAGAGGGAGCAATTGTAGATCTAATTCTCAGTGGAGCACAGGATTTGGTGAGAGAGGTAACTGTGGTGGGGCCGCTTGGCAATAGTGATCATAATATGATCAAATTTAAATTAATGACTGGAAGGGGGACAGTAAGCAAATCCACGGCTCTCGTGCTAAACTTTCAAAAGGGAAACTTTGATAAAATGAGAAAAATAGAAAAAAACTGAAAGGAGCAACTACAAAGGTAAAAAGTGTGCAAGAGGCATGGTCATTGTTAAAAAATACAATCATAAGAACATAAGAAATTGCCATGCTGGATCAGACCAAAGGTCCATCAAGCCCAGCATCCTGTTTCCAACAGAGGCCAAAACCAGGCCACAAGAACCTGGCAATTACCCAAACACTAAGAAGATCCCATGCTACTGATGCAATTAATAGCAGTGGCTATTCCCTAAGTAAAATTGATTAATAGCCATTAATGGACTTCTCCTCCAAGAACTTATCCAAACCTTTTTTGAACCCAGCTACACTAACTGCACCAACCACATCCTCTGGCAACAAATTCCAGAGCTTTATTGTGCGTTGAGTGCGATTAGTCTTAAATGTGCTACTTGCTAACTTCATGGAATGCCCCCTAGAAGCACAGTCCAGATGTATTCAACACATTAAAAAAGCTGGAAAGAAGGCAAAACGATTACCGGCATGGTTAAAAGGAGAGGTGAAAGAAGCTATTTTAGCCAAAAGATCTTCATTCAAAAATTGGAAGAAGGATCCAACAGAAGAAAATAGGATAATGCATAAGCGTTGGCAAGTTAAATGTAAGACATTGATAAGACAGGCTAAGAGAGAATTTGAAAAGTAGTTGGCTGTAGAGGCAAATACTCACAGTAAAAACATTTTAAAATATATCTGAAGCAGAAAGCCTGTGAGGGAGTCAGTTGGGCCGTTAGATGATCGAGGGGTTAAAGGGGCATTTAGAGAAGATAAGACCATTGAAGAAAGATTAAATGATTTCTTTGCTTCGTTGTTTACTAAAGAGTACGTTGGGGAGATACCCGTTCCGGAGAAGGTTTTCATGGGTAATGATTCAGATGGACTGAACTAAATCACGGTGAACCTAGAAGATGTGGTAGGCCTGATTGATAAACTGAAGAGTAGTAAATCACCTGGACCGGATGGTATACACCCCAGGGTTCTGAAGGAACTCAAAAATGAAATTTCAGACCTATTAGTAAAAATTTGTAACCTATCATTAAAATCATCCATTGTACCTGAAGACTGGCTAATGTAACCCCAATATTTAAAAATGGCTCCAGGGGCGATCCGGGAAACTACAGACCGGTTAGCCTGACTTCAGTGCCAGGAAAAATAGTAGAAAGTGTTCTAAGCATCAAAATCACAGAACATATAGAAAGAAATGGTTTAATGGAACAAAGTAAGCATGGCTTTACCCAAGGCAAGTCTTGCCTCACAAATCTGCTTCACTTTTTTGAAGGAGTTAATAAACATGTGGATAAAGGTGAACTGGTAGATGTAGTGTACTTGGATTTTCAGAAGGCGTTTGATAAAGTTCCTCATGGGAGGCTTCTAGGAAAAGTAGAAAGTCATGGTATAGGTGGCGATGTCCTTTCGTGGATTACAGACTGGCTAAAAGACAGGAAACAGAGAGTAAGATTAAATGGACAATTTTCTCAGTGGAAGGGAGTGGGCAGTGGAGTGCCTCAGGGATCTGTATTGGGACCTGTATTTTTCAATATATTTATAAATGATCTGGAAAGAAATACGATGAGTGAGGTAATCAAATTTGCAAATGATACAAAATTATTCAGAGTAGCTAAATCACAAGCAGATTGTGATAAATTGCAGGAAGATCTTGTGAGAATGGAAAATTGGGCATCCAAATGGCAGATGAAATTTAAGTACAAGTGATGAATATAGGGGAAAAAATAACCCATGCTATAGTTACACAATGTTAGGTTCCATATTAGGAGCTACCACCCAAGAAAGAGATCTAGGTGTCATAGTGGATAACACATTGAAATCGTCTGTTCAGTGTGCTGTGGCAGTCAAAAAAGCAAACAGAATGTTGGGAATTATTAGGAAGGGAATGGTGAATAAAATGGAAAATGTTATAATGCCTCAGTATTGTTCCATGGTGAGAACGCACCTTGAATACTATGTGCAATTCTGGTCGTGGCATCTCTAAAAAGATATAATTAGGATGGGTGACCAAAATGATAAAGGGAATGGAACAGCTCCCCTGTGAAGAAACACTAAAGAGGTTAGGACTTTTCAGCTTGGAGAAGAGACGGCTGAGGGGGGGGGGATATGATAGAGGTGTTTAAAATCATGAGAGGTCTAGAACGGGTAAATGTGAATCAGTTATTTACTCTTTCGGATAATAGAATGACTAGGGGGCACTCCATGAAGTTAGCATGTGCCACATTTAAAACTAATCGGAGAAAGTTCTTTTTCATTCAGTGCACAATTAAACTCTGAAATTTGTTGCCAGGGGATGTGGTTACTGCAGTTTAGTGTAGCTGTGTTTAAAAAAGGATTGGATAAGTTCTTGGAGGAGAAGTCCATTACCTGCTATTAATTGTTGACTTAGAAAATAGCCACTGCTATTACTAGCAACAGAACATGGGATACACTAAGTTTTTAGGAACTTGCCAGGTTCTTTTGGCCTGGATTGGCCACTGTTGGAGATAGGGGTACTGGGCTTGATGGACCCTTGGTCTGACCCAGTATGGTATGTTCTTATGTTACACTGAGACAGCAGTGTGCAAATTGCTCCCATCCTCTTCACCAGTATTTCATTGGTGGGAAGGGGGGGCGGGGGGGCAATTTGCACGTGGCCAAACATTTTCAAGCATATATGGTATAACACGTTTGGCAACAGAGTATCATTTACATTTATTAAAATGTTATTTATTTATTTATTTATTTATTTATTTAAGATTTTATATATACCGGCATTCATGATACAATCACATCATGCCGGTTTACATATAACAGGGGTGTACAATGAACAACTGAGTAACCAATTAGTGTGGAAGTGGGCAGTTACAAATAACAAGGGAGATAGAACTGGGAGAAGAGAAAAAAAGGAGAGGATAACATTAGATGAAGATATTTACATTAGCTATAACATTAGCTATAGATATTTACATGGAGAAGGTGTAGAACTGGCTGGATAACGTATGAGAATTAGTTGGTGTCCGGGAAGGCTTGTTTAAACAGCCAGGTCTTAAGTCTTTTCCTGAAGGTTGGGAGGCTAGATTCTAGTCTGAGGTCCGGAGGGATGGAGTTCCATAAAGGTGGGCCGGCTGTTGAGAGGGCCCGATCTCTTAAGGTGATGTGTCTGGTGGTTTTGGCAGGGGGCACTTGAAGAGATCCTTTGAGTGCGTCTCTAGTTGTTAATCACTTAACACCAAACTTCATTGCACAGATCCTCTTTTGACGTTGTGGGGCAGGCCTTGGGGAATGGTGGAGGTTGGCAGATGCAACTGCTTGCACTTTAACCCTTCTAGCTGGTCTGTATATCCATACTGACTACTTGATCTGGAGATGACATGCTTTTTTGTTCATTACAATAATCACAATATGCTGCGTTTATTTCCTTTCCTATTTAGGCATTCCAAATATGAGGTGAAAGTTTGAAATTGCTTAACCCTGCTTTGTGTGTTCCATAGCACGAGGAGGAGCCACCTCAGAACATGAAACCACAGCCCGGAGGCAATGAGAGACAAATGTCTAAAACAGCCCTGAAAAACCAAAAGAAACGAGAAGCCAAGAAAGCTGCCAAACAGGTACTGCTCTGACCAGCCTCTGAATTGCAGCTTCACAGGGACCCAGCATGCATTTTGTGTTCTATGATGAAGCCTGTAATCACTCACCATAGGAGGCTGGGATATTAGAAACCACATTCACTTAATAAATCATTCCTTTGGGGGTTTTTTTGTTTTTTTAAATTTAAATACAGGCAGTCCTCAGATTTAAGACACAATTGGTTCCTGAAACCTACAGCTTAAGGCAAAATACAGCTCGAAACAGATTGTCCCATAAGAGCAATGTTATAGGAAGCTTGCTTCCAGCACCAAGGCCCACACACCCTGTTTTCACCAAAACAATCGTAATATACAGGAAAGCATAAATGCCTTTTAAAACTTTTCATTATTTAATATTTGAAAAGAGCCAAGGCAGTACTTACAGCAGATTGCATTGACATTGTTCCTAGGAGAGGAAATCCCCAGTGCTGTTCCTGCTGATGTTACCTTGCCAAACACTATGGTCATCCATATGCCAGCATGCATCTGCCAGGAGATGCTCTGTCTTAAAGTTGAAAACATAAATTTGGGTCCTTGTAAAGCATATTACCTTATTATATTATATAAAAGCATATATCCTTGTAAACCCACGCACTTTAACATTTACCTGCTCCCCCTCTGCCAACTGCTAACCAAACTGAACCTTAAACACTTTCTATACGCGGACGATGTCCAGATCGTCATCCCTCTCAAAGAATCTTGCACAAAAACTCTAGAATTCTGGGAAAATTGCCTTCGAGAAATCGACGGCCTCCTCTCCAATCTAAACCTAATACTAAATTCTTCAAAATGCGAACTCCTTCTAATCTCTCCTGAAAACAGTAACATCCACATAAATCCACCAGCCAACTTACAAACTTCACAAGTAAGAGACCTAGGAGTCATCATTGATAACAGGCTTAACCTAAAATCATTCATAGATCAAACTACCAAGGACTGCTTTCATAAACTCCATGTCTTAAAAAGAATAAAACCTCTTTCCTGGCATGTAGCCAGATGGACTCAGAACAAATGGGATAGTATCCGCGTGCTAGCAGTTGGAGACGGATCTGACGTCAGCACGGGGGTGTATATATCCCCACAGGAAGCGTAGCTATTCAGTAATTTCCGTCTCCAAAGCAGTTTGGAGTGCCTGCACGCTAGTTGAGCGTGCTTTCCAAGACTACTTTAATTTTTCTCTTTTCTTATCATTCTAGATTCTACTTTGTTTTTCCTGTCTAATCGACTTTAGAGCCCCGCGCTCCTGCGGTAGATACCCGAGGGTTCCTCCCCCAGTTGAGCTCCCCGGGGTGATTGCCGTGCTCCCCCGGCGGTGGAAGTCCTCGGTCCTGCCGAAGCGCAGCAGTGACACAGCCCCCGGGCGAGGTTCGGGTGAGGCATACGAGGCCCTCGGTCCCGGCATGGATGAGGTGGCGGGTGCATATCCTCAAATTGCGGCGGTGAGGTGGTCCCTTCCCCCGCAGCCGGAGACCGTCTGTGTTCCAGCCGGGAAGCACCGAAGCTGGTAAGGAGTACATCTCTTCCTACGGGTCTCCGAAGCGCAGAGGATCGGCGGCGTGGCACGCCGTGGAGGACGCCATTGTGGGGCCTTGCTCAGGTACTCCGCGCCCGTAATAGGCGCGGCTTTCTTCCTCCTTGGCTTTGTTTCGGTGAATTGCTGAGCGCCTATTGAATGCCACTTAGCGTATATCGCTAGCCGCATATTGCTGAGAGCCTATTGCATGCAATTTGAGCGTATATGGCTAACCGCTTATTGTTGACAGCCTATTCAATGCCAATTGTGCGTATATTGCTGACCGCTTCTTACTGAAAGCCTATTGAATGCAAATTGAGCGTATTTTGCTGACCACTTATTGCTGAAAGCCTATTGAATGCAAATTGAGCGTATATTGCTGACCGCTTATTGCTGACAGCCTATTGCATGCAAATTGAGCGTATATTGCTGACCGCTTGTTACTGAAAGCCTATTGAATGCAGATTGAGAGTATATTGCTGACCGCTTATTACTGAAAGCCTATATTCAGCGCCTATTGCTGCCACATATTATTATTGAGCGCCTGTTGTGTCATGTGCCTATTGCTGCCGCATATTATTTTTGAGCGCCTGTTGTATTAAGCGCCTATTGCTGCCGCATATTGTTATTGAGCGCCTGTTGTATTAAGCGCATATTGTTCAATGGATCAGAACACTGCAGAGTCTTCAGCGACGGCGCCGCCTGCTTCAGGCATTGCGGCCCTTGGCCTCTGCTCTGCATGCCACCTTAGGGCCACGCGCAGTGATGAGCCAGATTCTCTGTGTGCCCAATGTGAGGGGGCCATGCGACCCGCGGACCAGGACCGGTCTCAGCCACGATTTGTGGACAGTTCCCCAGGGGCTTCCCCGGAGTTAGGGGGCAGTCTCGACCAATCTGGACTCCCGGGGGAGCTTGTACCCCGGCGATTAGAGGCTGCTTCAATTTCCTGGGTGGATCTCTTTAAGGGGATTCATGCCTTCGTACAGATGCAAACGGCTTCCCGTCCAGGCCCTGCGGTTCCTGCTGTTCCTGTGGTTCCTGCGGTGGCTGCGCCTGCGGCGGCTGCTGCTGCGGTGGCGGCTCCTGCGGATCCGGTTCCTGGACCCTCACGACCTTATCGCGAGCAGGACTTCCCACCGATGGACAGTCCGGATCAGTCAGACCAGGAGGTCTCACAGGACGAGTCCGAACTCCCGGACGAGGGGGACCTTCCTCCAGGGACTGAGCCATATAGAACCATGAGGCGGTTCTTCCCTAAAGAGGATCTCTCCGACCTGGTGTCTCAGTGTCTGGCTGAATTGGATATTACAGGTCCCAGCGCTTCGGTACCCTCTGTGCAGAACCCCCTGCTGGAAGGTCTTCGTCCTACAGCCCGCCATTTTCCATTCTTACAAGCGGCGCAACAACTGATCGATTTAGAATGGGCGGCACCAGCGGCTGCCTTCAAAGGGGGTCGGGCTCTGAAGAGCATGTACCCATTGGCACCGGCTATCCAGGACCTGCTGGCGTGCCCTCAGGTGGACGCCTTGATTGGCGCTGTGGTCAAGCGCACTACCATTCCAGTTGAAGGGGGGACGGCCCTCAGGGAGCCTCATGACCGGCGACTGGACGCCATTCTGAGACAGGCCTTTGAGGTGGCAGCTTTATCTTTGCGGATAACCACCGTGCCTACGCGACTAGAATCTAGCCTCCCAACCTTCAGGAAAAGACTTAAGACCTGGCTGTTTAAACAAGCCTTCCCGGACACCAACTAATTCTCATACGTTATCCAGCCAGTTCTACACCTTCTCCATGTAAATATCTATAGCTAATGTTATAGCTAATGTAAATATCTTCATCTAATGTTATCCTCTCCTTTTTTTCTCTTCTCCCAGTTCTATCTCCCTTGTTATTTGTAACTGCCCACTTCCACACTAATTGGTTACTCAGTTGTTCATTGTACACCCCTGTTATATGTAAACCGGCATGATGTGATTGTATCATGAATGCCGGTATATAAAAAAAATCTTAAATAAATAAATAAATAATAACATTTTAATAAATGTAAATGATACTCTGTTGCCAAAAGTGTTATACCATATATGCTTGAAAATGTTTGGCCACGTGCAAATTGCCCCCCCGCCCCCCCTTCCCACCAATGAAATACTGGTGAAGAGGATGGGAGCAATTTGCACACTACTGTCTCAGTGTAACATAAGAACATACCATACTGGGTCAGACCAAGGGTCCATCAAGCCCAGCACCCTATCTCCAACAGTGGCCAATCCAGGCCAAAAGAACCTGGCAAGTTCCTAAAAACTAAGTGTATCCCATGTTCTGTTGCTAGTAATAGCAGTGGCTATTTTCTAAGTCAACAATTAATAGCACGTAATGGACTTCTCCTCCAAGAACTTATCCAATCCTTTTTTAAACACAGCTACACTAAACTGCAGTAACCACATCCCCTGGCAACAAATTTCAGAGTTTAATTGTGCACTGAATGAAAAAGAACCTTCTCCGATTAGTTTTAAATGTGGCACATGCTAACTTCATGGAGTGCCCCCTAGTCATTCTATTATCCGAAAGAGTAAATAACTGATTCACATTTACCCGTTCTAGACCTCTCATGATTTTAAACACCTCTATCATATCCCCCCCCCCTCAGCCGTCTCTTCTCCAAGCTGAAAAGTCCTAACCTCTTTAGTGTTTCCTCACAGGGGAGCTGTTCCATTCCCTTTATCATTTTGGTCACCCATCCCAATTATATCTTTTTAGAGATGCCACGACCAGAATTGCACATAGTATTCAAGGTGCGTTCTCACCATGGAACAATACTGAGGCATTATAACATTTTCCATTTTATTCACCATTCCCTTCCTAATAATTCCCAACATTCTGTTTGCTTTTTTGACTGCCACAGCACACTGAACAGACGATTTCAATGTGTTATCCACTATGACACCTAGATCTCTTTCTTGGGTGGTAGCTCCTAATATGGAACCTAACATTGTGTAACTATAGCATGGGTTATTTTTTCCCCTATATTCATCACTTGTACTTAAATTTCCTCTGCCATTTGGATGCCCAATTTTCCATTCTCACAAGATCTTCCTGCAATTTATCACAATCTGCTTGTGATTTAGCTACTCTGAATAATTTTGTATCATCTGCAAATTTGATTACTGGCACAGGTTAGGAACAACGCTCCAGCAGCGGACATGGAATCCGCTCTTTCGTTCCTTACAGATGCGGCATCTGACCTGGTCCGGACAACAGCTAAAGGGATTTCATCCTCCGTAGCTGCCAGGAGGCAGCTCTGGATCCAGAGATGGTCAGCTGATGCGCCTTCTAAGTCACGCCTCACCAGATTGCCCTTTAAGGGCTCTTGTCTATTTGGCAGCGACCTTGATAAACTGGCCAGTGCATGGGGTGCCTCTCCAGTGCCCAGATTGCCGGAAGATCGGTTCAGAAGGGGCCAGCGCGCCTTTCCAAGGCCCTCCAGGGGCAGGAATTCCCAGCGTTTTGTTCCTTACAGGGGTCGCTACCAGGCACCACGTCCTCCGGCCAGGAATCAGTCCTTTCAGACCAAGCAGCGCAAGAGGGGAGCGGGCCCGGGCTCGGGTCCCGGCCGCACCTCCCAATGAGAATCCGCCGATTCATCTGGGGGACGGAGCCATAGGGGGCAGGTTAACCCTCTTCTACCCCAGATGGGTCGAGATTACATCGGACCAGTGGGTCCTCGCCATTATCCGGGAGGGATATTATCTGGACTTTCATCATCTCCCTCCGGACAAGTTTGTGGAATCTTCATGTCCCATACACAAGAAGGCAGCATTGGAAGCTACCCTGGCGAGGCTCCTGTCCTTGAAAGCCATCATCCCAGTACCTGCCTGGGAAGTGAATTCTGGACATTATTCCATTTATTTCATGGTACCCAAGAAAGGGGGTACCTTTTGGCCTGTCCTGGACCTCAAGTCAGTCAATCAATACTTACGGGTCCCGAGGTTTCGCATGGAAACTCTACGCTCCGTCAAGGCCGCAGTACAGCCAGGAGAATTCCTCACGGCATTAGACCTGTCAGAGGCATACCTGCATATCCTGATCCATCCGGATCATCAGCGCTACCTACGCTTCAAGGTTCTAGGCCGCCACTTCCAGTTTCGGGCTCTGCCCTTCGGGTTGGCTACGTCCCCACGGACATTCACCAAGGTGGTAGTAGTGGTAGCGGCGGCACTCAGGCGGGAAGCAATACTGGTCCATCCCTACCTAGACGACTGGCTGATCAGGGCGAAATCTCGAGAGGAGAGCCTTCGGACAACCGACAGAGTGATAGCCCTTCTGGAAAACTTGGGCTGGGTAATCAACCTCAGCAAGAGCTGCCTACAGCCTTCCCAGTCACTGGAATACCTGGGAGTACAGTTCGACACCCGGGCAGACACAGACAGTCTCACAACCAAGAGAATGTTGAAACTTCAGCAGCGTATCCAGTATTTGATGGGAGCCAGTCTGCCCACAGCCTGAGATTATCTGCAGGTTCTTAGTCTCATGGCATCCACCCTGGAAGTGGTACCTTGGGCGAGGGCCCATATGAGACCTCTGCAATATGCCCTGCTCTCTCGCTGGAGCCCCCGTCTACGGAACTACTCCACGCACCTACGTCTACCAGTCAGAGTGCGGACCCAGTTGCGGTGGTGGTTGCAGTCCAACCACATGAGCAGGGGGTCGAAGATGTCCTCACCCACGTGGATCTTGCTCACCACAGATGCCAGCCTGAGCTGCTGGGGAGCACACTGCGAAGAACTCACCGCACAAGGGCGGTGGAACAGAGAAGAGTCAGCGTAGAACATCAACCGTCTAGAGGCCCGGGCAGTCCGATTGGCATGCCTTCGATTTGCTCACAGACTGAAGAACAGAGCAGTCAGAGTGATGTCCGACAACGCCACCACGGTGGCATACATCAACCGTCAGGGCGGAACCAGAAGCCGACAGGTATCTCTGGAGATTGCCCCTCTGATGACTTGGGCAGAGGCGAATCTGCAGGACATCTCCGCCGTCCACATTGCCGGGAAGGACAATACCACAGCAGACTTCCTCAGCAGAGAAAGCCTAAATCTGGGAGAGTGGCAGCTCTCACCCACAGCCTTCCAGATGATTATGGATCATTGGGGGATTCCGGACATGGATTTACTGGCGGACAGGTCCAACGCTCAAGTACCCAGATACTTCAGCCGCAAGCGGACCCGTTCTCACACGGAATCGATGCCCTGGTTCAGCCATGGCCTCCAGGGACTCTACTGTACGCCTTTCCTCCGTGGCCTCTGCTAGGCGCTGTCATCTGCAAGATTCAGAGACACCGGGGCCTAGTTCTTCTAGTGGCGCCAGACTGGCCAAGAAGACCCTGGTACGCGGACATGAGAAGACTACTGGCAGGAGAGCCTCTTCCCCTGCCTCCTCTCCGGGACCTTCTACATCAAGGTCCCATTCTTCACGAGGATCCGGCTCAATTCTCTCTTACGGTATGGCCATTGAGAGGGCTAGATTGAAGAAGAGGGGTTACTCGGAGCCCGTGATTGATACCCTCCTCCGGGCTCGCAAGTTTTCCACATCCCTCACATACATCCGGATCTGGAGAGTATTTGAAGCATGGTGCGACACTCACGGCACCAATCCCCCATGACCCACAATCCCTATTGTGTTGGATTTCCTGCAGGAAGGACTTCAGAAGGGTCTGTCCCTCAGCTCCATCAAGGTGCAGGTGGCGGCGCTGTCTTGCTATGGTCCCAGGAGGGAGGGCAAGACCATCTCCAAGCACCCAGATGTTTCTCGCTTCCTGCAAGGAGTCAAGCATATTCGTCCGCCACTGAAATGGCCTGTGCCTTTGTGGAACCTCAACCTTGTTTTGGATTTCCTCGCAGGATCCACCTTCAGGCCCCTTTGGGGCCTGTCTCTTCATTCGCTAACCTTGAAGATGGTGTTCTTGCTGGCTGTATGTTCAGCCCGCCGCATCTCAGAGCTACAAGCATTGTCCTGCCGTGATCCCTTTCTCAGAATCACTCCGGAGGCTATCCATCTTCGTAAGGTTCCCTCCTTTCTACCGAAAGTGGTTTCACAGTTTCATCTTAATCAAACTATATCCTTGCCTACCACGGCGTGGCTGAAGAAATCTGAAGAAGGGCGTTTATTACGTCATCTCGACATTGGCAGATTGCTGCCCAGATATTTGGAACTTACACAAGACCTACGAAAGACGGACCATCTGTTCATCCTGCACAGCGGAAAGAAGCAAGGTGAAGCGGCCTCGCGGCCCACCATCGCCCACTGGATTAAAGAAGTTATTAGAGCAGTGTACGTAGAGGCTGGGAAGTCTCCGCCTCTACAGGTCAAGGCTCATTCTACCAGAGCACAAGCGGCTTCTTGGGCAGAATCCAGGATGCTATCGCCTGAGGAAATCTGTAAGGCGGCGACCTGGTCCTCCCTCCATACCTTCTCCCGATTCTACCATCTGGATGTCCAGGCCAGGGAGGACTCAGCATTTGCGAGGGCAGTACTACATGGGCCTCAGGCAGCCTCCCGCCCAGGCTGGGAGTAAAGCTTTTGTACATCCCATTTGTTCTGAGTCCATCTGGCTACACGCCAGGAAATGTTGAGATTACTACTTGATAATCTCCTTTTCCTTAGTGTAGACAGATGGACTCAGCATCCCGCCCAGCTGCTTGCGTACATGGGTTTCACAGATTCAAGGTAAGCCATGTCATCTGTTTCCATAAGAGCGTACACTCTACCAGGTGTCCATGCCTTCCGGTTGTGAATGCTGGCGGTCTCCAGCTACTATCAATCGGTCAGGGGAATCCTGTTTCACTTTTTCACTGAGCGTCAGTACACACATCTATAACAGCTTTTGCAAGAAAGATTACTGAATAGCTACGCTTCCTGTGGGGATATATACACCCCCGTGCTGTCGTCAGATCCGTCTCCAACTGCTAGCACGCGGATACTATCCCATTTGTTCTGAGTCCATCTGTCTACACTAAGGAAAAGGAGATTATCAGGTAGTAATCTCAATATTTTCCACACTAACGACTACAGAACAGTGCTGCAATCAATAATCTTCGCTAAATTAGATTATTGCAATTCAATTCTATTAGGTCTACCATCATCTTACACTAAACCCCTTCAAATGGTTCAAAACTCGGCAGCCAGAATATTAACAAACACAAGGAGAAGAGACCACATATCTCCAATCCTCAAAGACCTACATTGGCTGCCAATTCACTACAGAATCATATATAAGGTCATAACCACCATCTACAAAGCCATCCATCAATACTCTCCGCTTAACCTTCAAATCCCATTCAGAAAATATACCTCCTCCAGACCCATCAGAGAATCCTACAGAGAATCCCTACAGGTACCACACTCTAAAACCACTCGACTTATAACCTCCAGAGACAGGGCTTTCTCCACCGCAGGACCCCCTTTATGGAACTCCATCCCTCCGGATCTGCGACAGGAACCCTGCCTTCCTACATTTAGGAAAAGACTCAAAACGTGGTTATTTATGAAAGCCTTTCCAGACCCCATTTGATCCTTAATTCACCACCAACTGACGCTCAGAATTTTTCTTAAGAGGGTAATTAATAACTTTACCCCTACATGGTAATTCAATAACTTTGCAAACTCCATAACTTGGTTCACACCATTAATTGGTAAACTTACTCTCCCTGTTAAATTCTTTTTTCTTTTTCACTCCTCCAAGTTGTGTAATTCCCTTGTTTTATTGTAACTGCAATCTTTTTTTGTGCACCTGTTAAAGTTTCTTATTATTTGTTATGTTCCTTCACCTCTTGTTAATTGTAAACCGGCATGATGCGATTCCCATCGTGAATGCCGGTATAGAAAAACTCAAAATAAATAAATAAATATGTCTTAAAGTGGAGGACTGCCTGTATTTGAAATAGTGGGAATCTGGTTGCTGATGTTACTGAGGGACATCCAACTCCATAGTTGCAATCACAGTGATGGTACTGCAGGAATGTCATACCTGCATTAACATTAGAGACTGAGTTTCCTCTGTGGCAATACTGCAGAAAAAATATAGAAAGGGACTGATTTTTAAACCATATGCTATTTTCAGAACCTCAGACCTACAGCCTAACCAGACTGTCCACCCATACTTCCCACTTAGCTTTAAAATCCCTTCCTCTCCCTCAGAGATGCTCTGTGCTTGCCCCATGCTTTCTTGATCTGACACTGTCCCGTCTCCACTGGAAGGCAGTCCCATGCATCCATCACCCTCTCCATAAAGCAATATTTCCTTATATTACTCCTGATTTTATCCCCTTTCACTCTCATTCTGTGACCCCTCTTTCTAGAGACTCCTTTCCATTAAAAGAGACCTGCGTTCTGTGCATTTAATCCTTGGAGATATTAAAATGTCTGTTTGCCCCTTTCCTCCAGAGTATGAGTTTAGATCTTTAAGCTTGTACAGATATGCTTTATGACCACTGGCCATTTTAGTAGCTGTCTTCTAGACCTACACTATCCTGTTTATATCCTTCTGAAGGTGTAGTCCCCAGAAATTATACACAGTACTCCAAATAAGGACTCACTAGAGACTTGTCGAGAGGTAATATCACCTCCTTTTTCCTTCTGGATATTTGTCTCCCTATGCTTGCAAGCATCATGCTGGCTTTTGCCCTTGCCTCATCTACCTATTTGGCCACCTTAAGATTATCAGATGTGATCATCCCCAGATCCCACTCTTATTTCGTGCTTAGAAGAATTTCACCTCCTATACTGTGCTACCCCCTTGGTTTTTTTGCACCCCAATTGCAAGACACTCAATTTTTAGCATTAAATCTTATCTGCCAGACTCTAGACCAGCGCTTCTCAACTGGTGTGTCACAACACACTAGTGTGTCGCCAAACACCGGCAGGTGTGTCGCGTCTCCCAGTGTCCCACTGCCCCATTATACTTTCCTTCTCCCTTTTTCCAGCCCCCGTGGGCCAAGTGGAAGCTTCCTTTCTTCCTACCCCCATTGCCCAATGGGAAGCCTCCTTCAATCTGCCTGCCCCCGCGCAGGCCAATCGGAAACCTCCTCCCTTCTACCTGCCAGTGGGAGTAGGAAGAAGGGAGGAAGACTTTGATTGGCCGGTGAGGCAGGCATCAGAATGCCCGGGGGTGGGGTGGGAGGAATAGAAGTGTTGTACTCTGAAGCAAGGCCGCCACGGGACCGTGGTGGCGAAGAGGAAACCCGACCCTGACGAAGCAAGGCCGCCGTGGGAGCCAATTCCCATGGCGGTGAAGAGGAAAACCCGACCCCGACCAAGCAAGGCCGCCACAGGACTCCATTCCCATGGCAGTGAAGAGGAAAACCCGACCCCGACCAAGCAAGGCCACCACGGGACCCCATTCCCATGGCAGTGAAGAGGAAAACCCGACCCCAACCAAGCAAGGCCGCCACGGGACCCCATTCCCATGGCGGGGAAGAGGAAAACCCGACCCTGACTAAGCAAGGCCGCCACAGCCCGTGGTGGTGAAGAGGAAACCCGACTCCGACCAAGGCCACCACGGGAGCCCATTCCCATGGTGGCGCAAAAAGAAGGCCCGTCGGAGTAAAGCTGTGGTGAAACTGGAGCCCATCCCTGCAGTGAAGGAAGAATAAGTTTTTGGTGAGAGCTTTGTATCTGTGAGTGAATGAGTGCCTGGGTGAGAGCTTGTGTGTGAATGGAAGCCTGGGTGAGAAATGGTGTGAATGAGTGCTTGGGTGAGAGCTTGTGCTTGGGTATGAATGGAAGCCTGGGTGAGAGCTGGTGTGAAAGGGTGCGAGAGCATTTGTGTGTAATTGAGAGCTTGTTTATAAGAGACCATGAGTGTGATTGAGAGAGAGACTGGTCAGGAAGATGACTGGTGTGAGAGACCGAGACTGATCTTGGGGTCTAATTGGGGGTCTAAGTGTGAATGACTGGTTGTGGGCACTAAGGAAGAGGACTGTGAGGACAGAGCTTCAGCAGCCCTTGCTGCTTCTGGTGAGTGCTATTGGCCTGGAAGGGAAAGGAGTAGGAGAGTTGCTGGAGAGGGTAAGTAAAGGTGGCTTTTTAAATTTATTTTTCTTGATTGTCTGCCATTTTAATTATTGGGTTTTATGCGATGTCTGCTGTTTTGAAATATTTTATTGATATTTGGACATGTTTTAATAATTTGAGTTTTTAATTGTTGGATATTATTCTGTTCAGCTGCTGTTTTGTAACATTTTTAGTATAGCTTTACAATTATTTCTGTGTGGGGCTCTATAGCAGCTTGGCTTATTCTGTTTTCCCAATAGGAAATGTATTAGTGTTTAGGGCCTGGTTTAATAGTTGTATTTCTTAGATAGTATTGTTACTGTTTGAGTGTGTTCCATAATACAGGTGTAACTTTGTGCGGGTTAGTTTGTGTGCATTATTGTAAATCCTGAGAGTCTGTTAGGTGCTATATTTCTCTTTCCATTTCTCAAGGTTCGCACTGCATGCAGGGTGGCTTTTTTGGTTTTCCATTCCAGTTTCTGTGTCCATATTTATAATTTGTGGTTTTTCTGTACTTTGTGAAGGGTGTGTGACCGAGGTGAGGTATTTAACTAACATGTAGGCATTTGTATCAATCTTATTTGTTGTGTTTTCTCAATAGGATATGCATTAGTGGTAAATTATTGTCTTTTCATAAGGAAGGCTATTGTGCCTGGTAGTAAAAGGAGTTTGTTTTGCGTTTACTGAGATGTCATCAGAACCAGAATATCTTTTTTGTATGGTGAGTTGTACAGGGTAATGCCTTAGATCTGCTCTGCACTCATTGCTGGGGGTTGAGGGGATTCCTGTGGATGCAGAGTGCATGTCTACATTTAGCCCCGTGATGGTCACATGTTCAGTGTATCACGTATGTGAGAACCATCTGTCAGGTGTGTCCCGGCCAAAAAAGGTTGAGAACCACTGCTCTAGACCATTCCTCATGTTTTGTTAGATCCTTCCTATATTGCTCCTGTGGGTTTTTACAGCATGGCCTTGGCCTTGCCTTTTTTAGCATTCATTGATAGCTGCCATACTCTAGATCAGACCTGGGCAAGGGGCGGCCCGCGGGCTGAATCCGGCCCGCCTACGGTCTGTGACCGGCCTGTCCACTGCTGAGAGCAGACGGAGAATGAGGCACGCTGCCTTCCCTCTGCAAGGGAAGGCAGCGTGCCTCAGGGAGCGAGGGAGCGGAGAATGAACTGGTTTTTTTACAGCGTTCGGTGGGGGGGGAGGGAGTGACTCGAGCGAAGACACGCTGCCCGATTGGCCGGTGCTGGGCAAGGCTTGCTCAGCACCGGCCAATCGGGCAGCGTGTCTTCGCTCGAGTTTCTTTCCTACCTACCTACCAGTTCCGCCTTTCGTGGTCTTTTTCAGGGGTCCCCAACCACCGGTCCGCGGGAGTTTTTTGCCGGTCCGCGGCGCACGCTCCCGGTCTCTCCCGCTGCCGTTGCCGCTGGGCTGTCAGCACGTTCAAGCCCAGTGGGAACGGCAGCGGTGTTAGAAGCTGTGGTACCCGCGGCTGGCCTTTTCTTCTTCCCGCGCCTGCACCCCCCCTCCCGTGACCCGGAACAGGAAGTGATACACGGAGCGGTGCGCGGGAAGGAGAAAGAGCCGTGCCGCGTCGGCTGCAGCGTCGGTCCCCGAGCAATTGAAGCAGCCGGTAATCGAGAAAGGAGTCAGCAGCATGAGCCTCCCGCGGCCGATGGGATTCTTCTTTCTTGGCCTTCAGGGGCTGCTGCAGCTCCCATTTGTGCTCCGGTGGGGGGGAGAGGAAGTGAGAAAGAGAGAGAAGCAGCCAGCCAGCCTGTGTGTGATTGACTGGTCAGAGAGCTGATGTGTGTGTGTGTATGTGAGAGACAATGAAAGTGATTGCTCAGGGTGATGACTGATGTGTATGTGAGAGTGTGAGACATTAGTCAGGGAGGTGACTGATGTGTGTGAGAGAGAAAAAGCATGGAAGTGAGAAGTCTGGGTATGTGGGAAAGCATGAGCGTAAGAAGCCTGGTGTTGTGGGAGTGAGAAACCTGGGTGAGTGTGCATGCATGAGAGAGAGAGACTGCTTGGTAAGGTGACGGTGTGTGTGAGAGAAAAAGACTGGTGTATGTGAATGTGAGAGAATGTGATTCAGGGAATGAGAAGCCTGTGCACGTGGAGAGTGAGCATGGAAATGAGAGAGACTGGTGTGTGTGTAACAGAGAGAAAGTGATTATGGGAATGAGAAGCCTGTGCATGTGAAGAGAGTGAGCATGAGAGTGAGAAACCTGGGTGTGTGTGAGACAGCATGGGAGTGGGAAGCCTGTGTGTGTGTGTGTGCATGCATGAGAGCGAGAGACTGGTTGGTAAGGTGACTGTGTGTGTGAGAGAAAGAGACTGGTGTGTGTGAATGTGAGAGAAAGAATATGATGTGTGTGTAACAGAGAGAAAGTGATTATGGGAATAAGAAGCCTGTGCATGTGAAGAGAGTGAGCATGAGAGTGAGAAACCTGGGTGTGTGTGAGACAGCATGGGAGGGAGAAGCCTGTATATCTGAAAGAGAACTTGGGAGTGGGAAGCCTGTGTGTGTGTGTATGCATGAGTGAGATCAGGTGACTGGTGTGTGTGTGAGAGAGAGAGAGAAATAAAGTGATTATGGGAATGAGAAGCCTGTGCATGTGAAGAGTGAGCATGGGAGTGAGAAACCTGGGTGTGTGTGAGACACATCATGGGAGGGAGAAGCCTGTATATCTGAAAGAGAACATGGGAGTGAGAGACTGGTGAGTGTGTGTGTGTGTGTGAGAGAGAAAGAAAGTGATTATGGGAATGAGAAGCCTGTGCATGTGGAGAGAACAAGCATGGGAGTGAGAGACTGGTGAGTGAGTGTGTGGGTGTGTGTGTGTGTGTGAGAGAGAGACAGAGACAAAGTGATTATGAGAGTGAGAAGCCCATATATGTAAGAAGAACACGGGAGTGGGAAGCCTGTGTGTGTGTGTGTGTATGGCATGAGAGAAACTGTTCAGGAAGGTGACTGGTGTGTGTGCCAAAGACTGTTTGGGAGATGATTGGTGTGTGAGAGACAGAAACTGGTCATGGGGGCATGACTGGTATGGTGTGTGTGTGAGAGACATGGGCACTAAGGAAGAGGACCATAAGTATAGAGCTTAGCTTCTACTGCTGCTTCTGGTGTGTGCCACGGGCTGCAGGGAAGGGGAGTAGGAGAGCTGCTGGAGGGGGTAAGTAAAGATGGCTTTAAGTTTATTTTTCTTGACTGCCATTTTAATTGTGTGATGTCTGCTTTTTTGAAATATTTTATTGGTGTTTGGAGAATGTTTAATAGTTTTTATGAGTTTTTAATTGTTGGATGTTATTCTGTTCATAGCTGTTTTGAAACATTTATTCTGCTTATTAGTATAGTTTTACAATTATTTCTGTGTGGGGATCTATAGCTGCTTGCTATTCTGTTTTCCTAATAAGAGGTGTATTGGTTTTTAGGACCTGATTTAATATTTGTGGTGTTGCCTTTTCATAGATAGGGTTGCTCCTGTTTTGTATTCCATAATACAGGTGTAACTGTGTGTGGATTAGTTTATGTGCATTACTACAGATCCTGGGAGTATGTTAGGTCGGTTCTGTGTCTGTTACCGAGATGAGATATTTTGCTAGCATGTAAGCGTTTGTATCGGTCTTATTTGTTGTGTTTTCTCAGAGGACATGCATTGGTGGTAAACTGCTGTCTTTTCATAAGTAGGGCTATTGAGAACTGAGTTAATTATATTAGTCCGGCCCTCTAAAACCATCCCAATTTCTCATGCGGCCCCATGGGAAAATTAATTGCCCACCCCTGCTCTAGATCATACCTTCAGCTTCAGTAGATATCTCCTCATAATTTCCATGCTTTCCTGTTGCGGATTTTAGTATCACCTGCAAAAAGGCAAACCTTACATAATAGCCCTTCCACAGTATCACTTATGAAAATGTTGAACAGAACAAAACCACTGGTAACATCCCACTTCCTCAGAGTGAAATCAGTTTACCACTATCTTTTGTCGCCTTTCACTCAACCAATTTCTAACCTACTCAGTTTAGGACTCATACCTAGGGCACTTTGGTTTTTGTTTATAAGTTCCCTATGCAGAACCATGTCAAAGGCCATGCTGAAATCCAAGAAAATTACATCTAGTGTGCTTCCTGACCTAACTCTCTAGTCACCAAATCAAAGAAACTTAAATAGATTCATCTGACAAGACCTACCTCTGGTGGTAAAAAAAACAAAACAAAAACAAAATATACTGCCCTGGGTCCTGTAATCCATTTGATTGCAGAAACTGCACTCTCCCCTGTTTTAGTAGAGATTCTAGCACCCTTGCCTTTGAATACACCATTGATTTTGCCCTAATACTGAACTTCACCATCCAGTGATCAGTAGATCCCAGGTGATCCCCTCCCATGACATCAGATGCACTCCCCCCATTTGTAAGCACCATTCAGTATTAGGGCAAAATCAATGGTGTATTCAAAGGCAAGGGTGCTAGAATCTCTACTAAAACAGGGGAGAGTGCAGTTTCTGCAATCAAATGGATTACAGGACCCAGGGCAGTATATTTTGTTTTTGTTTTGTTTTTTTTACCACCAGAGGTAGGTCTTGTCAGATGAATCTATTTAAGTTTCTTTGATTTGGTGACTAGAGAGTTAGGTCAGGAAGCACACTAGATGTAATTTTCTTGGATTTCAGCATGGCCTTTGACATGGTTCTGCATAGGGAACTTATAAACAAAAACCAAAGTGCCCTAGGTATGAGTCCTAAACTGAGTAGGTTAGAAATTGGTTGAGTGAAAGGCGACAAAAGATAGTGGTAAACTGATTTCACTCTGAGGAAGTGGGATGTTACCAGTGGTTTTGTTCTGTTCAACATTTTCATAAGTGATACTGTGGAAGGGCTATTATGTAAGGTTTGCCTTTTTGCAGGTGATACTAAAATCCGCAACAGGAAAGCATTTTGGGGGGCTTCGGGAGGGTGGGGGATTTATTTTAAAGGGTCGGGGTGGGTTTTAGGGTGCCGGTTTTCCCGCCCTCCCCCGATTTACGATTTTTTGACGATAAATCGGGGGAATTGTTATTGTATCGCGGCTCTAACGATTTTTGACGATTTAAAATATATCTGACGATTGTTTTAAATCGTCAAAAAACGATTCACATCCCTAAACCCAAAGTCCCACTTGCTTACGTCATAAGCACTGCAGTTCTATTGCTTTTGATATTCTCACAGGACAAGCAGGATGGTAGTCCTCACATATGGGTGACATCATCAGGATGGAACCTTCACGGAACACTTTGTCAAAGTTTCTAGAACTTTGACTTGGCACACTGAGCATGCCCAGCATGCCACCTAACCCTTCATCCAGCAGGGGTCCCCCTTCAGTCTCTCTTTTTCTGCGCAGCAGTAGCCACATGATTTGAGGAGCTCTCACAACTATTCATGACAGGATTTTTCCTCGGGGAATTTTTTCAAAAAATTTTGTCAAATTTACCCCATCCGGGGTCCCCCGTTCGACTATCGATACCGCAGACGTAAGGGAAGGCTTTGCCTCATTTTTTTGCGGTCGGTTACCGACTGTTCCCCTTCTAGGCCCGACGGCCACCGACTGCATCGCGGTTACATTTTCTTTAAATTCGATGGCGACGGGTTTTCAGCAGTGCCCCGACTGTCCGCAGACTATGTCCATTACGGAGCCGCATCAGGTATGTGTCCTGTGCTTAGGGGTTACCCATGACATCGCGAATTGTACCAATTGCACCTAAATGACACCCAAGGACCGCCGGGCTCGCTTAGAAAAAATGGAGTTGTTGTTCCAAACTAAGCAGTCTACCCCCTCCAAGTCATCGGCGTCATCGACTGAGTCGCCATCGATGCCTCGGCACCGACCGGCCTCTGGCAATTCCTGTTCGACATCCTCTCTGCCGAAGAAATCTACCTCGACATCCTTGGTGCCTGACCAACCTGAGCACCGGGAGAAGCATCGGCACCGACACCGGAAGGCTTTGTCTGCCGATCAGGCTGACATCCACATTTGTGGAAAAAGACCCGCATGGATGAGCTGCCGTCCTCCTCCAAGCAGGGGTCACCGAGACATTCCTCACTGAGAGCCGAGACTCCACTGTCACAGGTGGACCCTCCGGCGATGCCAGTGCAGCCTCCTGCTCAGGAGCTGGTTCTCCAAGTACGAGCCTTCTGTGAAGAATTGAACTGGATGGTTCAAGAGGCAGTCATCCACGAACTCCAAGGCCTCCCGCCTCCATCAGCACTAGCATCAACTCAGACTCCTGTCGTCGACCCGATGTCCCCGATGCTGGCTCCACTCCTGGACAGGTTAGACTTGCTCATCGGAGCATTTTCATCGGTTCCTCCAAAGACTCCGGTGCTCCCTTCAATGCCGATCCCTCTTTCATCGGAGGATGAAGATCACTGATACTGGAGCCTGTTCTAGGACCATCAGGAATCTTTCCACCACGGCGTCCACCGATGTCACCGGTGCCTCTTCCTCCTGCAGTGCCGCATCGACCTTCCTCGGTTCCTGCCTCGATGCTGTCGGTGCCACCTCCGATTCCTTCGGTGCCAAGGCTGGATCCATCGGGGATGGGTTTTTTCCTTCCTCCAGGAGGGCCCGCCTGATGTCGGAGACCAACCTTATCAACCCTGGTCTGATGATTTCCTCGGATTCCCAGGATACTTGAGAGATCCCTTCTGATCCATCACCTCCAGACGAGAGAAGACATTCTCCACCAGAGGATTTGTCCTTCATTAGTTTCATCAAAGAAATGTCTGAGGGTATTCCTTTTAAGCTTCAGACTGAAGAGGATTCCAGGCACAAGATGCTTGAAGTACTACAGTTTGTAGATCCCCCCCCCCCCCAATGAGGTGATGTCCATACTGGTGCATGAAGTCCTTTTGGAACTTCTTCAACTTAACTGGGAGCATCCAGGGATAGTGCCACCTGTGAATCGCAAGATAGATGCCACATATTTGCTTCAATCTGCCTCTGGGTTCCAAAAAACCCAGTTATCACACCATTCTGTAGTGGTGGAATCTGCCCAGAAGAAGGCGAAAAGACCTAGGCCTCATTCTTACACTCCTCCTGGAAAGGAGCAAAGATTCCTGGATGCCTTGGGGCACAGAGTATTTCATGGATCCATGCTCATCTCGCGTGTTGCTGCTTACCAGCTTTATATGACGCAGTACACGAGGAATATCTTTAAACTTATCCAGGACTTCTCTGACTCCTTGCCTGATGAATTCCAGGATCAACTTAATGCCATCCTCAAGAAGGGCCTCGATGCTGAGAAACATGAGGTCCGGGCAGCTTATGATATCTTTGATACATCCTCTAGAGTTGCTGCAGCTGGTATAACTGCCAGAAGATGGGCATGGCTCAAATCCTCCAATTTGCGACCTGAAGTCCAGAAGCGATTGGCAGATCTCCCCTGCACTGGTGATAATCTTTTTGGAGATAAGATTCAGGAGACTGTCACGCAGCTCAAGGATCACCACGAGACCTTATGCCGGCTCTTGTCTTTGCCCTCTGAATTTTCCTCCACTTCGAAGCGGCCATTCAGAAGGGAGCCTAAAAGGTCCACCTATAAAGTTCTGAGATATTTTCCTCCACCACCTCGCAGTCACCCAACCAGACCATACCAAAAGGGTCAGACTCACCAGCCCCACAGTCTGGCCCTGTGTCTGGGTTTTGACTCCCAACTAGAGAACATATGTCAATCTCCGCTACCGTCTCTGCCAGTAGGCGACCATTTGTGCCATTTTACCACCATTTGGCGCCCGATCATCACGGACCAATGGGTCCTCTCGGTGGTGTCTCAAGCTTACCATCTTAACTTCCTTTCAGTGCCATCGGACTCCCCACCTCGGCTGGGGTGGGGTTTATCCGATCACTCACCTCTTCTGGAGGAAGAAGTTACAAACCTCCTCCGCTCCAATGCCATAGAACCAGTTCCTCCTCTACAATGGGGACAAGGGTTCTATTCTCAGTATTTCCTAATACTGAAAAAATCTACGTGCCTTAAACATCTAGAAAAGGAAAAGTTCACCAGCCCCACAGTCTGGCCCTGCGTCGGGGTTTTGACTCCCAACTAGAGAACATATGTCAATCTCCGCTACCGTCTCTGCCAGTAGGCGACCATTTGTGCCATTTTACCACCATTTGGCGCCCGATCATCACGGACCAATGGGTCCTCTCGGTGGTGTCTCAAGCTTACCATCTTAACTTCCTTTCAGTGCCATCGGACTCCCCACCTCGGCTGGGGTGGGGTTTATCCGATCACTCACCTCTTCTGGAGGAAGAAGTTACAAACCTCCTCCGCTCCAATGCCATAGAACCAGTTCCTCCTCTACAATGGGGACAAGGGTTCTATTCTCAGTATTTCCTAATACTGAAAAAATCTACGTGCCTTAAACAAACATCTAGAAAAGGAAAAGTTCAGAAAGAAGTGGCACAGATAACCTTGGGCTCCCTCCTCCCTCTTCTTCAAAGGAGAGATTGGCTTTGCTCTCTAGACCTACAAGAAGCTTACACGCATATATCGATAACACCGTCTCATCGGAAATACTTTCGTTTCCTGGTGGGTCATAGACACTTCCAGTATCGGGTATTGCCATTCGGCCTAGCATCGGCGCCTCGTGTTTTTACAAAATGCCTGACTGTAGTAGCAGCATGTCTTCGGCGAGAGAGCATCCATATCTACCCCTATGTAGACGATTGGTTGCTAAGGGCTCCATCATTGGAGGAGGTGCTTTGCTCCCTCCATTTAACCCTACAGCTGCTACTATCACTAGGATTTCTGGTAAACTACCAAAAATCCAATCTAGTTCCATCACAGGTCCTCGCCTTCATTGGGGCGGACCTAGACACCCTACAGGCAAAAGCTTTTCTCCCAAGGGATTGGGCACAAACGCTTGCTACCCTTGCGACTATCATGCTCACTCGTCGATGCACGACAACTCGCCGCTTTCTCACCTTGTTAGGTCACATGGCGTCCTCGGTACATGTCACTCCAATGGCTCGCCTGGCCATGAGGGTAACCCAATGGACCTTAAAGTCCCAATGATCCCAGGCCTATCATACATTGTCCAACATTGTCCACGTCACCAGACAGCTTAGTCTCCCGCTGGCATGGTGGAAACACGAGTCCAATCTTCTCAAGGGCCTGCCCTTTCAATCTCCAGCACCTCAGATGACATTAATGACGGATGCTTCCAACCTCGGTTGGGGAGCCCATGTCAACAACCTACAAATTCAGGGAACCTGGTCTGCAAAGGAGCCACAACATCAAATCAACTTTTTAGAGTTCCGGGCAATCAGGTATGCCGTACTAGCTTTCCAGGATTGCCTATTCAACAAGACAATCCTAGTACAAACAGACAATCAGGTAGTGATGTGGTACATCAACAAACAGGGCGGCATGGGCTCCTATCTGCTATGTCAAGAAGTGGCACAGATATGGGCCTGGGCTCTTTCTCACTCTATGTTCCTGAGAGCGACCTACCTGGCAGGAGTGGACAATGTACTTGCGGACAAGTTGAGTCGGACCTTCCGCCCACACGAATGGTCCCTGAATACCCACTGTGGCAGACATCTTCCAGCGGTGGGGCTATCCCCAATAGACCTCTTTGCGTCATATCACAACCGCAAGGTGTACAGTTAGTGGTCACTACATCGCAGTTTCATGACACCACCAAGAGATGTGTTCGCCCTCTCATGGTCCCAAAATCTCCTATATGCGTATCCTCCACTTCCATTCATCAGCAAGACTCTTGTGAAGTTACGACAGGACAGGGGTTTGATGATTCTCATAGCCCCTTACTGGCCGCAGCAGGTGTGGTTTTCCATCCTTCGTGACCTTTCAGTCCAGCCTCATCTTCGCCTGGGAGAGGATCCGTCTCTGATAACTCAGAACAACGGGCTGCTCCGCCATCCGAACCTTCAGGCCCTGTCACTGACGGCATAGATGTTGAAAGGCTAATTCTTCAACCCCTGAACCTCTCAGATACTGTATCTCAAGTTCTCTTAGCTTCACGGAAGCCTTCTACTAGAAAATCTTATCTCTCCAAATGGAAAAGGATTTTCCTTATGGTGCACATCAAAGGAAATTGATCCCTTTACCTGCCCCATTACGAAGTTCCTAGACTACCTCTGGTATCTCTCGGAGGCTGGTCTACAAACTTCCTCCATAAGAACATAAGAAAATTCCATACTGGGTCAGACCAAGGGTCCATCAAGCCCAGCATCCTGCTTCCAACAGTGGCCAATCCAGGCCACAAGAACCTGGCAAGTACTCCATCAGAGTCCATGTCAGCACCGTAGCCGCGTACCATAGACGCGCAGGGAAGGTCTCCATATCGACACAACCCTTAGTAGCGTGCTTCATGAGGGGCTTACTGCATTTGAAACCCCCACTGCGCCCTCCGGCCCCTGCTTGGGACCTTAATGTGGTACTGGCATGGCTCATGAAACCTCCATTTGAGCCTCTCCACGCCCTTGAGCTCTGTTAGCTCACTTGGAAAATGCTTTTTCTCCTGGCCATAACGTCGGCTCGCAGAGAGAGTGAGCTACAAGCGCTAGTAACATACCCACCTTACACTAAATTTATTTATTTATTTATCGAGTTTTATATACTGTCGTTCGGTTTCACTATCACAACGGTTTACAAAGTTTCGATGTTTAACAGAGTTTCCAAAGATTCATGTGATTGTCAACGTAAACATTGTACGCTTTATAAACGTAGATCGTATTTCAAACTATTTCTCCATGATCGAGTTGGGACCGCACTCATCCTAAATTTTTACCAAAGGTAGTATCTGAATTTCATTTAAATCAATCCATTATACTATCTACTTTCTTTCCGAAACCCCACTCACATCCAGGTGAGCGAGCGCTGCATTCCTTGGACTGCAAACGTGTGTTAACCTTTTATTTAGAACGCACTGCAGCCCATAGGAAATCCACCCAATTGTTTGTCTCCTTCGATAAAACTAAACTGGGGGTTGCGGTGAGTAAACAGACCCTATCCTCCTGGCTAGTGGACTGTATTTCTTTTTGTTACCAGCAAGCAGGCCTTCCTCTGCAGGACCGCGTAAAAGCGCACTCTATCAGAGCAATGGTGACATCAGTAGCGCACCTCCGTTCTGTGCCCCTTACTGACATCTGCAAACCTGCAACAGGGAGTTCTTTCCACACCTTTGCAGCACACTATTGCCTGGACAAGGCTGGCAGACAAGATTCCATTTTTGGCCAGTCTGTTCTGCGCAATTTGTTCTCAGCTTAGAACCCAACATCCTTCCAGCGACCCACTGGAATTTCAGGATGCCCTCCTATCCAAACCCACCCCTGTTGTTGTGCCTGTTGCATGTCTTTGGGTGTTTTTGGTACATTACTCGGGCATCCTCAGCTCGCTATTCACCCATATGTGAGGACTACCATCCTGCTTGTCCTGTGAGAAAGCAGAGTTGCTTACGTGTAACAGGTGTTCTCACAGGACAGCAGGATGTTAGTCCTCACGAAACCCGCCCGCCACCCCGCGGAGTTGGGTTCGCTTGTGATTTATTATTTTATTTTTTCGCTTCTACTTTTACTATAAACGAGACTGAAGGGGGGGGGACCCCTGCTGGATGCAGGATTAGGTGGCATGCTCAGTGTGCCAAGTCAGAGTTCTAGAAACTTTGACAAAGTGTTCCATGAGAGCTCCATCCTAATGATGTCACCCATATGTGAGGATTAACATCCTGCTGTCCTGTGAGACCACCTGTTACAGGTAAACAACTCTGCTTTTTTAATATATAGTGCCACTCCTCTCCTCTTTTCTTCTACCCTATCCTTCCTGAATAGACTATAGCCTGGAATAATCACATCCCAGACACGGTTCTCTCTGTATCACATTGCCATGACTGCTACCTTAGAAACGTGACGGCAGAAAAAGACCATATGGCCCGTATAGTCTGCTCATCTGTCCAATTAATTTAACATTATAATTCCCATCACTTCCTTAGAGATCCCCTGTATTTATTCCATGCTTTCTTGAATTCAGATACTGTTTTTCTCTCCACCACCTCCACTGGGAGACTGTTCCATGCATCCACCACTTTCTCTGTAAAGAAACATTTCCTAAGATTACTCCTGAATCCTACCTCCTTTCATCCTCATCTCATGACCCCTTGTTCTAAAGCCTCCTTTCCATTGAAAGAGGCTCACCACCTGTGCATGGAGACCTTTGAGATATTTGAATGTATCTATCATATCGCCCCTATCTCGCCTTTCCTTCACGGTGTACATGTTTAGATCTTTAAGTCTATCCCCACGATGTGATATCTCAGACCGAATGTCGGTATATAAAAAATAATAAATAAATAAATATGCTTTAGAACGAAGACCACTGACCATTTTAGTAGCCACCTTCTGGACAGATTTCATCCACTTTATATTCTTTTCAAGGTGCAATCTCTAGAACTGTACACAGTATTCCAAGTGAAGTCTCACAAGGGACCTATAAAGAGGCAATATCCTCTCCCGTTTTCTGCTGACCATTCCTCTCCCTATGCAGCCAAGCAGCTTTCTGGCTTTTACCGTTGCTTTATCCATCTGTTTGGCCACCTTAAAATAATCAGATACAATTACCTACAGATCCTGCTCTTTCTTTTTGCTTAAAAGAATTTCACCTCCAATACTGTACCTTTCCCTTGGGTTTTTGCACCCTAAATGCATTACTCTGCATTTTCTAGCATTAAATCTTAGCTGCTAGACTTTAGACCATTTCTCGAGCTTTGCTATATCCCTTCTCATGTTTTTCACGCCTTTCTGGCTGGCCATCCTGGTATCATTGGCAAAAAGACAAACCTTCTCCAACAGTCCTTCCATTATGTCACCCACAAAAAGAACTGGTCCAAGGACTGATCCATGAGGGACACCAGTAGCAACAACTCCCTCCTCAGAGAAAATTCCATTTATTTATTTGGTGCTTTTTTTTTATACCAGCATTCATGATACAATCATATCATGTCGGTTTACAAGGAACCGGGGTACAATAAACTTAAACTTCAACATAGCGAAGAGAGGCAAAAGTTACAATGAAACAGGGGTAATGGACCTGGGAGAAGAAGAAGACAAAGCAGAAAGTAACTCAATGACAATAACAATTATTTGCAGATTTACCACTACCCTTTGTTGCCTCCTACTCGCCTTTCCCATGAATACCTCTAGGTCTGAGATTTTATTTATAATATTTTTTATCTGCCTATCAGCCACACATAACATAATTAAAATAACACAAAAACATTAAAACAAACTCTAAAAACAGCCTGCATAATAAAAATACTGCCAAGTCATATCTTTTGTGTAATTTTATTATATATTAATAACGTTTGTATACTTTTTATTTTTATTATGTACATTTTTATTATGCATGTTTTATTTTGTAAACCACCCTGATTGCCTTGGAAGGTCAGTATATAAATATTTTTAAATAAATAAGTCTGTGGAGATCACGTGATGCCTTGAACTGGGCAAGTTGTGATTGTGCTTGCTCTGCTCTCCCCTCCACTGCATCTGCCCTCATCGCCCTCCCAGATTGCAGATTCTAATTCAGAAAGAGAAGCTTCACAAGGTGTTTCTTGCAGGGGAGTCTGTGCCAGGTATGTTGGTCCGGTCTATGCGCTGTGATAAAGAAAAAGACAGGCCTGGGATCGGAGGTGATAAGATGGCGGACACAATACAGCTGCAGGAGACCGTGAACCCGCCGGGGGTTATGATTGCAGAATTAAAGGCAGCGGTGGTAGGAGCATTGGAACCGGAGTTCCAAAAAAATAGTCGACAAGCTCTCCGAAGTCAGTGATCGTATGGCCTCTTTTGATATCCGGTTCGATGAGCTAGAACGCAGAGTCTCAGCGAATCATGATGCAGCGGAGGCCCTGTACTGGGAGTGCAGGGTTCTGCACCGAGTGTTCTCCTTTTGCTGAAGCATTTCATTATTTTTTTTCAAGCTCTATATGAGGCCTATTCATTAAGATCTTTCTGATTCATGTTGAAATGTTGGTTTTTTTTTTGTTTTTCTTTTTTTTTTTTGGACTTGACAGATCCTGCACCAGGAACACAGGATTCTGTGCTTGAATTAAGGAATCTTTAGTCTACGTGAAGCAATTTGGTTTATTTATTTTGATTTCACTGGCATTATTGAGGTTCCTAGAGGGGGGTGGGTGGGGTGGATGCAGGGGGTTAGGAGGATAGTGTCATAGATGATGATCTCTTATAATGTGGGTTTTACTATGGATAGAGTGGAGGGGTGGGAAGTTTAAAATGGGATTTTAAGGGTTTCAAATGTGTGGGTCTTTATTTGGGAAGGCTCCAGTCAGTCACGTTTGGTACAGGGGGCTGCTCTAGCTGGGGGGGGGGGCGACCAACCTCAGAGATGGTTTAAATTCTCTTCTTATATTTCACTTGAGGAGTTTAATGGTGGGTAAGCACCCTTTAAAACTAGTATCTTGGAATGTTTGCGGAATACATATTCCAATAAAGCGGAAAAAGGTTCTAGATTCTCTTAAAAAGCAATCTGCTTGGGAAGCTGATTTGGGATGTTCATTCACCCCCGAAGTGTGGGATCAAATCTATGATGCAGCATGGAAATGCTCGAAAAATTATGCAAGAAAATTGCTATAAGATACTTACTAGATGGTACCTTACTCCTTACACATTACACTGCAGATATCCAATAGTTAGCGAATTATGTTGGAGGAATTGTGGACACATGGGAACACATTTCCACATATGGTGGAGTTGTGAGAAGATATAATAGATTATGGGAGGTGATAATCCAATGGATGGAAGAGTTATTGGGGCTGAGCAATTTATTGGATCCGGGTTTTGTACTGCTTAATCTCCCCATAAAGACACTGAAGAAATAATAGATACTGTTTTGTCAACAAGTTTTTATTGCAGCAAGAATAGCTGTAGCAGGTCACTGAAAAACGGCAAACATTCCATCACTTCAAATTGTACAACAAAAAGTACACTTCTATGGTAGAATGGCAGCCATCTCAGCTGCTCTATATGATGGCACATCTAAATTTCACACCATATGGGGACCCTATTGATGTAATCCGGAAGTGGATCCTTGGGCCGACCGACGATGGAGGACGGTCGGGAGGCAGACACACGCTGCTGGAGCTGAATCTTCACCTGGAAACCCGTGACCCCCCCCCCCCCAGAGGAGCTGTTGGGGTCCGGATCGCTAGGACTTAGGCGGCTTCGCCCTGGAAGTCCGCGGTCCCCCCAGGAGGAGCCTTTAGGGACCCGGACCGCTGGGACTTAGGAGATAAGGCGCTGTGGAAGAAGACCAGGAGCGGAGTAGAAGCTGGACGGGCCACCAGAGGCAGCGAAGACAGACTGACCGAGGTCTGGGCAGGCAGCAGAATACGGAGTGATGAGACAAGTTTGAGTCAGTTCAGGTAGACTAGCAGGCAGGCAGGTAGACTGGCAGGCTGGCTGACTGGCAGGCAGGCAGACTGAGCAGGAACAGCAACTTTCTAGGTGACCGCGTTGCAAGGCAAGGGAACCTAGCAGACGCCGGGTTTACATCCCCCCAGCATCTGAGTTCACAGAAGGGGTCTGATGTCACAGAAGGAGGCGTGTCCGGCTGACATCACAACAGTACCCCCCCCTCTTACGCCCCCTCAAGGGTCCGGGTTTATTGGGATAGTCGTGATGAAACTGGGTTAACAGGGACTTGTCCAGTATATTTCGAGCAGGTTCCCAAGAGTCCTCCTCAGATCCGCACCCCTCCCAAGCCAGGAGGTATTCCCAACGATGGTTGTGGAAGCGCACATCCAATACTTCTCGTACCTGATACGTGGGTTCTTTGTTAGAGGGGGCCGGTACCGTATCAGCACTGGGTTGATGGAAGCGGGAAACTACCACAGGCTTCAACAGGGAGACGTGAAAAACATTGTGAATGCGAAAGGAGGAGGGAAGCCGGAGCCTGTAGGACACCAAGCCAATCCGTTCTGCCACCCGGAAAGGTCCACAATATCTGGAGGCTAATTTCCGTGAGGATGCAGGCAAGTTGAGGTTCTTGGTACTTAACCACACTTTGGTACCGGGCAGAAAAACCGGTGCCGGGCACCGATGGCGATTGGTAACCCTTCGTGCTTTGATAGCAGCATGAGAGAGTCGTTGCTGAATAACCTTCCACCACTGGTAAAGCTGGAGAGCCGATGTTTGCGCTGCAGGTGAGGGAACGGCCACAGGAATTGGTACTGGTGGTCTAAGGTTCTGATTGAAGACCGACTGAAAGGGTGATAGCCCAGTAACCAAATGTGTGTGGTTATTGTATGCAAACTCGGCCCATGGTAGAAGGGAGACCCAGTTATCCCTTCTTTCGGAAATGAAGCTGCGGAGGAATGTCTTAAGGGAGCAAATCATTCGCTCAGTCTGCCCGTTGCTCTGAGGATGGAACGCCGTGGACAGATTTAACTGTATTCCGAACTTTTTGCAGAGGGCCCACCAATATCGGGCCGTGAATTGTGGCCCCCGATCGGACACGATACTCTGAGGGAGCCCGTGGGCCCAAAAGATGTGTTGCGTGAAGAGGAGAGCCAGCTCTGGTGCCGAGGGCAGTTTAGGCAAGGGAACGAGGTGAACCATTTTAGAGAAACGGTCAACGATGCCCCAGATTACGGTGTTTCCTTCAGAGGACGGTAGATCAACCACGAAATCCGTGGCAATGTGAGTCCACGGCTCGGTGGGAATCGGTAGAGGTTGTAAGAGGCCCCAAGGCCGACCACTGACTGGTTTTTGTTGAGCACACACCGGGCAAGACTCAACGTACGCACGTACATCCTGACGAACCTTGGGCCACCAGTAGTAACGATTCAGGAGATCTAGCGTCCTGTCTCTGCCGGCATGACCTCCTATGAGGGAGTCATGGGCCCACTCGAGAACTTTTGTGCAATCCCGACGAGGAACCACTACTTTCCCCAGAGTGTGGATGCTGGTACTGGCGAGGCAGATTTTGGCTGGGTCGATGATATGCCGAGGAGGATCTTTTTCCTCAAAGATAGTATTGCGGGATAAAGCGTCTACCCGCACGTTCTTCGAGGCAGGCTGATATTTGAGGATGAAGTCGAATCGACTGAAAAATAATGACCAGCGAGCCTGCCTGGGATTGAGCCGTTGGGCTTGAGTGAGAAATTCCAAATTTTTATGGTCAGTATAAACAGTGACCGGGTGTTGAGCCTCCTCCAGCCATTGCCTCCATTCTTCAAAAGCTAACTTGATAGCTAACAATTCTTTGTCACCTATTCCATAGTTGGCCTCGGCAGGAGTGAATTTCTTTGAGAAATAAGAGCATGGTAGAAGGTGTCCAGTACTGGAGCATTGAGAGAGCACCGCTCCAACGGCGACACTGGAGGCATCAACTTCGACAATGAAAGGGCGCGATGGGTCGGGATGTCGCAAACAGATGTCCAGTAGAAAGGCCTCTTTCAAGTCCTTGAATGCTTTACATGCCTCAGTGGACCAGTGTCGAGTATCCGCGCCCTTCTTGGTTAGGGCGGTCAGAGGAGCAACTAGTTGCGAATACCGTGGTATGAAGTGCCTGTAGAAATTTGCGAATCCTAAGAATCGCTGCAGTGCTTTTAGGCCCACGGGTTGGGGCCATTCCCTGATTGCGGATATCTTATTAGGGTCCATGAAAAACCCCGTGGCAGAGATAACATACCCCAGAAAAGGTAAAGTGTCCTGTTCAAATAAGCACTTCTCAAGCTTTGCATAGAGATGATGATCGCGCAGGATCTGAAGTACTTGCCGGATGTGGTGCCGGTGGGAGTCCAGGTCTCGGGAAAAAACGAGGACATCGTCCAAATATACAATTACGCAGGAATATAGTAGTTCTCGAAGTATTTCGTTCATCAGATGTTGGAACACAGCAGGCGCATTACACAAGCCGAATTCATGACCAAATACTCGTAATGTCCGTCCCGGGTGTTAAAAGCGGTCTTCCATTCATCCCCGGGATGGATCCGAACCAGGTTGTAGGTGCCTCTTAAGTCCAACTTGGAAAATACCTGTGCTCCCTGGAGTCTATCCAATAGTTCAGGAATTAGAGGTAACGGGTAGCGATTCTTTTTAGTAATGGCGTTCAACCCTCGGTAATCGATGCACGGCCTCAAAGTCCCATCTTTTTTGGCTACAAAGAAAAAGCCTGCCCCTGCAGGTGACTTAGAAGGGCGGATGAACCCCTTGGCGAGATTCTCGGTGATGTAGTCCGACATTGCTCGAGTCTCCGGCTGAGAGAGGGGGGTACACTCTTCCCCAAGGCGGAATTGCGCCGGGAAGCAGATCAATTGCGCAGTCGAAGGGACGGTGTTGAGGCAAAAGTTCCGCTTTTTCTTTGGAAAACACGTCGGCAAAGTCCGCATACTGAGACGGAAGCAGAGATCCAGTGTGAGCCAAAGGAATCTGATGAACCACATCTGATTTGATGCGGGATTGAAAGCAACAGGAGCTCCATTGGGTAATCTGCAAATCATCCCATTGAATCACCGGCGAATGTTGCTGAAGCCAGGGTAGTCCGAGAACCACTGGGTGTACAGACTTTTCTAGGATCAGAAGTGAAATCGTTTCTGAATGTAATAGCCCTGTCTGAAGGGTGATTGGGACCGTAGTAGTAGAAATACTTCCGGGTAAAGGAGTACCCCGAATTGAGGTAACCCGTAACGGTGGCTCCCGAGGTTGAGTGGCCAAACAGAGTTGTTGCACGAGTTCGCGGGTAATGAAGTTCCCTCCGGCGCCCGAGTCGATGAGGGCTCTCGTGTCAAAGGTACCCCCCGGGAACTTTAGAGTTATAGGAACTGTACATTGAGGAGTAGCGTTGAGGCAGCCTAGGAGACGCTCCTCCCTTACTCCTAGGCGCGAGAGTTTTCCGCTCGCTCCTTGCACTCTGAAAGGAAGTGTCCCTTTCCTCCGCAATAAAGGCATAGCCCTAGGTTGCGACGGCGTCGTTTCTCCTCTGGAGTCAAAGAGGCCCTTCCCAGTTGCATAGGCTCTTCCGTGGAAGGTTCAGAAGGAGTACTGGTACTCCGGGGACTCGGAGGAAGTGGTCTCGAAAAGACCGGGGCCAGAGGAGCCATACGTCGAGGAGGTCGTCCTTCCTTCGCCCTTTGCTGCAGACTGCGATCAATGCGTCCTGCGAGGTCAACCAGTGCGTTGAAATCCTCCGGAAGGTCCCGGGCGGCCAGTTCGTCTTTTATCCTGGCTGCTAGACCCCCCAATAAGATTCCTCGGAGAGCGTCATCGCGCCACCCTACCTCCAAAGCAAGCGTGCGGAACTCCAGAGCATAATCCGCCAGAGTCCGAGTTCCTTGTCGAAGCTGGAGCAACTCCGAGGTTGCCAAGGTTTGGCGCGCAGGCTCGTCAAAAGCCGCCTTGAAATTCTCTACAAAACTAATCAGATTGCTGAGGATGGCGTCGTTCTTTTCCCACATGGGTGATGCCCAGTTCAGGGCTTTACCGTCCAACAGGGAGAATATGTAAACCACCTTGACGGCATCCGTCGGGAATTGATTGGGCAATAAAGCGAACCGCACGAAGCACTGGTTCAAGAATCCCCTACATGCCTTGGGGTCCCCGGCGTAACGTGAGGGTGCCTGAAGTTGGGTAGAAGCGTGGAAAGGTACCACTGGTGGTGGTGGTGGTGGTGCGGACACAGGTACAGGAGGTTCCGCATCCATCCGAATAGCCAACCGCTCCACAGTGGCTGCCAAGGAGTCTAGGACTTGTTGCTGGTGCACAAGGCGTTGAGCGAGTCCCGGAATGGCCTGAAGACCAGTGAGGTCTGCCGGATCCATGGCCTTGCAAACTGTTGTAATCCGGAAGTGGATCCTTGGGCCGACCGACGATGGAGGACGGTCGGGAGGCAGACACACGCTGCTGGAGCTGAATCTTCACCTGGAAACCCATGACCCCCCCAGAGGAGCTGTTGGTCCGGATCGCTAGGACTTAGGCGGCTTCGCCCTGGAAGTCCGCGGTCCCCCCAGGAGGAGCCTGTAGGGACCCGGACCGCTGGGACTTAGGAGATAAGGCACTGTGGAAGAAGACCAGGAGCGGAGTAGAAGCTGGACGGGCCACCAGAGGCAGCGAAGACAGACGGACCGAGGTCTGGGTGTAACCTTCTCTAAAAGTCAGTAAGGAGGCCCAGACAACTGATCCGTAAAGATAGACTTTTATTGCCAGCAAGATGCAGCTAAGACAAGGGCTTAGTACAACTGCATGCCACGCCCCCTTAGGAGCAAACTTTTATACACTTTACAGTTCTTATCTGTCGCACATGCGTTTTACTTTCTGCTGAACAAACAATTTACAAACTGCTGAACAAGCATTTGCTAGCGTGGTCCTCTAGTAGGTGTAGCTTATGATCAGACTATTGTTTCGTCATTTAATTGACGTGTTAGACATTTTATAGCGGCGATCGTATTAATACAATACAAATTATTATTCCAAAATGGAGTCACGTTACACTAAATGTTAGTGCGTAACTGCGTCACTACGCATTATGTGCCGTTTGCGTTGCAAATGTTAGTACATCCAAAATGGCCGTGCGTTTCACTGCTGGCATAGTTAGTCGAGAGGTTTTCAGTTATTTCATTCTTCAGATGTTCACGAAATTGAACTCCTTCATTCCCCCCTTTGATACTTCAACTGCAATGGAAGGCAGAAGTATCACTTGTATCTGGGAAATAATTGAAAAAAAAAACAGACGATAGTTAATACACACAGCACTCCAGACGGGCCCTAAGATGTCGCCAGGTTGTTGGTTTCTTCACGGGTTTGAGACGGGTGGACCCTATTGGTGTCACCCCCCTTTGTAGCCCGGCTTACCCTAGCTAACAAAGTGGCCCAGGTTGGTTAGTGAAATAAGTTGCATTATAGGTTAGTATCAAGGTATTCATCTTCAGAATCATCGTCTGAGTCCGATGAATCAGATGAGGGGAATGTGGAAACTGAAGCATACTTGTTCATCATCATAACATGGGCAGCTGCTCTACGATCAGCAATGTTTCAATCATTGAGCGTAAATTCCTGAAAATAAGAGGGAGACATAAAGGAAAGCAGAGACAAGTTATAATGAGGAATGCGAGAGGAAGGAAAAGTTCTCTCAGCCCAGGAATCGATGTAAGCCAGTTGGGGAGGGAAGCTGTCCAATCGAAAATTCCAATCCATGTTTGTACAGGAACATGGGCTAGGCGTACCATCCGGTCGGTGATGTCCTCGATAACTTTGCTCTTATCATCAATCTGTAAGCAACAATTAGACAGATTAAATTTACCACAGACACCTCCTTCCTGAGCTAGGAGATAGTCCAGGGCCAGCCGATTTTGATAAATGGCTGTAATAATTCTTGTGTTTTGCTTGGCTAGAATATTTAGAGCTAGAGCAGGGTCATTGGTTAGGAGTTCCAAAACTGCTTGTAGACGAATGATGCGGTTTAGCATATAGATGGGGGTTCTATATCCGTAAGAACCATCCTCTGCCCATGTGGCAGGTCCATAGTACTGCACAATTCGCTCGGGTGGCCATTCCTGGTCCTTCCAGTCTCCAATTGTAACTGTGTTACTTCTGTGACGTCTGTTTGGTTTCATTGGACTATAGACTGGGACCCCTAACGTTTCCCCAGCTGAGACTGGTAAGAGAAAGAAACTTGGTCGAATTGTTGCCAGAAAACAAGTTCCATACCAACTTGTAGGCAAGAGTTCATAAGCTCTTCGACCGCATACAAAATAATATCCATCAGGAGCGGTGAAGGGAGTAGTGGGTACTCCAGCAGTTGTCCATGTCTTATTGAGAGTTGGTTCAGTCCAGAAGGGAGCAGGCATAGTAGAGTTCTCAGTCTGCCACCAGGTATAAGTGGTCATGTTGACAGTGAGGACCCCTGTGCAAGGGGAATTCCCAATGGGTATGCTGTATAATTTAGAATGTTGTCGAGATATACATTGTCTGCCAATGACATCAGTTTGGAGAGCCCATTCGTATGGATTGGTTTTTCGTGTATAAGTTACAGTAGTATTCAGAATATTGAGATCAGATTGGAATACTTCTTTGGCCTCCCATGGCCATTGTTCTCCGGCATTTGTTCCTCCACAAACGAAACAGTTTTTGACTTCCAAGGAGAGAGCTATGTTTTCAGCCAAATTCACGAACATATTCTTTGCTTGATGTGATATTGTGTGCTTCTGTAATTCCTCAGTCACGTGGGATATTTCATCAAAGAATGATTGATAACCAACTACAGTGGTTTGGTGGATGATTGGACGGGGTTTGTCTCTCCGCTGAGTGATTGTAATGTAAGTCATCGGGTCCTTTCCAGTTCCGTCGATACCGAATCCCCAAGTATCCTGCCATGGAGATCCTTCGCCTTTGATTGGCCATTGCAACGACACAATGTTTCCAGTTACTTCAGTAAGCCTGCCTATTCCGTGGCAGCCGTGATATCCTCCTCCTGTGTAGTCGCAGACCAGGGCCCATCCGGATAGAGTGAGGTCCCCTGCACACGGCATCCAGCTAGATGGATTAGCTGCTCGATTGTAGGGGCAAAGGTATTTATGGTTGTAAGCATAGGAATCTTTCCAGGATTGAGATCCACAATGGAGTGCGTTGGGATGTCTATCAATTGCTTCACAAGCATCGAAGGTGAGTGTAACGCTAGATCCTCCTCCTATGAGGATCTTAGTTGAGTTGATGTAGTACAAGATTCCTTTTCCTTCTGGTATAATGCTGGTGGTATAGCTCTTTGGCAACCCAGCGGTGAGGGTAATGTTGTAGTACTTGGGAGTAGTTGGTGAATGACAAATGACTTTGTTACCCTCTAGACATCGATGAAAGGATTGATATCCCTGGGTAGTATTTAATGCACAGGCAGGTTGTGTTGCACAAGAAGGAGGAGGTTGAGATTGATGTATGATTGTAGAGACAAGTTGAAATCCATCTTGAGTTGTAGTACGTATTAGTTTGATGCATTCGGTACAATTCTTGCTCAGAGGCAGCTTAAGAGATGTGGTTGATGCGCATGAGATCAGTAGTAAGGCTTGTAAATATTTTGACAGTTGAAAAAAAGAATAAGAAGTAATACAGATCTGGAGGCTTAGGCTGGGGTGACACCGCATTCTTCAGGACTTATGAGCTGACGGTTTAATGCTTCATGGATTATTGTCTCTGCAAGAAGGAGAGAAATGGATACGTTAGTTATTCTTCAGTGGTTTACTTAAGACTTTTACTCAGGAGTATCTTTCTGCCTGCCTTGGGAGAATCTTAATTTATGGTCCCCTATCCTGGAGACCTGCCAGTGAGAGGAAGCATGTTTGAGTCTAGTCCAGTGGATCCATGACGGACATCCAGAGACTTTTACAGCCGTAGGTGTGGTTAATAGCACAGTATATGGCCCTTTCCATCGTGGCTTGAGGGAATCAGACTCATCCCATACTTTCATCCAGACTGAATTTCCAATTTGAAATGGATGAGTGGGTGTTAGCAAGACTAACGGTTCAGTTTCACAAGTGTAATTACGGATGGCCATTACTGTGTCATGTAGTCCTTTGAGTTGGTTGCTGAGGGACATTTCTCCTTGTATTTGCAAAGAGTCAGGAAAGGATGGTAGAGGTGGAGGTCTGGCATACATCATCTCATAAGGTGTTAAGCCAGACTTTCTAGGAGTGCATCGGATGTGTAGCAAGGCTAGTGGTAAGATATTTGGCCACTTAGTTTTTGTTTCCTGACACAATTTAGCTATTTGATTCTTTAGAGTTCTGTTGGCTCGTTCAACTGCTCCGCTACTTTGAGGTCTCCAAGCACAGTGCAAATGCCATTTGATACCCAAAATTTTACTTAGTTGTTGAGTGACTTCACTGGCGAATGCTGGTCCATTGTCGGAATTGATCTGTCTGGGCAATCCGTATCGTGGTAAGATTTGATGAAGAAGTAAGGACACTACCTCTTTAGCAGTTTCGGTTCGCGTAGGCATGGCTTCGACCCATCCCGTATAGGTACAGACTGCTACCAACAGTGCTTTGTATCCTTTTGAAGGGGTCATGTGAGTAAAGTCAATTTGACAAACTTGAAATGGTGGTGTTCCCCGTAGAATGTGTCCGGGGGCAGGACCAGGTCCATTCCGAGGGTTGTTTTTTGCACACGTAACACATTGATTAATAGCATGCTTTGTTAGCTGAGTAATTCTGTTGATGTAATATGTTTTCTCCAATAGTTTTATTAATGAGTCTCGACCAAGATGGGTATGATCATGGGCTTCTTTAACTATAGCCCAAGAAATTGCATCCGGTATCCATATTCGACCATCTTGTAGAACCCACCAACCATCCTGTTGGTGAAACTGCTCATTCTGCGCCCAGTCATTCTCGTTGACAGAATAAACAGGACTTTCGGTTGGGAATTGTAAGAGTGGGCAAGCCTTGGCAGCTGCTTGCATTGATGGCACTCGTACCGCTTCTTTCGCTGTTTTATCTGCCCATTGGTTTCTCTTTGCAATGGGATCTGACTTTCCTGTATGTGCCTTGCAATGCATGACGGCTACCTTTTTTGGTGCCCAGACAGCGTCTAGTA
This sequence comes from Rhinatrema bivittatum, assembly GCF_901001135.1. Taxonomy (NCBI): domain Eukaryota; kingdom Metazoa; phylum Chordata; class Amphibia; order Gymnophiona; family Rhinatrematidae; genus Rhinatrema; species Rhinatrema bivittatum. The sequence continues at coordinate 212,051,849 of NC_042623.1, forward strand.
AGTTGTATATTTCAGATGCGTTAGTTAACTGTTTTCCTTCAGCAGTTAGAAATCCTCGTTCCTTATATAGAGCTCCATGTACTTGAATTGTAAGAAAGGCATATTTAGAGTCAGTATAGATATTTACAGTTTGTCCTTCTGCCAACTGCAAAGCTCTGGTTAGTGCGATCAGCTCAGCCTTTTGTGCAGATGTTCCTGGGGGTAGAGGCTCAGCCTCGATGATGTCGTCTTCGGAAACGACAGCATAACCAGCAAACCGAACTCCATCAATGACCTGGCTACTTCCATCAGTAAATAAAGTCCACGCTCCCTGCCAGGGTTGATCTCTTAGATCGGGTCGACTGGAATGTACTGTAGCCATAACTTCTTTGCAATTATGGCTGACTGGGTTGGGGGCTGGCAATAAGGTTGCAGGATTCAGGTTTTTACTGTCTTGTATTTGGATTTCGGGAGTTTCACATAGTAGGGCTTGGTACTTTACAAGACAAGAGTTAGTCATCCATTTTGGTCCATGAGTTTCTAGTAGTCCTTGAATGGTATGAGGAGTTGTTACTTGTAGAGTTTGTCCGAAGGTTAATTTGACTGCCTCTGGAATGAGTAAGCATGCGGCTGCGATGCTTCGAAGACAACCTGGCCATCCTTTTGCAACATTATCCATTAGGGATGTGAATCGTTTTAGGACGATTAAAATTATCGTCCGATAATTTTAATATCGTCTTAAACCGTTATGGAACACAATACAATAGAGATTCTAACGATTTATCGTTATAAATCGTTAGAATCGTGAGCCGGCACACTAAAACCCCCTAAAACCCACCCCCGACCCTTTAAATTAAATCCCCCACCCTCCCGAACCCCCCCCAAATGAGTTAAATAACCTGCGGGTCCAGCGGCGGTCCGGAACGGCAGCGGTCCGGAACGGGCTCCTGCTCCTGAATCTTGTTGTCTTCAGCCGGCGCCATTTTCCAAAATGGCGCCGAAAAATGGCGGCGGCCATAGACGAACACGATTGGACGGCAGGAGGTCCTTCCGGACCCCCGCTGGACTTTTGGCAAGTCTCGTGGGGGTCAGGAGGCCCCCCACAAGCTGGCCAAAAGTTCCTGGAGGTCCAGCGGGGGTCAGGGAGCGATTTCCCGCCGCGAATCGTTTTCGTACGGAAAATGGCGCTGGCCATACGCGTATGGCCGGCGCCATTTTCCGTACGGAAAATGGCGCCGGCAGATCGACTGCAGGAGGTTGTTCAGCGAGGCGCCGGAACCCTCGCTGAACGACCTCCTGCAGTCGATCTCCTGCCGGCGCCATTTTCCGTACGAAAACGATTCGCGGCGGGAAATCGCTCCCTGACCCCCGCTGGACCTCCAGGAACTTTTGGCCAGCTTGTGGGGGGCCTCCTGACCCCCACAAGACTTGCCAAAAGTCCAGCGGGGGTCCGGAAGGACCTCCTGCCGTCCAATCGTGTTCGTCTATGGCCGCCGCCATTTTTCGGCGCCATTTTGGAAAATGGCGCCGGCTGAAGACAACAAGATTCAGGAGCAGGAGCCCGTTCCGGACCGCTGCCGTTCCGGACCGCCGCTGGACCCGCAGGTTATTTAACTCATTTGGGGGGGGTTCGGGAGGGTGGGGGATTTAATTTAAAGGGTCGGGGGTGGGTTTTAGGGGGTTTTAATGTGCCGGTTTTGCGATTTTTAGATTTTTAACGATTTTTCACGATATTTTACCCCCCCAAACGGCAACAATACGATTCCCTCCCCCTCCCAGCCGAAATCGATCGTTAAGACGATCGAGGACACGATTCACATCCCTATTATCCATTCCTTTTGACAGATATGCAACAGGTCGTTCCCATGAACCTAGAGTTTGAGTCAATACCCCAATGGCCATCCCTTTCTTCTCATCAACGAATAGATGAAAGGGTTTCATTACATCTGGTAACCCTAGTGCAGGGGGTTCAATCAAGGCTTCTTTCAGTTGATCCAGTCGTTCTAATTCGTGTCTTTCCCATTGAAAAGGTTGAGATTCTGCCTCCTTGCCCCGCAACTTATCGTATAGGGGTTGAGCAATAATCGCATAGTTGGCGATCCACAGTCTGCAGTATCCTGTGGCTCCGAGGAACGCTCGGAGCTCCTTCTTACAAGTGGGTACAGGTTGATCTCTTATTGAATTTGTACGAGAGATTCCGAGGCGACGAGTACCTTCACGGATTTGAAAGCCCAAATACTCTACTTCCAATTCACAAATTTGCGCTTTCTTTTTGCTTGCACGATATCCTTTTGAATACAAAGTCTTTAGCAAGTGGAGGGTAGCTACTGCACATTCAAGATACGTTTCTCGAAACAACAGAAGGTCATCCACATACTGTATTACTGGCCCATACATAACTTGATACGTCTTCAAGACTTTTGCCAGTTGCTCACCAAACAACGTAGGTGAGTGCTTGAACCCTTGTGGCAAGCGAGTCCATGTGTACTGTTGCTTTATTCCAGTGTGCGCATTTTCCCATGTGAAGGCAAAGATCTTTTGACACTCCTCAGCCACTGGAACGGAGAAGAAAGCATCCTTGAGATCGATGACACTGTACCACTTTGACACAGGAGAGACTTGAGCCAAGATTGAATATGGATTTGGTACAAGGGCTACTAGGGCTGCTACTTGATTATTTATCCTTCGTAAATCTTGTACTGGTCGGTAATCAGTTGAACCAGGTTTCTTTACAGGCAACAAAGGGGTGTTCCAAGCAGATCGGATTCGCCGGAGAATGCCCAAATCATACAGCCTCTGCAGATGTATCTGAATTCCTTGCCTGGCCATATATGGAATGGGGTATTGAGGTTGATTGATCACCTGTGCATTCTGTTTCATCTCTATCCATATGGGGGTAGCGTCGATAGCTATTCCTCCCGGGTTCTGTTCGGACCATACTTGGGGTACACTATCCATCAGTTGTCTTCGTTTTTCGTTAAGGGGGGTGTTGTTTTCATATCGATGTTCGATGGTTCATTCGACTAGGGGAAGATGTAGTCTCCATTCTTCTTGGAGGGGACAAATGAGAGAGACTGGATTATCAGCGAACGATGCTTTAATTTCACCAGTGGACTCGAATTGTAAATTGGCTCTTAATTTGCAAAGAAGGTCTCTCCCTATGAGTGGCACTGGGCATCCTGGGACATAAAGGAATTGATGGGACACTAATTGTCCTCCTACTCGAACTTGTCGTTTCTGGAGAAAGGGGGCGGTTAGTGGCTTCCCAGAGGCTCCAACTATAGAGATGTTTTTTGAAGTGGGCGTGGTGATAGCAGTAGTCATTACAGATCTTTGCGCCCCTGTGTCCAGCAATCCTTTGAATGTTTCAGTCCCTACTTTTATTTCCACCAAAGGATCAAGGGGGAGATTTCCCTTGTCTAGTCATGCTTCACTGTCTTCGCCGGATGTTTCACCTACGGCCATCTGCCATTCTGCTTCCTTATTTTTGGACGGATTATATCCTTCCTGCTTCACTTGCAGGGACTCCGGGCACTCAGACTTCCAGTGTCCTTCTTGCCTACAAAATGCACATTGATTGGCTCCTAACGGCATTCTTCCACCTTTAAACGATCCTCCTCTACTCGCTCGCCCTCTAGGCGGCCCTCTAGAGGGCGATCTACCTCTTCCTCTGGGTCCAGGATATCCTTGATAGTGCCTGGACGAATTCCCGAAATTAGTTTCTTCCAGCGCTGCGGCTAACAGACTGACACTTTCTCTTAACTTTCTACTTTCTTTTTTCTCCTTTTTGTCTCCGTCCGGTTCTCGGTTTACATAGACTTTGTCTGCCATGGCTTTTAATTGGCTGATAGTCATTCCCTCAAATCCTTCTGATTTCTGTAACTTCCGGCGAATGTCTGGACAAGATTGTCCGACGAAGCTCATCACTATGATGGATTGATTTTTGGAGTCCTCTGGGTCAAATGGACTATACTGCCGATATGCATCCATCAATCGCTCCAAAAAGTTTCCGGGGGTCTCATCTTTTCTCTGCACTACGTCTTGGATTTTTCCCATGTTCACAACTTTCTTCTTTCCCTTTTTTAAAGCTTCAAGGAACGCTCTTTGGTAAGCAGCGATGCGCTCGCGCCCTGCTGCGGTCTGGAAATCCCAGTTGGGGTCTACAACCGGGGCTTGTTCTTTCACTGCTTCGTCAGGATTACCATCTGATCCAGCTCCTAGCCGAGCTGCCTCTTCCAAATTTAATTGTATTTGTCGACGTTCTTCAGTGGTGAAAAGAATGGAGGCTAAATGCCGATCGTCAGCCCAGTTGGGGTTATGGGCTGCAAAAATTCCCCGTAAAAAGTCTATCATCTGATCTGGTTTTTCAGCGTAAGAGGGGCCAAGCTGTTTCCAGTTAAAGAGGTCGCTGGATGTGAAAGGTATGTAGGTAAATAATTTTATTGTTTGCGTAGTACGATACTCGTTTTCTTCGGTCGGGACCAAGGGAACTACAGTAGATGTTTCCCTGATTGGTAGGTGCAAACTTGCGGCTTGGGTTTTACTACGAGTACCGCCTGCCACAGACGACTCGCCGCCGTCTTCAACTTTTGCTGCCGCAGCTTCAAGCGGTGCTTCGGGTGTCGGTTCTACTATAGGGTCGGCTTGTGCATAGGCGGGGGCTGGTGGCGCGGTATACAATTGAGGGCAACTAGGGGCATATGGTGGCGGCAAGAGATGTTCCGCATCAGATGGTACTGCGGGCGGCAGGGGTTTAACTTTTTTTTCTTGAGTCTCTGAATTCCCTTTCACTACAAATATGGCCGCTGCAGATGACGCATGATCTTTGATTCCCAAGATGGCCGCCTTCCCCTTTCTCTTCCGGTTTGGGGACTTCCGGTCACCCATTTTGTGCATCTGAGCCACCATAACGAGGGCGGCTCCCTCCACTAACTTTTTTGCCCATGACGGAGGATCTTCAATGACTGCAATCCAAGCAGTTATGTACGGTATATCCTCAGGGCAACCCGGATTCCCTTCTTGGGTAACGATTTTCTGGACCCTCGTGGCCGTTGAGAAATCGAAAGTTCCCTTCGGGGGCCAATTTACACACAAACTAGGCCACCTATGGGCGCATCGTTGAATCATTCCGGGTTTCGTACATTTACGTGTATCAAACACTTCATTATATGCTTCGTCATGGCTTTTAGCGGAGTTGAATAGCCCCCTCCCATTTTAGGATAGAATCACAGACAAAGGAGGGAAGGGAAGACGGATAGGTAAGGGGTCCGTACCCGTCAGACACAAAAGGGTCACAATCGCCTCGACTAGAACGCGGTCGCCCGGTCTAGAACTGCGAGGCCTTTCACTCTCTTTCACACAACAAGAAACCTATTCCCGCTATTGTACTGAAACACTGCGCGGGGTGTGATCAAAGCCCCCTCTGTCCGCTTGGGGATGGACCGGCTACTCTTTATCTATTCTTCACTTCTTCTACTGTTCCCATAATACTCGCCTGCAGGGGTCTTCCGATCGTCATGAAAGCCTTCTTCCCGGATCACCAGCCCAGAGGTCTCAGAAGAATTTCTGTGGAACGGTCCCCTCAGAAACCTGATCGCTGAACTCAGCGGTGGCCACTCACCAGGTAAGTCTGGGGGATCGCTCCGCCACCAAACTACCGGACCCACTGGGGGGCTAAAATAGCGTCCCTGGTACCTCCTGGCTGGCTCGCCAAATGTAACCGTCTCTAAAAGTCAGTAAGGAGGCCCAGACAACTGATCCGTAAAGATAGACTTTTATTGCCAGCAAGATGCAGCTAAGACAAGGGCTTAGTACAACTGCATGCCACGCCCCCTTAGGAGCAAACTTTTATACACTTTACAGTTCTTATCTGTCGCACATGCGTTTTACTTTCTGCTGAACAAACAATTTACAAACTGCTGAACAAGCATTTGCTAGCGTGGTCCTCTAGTAGGTGTAGCTTATGATCAGACTATTGTTTCGTCATTTAATTGACGTGTTAGACATTTTATAGCGGCGATCGTATTAATACAATACAAATTATTATTCCAAAATGGAGTCACGTTACACTAAATGTTAGTGCGTAACTGCGTCACTACGCATTATGTGCCGTTTGCGTTGCAAATGTTAGTACATCCAAAATGGCCGTGCGTTTCACTGCTGGCATAGTTAGTCGAGAGGTTTTCAGTTATTTCATTCTTCAGATGTTCACGAAATTGAACTCCTTCATGGGCAGGCAGCAGAATACGGAGCAATGAGACAAGTCGGAGTCAGTTCAGGTAAGCAGGCAGGCAGGTAGACTGGCAGGCAGGCAGGTAGACTGGCAGGCAGGCAGACTGAGCAGGAACAGCAACTTTCTAGGTGACCGCGTTGCAAGGCAAGGGAACCTAGCAGACGCCGGGTTTACATCCCCCCAGCATCTGAGGTCACAGAAGGGGTCTGACGTCACAGAAGGAGGCGTGTCCGGCTGACGTCACAACACCTATTTACAATGGGAGAAAGCTATTCATGATTAAATGTTCAGGATTATAGGTACTGTTTCTTTAAATTGACATTCCTTTTTGAATTTGGGTTTGAATAATCCTCATAACTTATTGTTTGTGAGCTCATGGAGGAGGGGGGAATGCTTCAAACTGAAAGTCAACTTCTCTGTGTACTATTGTTGTTGTTATATCTGCTTAACAATCAATAAAATCTTTAATTTAAAAAAAAAAAGAAAGAAATCTGCTGAGAGGTTGGGTAGGACAATTGTATTTTGCGTCTGTGGTTCACTAGATCAGCTGGAGTGGCGATGATACATAAGAATGTTCCCTTACAGGTTACCCAAACCTTTACATATCCCCAAAGCAGATATGGGGGTGTATTTTATTGGGTGTAATAGCAGGTCATCAGGTTACACTCTGCAGTCTTTATGCTCCCAACCAGTATGAGCATTCTTTTTTGTCAGATCATACAGAAACGTTTGCCTATTATGGAGGGTATGGTGGTTGTAGGCAGTAATTTCAATCTCACGGCAGATCGCTCATTAGACCCGGTCAGCTGCTCAAAGGTACCCGAGGAAGAGAGCAAGGAAAGATATACCCTTTGTGCTTTCTGAATTACAGCTCATAGATGTATGGCGCACCTTGCACTCCACGAAGAAAGACTTTATGCATCTCTCCAGGGCAATGATACTTATTCAAGGCTGGACTATTTTTTAATATCTGAGTCGAGTCTTGCTCAGGTAGATGAGGCTGGTATTGGGAATATAGCCATTTCCGATCATATGCCTATTTGGCTGACTGTGAATGGGTTGGGAGATACAGGTTCTAGGTTCATATGGCGCTTTCTGTATTATTATTATTTTTTTTAAATTAGCATTTTTATTTTCTATTTTCTGTATTATTTATATACAGACTCTACTTTTCAGGAGTATTTGAAGTCCGAGTGGTTGGAATCTGTGTTGAATAATGGTGACCATTGCGAAGAATCCCCAATTTTGTTTTGGTATGCAGCCAAGGCAGTCTTGAGCGGGGATATTATCTTTTTTTTTTGTGTAGAGGTGCAAATCTATGGCTATGTAAATACTAGCCTTGAAGAAGACTTTAACTTGCTGTAGGGAAGCCTTAATGCGAGAAAATATGGCAGTAAAAAGAAAAGATTACATTTCAGCACAGATAGCTTTAAATGCGTTACTCCACCAGAGAGCCAAGAAAAGTATTCTGTATTATAAATGTAAGCTAATATAATCAATGTAAGCTAATATAATCAAGCTAATAAACCAGGGAAACTAATGTCGAAACTGTTAAAGGGAGACTCAGGCTCCAAATACATGTCCCAAATTTGGAGAACTGATGGGAAAATATTGAATGCTAAATCAGAAATTTTACGTTGCTTTGTAGACTATTACTCACAGCTGTACAAATATGGGGAGGCGAATTTAGATCAGTGCCACAGATTTCTAAGTGAGTTGGGTATGAATTCCTTCATGGAGTAACATTTACAAAAGTTGAATGACCCTATTAGGGTTGAGGAGATCATTGGGAGCATGCAATCAGCTAAATTATTTAAGGCCCTGGGACCGGGTGGCTTTAATGCAGAATTTTTCAAACTCTTGACATATCCCACCCATACTTAGTCAAGTATTCATGACTCACATATCTATCAGGAATTAATAAAGCTGCTATTATTGTTCTTCCCAAACCTGGCAAACGACCCCACCCTAGTTGCTTCCTATTGACAAATTTCACTGTTAAATTTTGATCAAAAGCTGTTGGCGAAAATTTTAGCTAACAGATTGGCAGCGGTTCTGCCAGAGTACATTGGCCCTTGTCAAGCTAGTTTTGTGCGAGGCCATTATGCGGTGAAGAATATTTGTCTCTTATTGGCTGCCATAGCCCATTGTACCAATAACAGTGACCCTTTTATGGTGGTCAGTTTCAACGCTGGAAAGGCTTTTGATAGAGTAGAATGCAAATACCTTTTTGGTCTATGGTATGGACTTGAATTGAAGGGTTTATTTTTAGAAAGGACACAGCTGCTATACAATAACCCCGTAGTGGCAGTGGTAGTCAATGGGGAAATCTCTGAAGATTTTTGCGTTTTTCCAAGGAACAAGGCAGGGTCCCCTTTTTCCATTACTATTTGTATAGTCTTGGGAATCCTTATTGATGGCCATACAGCAGCATACCCATATTAAGGGTTTGGGGGTGGGCCCCTTGAACTTCAAATATGCTGCATTTGCTATTTGTTGGTATTTCTTAGTGAGCTCTTCGATTCTCTTACTTATTTGTTACCCCTTATTCAAGACTATGGGGAATTTTCAGGGTTTAAACTAAACATGGATAAATTTGAAGCCATGTTATACCCAGAAGACCTCAAAGGATTGGGTAGGGGAATTCCCATTACGGTGGGTTGAGAAGTCTTTTCAATATTTGGAAGTAAATATTTCTACAAATTTAAATAAGCTGTATAGTATTAATGTCAAACCTCTACTTTTGATCACAAGGTCAAACTAACACAATGGCACACTCTGCCTTTGTCGCTTGGAGGCCAGGTAAATCTCAAGATGGTTATTTTTCCCAAATGGTTATATGTTTTACAGATGCTATCTATTCAGTTGGTAAAAAAGGATCTTTGTAACTTAGATGGGATGCTGCCACTGCCATTAGCAATGGTTACATGGAATAGACTTAGTTTTTGGGTACTTGCCAGGTTCGTATGACCTGGATTGGCCACTGTTGGAAACAGGATGCTGGGCTTGATGGACCCTTGGTCCGACCCAGTATGGCATTTTCTTATGTTCTTATGTTCTTATGTCCTTCCTTTGGGCTAGGAAGAAACCTAGAATTGCCCTTGCAGAATTGAAGATGAGCTGGAGAAAGGGGGGGATATGGGTCTTCCGAATATAGAGGATTACAATTTAGCAAGTCTATTGAGGGTAGTGCGAGATTGGTTTTTATGATGGCTCGGTTTTTACAGATATTAATAGTGACAAAATCCTTCTAGACTCTTTAGACTTGAAATTTGTTTTTCAAGCCCCAGCAATAAGACTTCCCTTGCATTGGGCATGGATGTCTCTTATGAAGAGAATTGAAATTTTGCCCACTTGTACTCCGCTTTTGCCAATTCATGGGAACTTAGATTTTCAACCTGGTTTCTTCTCATGCTGTTTTGCATTTTGGAAAGAGAGGGGAATTACACAACTCCAGCATGTTCTCTCTGAAAGCAGGTGGTATTCTTCCCTTTTAGACCCTGCAAGCAAAATATGGTTTATGCTAGATTGACAGCTTTTCCTATCTCCAGTTATGTCACTACATTAATTCTTTGTTACCAACTGCTCTTGCCTTTTCAGTATTAGACAAAATAGATAATTTCTTTTATGTGGAAAGGAGGAAGCTTTCATTATCTGTTATAAAAAGGTTTATTTGGATTTAGGCCTATGGGATGGGTATCTTCACTATGGGCACGATGGAGTTTGGAGGGCGGGTTTTCAGCGATTGATAACCTTTATCTGTTCATTTTAAAGAAGTGCAGAGTTTGTCTACCAACAGCTGTCTTAGGGAGATGCAATTCCGTTTTTTCACTCAACGCACAATAAAGCTCTGGAATTTGTTGCCAGAGGATGTGGTTAGTGCAGGTAGTGTAGCTGGGTTCAAAAAAGGTTTGGATAAGTTCTTGGAGGAGAAGTCCATTAATGGCTATTAATCAATTTTACTTAGGGAATAGCCACTGCTATTAATTGCATCAGTAGCATGGGATCTTCTTAGTGTTTGGGTAATTGCCAGGTTCTTGAGGCCTGGTTTTGGCCTCTGTTGGAAACAGGATGCTGGGCTTGATGGACCCTTGGTCTGACCCAGCATGGCAATTTCTTATGTTCTTATGTTTCATTGGGCATTTATTTCTCAGTCTCTGGCCTTCAAAGCACATTTGACATCTACAGAGCTGTGTTGTACGTGCAATATATCATCGGGTTCTTTAGCCCATAGCTTTTGGGGTTGTCCTTTCCTGCTCAGCTCCTGGAAGAAAATAGTGTCATATATTAATAATCTAATGGGTTGCATCATACCCTTACAGGGAGATATAAGAACATAAGAAAATGCCATACTGGTCAGACCAAGGGTCCATCAAGCCCAGCATCCTGTTTCCAACAGTGGCCAATCCAGGCCATAAGAACCTGGTAAGTACCCAAAAACTAAGTTTTCCTAGCGTGTAGCCAGATGGACTCAGAACGAATGGGATAGTATCCGCATGCTAGCAGTTGGAGACTGATCTGACGTCAGCACGGGGTATATATATCCCCACAGGAAGCGTAGCAACTTGGTAATTTCCGTCTCCAAAGCAGTTTGGAGAGCCTGCACGCTAGCTGAGCGTGTTTTCCAAATCTACTTTTCTTTTCTTTTTCTACTTACTAAAACTTCTATAGCATCGAGCCCCGCACTCCTGCGGTGATACCCTAAGGTCCCTCCCCCAGTAGAGTTTCCCGGGGTGATTTCCGTGATCACCCCGGAGGTGTAAGTCCTCGGTCCGGCCGAATCGCAGGCAGGGACACAGCCCCCGGGCGAGGTTCGGGTGAGGCTTTCGAGGCGCCTCGGTCCCGGCGTGGACGAGGCAGCGGGTGCATATACTCAAACGCGGTGGTGAAGGTACTTGCCCTCTCCCCCCGCAGCCGGAGACCACCCGGGTTCCAGCTGGGAAGCGCCGAGGATCAGGTAAGGCGTACATTTCTTATTTCTGGTCTCCGAGGAGCAGAGGATCGGCGGCGTGGCACGCCGTGGAGGACGCCATTTTGGGGCCTTGTTCAGGTATTGAGCGCCCGTAATAGGCGCGGCTCTATTCCTCCTTGTGCGTATATTGACTTATTGCTGTGAGCATATGCCACTGAGCGTGTATTACTAACCGCCTGTTAATGAAAGCATATTGAATGCCACTGAGCGTGTATTGCTAACCGCCTGTTGCTGAGAGCATATTGAATGCCATTGAGCGTGTATTACTGACCGCTTATTGCTGAGAGCCTGTTGAATGCCATTGAGCGTGTATTACTGACCGCTTATTGCTGAGAGCCTATTGAAAGCCATAGAGCGTGTATTACTGACCGCTTATTGCTGAGAGCCTATTGAAAGCCATAGAGCGTGTATTGCTAACTGCATATTGCTGAGTGCATATTGCATACAATTGAGCCGTTTTCTTGGCCGCCTATTGCTGAGAACATATTGCGCATATTGCTGCCGCATATTATTATTATTGTGCGCCTGTTGTATTCAGCGCCTATTGCTGCCACATATTATTATTATTGTGCGCCTGTTGTATTAAGCGCCTATTGCTGCCGCATATTATTATTATTGTGCGCCTGTTGTATTAAGCGCCTATTGCTGCCGCATATTGTTATTATTGTGTGCCTGTTGTATTAGACGCTTATTGCTGCCGCATACTATAATTATTGTGCGCCTGTTCTTTTCAGCATTCAGCGCATACTTTCCATGGATCAGAACGCCGCAGCGTCTTCAGCGGCAGCGCCGCCTGCCTCAGGCATTAAAGCCCTTGGCCTCTGCTCTGCATGCCAGCTTAGAGCCACGCACAGTGAAGAGCCAGACTCCCTATGTGCCCAATGTGAGGAGGCCGTGGACCGGTCTCAGCCACGATTTGTTGACAGTTCCCCAGGGGCTACCCCGGATTTAGTAGGCAGTCTCGACCAATCGGGGATCCCGGGGGATCTTGTACCCCGGCGATTAGAGGCTGCTTCAATTTCCTGGGTGGATCTCTTTAAGGGGATTCATGCCTTTGTACAGATGCAAACGGTTTCCCGTCCCGGCCCTGTGGTTCCTGCTGTTCCTGTTGTTCCTGCGGTGGCTGCAACTGCGGCGGCTGCTGCGGCTGCCGCTGCGGTGGCGGCTCCTGCGGATCCTGTTCCTGGACCCTCATGCCCTTATCGTGAACGGGACCTCCCGCCGCTGGACAATCAGACCAGGAGGTTTCACCGGACGAGTCCGAACTCCTGGACGAGGGGGAACTTCCCCCAGGGATTGAGCCATATAGAACCATGAGGCGGTTCTTCCCTAAGGAGGGTCTCTCCGACCTGGTGTCTCAGTGCCTGGCGGAGTTGGATATTACAGGTCCCAGCGCTTCGGTACCCTCTGCGCAGACCCCCTGTTGGAAGGTCTTCGTCCTACAGCCCGCCATTTTCCATTCTTGCAAGCAGCTCAACAACTGATAGATTAAGAATGGGCGGCGCCAGCGGCTTCCTTCAAAGGGGGCCGGGCCCTGACGGGCATGTACCCATTGGCACCGGCTATCCAGGACTTGCTGGCGTGCCCTCAGGTGGACGCCTTGATTAGCGCTGTGGTCAAGCGCACTACCATTCCAGTTGAAGGGGGGATGGCCCTCAAGGAGCCTCATGACCGGCGACTGGACGCCATTCTGAAGCAGACCTTTGAGGTGGCAGCTCTATCTTTGCGGATCGCGACCTGCTGCACAGTGGTGATGCGTGCCTGTTTGTCACAGGTTAGGAACAACGCTCCAGCAGCAGACATGGAGTCAGCTCTTTCGTTCCTCACGGATGCTGCATCTGACCTGGTCCGGACAACAGCTAAGGGGATTTCATCCTCCGTAGCTGCCAGGAGGCAGCTCTGAATCCGGAGATGGTCAGCTGATGCGCCTTCAAAGACACGCCTCACCAGATTGCCCTTTAAGGGCTCTTTCCTATTTGGCAGCGACCTTGATAAACTGGCCAGCACATGGGGTGCCTCTCCAGTGCCTAGACTGCTGGAAGATCGGTTCAGAAGGGGCCAGCGCGCCTTTCCAAGACCCTCCAGGGGCAGGAGTTCACAGCGCTTTGTTCCTTAGAGGGGTTGCTACCAGGCACCACGTCCTCAGGCCAGGAATCAGTCCTTTCGGACCAAGCAGCGCAAGAGGGGAGCAGGCCCGGGCTCAGGTCCCGGCCGTGCCTCCCAATGAGAATCCGCCGATTCATCTGGGGGACGGAGCCATAGGGGGCAGGTTAACCCTCTTCTACCTCAGATGGGTCGAGATCACGTCTGACCAGTGGGTCCTCGCCATTATCCGAGAGGGATATTATCTAGATTTTCATCATCTCCCTCCGGACAAGTTTATGGAATCATCATGTCCCATGCACAAGAAGGCAGCACTGGAAGCTACCTTGGCGAGGCTCCTGTCCTTGAAAGCCATCATCCCAGTACCTGCCTGGGAAGTGAATTCTGGACACTATTCCATTTATTTCATGGTACCCAAGAAAGGTGGCACCTTTCGGCCTGTGCTGGACCTCAAGTCAGTCAACCGATACTTACGGGTACCGAGGTTTCGCATGGAGACTCTGCGATCTGTCAAGGCCGCAGTACAGCCAGGAGAATTCCTCACGGCATTAGACCTGTCAGAGGCATACCTGCATATCCCGATCCATCCGGATCATCAGCGCTACCTATGCTTCAAGGTTCTAGGCCGCCACTTCCAGTTTCGGGCTCTGCCCTTCGGGTTGGCCACGTCACCACGGACATTCACCAAGGTGGTAGTAGTGGTAGCAGCGGCACTCAGGTGGGAAGAAATTCTGGTCCATCCCTACCTAGACGACTGGCTGATCAGGGCGAAATCTTGAGAGGAGAGCCTTCAGACAACCGACAGAGTAATCGCCCTTCTGGAAAGCTTGGGCTGGGTAATCAACCTCAGCAAGAGCTGCCTACAGCCTTCCCAGTCACTGGAATACCTGGGAGTACAGTTCGACACCCGGGCAGACACAGACAGTCTCACAACCAAGAGAATGTTGAAACTTCAGCAGCGTATCCAGTATTTGATGGGAGCCAGTCTGCCCACAGCCTGAGATTATCTGCAGGTTCTTAGTCTCATGGCATCCACCCTGGAAGTGGTACCTTGGGCGAGGGCCCATATGAGACCTCTGCAATACGCCCTGCTCTCTCGCTGGAGCCCCCATCTACAGAACTATTCCACGCGCCTTCATCTGCCAGCCAGAGTGCGGACCCAGTTGTGGTGGTGGTTGCAGTCCAACCACATGAGCAGGGGGTCGAAGATGTCCTCACCCACGTGGACCTTGCTCACCACAGATGCCAGCCTGAGCGGCTGGGGAGCACACTGCGAAGAACTCACCGCACAAGGGCGGTGGAACAGAGAGGAGTCAGCGTGGAACATCAACCGTCTAGAGGCCCGGGCAGTCCGGTTGGCATGCCTTTGATTTGCTCACAGACTGAAGAACAGAGCAGTCAGAGTGATGTCCGACAACGCCACCACGGTGGCATACATCAACTGTCAGGGCGGAACCAGAAGCCGACAAGTATCTCTGGAGATCGCCCCACTGATGGCTTGGGCAGAGGCGAATCTTCAGGACATCTCCGCCGTCCACATTGCCGGGAAGGACAATACCACGGCAGACTTCCTCAGCAGAGAAAGCCTAAATCCGGGAGAGTGGCAGCTGTCACTCACAGCCTTCCAGATGATTGTGGATCACTGGGGGATTCCGGACATGGATTTACTGGCGGACAAGTCCAATGCTCAAGTACCCAGATACTTCAGCCGCAAGCGCGACCCGTTTTCACACGGAATCGATGCCCTGGTCCAGCCATGGCCTCCGGGGACTCTGCTATACGCCTTTCCTCCGTGGCCTCTGCTGAGCGCCATCATCCACAAGATTCAGAAACACCAGGGCCTAGTTCTTCTAGTGGCACCAGACTGACCAAGAAGACCCTGGTACGCAGACATGAGAAGACTACTGGCAGGGGAGCCTCTTCCCCTGCCTCCTCTCCGGGACCTTCTATGTCAAGGTCCCATCCTCCACGAGGATCCAGCTCAATTCTCTCTTACGGTCTGGCCATTGAGAGGGCTAGACTGAAGAAAAGAGGTTACTCGGAGCCCGTGATAGATACACTCCTCCGAGCTCGTAAGTTTTCCACGTCCCTCACCTACGTAAGCATCTGGAGAGTATTTGAAGCATGGTGCGACACTCACGGCACAAATCCACATGCGACCACAATCCCTATTGTGTTGGATTTCCTGCAGGATGGACTTCAGAAGGGTCTCTCCCTCAGCTCCATCAAAGTTCAGGTGGCTGCGCTGTCTTGCTATGGTCCCAGGAAGGATGGCAAGACCATCGCCAAGCACCCAGATGTTTCTCGCTTCCTGCAGGGAGT
Source organism: Rhinatrema bivittatum (assembly GCF_901001135.1). Lineage (NCBI taxonomy): Eukaryota > Metazoa > Chordata > Amphibia > Gymnophiona > Rhinatrematidae > Rhinatrema > Rhinatrema bivittatum. Next base: position 212,067,457 of record NC_042623.1, read on the forward strand.
CAAGCATATTCGTCCGCCACTAAAGTGGCTTGTGCCCTTATGGAACCTCAATCTTGTTTTGGATTTCCTCGTGGGATCCACCTTCAGACCCCTTCGGGGACTGTCTCTCCGTTCTCTAACCTTGAAGATGGTGTTCCTATTGGCGGTCTGTTCGGCATGCCGCATCTCAGAGCTGCAAGCACTGTCCTGCCGTGATCCCTTTCTCAGAATCACTCCTGAAGCTATCCATCTTCGTACGGTTCCCTCCTTTCTACCTAAAGTGGTTTCACAGTTTCATCTTAACCAAACCATATCCTTGCCTACCACGGCGGGTTTGAAGAAATCTGAAGAAGGGCGTTTATTACGCCATCTCGACATTGGCAGATTGCTGCCCAGATATCTGGAAGCGACACAAGAACTACGAAAGACGGACCATCTGTTCGTCCTGCACAGCGGGAGGAAGCAAGGTGAAGCGGCCTCGCGGCCCACCATCGCCCACTGGATTAAAGAAGTTATCAGAGCAGCTTACGTGGAGGCCGGGAAGTCTCCGCCTCTACATGTCAAGGCTCATTCTACCAGAGCTCAAGCGGCATCTTGGGCAGAATCCAGGATGCTGTCGCCTGCAGAAATCTGTAAAGCATCGACGTGGTCCTCCCTCCATACCTTCTCCAGGTTCTACCGTCTGGATGTCCAGGCCAGGGAGGACTCAGCATTTGCGAGGGCGGTCCTACATGGGCCTCAGGCAGCCTCCCACCCAGGCTGGGAGTAAAGCTTTTGTACATCCCATTCGTTCTGAGTCCATCTGGCTACACGCCAGGAAATGTTGAGATTACTTACCTGATAATCTCCTTTTCCTTAGTGTAGACAGATGGACTCAGCATCCCGCCCAGCTGCCTGTGTACATGGGTTTCACCGATTCAAGGTAAGCTATGGCATTTGTTTACATAAGAGCGTACACTCTACCAGGTGTCAACGCTTTCCGGTTGTGAATGCTGGCGGTCTCCAGCCACTGTCAATCGGTCAGGGGAATCCTGTTTCACGTTTCACTGAGCGTCAGTACACACATCCATAACAGCTTTTGCAAGGAAGATTACTAAGTTGCTACGCTTCCTGTGGGGATATATATACCCCGTGCTGACGTCAGATCCGTCTCCAACTGCTAGCACGTGGATACTATCCCATTCGCTCTGAGTCCATCTGTCTACACTAAGGAAAAGGAGATTATCAGGTAAGTAATCTCAACACTATTCCATGTTACCATTGCTAATGGCAGTGGCTATTCTCTAAGTGAACTTAATAGCAGGTAATGGACTTCTCCTCCAAGAACTTATCCAATCCTTTTTTAAACACAGCTATACTAACTGCACTAACCACATCCTCTGGCAACAAATTCCAGAGTTTAATTGTGCGTTGAGTAAAAAAGAACTTTCTCCGATTAGTTTTAAATGTGCCCCATGCTAACTTCATGGAGTGTCCCCTAGTCTTTCTACTATCTGAAAGAGTAAATAACCGATTCACATCTACCCGTTCTAGACCTCTCATGATTTTAAACACCTCTATCATATCCCCCCTCAGTCGTCTCTTCTCCTAGCTGAAAAGTCCTAACCTCTTTAGTCTTTCCTCATAGGGGAGTTGTTCCATTCCCCTTATCATTTTGGTAGCCCTTCTCTGTACCTTCTCCATCGCAATTATATCTTTTTTGAGATGCGGCGACCAGAATTGTACACAGTTTTCAAGGTGCGGTCTCACCATGGAGCGATACAGAGGCATTATGACATTTTCCGTTTTATTCACCATTCCCTTTCTAATAATTCCCAACATTCTGTTTGCTGCTTTGACTGCCACAGCACACTGTACCGACGATTTCAATGTGTTATCCACTATGACACCTAGATCTTTCTTGGGTTGTAGCACCTAATATGGAACCCAACATTGTGTAATTATAGCATGGGTTATTTTTCCTATATGCATCACCTTGCACTTATCCACATTAAATTTCATCTGCCATTTGGATGCCCAATTTTCCAATCCCCCAAGGTCTTCCTGCAATTTATCACAATCTGCTTGTGATTTAACTACTCTGAACAATTTTGTGTCATCTGCAAATTTGATTCTCACGCGTCGTATTTCTTTCCAGATCATTTATAAATATATTGAAAAGTAAGGGTCCCAATACAGATCCCTGAGGCACTCCACTGTCCACTCCCTTCCACTGAGAAAATTGCCCATTTAATCCTACTCTCTGTTTCCTGTCTTTTAGCCAGTTTGCAATCCACGAAAGGACATCGCCACCTATCCCATGACTTTTTACTTTTCCTAGAAGCCTCTCATGAGGAACTTTGTCAAATGCCTTCTGAAAATCCAAGTATACTATATCTACCGGTTCACCTTTATCCACATGTTTATTAACTCCTTCAAAAAAGTGAAGCAGATTTGTGAGGCAAGACTTGCCCTGGGTAAAGCCATGCTGACTTTGTTCCATTAAACCATGTCTTTCTATATGTTCTGTGATTTTGATGTTTAGAACACTTTCCACTATTTTTCTTGGCACTGAAGTCAGGCTAACCGGTCTGTAGTTTCCCGGATCGCCCCTGGAGCCCTTCTTAAATATTGGGGTTACATTTGCTGTCCTCCAGTCTTCAGGTACAATGGATGATTTTAATGATAAGTTACAAATTTTTACTAATAGGTCTGAAATTTCATTTTTTACTTCCTTCAGAACTCTGGGATGTATACCATCCGGTCCAGTTGATTTACTACTCTTCAGTTTGTCAATCAGGCCTACCACATCTTCTAGGTTCACCGTGATTTTATTCAGTCCATCTGAATCATTACCCATGAAAACCTTCTCCATTACGGGTACCTCCCCAACATCCTCTTCAGTAAACACCGAAGCAAAGAAATCATTTAATCTTTCCGCGATGGCCTAATCTTCTCTAAGTGCCCCTTTAACCCCTCGATCATCTAACGGTCCAACTGACTCCCTCACAGGCTTTCTGCTTCGGATATATTTAAAAACGTTTTTACTGTGAGTTTTTGCTACTACAGCCAACTTCTTTTCAAATTCTCTCTTAGCCTGTCTTATGAATGTCTTACATTTAATTTGCCAATGTTTATGCTTTATCCTATTTTCTTCTGTTGGATCCTTCTTCCAATTTTTGAATGAAGATCTTTTGGCTAAAATAGCTTCTTTCACCTCCCCTTTTAACCATGCCGGTAATCGTTTTGCCTTCTTTCCACTTTTCTTAATGTGTGGAATACATCTGGACTGTGCTTCTAGAATGGTATTTGTTAACAATGACCACGCCTCTTGGACATTTTTTACTTTTGTAGCTGCTCCTTTCAGTTTTTTTCTAACAATTTTTCTCATTTTATCAAAGTTTCCCTTTTGAAAGTTTAGCACGAGAGCCTTGGATTTGCACACTGTTCCTTTTCCAGTCATTAAATCAAATTTGATCATATTATGATCACTATTGCCAAGCGGCCCCACCACCATTACCTCTCTCACCAAGTCCTGTGCTCCACTGAGAATTAGATCTAAAATTGCTCCCTCTCTCGTCGGTTCCTGAACCAATTGTTCCATAAAGCTATCATTTATTCCATCCAGGAATGTTATCTCTCTAGCGTGACCCGACGATACATTTACCCAGTCTATATTGGGGTAATTGAAGTCTCCCATTATTATTGCACTACCAATTTGGTTAGCTTCCCTAATTTCTCTTAGCATTTCACTGTCCGTCTCACCATCTTGACTAGGTGGACGATAGTATACCCCTATCACTATAGTCTTCCCCGACACACAAGGGATTTCTACCCATAAAGATTCAATTTTGTATTTAGTCTCATGCAGGATATTTATCCTGTTGGACTCTATGCCATCCCGGACATAAAGTGCCACACCTCCTCCCGAGTGCTCCTCTCTGTCATTGCGATATAATTTGTATCCCGGTATAGCACTGTCCCATTGGTTATCCTCTTTCCACCATGTCTCTGAGATGCCAATTAAGTCTGTCATCATTTACTGCTATACATTCTAATTCTCCCATCTTACTTCTTAGACTTCTGGCATTAGCATACAAACATTTCAAAGTTTGTTTTTTTGTTTGTATTTTCATTCTGCTTTTTAATTGATTGGGATAAGTTAGAATTTTTTAGCTCAGGTGAGTTTTTAGTTACAGGCACTTGGGCTACTTTTCTAATTATTGGAACCTCACTGTCGGGATGCCCTAATTCTAATGCATCATTAGTATCCTTTGAAGATATCTCTCTCCGAACCATGCGCTGCTGAGCGACTGTCGGCTTTCCCTTTTGTTCTAGTTTAAAAGCTCTCTATCTCCTTTTTAAAGGTTAGCGCCAGCAGTCTGGTTCCACCCTGGTTAAGGTGGAGCCCATCCCTTCGGAAGAGACTCCCCCTTCCCCTGCGTTTATCTGCGTATCTTAAAAAGGTAGACGAGAGGCTATTTGTGCAGAAGTTGTTGGCCCAGAGGAAGTGCTCGATATTATTATTTGGCAGGAAAAATCACCACCATCTTATAGGCAATGACGTAATGCAATACATTCGCTGATGAGCATGGATTCTATTGCGGCCCGCTTGTCTTTTCGAGCTAAAACATGCTTCTTGAGCATTTGGGATAAGGATATACAATCCTTGTCAAGTAAAGCGAGAAGCTTAGTCTTGAACTCATTGTAAAGTCTAGATTAACCCATACCTAGGAGTCTATATGGGGGGGGGGGGGGATAGTGATTGGGTGGGGGAGAGGGATGGGGTTTAGGGAGGGCAAATTATTATTTAAGGTGCTGGTCAGGTGTACAAGATCAAGGCATCTGACTGGTCTTTGGCCTGGCTTAGGTAATGGAAGGGTTGGGTGACACTAACAAAATTTTCAAGCGTTAGAAGCTTGGGAGGGGGGATCAAAGTGAGAAAAGAAAAAAAAAGGGGGGGGCGCCTAATGGGAGTCTATGCATCCAGATTTTTGTGTATTTGTCATTCTTCTTTTTTGATATATATTAATGGATGTGATATTTTGCTATTTGTATTTAATAAACATACTTGACTTAAATAAATCTGTGCTAATAAATAAATCTGTGCCGTAAGCTGCTTAAATAAAAAGCCTTTAACTTTTTTACTGTAGATTTTAATGCGGTCCTCAGATAAATTCCAAAGTTTTGGTGATGCAACTGCAAACATTTGTTTCACACAGATGTAACTATTTGGTTTATAGCACTGCTAATACATTTCTTCCTTGCGATATTAAATGTATAGGAACATACAGTTTCAAAGCAGCACTAATGCAAGGAGGAACCACATAGTGTAGTACCTTAAAAATTAAAAGCAGAATCTTAAATTTAATGTGTCATACATGGGAAGCCAATGCAAAATCTGCAAAATTCTTGTTACATACTGGAACCTAGAAACCCCAAACACAGTACATGCTGCTGTGTTTTGAATTATCTGTAAGGCATGTAATTTAGAGGCAGAGAGACCTAAAAAAAGCATAATTAAAATAATCTAGACCACTGAGTACTGTTGTCTGCATCACAGTTCAAAAATCATTTAAGGTAAAAAATGGTCTTACTTGCCTCACTATGCACAGTTTGTAAAAGATTTTTGAACTACTCTAGAAACATGAAGCCGTAATGATGATTATATATCAAACATGACCCCTAAGTTTCTAACTTGGGTGGCAAATGGAAAACACTGGCCTTCTATGTCAGTGCTCTTGTGTACATCATTTCTAGTACATCTAGCTAGCAACAAGATTTTAGTCTTGCTGATATTTGATGCAGGCTTATTTGCCTGTAACCAATTCCCTACATCTTGAATCACCTTGTTAACTCTAAGGATAGAAGACTCCATAGAGTCCCAAATGGGAAAAGCAAATTGAATGTCATCTGCATATAATTTATAATCAAGGTCCAGCTCAACCAATAAACGAGAATTGGACTTAAATATATATTTAGAAGAATAGCTGATAATGCTGAACCTTGTGGTACTCAGCTTGTAAGTGGGAACCACAATGAAACTTTTACTTTTTTTATTTAAAAAATTCATGTCACATTATCTGGTGGTCTAAGGGGCTTACTGATGAGCACATACTTAAATTGCAGACATCGGTGTGGACATGTACATGACGGATAAAAACAATTTAAAACAATCATAGCTCGAGGCATAGAGAGAATTGCTACAGAAATTATATGCACTGACAAAATTATAGTTTGAATGCTTCCTTGAGCAGTTGTGCCTTGGAATTGATTTCCTTATGGATTAGTATGCCCTTCTTCATCCTTTGGATGTGCGGAGACATCTTTTATGGTACCTCAGGGTGACCAATGAGTTTCGACAGTTGGACCATCTCTTTGAGCATTTCCAGATGTTGACATTTTTTTCCCATTTATAAGTGTTAAATATTTTACTTATCTGTGGGCTTTGTTCACCCATTCCTAGCCAGTCTGTTTTGGAAAATGCTTTGTCCCTTCTTCAACAGGTAGACCCCAAGGGTGCTCAGCAATCTTTGAAATATCACACTGTGGTCCAGGAAGTGGAGCCATCATCTATGCAGCCATGCCTTGCTCTCCAGAATGAGTCTTTCTCTGCTGAGGAGAAACCACCTGTGCCACTATCTATTTCACCCTCCCTTCCAGAACCATGAAGCTACTTTTGATACGTGCCATGGGGTACCTTGCACTATCATTTATACTAATATGGGTGAGCAGCATCACATAATAGTCAGAGGGCTTGATGATGCTCTGTAATCTCTGTCTCACTGGCAAACAGCATACTTCCTGAGATGATAATTCTGCTCAGCCAACGGAAGGGACTCCTCAGAAGAGAGTCACTAATCACCATATCCTTCATTTTCTAAGCACAATGACCTGCAGCTTTAAGGTTCATGGGTTCTGGTTCCTCCTTTTCCTCTTTCAGGGCTCCATTTTGGTTCTTGAGCTTGAGGGAAAGTGGAGCTGGGATGTAAAATCTCTAGTAGCTGAGGTAATTTGAGTCCAGCTTTTATTTATTTATTTATTTATTTAATAGCTTTTATATACCGATGAACGTTGGGAACATCTCATCTGTTAACAAGGAACAAAAATTAGCAACAGGCTTTACAGTGAACAAAGAACTGAAGGAAGTTTAAAGAAGGAAAGGGGGAGCGGAAAGAGTTAAGGGAGAGGGGGGCGAGGGGGGGAAAAGAACTAGGGGGGGAGGGGGAGGAGGAAAAGATCAAGGGACAGGGAGTAATAGTCGACTATATTAAACATAACATTCTTATAGGGAGAAACTATGTACAGATTATATACAAGTTATATACAAATTTTCGATAGCAAAGGAGTTAAGACAAGTTGCATTATCATGGGCTACAAGAGGTTATGCTGACATATTTGATTTGAATTCGTAGGAGAAGATGTTACAATGGGTAGGGAAATGAGGGGACGTAAAACGCAGAGGGTCGCACAGTGGTAAATGTAAGGAGGCATCAGGAAAAGCAATGGAGAGGGCGTGCAGTTAGGTGTAAGCTTGCTTGAAGAGCCAAGTCTTAAGGTTCTGCTTGAATTTTTTAGAGCATGACTCTTGGCGGAGTGAGGATGGTAGCTTGTTCTAAAGGGAAGGCCCTGCTAGGGAAAAGGCCCTCTCTTTGGTGGAGCAAAGCTTAGTAAGTTTGGGTGAGGGGGTATGCAGGGTAGCCAGGTATTGTTTTCTGGTGGGTCTATCATTATTATGGAAGGTGAAATGTTCTTTAAACCAATGCATGTTTTGGTTGTGAAGGGATTTGTGGATTAGAGTGAGAGATTTGTATGAAATTCTTGATGTAACGGGTAACCAACGCAGATGTTTAAGTACAGGGGTAATGTGGTCGCTTTTATGGGTGTTGGTGAGGATACGGGCTGCTGCATTTTGGAGTAGTTGGAGGGGTTGGATGGTGCATTTAGGTAAGCCCAAAAGCATAGCATTACAGTAGTCTATTTTCGATAGGATGAAGGCTTGTAGTATAGTACGAAAGTCATTGAGGTGTAAAAGTTTGAGTTTTTTCAGTGTCTGCAATTTGAAGAAACAGTCTTTAAAGGTGGCATTGATGTATTTTTTGAAGTTAAAATGATTATCTAGGGTGATGCCGAGGCTGTGCACTTGTTGGGGGAAGGTGATATTAGCAGGGGGAGCGTTGATCGATGGTAGTGGAGATTTGATGATGTGGGGTGAAATGAGGATGAGCTCTGTTTTAGAAGTGTTGAGTGCGAGGAAATCGTTAGATAGCAGAGTGCTGATGACAGTGAGGGCGGATTTCCAGGTTTCGATGGCTTTGTGTATTGTGTCAGTTACGGGTATCAGTATCTGCACATCATTTATTTATTTATTTATTTATTTATTTAGGATTTTTATATACCGACATTCTCGATACAAATATCAAATCAAGTCGGTTTCCATAGAACAAAACTGTCGCGGTTAAGGCGTTACATTAAACAGGCGTTACATAAAACAGGGTTTCTGAACATAAGAACATAAATATTAAATATTAAATAGACAACAATAACTCGTCAAAATAACGTGAATAAATGTAGGGATTAGCTAAGAAGGAGGGTAGGCTATATAGGGATATACAGGTAACAGACCAGTGTTGATGGGCATATACAAGAGTAATGCATGAGCTAAAGAACTGATGCATCAGCAATGGAGTCTTTCAAAGCAAGTGGGCTGTCCAGATAAGGCGTGGTCGGGCCTTGAGGGGATATCATCCGCATATATAAAATGCGGAAGGCCTAGTTTTGAGAGGAGATGGCAGAGGAGGAGGAGGTATATATTGAAAAGTGTAGAGGAGAGGGATGAGCCTTGGGGGTACACCTTGAGCTAGGGCAATAGGTTTGGAGATGCAATTTCCAATTTGCACACTAAATTGTCTCTCCGTCAGGTATGTTTTACTGTGAACCAGGTGTGATCTGTATACTTTACAGGAATGTCGGTATATAAGCATTCAAAATAAATAAATAAATGATTGGAACCATTGTAAAGCAGAACCTGAAATGCCGATGTCAGTGAGGCATTCTAGTAGTATATGGTGGTTGACAGTATCAAAAGCGGAGGAGATATCAAGAAGTATTAAGATGTGTGATAGACCTTTATCTAGGCTTTTTAGGATATGGTCGGAGATTGATATGCGCAGTGTCTCTGTGCTGTGGTGTTTGCGAAACCCTTATTAAGAGGGAAAGAGAATATTATGTTCGTCCAAATAGTCTGATAGTTGGCAGTTGACTGATTTCTCTAGGATTTTTGTTATAAGGGGCAGGTTAGATATAGGGCGGAAATTGGCAAGATCGGAGGGGTCCATGGAAGGTTTCTTTAAAATAGGTTTTACAATGGCATGTTTAAGGATTTTAGGTATGCTGCCAAGCACAATGGATCTGTTTAGGATGTTCGAGATAGGTTTGGCGATGATCCCAGGGATGGTGAGGAGGTTTTTTGTGGGGATAGTATCTGAGGGGTGAGTGGAGAATCTGATTTTCTTTTTTAATTTTGTGGCTTTCATTTTGTGGTTCAGTTTCATCTTCCCTTCTGCTGAAGCTTTCCATGTTTAATGCCTCAGTAAGCATTTCATGGGAGTCATTCTCATTTTCTTGGATACTTCTCAGTCTTGTCATCTCCTTTCTCAGTTCTGCCACCTCAAAGGAGGGAATCGACCTGCAAGCATCTTTTGTATTGAACTGTTTTCCTCACTGTGGTTCAGGATATCCATTTGGACAGTAGTGATAGCTTTAGTAGCTCAATGTTTCCCAGCCATCCTTCTAGTGCTATGAATTTTGATACCTGTTGAGAGACATGAGAAAGTCTTACAAAAGTCTGTCTTCCTCAACTGGCTTACTAATAAAATCAGCTTGCCTCTTTTCTGTGAAATCTACCTTTTAGCTCTTCACTCAGACTCCCTGTTTACTTGCCCACATGTGTCTTAAGTATGGAGTGATTTATCTTATCCTTCCAGACTATGTATATATATTTGTCCCTGTGAGGTGGTATTTATTTATTTATCATTTAAGAGTACTTATATTCTGCTACTTCCAAAGAATACGTTTGGCGCGGATTACAATTGATCATCCACAATATTCTGTTTAGCAGGGCATACTTTGCAGAATATTGTTACTTAGGGACCAAAAGAGCCAAGACCAACAAAAAATAATTATCTTAAGATGTAATGATGCTACCAATTCAGTAACTCCTCTAACTTAATTATTTTTTATTTTTATTTTACGGTTCTGTTTTCACAATTTACAGATGGCTGAAAAATTATTATTGAGCATGAATATTTAATTCTGGCAAGCAATCATTTTATGTATTTTTTTAATCCCTTTTAGCTTTTTTGTTTTTAGGTTTTAGTTGTATAATGCTTTGCATCACATTCTCTTTGTTAAGACCACGAGAACCGCACGATGCTCTTCAGCGTTAAAGCCTGCGGTTATGACTTTTTTGATGAAAATAAGTAAATCGATATATCCTCAATGAAAGCAGTCTTTACCAGCACATTTCTTAAGCATTACTAAGACTCAATTCACTGGAATAGGATATTTAAAAAAAAAATTTCACATACAGTCAAGCATCGTATAAAGATTTTAATTCATCACAACAAGTTGAATTAGTAACCATACGAGAAATTACACACATCTAAAGATACTCCTGCAGATGTCAAACTTCGAAACCAACAGTTGACCATAAGAACATAAGAAATTGCCATGCTGGGTCAGACCAAGGGTCCATCAAGCCCAGCATCCTGTTTCCAACAGAGGCCAAACCAGGCCACAAGAACCTGGCAATTACCCAAACACTAAGAAGATCCCATGCTACTGATGCAATTAATAGCAGTGGCTATTCCCTAAGGTAAACTTAATTAATAGCCGTTAATGGACTTCTCCTCCAAGAACTTATCCAAACCTTTTTTGAACCCAGCTGCACTAACCACATCCTCTGACAACAAATTCCAGAGCTTAATTGTGCGTTGAGTGAAAAAGAATTTTCTCCTATTAGTCTTAAATGTGCTACTTGCTAACTTCATGGAATGCCCCCTAGTCCTTCTATTATTCGAAAGTGAAAATAACCGAGTCACATCTACTCGTTAAAGACCTCTATCATATCCCCCCTCAGCCGTCTCTTCTCCAAGCTGAACAGCCCTAACCTCTTCAGCCTTTCCTCATAGGGGAGCTGTTCCATTCCCTGTATCATTTTGATTGCCCTTCTCTGTACCTTCTCCATTACAACTATATCTTTTTTGAGATGCGGCAACCAGAATTGTACACAGAATTCAAGGTGCGGTCTCACCATGGAGCGATATAGAGGCATTATGACATTTTCCGTTTTATTAACCATTCCCTTCCTAATAATTCCTAACATTCTGTTTGCTTTTTTGACTGCTGCAGCACACTGAGCCGACGATTTTAAAGTATTATCCACTATGATGTCTAGATCTTTTTCCTGGGTGGTGGCTCCCATATGGAACCCAACATCGTGTAACTACAGCAAGGGTTATTTTTCCCTATATGCAACACCTTGCACTTGTCCACATTAAATTTCATCTGCAATTTATCATAATCTGCTTGTGATTTAACTACTCTGAATAATTTTGTATCACCCGCAAATTTGATAACTTCACTCATCGTATTCCTTTCCAGATCATTTATATATATATATATATATTTATATATATATATATATATATATATATAATATATAAAATCAATTAACAATATTACGAAGGACTGTTTCTTTAAGCTACAAGTTATGAAAAGACTCAAACCCCTCCTCCACCTCCAGGACTTCAGAACAGTGCTACAGTCAACGATTTTCTCCAAAATCGACTACTGCAACACTCTCCTCTTAGGACTTCCGATCTCTGCCACCAGACCTCTACAGATGCTCCAGAACTCAGCAGCCAGGATTTTAACCAACACTAACCGGAGAACTCACATCACCCCGATACTTAGAAACCTACACTGGTTACCTATTAAATACAGAATTTGGCACAAAGCTCTCACCATCATCCACAAATCCACACACAACCAACTTCCTTTAGACCTTCAGTTACCACTCAAACCATACACATCTGCAAGACCCATCAGAGAGGCTCTCAAAGGAACCCTTCAAGTTCCCCCAACTAAATTCACTCGACTAACCTCCACGAGAGAGCGGGCACTTTCCACAGCTGGCCCCACCATCTGGAATAACCTGCCGACGGATCTACGACTGGAACCCTGCCTGACTACCTTCCGGAAAAAACTCAAGACTTGGCTTTTTGCCCAAGCCTTCCCTGAAACATAACATCTTATCTGAGCTTTCTTTTAGCTCAGTAGACTAAAAGACCAACCCAGTAATTACATCTCCATCCATGTTTATTCTCCAGTTTTTCCTGTCCTTTATTTCCTGGCTACACTAGCCTCCAAGTTCTTTCCCCCTGTTATTTGTAACTGCGCTTCGGCCTTCTTGTTATATGGTTTCTTGTTAAGTTAACCCCCAAGTTTGATGTAAACCGGCCTGGTATGAAGCTTGTCATGAAGTTCGGTATAGAAAAATGTTAAATAAATAAATAAATAAATATATATATATATTGAAAAGCACCGGTCTAAGTACAGATACCTGAGGCACTCCACTGTTTACCCTTTTCCACTGAGAAAAATTGACCATTTAATCCTATGCTCTGTTTCCTGTCCTTTATCCAGTTTGTAATCCACAAAAGGACATCGCCTCCTATCCCATGACTTTTTAGTTTTCTTATAAGTTTCTCATGAGGGACTTTGTCAAATGCCTTCTGAAAATCCAAATACACTACATCTACTGGTTCACCTTTATCAACATATTTATTTAACCCCTTCAAAAAAAATGAAGGCAAGACTTCCCTTCGGTAAATCCATGTTGACTGTGTTCCATTAAACCATGTCTTTCTATATGCTGTACGATTTTGATCTTGAGAATAGTTTCCACTATTTTTCCCGGCACTGAAGTCAGGCTCACTGGTCTATTGTTACCCGGATCGCCCCTGGAGCCTTTTTTAAATATTGAGGTTACATTGGCTACCCTCTAGTCTTCAAGTACAATGGATGATTTTAATGATAGGTTACAAGTTTTAACTAATAGATCAGAAATTTCATTTTTTAGTTCCTTCAGTACCCTAGGGTGCATACCATCCAGAACAGGTGATTTGCTACTCTTTAGTTTGTCAATCTGGCCTACTACATATTTTCCAGGTTCACATTGATTTCGTTCAGTTCATCTGACTCATCACCCCTAAAAACCATTTCCGGAACTGGTATCTCCCCAACATCCTCATCAGTAAACACGGAAGCAAAGAATTAATTTAGTCTTTCTGCAATGGCCTTATCTTCCCTAAGAGCCCCTTAACCCCTCTGTCATCTAATGGTCCAACCGACTCCCTCACAGGTTTCTTGCTTCGGATATATTTAAAAAAATTTTATTATGAGTTTTTGCCTCTGTGGCCAACTTCATTTCAAATTCTCTCTTCGCCTGTCTTATCAATGTTTTACACTTAACTTGACTGCTTATGTTTTATCCTATTTTCTTCAGATGAATCCTTTTTCCAATTTGGCTAAAATAGCCTCTTTCACCTCATCTTTTAACCATGACTGTAATCGTTTTGCCTTCCTTCCACCTTTCTTAATGTGTGGAATACATATGGACTGCGCATGTAGGATTGTATTTTTAAACAATGTCCATGCCTATTGAACATTTAACCTGTGCAGCTGCACCTTTCAGTTTTTTCCTATTTTCCTCATTTTATCAAAGTTTCTCTTTTGAAAGTTTAGTGTTAGTTTACTTATTGTTCCCCTTCCAGTTATTAGTTTAAATTTGATCATGTTATGATCACTGTTGCCAAGTGGCCCCACCACTGTTACCTCTCTCAGCAAATCCTGCATCCCATTAAGAATTAAATCTACAATAGCTCCCTCTCTTGTTGGTTCCTGAACCAATTGCTCCATGAAGCAGTTATTTATTCCATCCAGGAACTTTCTCTCTAGCAAGTCCTGATGTTACATTTACCCAATCAATATTGGGGTAATTGAAATCTCCCATTATTATTGCACTGCAAATTGATTTCTCTTAGCATTTCATCATCTGTCTGACCATTTTGTCCAGGTGGACGCTAGTATACTCCTATCGCTATACTCTTACCCAACACACATGGGATTTCTACCCATATAGATTCTACTGAGCATTTAGTTTCTTGTATGATCTTTATCCTGTTGGACTCTATACCCTCCCGGACATAAAGTGCCACACCCCCACCAAGTTGATCCTCCCTATCATTGCAATATAATTTGTACCCTGATATAGCACTGTCCCATTGGTTATCCTCCTTCCACCAAATCTCTGTGATGCCAATTTTGTCAGTCTCATCATTTGCTGCTATACACTCTAACTCTCCCATATCACTTCTTAGACTTCTGGCATTGGCATACAGACATTTCAAAGTGTGGTTTTTGTTTGTAATAACAACTTGCTTTTCAGTTGTTAGGGATAATTTGGAAATCATTAGCTTCGTTGATTTTTTTTTACATATAGGCACATGGACTACATTTGCTTTTATTGGAAACCTCTCTTTTGGGATACCCTAACTCTTCTGTTTCATTAGTAACCTTCAAGGATACATTTCTCTGAAACATGCACTGCTGAGTGACTGTCTGCTTTCCCCCTTTTTCTAGTTTAAAAGCTTCTCTATCTCCTTTTTGAAAGTTAGTGCCAGCAGCTTGGTTCCACTCTGGTTAAGGTGGAGCCCATCCTTTCGGAAATGTCTCCCCCTTCCACAAAAGTTTCCCCAGTTTCTTACAAAACTGAATCCCTCTTCCCTGCACCATCATCTCATCCATGCATCGAAGCTCTGGAGCTCTGCATGTGGAACAGGAAGCATTTCAGAGAATGCCACCCTGGAGGTTCTGCATTTCATCTTCCTATCTAAAATCCTAAATTTGGCTTCCAGAACCTCTCTCTCACATTTTCCTATGTCTTTGGTGCCTACATGAACCACGAAAGCCGCTGAAATCCCTAAAAAGGTCTAATAATCCCTAACAAGCTCCACTGAAATTGAATTTCCGTTTTTACTTGTTGATGTAAATCTCTAATTCTTATTCTGAAAAACTTCCCTTCTAACCTTCTAGTTTGGGTAACAGTCTATATGAAGCTATGTGACTAGAGTGGGTGGTAAACAGCTCTCACACCTTCCCACAGTAAAATAATTGACTTTTGCAAGTTCTTAACACACACAGAATACATTTAACTCTCTCAACATGCTTTACAGCCACATAGAATTATTTTAACCCTGTATTTTCCTTAGTAAGCTCTGTGGGCTTGCTGCAGTCAGGCATTCTTATTGAAATAAACTTAGAAAACTTACAGTGGGGCTGTGGATGGGCTGTCACCATGGTGCAAAAACTTAAAACATCAGAAATACTTTATTTCTCCTTTTTAGTTCCACATCATTATTGTGAAATTTTGAATGAATGTGATTATTTTGAATGTTTGTTGTGTGTTTTTTGGAAGGAGTTGGACTCAGAGCACTGCCTTTTCAAGATTCTGATAAAGAAGACCTCAGCTTTGCCTTACTGTCTGAACCATTCCAGACTCCTCATGAGGCAGTGCTCTGACAAAGAAGGGAGATTCTTCCTACTGCCATATAAACCTATATTTTTAATTGTACAGGAAGCTAAAACTGAGGAGACTCAGGAATTGGCATCAGAACTGGCATCACCAAGTCCATCAAGTAATATCACAGCCACTGCAACATCAGGTGACCCTGAGATTGACAAAAAGATAAAGAATCTGAAAAAGGTGAGATATATAGAAAGAGAGACATTTTATTCGGCTACAACCTACTGTATTGAGAAGGTAGGAAGCATTGAAGGCTGCTAGGAAACTTCCCTGCTGCTCCATCACGGTTGATACAGAAAATTTTAAGTCTCTAGTGAATGGGCAAAGCTTCCCTGCAATAATGGAGCTATTATAGAAAAAAAGTGTTACTGAGTAGTGAGCTGTCTCCCGCTTTCTCTTTTTACACTTGTTATGGATGCTGCACCCTGGATGGATGCCACTTGAAGGGCAGAATGCAGGGGTACTCATTATAATGGAGTTAGAAAAGTTGCTGATATTTAGGAAACAGTGCATATAAATAATATTGTGTTCCGAACCCTATGAACCCCCAAGCATGCTGGCAGCTGGAAAGATGGTGCTGACTAAGAAATTCCTCTTGTTCTGGGTAACCTAGTTTTGAAACGTTAGCTGCATGGAAAATTTAAATCCATTGTACTCACAGGGGGGAGGTTTGTTAAGGGAAAAGGTCAATAATAAGTGTATGAGGATGAAGAGCAAACTTCTGTTGGAAAAGAAATATTATCTGCCTTATAAATGGGCTCTGACCGGCCCGCAAATGCGCAGTAGAGAGCAGCTCTACTGCGCATGGGTGGGCGAGCACGTCGGCCAGAGTTTGCCTGTTGACAAAAATGGCCCTGGGAGGACCCATAGCAGCGGCGGCACGTGCGCGCCATCCGAAGGGGTTGTGAATGAGCTGGGAGAGGAGGGGAGTGACTGAGGGGAGGGGGAGGGAGGAGAGAGTGAGGTGAGAAGGAGTGGGAGGGAGAATGGGGGAGGGGAGGGGAAAGTGGAAGGGAGAATGAGGGGGGAGGGGGAGGTGGAAGGGAAAATGAGGGGGAGGGGAGGTGGAAGGGAGAAGGGTGTGAGGGAGAATGAGGGGGAGGTGGGGGGAGGGGGAGGTGGAAGGGAGAACGAGAGGGACAGAGAATGAGGGGGAGGGAGAGGTGGGAGGGAGAATGAGGTGGAGGGGAGAATGAGGGGGAGGGGGAGGTGGAAGGGAGAATGAGGGGGAAGGGGAGGTGGGAGGGAGAATGAGGGGGAAGGAAATGGACTGGAAAAAACAAATTTAATGTAGCCCGTTGTTACGGGCTTAACGGCTAGTCCTCTATAATCCTGAATGCCTTCCAAATAATGCACTAGAGTAAAAATACTGGAATATAGAGGCTGATTTTGTTTTTGTAATTGATATGAAAATATTTTGATTTTGTTAGTTATCAAGCTCATGTAGATTGCCCATATAGGCTTTTCTCAATGGATCTGAGCTGCTGTTATTCCAGCTTCAATTATTGTGCAAATGTAAAAAAAAAAAAAAAAAGTGCATCCGCGGCTTATGGCTGCTTTTAAGGACTCTGCAAAGAAGAACAGAAGAATTGTATAAGCAAAAATGCTGAATTATTGCCCCAGTAGTTACTGACCATGATCAAACAAATGTGTAAATGCTCTTTCTCTTTGCACAGTTTTCTTTAAGTAATTTTTCTTTCCCAGAAATTGCAGGAAATGAAATCCTTGGGCAAAAGATGCACCATTTCATCCCCTCCACTCTCCATCACCAGCTTTTTGTTTTTGGCTCAGTCCTTAAATCTGGCCCTTTGTTGTGGTGGTTTTTTGTGTTTTTACTTCTAGCAAATCAACTAGTTATTTGCAACAGTGAAAAAGCTGCCAGCATGGCTAGAGCACCTTTCTTGTTTTTCTTTCTCACTTTATTTTCTAAATTATAGAAACTGAAAGCAATTGAACAGCTGAAGGAACAGCAAGCATCTGGCAAACTGCTAGAGAAAAACCAGGTAATAGCTGCAGGCAGTGTGCTGTGCCTCACATTGACTGTCATTTGTTCAGGAGGCTAGTAAGTTTTTTATCGCATGCATAGAAACCACAATGCTTTTCCAAAACAGTTTCTACTAAGCATGTTCAGATGTAATAAAGCTGCCCTGCTATTGGTTGACAGTGAGCATTATTTAAACTCTCTTGCTATTGGTTAGTTGCTGTGGTCCCTTACTTACGCCATTTCTTGCCCAGTTTCCAGTAGGGACAAACTGTCTCTGATGTTCAGTGAGGTGCATATCAGAGCATTCT
Source organism: Rhinatrema bivittatum (assembly GCF_901001135.1). Classification (NCBI taxonomy): domain Eukaryota; kingdom Metazoa; phylum Chordata; class Amphibia; order Gymnophiona; family Rhinatrematidae; genus Rhinatrema; species Rhinatrema bivittatum. The sequence goes on from NC_042623.1 coordinate 212,085,356, forward strand.
AATCATGTGCACATTTCTGTACCAAAAGAAACTAGGAGTCATGAAAAGTTTACAGAGCTCCATGTTTTATGATTTTTGTAATTTGTAAGGAACAGTTAGTGCAGTATTAAAGCACAACGAGAGCTCTTCAGCAAAGTATATAGTGGATTGAAATATTGTTGGTTGTGTGCACAAGCCTAAGGAGGAAAAGGAGTTCCTGCTTATCATTTATTTTCCATTTGTGTTCTAGCACAGAGCAGAAACCTTGTTGTCTCTAGGTTTTAAAATCTCTGCTGGATCCTGTCAGGGTATCTGTTCCAGCTGAGGAGTGCAGCACCTAGAGCTGGCTCTGAAAGCTATGCATTAAAACATTTTAAGAAAAGTTTTATTTCAGCATCTGGTTGGTGCATAGCACTGTATTCCCTTGGGGGAACAGTGCAATATTTGTTTTCAGAAACTACTGAACATGTATGAAATAAAGGATTGATGACAACTGTATTACGTAGCAATATTCTGAAATGTACTTTTATAAAATCTGTTTTTTGTTAAAAAAATAAAAAAATAAACTGTTAAGGTACCGGAGTAATGCGGTCTGCTTACAAATGGACACAAAAGGAATTTTCTCCAAGCTTTTTCACACTTAACCAAATGGCCAGTCATTGAATGGTTTTAATACTCTGTTCCAGTGAGGTGTTGCATATAGGAAAAATTAACCCTTGCTGTAGTTTCACGATGTTAGGTTCCATATTAGGAGCTACTACCCAGAAAAGAGATCTAGGCATCATAGTGGATAATACATTGAAATCATCGGTTCAGAGTGCTGCAGCAGTCAAAAAAGCAAACAGAATGTTAGGATTTATTAGGAAGGGAATGGTTAATAAAACGGAAAATGTCATAATGCCTCTATATCGCTCCATGGTGATACCGCACCTTGAATTCTGTGTACAATTCTGGTTGCCGCATCTCAAAAAAGATATAGTTGCAATGGAGAAGGTACGGAGAAGGGCAACCAAAATGATAAAGGGGATGGAAGAGCTCCCCTATGAGGAAAGACTGAAGAGGTTAGGGCTATTCAGCTTAGAGAAGAGACTGCTGAGGGGGGATATGATAGAGGTCTTTAAGATCATGAGAGGTCTTGACCGAGTAGATGTGAATCGGTTATTTACATTTTTGGATAATAGAAGGACTAGGGGGCATTCCATGAAGTTAGCAAGTAGCACATTTAAGACTAATCGGAGTAAACTATTTTTCACTCAAAGCACAATTAAGCTCTGGAATTTGTTGCCAGAGAAGGTAGTTAGTGCAGTTAGTGTAGCTGGGTTCAAAAAAGGTTTGGATAAGTTCTTGGAGGAGAAGTCCATTAACTGCTATTAATCAAGTTTACTTAGGGAATAGCCACTGCTATTAATTGGTGTTTGGGTAATTGCCAGGTTCTTGTGGCCTGGTTTGGCCTCTGTTGGAAACAGGATGCTAGGCTTGATGGACCCTTGGTCTGACCCAGCATGGCAACTTCTTATGTTCTTATGACCTCTTGTACTTTGATGCTAAACTGTGCTGGAAGCACTGTAATGTGCAGTATGACCCAAGCAAGTATGTTTTTAGGCTAACGCCAAAAAACTAAACCTGCAAGTAGAGCGTAATATAGCGTGCTTTGCCATGATCTTTATTAGGAATGACGGCATATAAAATGCTTAAATAAATAATTAAATAAAATGCTGTGTGTTTAGATAAATGCCATACTTGGAATAACAGATATTAAATGAAGCATGTTTAGCTTTAATTTCCTGTGGGGAAACTGGCTTTTTAAGGTAATTCTATGTCTCTCCGGATAACCTTTGAGCCATTCATTTAATTTAATGCAGATTTCAGCCATAGATGAGAGAGCACTCAATAACCCCGCCTCACACTTTTTATGTCTGTGTTGTCCCCCGTTTCTTAGAATCCCCCCTTTTTTATTTCTTCTTAGAGGGAAGTAGTTCAGGTGAAATCCCAGGGAGATCAAAGCACTGTGGTGATACTGAGGATTTCTTTTTTAATTCTTGCCACTGATTGACACACAGGGTTGTTTAAAGCTGCCTTGCTGTTAGTTAATTCCTGTGGTCATCAGCTGACTCTCATTTCTTACATAGTTCCTATAGGGGAAAAACATCTCTAGTGATGGAGACTCAAAGGTGTTATGCAAGAGTATTTCTTCATAGGATGAATGGAATAGCCTCCCAGCAGAAGCGGCAAGGACAAAAATCATAACAGAATTTTTAAAAAGTCAGGGGTCAAGTAGAGAGGATCCTTAGCAGATGGGCTTTATAAGCCCTTATTTTATCCAGATTTATTAAGGACCAAGTTAATTTCTTATCTGACGTGTAATACAGAATATAATCATCTTGTTCATTGTATTTTTAGATAGAGAAAATTCAAAAAGAAGATGTTCTACTACAAGAACTTGAAGATTTGGAATTGAGTGTTTAAAGCCGTGCAGGAATGGTTGATTGCCCATGCAAACCTCATACTTCCAGGGGATTTTAGCAACAGAGAAGACTGCCAAGTAGTGGGAACCACATAGGGTTTGCAAGTGGCTGGCTTATGGTTGCTGCATGTATGCAGACCCATTCTAATTTTTCTTCAAATATATGTGCAAGAAGAGCATAATTCATACTATCCCTGCCAGGGTATGCTTGGTTTTCCATGGGGCATAGGGCGCTGGACAGGGTAATATGAATTGCCTCCGATTTAGAAAAAACAAAAAAACCCAAAAAAAACTTTTACGTAAGAGAAACAGTTTTGAAAATGTTTTGGATTACTTTTACCTGCAGCCGCCCAAAATTATACAAGAATGATTAAGTCCTGAAAGAATGTTTACATACTGAAAGAAGCATATGTGTTTTTATCTTTTCAAACAATATAAGAACTTCACTACATGTAAATGCTAGTGACTCAATAGATGATAAAGTTATAAAAATTAATAAAATCACTCTAAAAAGTTAAAGAACTTTTTATTGGTGTTACTGGATCAGAATAAAGAATTTCACTTGCAGAAGAACCTTTCTAGATTGGGCATTAGAATTTAAAAGACCAGTGTTATAATAGGTAAAAAAGGATTTCTTGACCTTTCCTTAGTACAGCAGCTAAAATATGCAACTTAAAACCCTGCTGCAGTTTATATGAAGCTGTTTCAATAGGATAGGTTATTTCTTATTTCAATTTGCATAATTTTGCTCTGCTCACCAGAGGAAAATGAAATAGATTTAAACAGAGGCATAAAACAGAGTTCTATTTTACTGCAGAATGTGCACAGAAATTTAAATGCAGAGCAATGTTACCACCTCGTCCACTGTAGAATCATAGGAGGTCATTTACTACATTGCACTATTTTCCCCTCCAAGGAAAATAACACAATATTTGCTAAGCTGAAGTACTGATCAGTGCAGCTGTGTCAGTTTTATGAGATTTTCCCCAATGGTAAAATATTGCCATAGCTTAGCTGCTTCTTTGCAATGCCATATTCCCTGTATCCCCTAGCTGCCATTTTTTTAAAGGGCCCTCTCAGTCAAATATTGTCCTCCCTAAGTCTCAGTAACACCCCTCCCTCCCCCCTCCGGGTCTCAAGAGACAGCAGAGTTGCATACCTGTAACAGGTGTTCTCACAGGACAGCAAGATGTTAGTCCTCACATATGGGTGACATCACAGGATGGAGCCCAATCACGGAACACTTTTGTCAAAGTTTCTAGAACTTTGACTGGCACCTACTGGGCATGTCCAGCAATGCACTGACCCTGCATCCAGCAGGGGTCCCCCTTCAGTCTCGTCTTATAGTAAACAGTACATGCGAAAAATAAAATAAGAAAACCTAAGCGAACCCAACTCCACGGCATGGCGGGTGGGTTTTGTGAGGATTAACATCCTGCTGACTTTTGAGAACACATGTTACAGGTAAGCAACTCTGCTTTCTCACAGGACAAGCAGGATGGTAGTCCTCACATATGGGTGAGTACCGAGCTGAGGATGCCCGAGCAAGCACCAAATGCACCCAAAGACGTGCAACGGGCACAACAACAGGGGTGGAAATTTGGTTAGGAGGGCATCCTGAACCCTGAACGGGTCGGTGGAAGGATGTTGGGAAGTTAAACTGAAAACAAGTTGCGTAGAACAGATTGGCCAAAGATGGAATCCTGTGTGCCAGCCTTATCTAAGCAGTAATGGGCTACAAAGGTATGGAGAGAACTCCAGGTAGCAGCCTTACAAATATCAGCAAGCGGCACCGAACGGAGGTGTGCTACTGATATCGCCATGGCCCTGACAGTGTGCGCTTTTACAGGATCTTGCAGCGGAATGCCTGCTTGCTGGTAGCAAAAAGAAATGCAGTCCGCTAACCAGGAGGAGAGGGTCTGCTTTTCCACAGGATTTCCCAATTTGATAGTATCGAAAAAGAGACGACGTGCGGTCTAGATAGAAGGCTAGGGCACGTTTGCAGTCCAAGGAATGCAGAGCCTGTTCTCCTGGGTTTGAATTGGTCCTGGGAAAAAAGGTAGGTAGGATAATAGATTGATTAATATGGAATTCTGACACTACCTTCAATAAACATTTAGGGTGAGTGCAGAACACTACCCTGTCATGCAGAATTTTAGTGTAAGGCGAATAGGTAACTAATGCCTGCAATTCACTAACTCTGCGAGCAGACGTGATAGCGAGAAGGAAAACTACTTTCCATGTGAGATAACGGAGATCACAGGAGTGGAGAGGCTCAAACAGAGAGGTTTCATGAGCCGCCCCAGAACAACGTTGAGGTCCCAAGCAGGGGCCAGAGGGCACAGAGGAGGTTTTAGGTGGAGCAAACCTCTCATAAAGCGTGTTACTAAGGGTTGTGTCAAAATAGAAACATTCCCCACGCCTTTATGAAATGTGGCTACCGCGCTGACATACATGAAGGAAGTTTTTAGGCCTGCCTCCGACAGATGCCAGAGATAGTCCAGAAACTTCGCCGTGGAACAAGTGAAAGGGTCTAAGGACATAGAAGTGCACCATACTGTAAACGTCTTCCATTTAGAATGATAAGACATTCTCGTGGAAGGCTTTCGTGAAGCTACCAGGACTCGGGACACAGACTCTGAAAGGTTAAGAGGTTGGAGTATTAACCTTTCAACATCCAGGCAGTCAGAGATAGGGCCTGGAGGTTGGGGTGACGGAGGCATTCGTTGTTGTGAGTTATCACAAGCGGATCCTTCCTCAGAGGAATGTGGCGGAATACTGATAAGTCCTGGAGGATTGGAAACCACACCTGGCATGGCCAGTGTGGGGCTATCAGAATCATAACGCCCTTGTCCTTCCGTAACTTCACGAGAGTCTTCGATATTAGTGGAAGTGGAGGGTATGCATAGAGGAGACTGCTGGCCCACGAGAGGGCGAAAGCGTCTCTCGGTTGCGAGTGGTGGTTGCGCGTTAGAGAGCAGAAGTTTTCTACTTTGCGATTGTGGACTGACGCAAAGAGGTCTATATGAGGGTAACCCCAACGTTGGAATATTGTGTCCGCTACCGTGGGGGTGCAGAAGAAACGTGCGGATCATCTTGTCCGCCAACACATTGTCCACGCCCGGCAAGTAGGTGGCTGTGAGGCACATCGAGTGGGAAAGGGCCCACGCCCATATCTGTGCAGCTTCCTGACACAGAGGGTAGGAGTCCCGTTACCCCTTGCTTGTTGATGTACCACATCGCCACCTGATTGTCGGTTTGAATCAGGATGGCCTTGTTTAAAAGGCAATCCTGAAAAGCCCTGAGGGCATATCTGATTGCCCAATGCTCCAGGAAATTTATCTGGTGTTTGACTTCCTGTGGAGACCAGGTTCCCTGAGTCTGCAGGTCGCCGATATGAGCACCCCAGCCTAGGTTGGAGTTGTCTGTTGTCAAGGTAATTTGAGGTTCCATAGCCTGAAATGGAAGGCCTTGAAGTAGATTGGAGTGTTGCATCCACCAGGCCAGCGATAGTCTGAGCTGTGTGGTAACGTGAACAGTGCTGGACATTGGCTGACAAGCCTGAACCCACTGGGATTTTAAAGTCCATTGCATAACTCTCATGGCTAGGCGGACCATCAGAGTGACATGCACCACGGATGCCATGTGGCCCAAGAGTATGAGGAAGTGACGAGCATTTGAGGATACTCGAGTCTGTAAATGATGCGCCAGAGAGACTAGGGTGAAAGCCCAATCCTGAGGGAGGAAGGTTTTCGCCTGTATAGTGTTTAGGTCGACCCCTATAAAAGATAGGGTTTGGGATGGAACTATCTTGGATTTGGGATAGTTGATTAGAAACCCTAGGGACAGATCACGTGATGTGGTGAGCTGGGTGGTCGCGTTCCTCGCCAGCTCCGGGACCCACTCCACATACCGCGAAGAATACTCGCAATTCCTTATTTCGTGCGCATCCAAAACTTAACCTAGTTTACGGGCTTATGTCCATCATCACTTATATGAATAAATTGACACCACCGATGGCGACTAAGGCGGGACGGAGGGAAAAGGAAAAGCCAAGGACTGCAACCAAAATGGCGGTCGCGGGAGACGGCGGGCCTGACTCTGGTTCCCCGGGGCTCACTATTCTGGATATTAAGGAAGCCGTCCGAGAAGCCCTCGATGACAAACTGGACCATATTACCCAACAATTAGGGGAAGTGAAAGAAACGTTGCAGGATTTGCTTCCCCGAATTGATCAAGTAGAAACCCGGATTTCTACTGTGGAGGACGGAGCGATACAAACCGAAGAAAAGCTGGTGAGTGCCGAAAAACAGTTTGAAACTCCTCCAAGACAAGATTGATGAGTTTGGAAAATAGAGCGAGGAGAGACAATTTGCGATTCTTGGGTTTTCCCGAGAGTATAGAGGAGAGATCGCTTTGTGGCCTTTTGGAAAGTTGGATTCCTGAGGCCTTGGGCTTGCCGCATTTACAGGACAAATTAGTGGTAGAGCGTGCCCACCGTTTGGGGACCCGAAAGGAGACGAATACCCGCCCGAGACTTGTTATAGCAAAGATTCTTAATTCGGCGCATAAATCTGAGATCTGGCGTGCCTCTCGAACAAAGCGAGATCTTACGTACCAAAATCAGCAAATTCGCCTATTTCAGGATTTTTCAGCTGCGGTCTCGGAGGCCCGCAGAGGATTTTCTCCTATTTGTACGGCCTTGCATAACCAGGGGATGAAGTTTTCCCTTCTCTTTCCCGCCCGGCTGAAAGTGTGGCACGACGACCGGATTCATATGTTTGCGACCTCAGGGGCAGCGCAAACATTTCTCACCAAGCTGAAAGACGCTTCGGCAAAATAAAAAAAAAAAAAAAAAAAAACAAAAGTCAAATATAAACCACTGATAGCGAAGAGAAAAAAAAAAAGAAAAGGAAGGACAATCAAAAGCAGAGACAAACTACGACCAGAGACTAACTTACTTCTGAGATCCCTAACCGACCGAGACATGACGCCGTGGGTTTGGCGAGCGAAGGACCTGATGGGACCCACGCACCTCAAATAAGGGGCCTTCCCAGACTTTGAAGTGTCCGCATTCCTACCCAGGAACCTACAAGGTAATAAAAAATCTGATGGGACCTTACGGTTTTACTCTCCATTGTGGAGGGCGCGAGGCCCGGATTCGGCCTGGGGACCGCGTAGTAAGTGTGATCAGCGGGTCTACAAGCCATGTGGTTAGCGGTGACTCTGGCGACTTATGGCAGTTCTGCCGTTTCTTCTTCCTTTTTGTTTTTTTTATTTTTGTTATGGCCAGTTCCGGCGGTTTTTGGGGTTTTCGGCTCCGGGAGCACCCTGGCAGGACGATGAGACCGGTGTTTATACCGCCGATTCCATTCTCCGTGGTCGGAGTGGCGGGGACTTTGGACATTAGACGAGGTCAGCTTTTCTCGCAGCTACTTTTTGTGGAATTACCATGCGTGCAAGATATGGTCGGATGCCTGAGACTTGAGCGGACGTGTGCCCATGGCTTTTCCTCTAGGGGGCCCAAGTGAGTGGCTAGCTGGAGGCGCATGAGGTGCGACGCCATTTTGGTTCAACTCTGATGTCTGCGGTTAAGATGTCGAGTAGCTGTTTGTACGCTGGACACTGCAGACCGTTACAAGTTTCATTTCTCTACCCTTTCTTTTTGCTATACAATTTATGTTTACGGTGCTGGTGGGATGCCTAAGAAAAAAAAACAAAAAACAAAAACCCTTGGGAACCCAAACCGTAAAAGAGAGGAGGGAGACTGTGGAAATGGCAGAAGAGTAATATGCAACACCTCGCCCAAATTCTCTAAAAAAAAAAAAAAACAAGCATGGAAAACACACGCGGCAGGGCAAGGCAAAAAGTCTACCCCACTCTACCCTGGTGAAGGACTGGGGATGCCTTTGAGACACTGTTCTTGGATGCGGGCGAATGTGGGCAGGTTTTCTTAGTTGTTATGTATATAGTTCATTGTTGTTGTGCAAATTCTTGTTTCCACCTGTGGAGTGGATATACCCGGACACATCCAACAGATCTCCAAACCTCCGCTGCGGGTATGGGAGGTTTTGTTTCTCTATTGGGGGTTAACGGGTTGGGGGGGGGGACGGGGAGGGGGTGGGGGGAGGGAAGGGAGGGGGGATTCAAGAGTGGGGAAACGAATTCAGAGAAAGGGGCAGTCCTACCATTCTGGATGTTCATATGGTGATTACAGTTTTTGGACTGGAGAGGGAGTGGGGCACGCATGGGACCATAACATCGGTTCTTTTAATGAGGGATCACTTTTTGAGTGTGAAGTTCGCTGGGGGGAGGCAAGGCTGGGTGCCCCCTCCTAAATATATTTTTCAGGAGCAGCTACGGGGAGCGTTCTGGTTTTGGGCAATAAAATGTTAAAGCTAATATCATGGAATATAAATGGGCTTGGTACACCAGTTAAACGAAACAAGGTGCTCGCTCATCTGAAGCGGTTACACGCTGATATAGCGTGCATTCAAGAAACGCACCTCACAGGGATAGAAAGCCAAAAGTTACAGAGAGATTGGGTGGGGCAATGTCTTTTTGCAGAAGCGGTGCATAGAAAAGGGGGGGTTGCTATTTTATTACATAGAAATGCAAAGTTTCAAGTTACAAACACCCTTAGTGATGCAGAAGGCCGGTATGTTATTGTAATAGGGATTTGGAATAACAAGCCTGTTACCATTTGTAATCTCTACGCCCCAAATGTATACCGCCATGCATTCTTTGTAGAAATTTGCAATTTACTGCAGACTCACGGACAAGGTACATTGTATGTCGCTGGGGATTTCAACTGTGTACATGAGGCTACTCTGGATAGAAACAACCCCCCATCCAGGTCGCAAGGAGAGAAAAAACAAGGTGTGGCGTATTTATGTCGCAAATTGTTTTTAACTGATGTCTGGAGGACACTACATCCTAGTGAAAGGGATTATACACACATCTCGAGATCCCATCAGACAATGTCCCGTATTGACTATATTTTAGTCTCCCAATCGGATTTTTTCTCTATTTCCCAGGCACACATCGAAAGCCTGGTCCTTTCTGATCATACTCCAATCTCGATTGATATCAGAACCCCAGGCTCAGACCTTCAAGGGCGCCTATGGCGATTCCCAACATTTTTAAAAGATGAGACCCATTTTCAGACCTTTCTAAAGGAAAAGTGGAAACACTTCGCACAAGACAATCACCAGCATGCCGATACCCCCCTTCTTTTTTGGGACACGGCTAAAGTTGTCCTTCGAGGGGAAATAATCTCCTACGTTCATGCTAGAAGTAAACGAATAAATCAGTCCATCTTAGATCTAGAGACGAAATTGAAGCGAGCGAAACGAGTTTTTGCGGCATGCAACACCAGTAAGACCCGGGTGGAGTTTTATGGTATTCTGGGCCGCCTGAATACACTCCTAGACACCAGGGCTCGGCTTTATTTGTGGGGGGGACAAAAATCGTTTTTCAAACTTGGAAATAAATCAGGCCGCCTGCTAGCCAGACTAGTGAGAAACCAAAAGCCCAGATCGTTCATAACGCGTTTGCGGACGCAGTCAGGGCGGGAGACGGTAGAAGAAAAAGAAATATGTGCTTCTTTCCAGAAATATTATCAAAATTTGTATAGCTTGGAGGCCGGGGAGGAGAGTGAGCAAGTAGAAGATTTTTTCCAGAACCTGCGTTTACCCACCTTGTCAACGGCCCAGCGGGATTTTTTAAATAGGCCGCTTCTGACCTATGAAGTTTCCCAAGTAATCTCAGCGGCCCACACAGGAAAATCTCCAGGACCTGACGGGTTCTCCTACGAATTTTATAAAATCTTGACCCCGTACATTAGTGAGCCTTTAACAAATTACTTTAAAACGGGACTTACACAGGGGGGGTTCCCTGCCTCCTTTAACGAAGCCCACATAACTCTTATACCAAAACCGGGTAAGGACCTGACTTTGCCATCCTCCTATCGGCCAATTACCTTGTTAAATTGTGACTTCAAAATTCTAGCAAAAACTTTAGCGGAGAGATTGAAGATTTTTCTCCCCTTTTTGATTTCCTCACATCAAACGGGATTTGTGAGAGGACGGAAACCGACTGCGACTATCACCAAGCTGCTCACGGCGATGACCATCTGCCGAATGCAGGCTACTCCAGCGCTATTGGTGGGGCTGGACTCTGAGAAAGCCTTTGACCGCGTTTCTTGGACGTACCTTTTCATGGCTTTGCAGAAGTTTGGGATTGGAGGAGATTTTCTCTCTTATGTGGCACTGCTTTACGACGCTCCCTCCTCCAAGGTTTTAGCAAACCATTGCAAATCAGGGGACATATCTATACAGAGGGGAGTACGTCAGGGGTGCCCCTTATCCCCACTATTGTACATTATAGCTTTAGACCCTTTGTTGCGGAAGATTGCGGAGAGTGGTGGGGTGCGGGGATTTGGAGGGCCAGCCCATGTTTTTAAAATAGCTGCTTTTGCTGACGATATGTTAGTTTACATGACTCAACCGCAGCACTCTCTTCCATATGTCCTAGAGATATTAGATCGCTATAGTTGGTTTTCTGGATTAAAGATAAACTATGACAAAACTGAGGCCCTTGATGTTACGGGTACACTAAAAGATACTTGGCGGGGAGACTTCCCTTTTCAGTGGGCGACGGACTCATTAAAATTCTTGGGTATCCATATCCCCTGTAATTTGGACAATTTTTATACTGCGAATATTCGGCCCCTACTTGCAAAAACTCTAGACACGTTAAAACGGTGGACATCACTCCCGTTGACTCTTATGGGACGTATTCATTTATTCAAAATGATACTTATCCCTAAATGGTTATATCTTATTCAGTTAGCCCCTCTTTGGATACTGAGGGCAGATTTATTTCGACTACATCAGGGTCTGCGCTCTTTTCTCTGGAGGGAAAAGAAAGCCCGAATATCCTTAGACGTGCTCATGAGACCGAGAGAACAAGGAGGTCTCGGATGCCCCAATTTGGAACTCTATAATTTGGCTTGTGGGGTGCGACATGTCCGGGATTGGTTGTCCGGGCTCTCTACTTTGACTCCCTATGTCCATCTATTAGAATGGTACGGAGTCCGGACTTTAAATCCTTTAATACAATTGCCCATTCGGATGGTTCCTCACTATTTGAAATCACAAATCCTACTTCGACTCTGTCGGAGGGCATGGCACCTTTTATGTAAACTTGGGGGTTTGGCAAGCTTACAACTTCGGTTTTTAACCATTGCGGACCATGAGCTCTTTCCGCCGGGGACTGGGGGAGGCGTCTTCCAACGTTGGAGACACTTGGGACTTACTTATATATCTGAGCTGTATGATGATAGGTCGGGCTCCCTTCTTTCCTTTGAAGAGCTTCAGAGGCGTTTTTTGGTGCCCACTAGGGATTACTTTGCTTACCTTCAAATCACTCATTTCCTCCGCACAACAGAGCACGGCTTGGCAGACACGGAGGCGGTACACAAACTGGGAGACCTTGTACGGATAGGAAGGACCAACAAAAATAAGGTCTCTCTACTATATAAAGAATTGCTGGCATTTTCCGCTACTGATACACTTATGCTGCCCTATAAAAAATGGACGGAGTGGGCTTTGTTCTCGTTGACATATGCTGAGTTTGAAATTTGTTTTCATGATATTCCTCTGCTGTCTGAAAATGTATATTTGCAAGAATTGCAGTACAGATTTCTCTGGCTTAGCTATATCACCCCTAATAGGGCCTATCAAATGAGAATAGCAACCTCTGCCCAATGTGGTAGATGTGGAGCTCCCGATAGTACTTTTTTTCACTGTTTTTGGGATTGCCCGAAAATCTCCTTTTTTTGGAAACAGGTGGGTAAAGCGTGTTCCTTTTTTATGAGACGGAAACTCCCACCGGATCCAAACTTGTGGTTATTTGGGTTGGGATCCTGTTTATCAGCAACCATGTCTGATCCTGAGCGCCTTTTGATTTGTAGAGCTGGCCTATTGGGGAAACAAGTAATATTAACTACTTGGCTTGAGGCCGTTGTCCCAAGTTATGATAGCTGGTTCCAAAAAATGGTTCGCCTCTGCTCTATGGAGCATGCCCTACTAACAGAAGCGATGCCAAAGAGGTCTGTACATATCAAACAGGTTTGGACAGGCTTTACCAGATTTTTGACTCCACGACCTGGACAGCCCGGGGATCCGTGGGCTGACGATTCGACGACTTAAATTGAAGGTGTTACCAAGTCGGGGGGACTCAAAGGAGGACAGAACGCTGAAGACGCCGAAGTCAGGCTCATCACGCATGGACATGAACGCCTAACCAGCCTCTTTGTCTTAGACTTTTTCCTACTTATACTATCCACCACCTCTTGCATTCAGGGAGGGGGGGAGAGGGGGGAGGGGGGTGGGGGAGGGACGGAACGAACAAAGGACAGTCATACCTTCATTACTGGCTCCTAAGGGGCCTTTACTTTGTTGTTTCCAGCTGTTGTTTGTTTGTCTGTATAACAATGAAAATCTGAATAAAGATAGTTTCCAAAAAAAAAGAAACCCTAGGGAGTTCAGGATATGGAGAGTGAGCCACAAAGACGCCAATGCGGCTGTTTGAGTCGGAACCCTTATCAACCAATTGTCGAGATAAGGGTAGACATGGACACCCTGACTCCTGAGAAAGGCAGCGACTACTATGAGGCACTTGGTGAATACTCATGGAGCAGACTCTAAGCCGAATGGTAGGACACGGTACTGAAAGTGACGAGGGCCGACCAAGAATCGCAGGAATTTGCGATGAGATGAGATAATTGAGATGTGCGTGTGTGCGTCCTGGAGATCTAGAGTGCATAGCCAATCTCCTTTTTGTAGAAGAGGAAGTAGTGAACCCAAGGTTACCATCTTGGACTTCTCTCTTTGTAGATACTTGTTTAGGGTGCGAAGGTCCAGAATTGGATGAAAGCCACCTGACTTTTTGGGATTAGGAAATACCGGGAATAGAACCCCTGCCCCTGTAGGGAGAGGGGCACTGGTTCTATTGCCCGTGAGTGGAGGAGGGTTGAAACCTCCTGTTCCAGAAGGAGAGAGAGTGGTCGGACGATCCCCACATCAGTCGAGGTGTGGAGTCCGCCGGTACAGTCAGAAAATTAAGGTGGTAACCGTGAGTGACCACTGCAAGGGTGGAACCAGACTGCTGGCGCTAACCTTTAAAAAGGAGATAGCACAGCTTTTAAACTAGAGCAAAGGGGAAAGCCGACAGTCACTCAGCAGTGCATGGTTCAGAGAGAGGTATCTTCAAAGGATACTAATGATGCATTAGAATTAGGGCATCCCGACAGTGAGGTTCCAATAATAATAAAAGTAGTCCAAGTGCCTGTAACTAAAAACTCACCTGAGCTAAAAAATTTGAACTTATCCCTATCAATTAAAAAGCAGAATGAAAATACAAACAAAAAACAAACTTTGAAATGTTTGTATGCTAATGCCAGAAGTCTAAGAAGTAAGATGGAAGAATTAGAATGTATAGCAGTGAATGATGACATAGACTTAATTGGCATCTCAGAGACATGGTGGAAGGAGGACAACCAATGGGACAGTGCTATACCGAGTTACAAATTATATTGCAATGACAGAGAGGAGCACCCGGGAGGCGGTGTGGTGCTTTATGTCCGGGATGGCATAGAGTCCAACAGGATAAACATCCTGCACGAGAACTAAATGCACAATTGAATCTTTATGGTTAGAAATCCCTTGTGTGTCGGGGAAGACTATAGTGATAGGAGTATACTACCGTCCACCTGGTCAAGATGGTGAGACTGACAGTGAAATGCTAAGAGAAATTAGGGAAGCTAACCAAATTGGTAGCGCGGTAATAATGGGAGACTTCAATTACCCCAATATTGACTGGGTAAATGTATCATTGGGACACACTAGAGAGATAACGTTCCTGGATGGAATAAATGATAGCTTTATGGAGCAATTGGTTCAGAAACTGACGAGAGAGGGAGCAATTTTAGATCTAATTCTCAGTGGAGAACAGGATTTGGTGAGAGAGTTAACTGTGGTGGGGCCGCTTGGCAATAATGATCATAATATGATCAAATTTTATTTTATTTATTTATTTATTTTAAAATTTTTATATACCGTCGTTAAGTTAAATACCATCACAATGGTTTACAGAAGGGCACGATAAAGAGAAATATGGGAGGTATAGATTACAAATTACTTGTGTGCCATCATAGTACGGTAACAATTTAAAATAATAAACTAGGTGTGTAAGTTAAACCTGATTATTAGGAACCAATTATTCGGTTTGATTTTAACATTAATATGCTTATGTAGGTTACTAAAAACTGGAAGGGGGACAGTAAGCAAATCCACGGCTCTCGTGCTAAACTTTCAAAAGGGAAACTTTGATAAAATGAGAAAAATAGAAAAAAACTGAAAGGAGCAGCTACAAAAGTAAAAAGTGTGCAAGAGGTATGGTCATTGTTAAAAAATACCATCCTAGAAGCACAATCCAGATGTATTCCACACATTAAGAAAGGTGGAAAGAAGGCAAAACAATTACCGGCATGGTTAAAAGGGGAGGTGAAAGCAGCTATTTTAGCCAAAAGATCTTCATTCAAAAATTGGAAGAAGGATCCAACAGAAAAAAATAGGATAATGCATAAATGATGGAAAGTTAAATGTAAGACATTGATAAGACAGGCTAAGAGAGAATTTGAAAAGAAGTTGGCCGTAGAGGCAAAAATTCACCTTAAAAACTTTTTAAAATATATCCGAAGCAGAAAGCCTGTGAGGGAGTCAGTTGGACTGTTAGATGATCGAGGGGTTAAAGGGGCACTTAGAGAAGATAAGGCCATGGTGGAAAAATTAAATGATTTCTTTGCTTCGGTGTTTACTGAAGAGGATGTTGGGGAGGTACCCGTACTGGAGAAGGTTTTCATGGGTAATGATTCAGATGGACTGAACCAAATCACGGTGAACCTAGAAGATGTGGTAGACCTGATTGACAAACGTAAGAGTAGTAAATCACCTGGACCGGATGGTATACACCCCAGAGTTCTGAAGGAACTAAAAAATGAAATTTCCGTAGATAGGATGAATTAGCCATGCTGTCATGGGATCTGTCAATCAGGTCTGGGAGGCGGAGCTTTACCAAGCAGAGATTTAGATTTTAGCTCTCTGCGGCTGCGCGTGTGTTCCCGAGCAGGAAAGTAATAGATTCTCCTCAGTCTGATTAAGCTGTAGTGTAGTCGAAAGGACAGTGACTGCCAGGGAGGAGGGTGGGTCAGCATGGCTAATTCATCCTGCTATCTAAGGAAACACCATTTATGGTAAGCAAACTTGCTTTTTCCCGTCGATAACAGGGCTGAACTAGCCATGCTGTCATGGGAGTCCCAAGCTCCCGATCATGTTGTTTGTTATATGTTTATACGTGATCATGAACAGTGTGGCAGTCACAGTGTAGAAGAGGATAGAGATTGCAGGATTGCGTGCCCTATCTGCGCATCAGTGGCTGCTTGTTGATCAAGGCAGTATTGAGATGTGAAGGTATGTAGTGATGACCATGTAGCTGCCTTACAAATGTCTATGGGTTGTACATTTTTAAGATGTGCCAACGAGGCCGCCACTGCTCTAACTTGATGAGCTTTGGGAACAGAATGTAGCTGTAGCTTCTGTTTGTCGTAACAAAATTTGATGCATTGTGCTATCCAGCTAAAGATGGTGCATTTAGCCACCGGTATTCCAGGTGCCTTCGGGTCGAAAGAGACAAAGAGTTGAGAAACACGGGAGTCCGAGTTTGTTCTTTCTTTGTAGTATGCGAAAGCTCTTTTGCAGTCTAGTGTATGCAGTAATTTTTCCCTGTCATTTGCATGAGGTTTAGGGAAAAAGATGGGTAGTTCTATAGTTTGATTGAGATGGAATTGAGAAACCACTTTTGGTAGGAAGGACGGGTGAGTTTGGAGAACCACCTTTTGATGATGAAACTGTAAATACGGAGAATAATGGACCAAGGCTTGTAATTCACTGACTCGTCGTGCTAATGTTACTGCAACTAGTAACACCACCTTCCATGTGAGGTATTTAATATGTGCTGAGTCCATGGGCTCAAACGGGAAAAGCATAAGCTGTTCAAGGACTATGTTGAGGTTCCACGGAACTGGAGGTTTAGAGATCAGTGGACAAAGGTGAGTTAACCCCTTGATGAAACGAGATAGTAAAGGGTGATTGGAAATAGGAATATTGTTAAGTGGTCTGTTCTATGCTGTTATGGCACTGAGATGGACCCTAATAGAAGATGTTGCAAGACCAGCTGTGTACAGTGTATGTAGATAATCCATGAGTAACTCAGGTGTACAGTCTAATGGTGGTACACCTTTAGAAGTGCACCAGGTCGAGTATCGTTTCCATTTATAGCTATAGTTTTTCCTTGTTGAGAGTTTCCTGGATTCTAACAAAATGGATTGTGCCGAAGTGGAAACTCCCTGTTCTGTTAAAAGGAGCCTCTCAATCTCCATGCTGTCAAATGGAGAGATGAGTGAAGCGGGTGTAGAAGCGTTCCTTGATCTTGGAAGAGAAGATCTGGGCGATTTGGTAACCGAATTGGGTCCGAGATGGACAGTCGGAGAAGGAAACTGTACCACGATTGCCGTGGCCAGGCTGGAGCTACGAGTATCAGTTGAGCCTTGTTTGCTATGCACTTTTGGATCGTCCTTGTTATGAGTGGTATGGGAGGAAAGGCATACAAGAGGCCTATCGTCCACGGGATGAGAAAGGCATCCTGAACTGACTTGGTCTTATGGAGCAGAATTTGGAAACTTGAGCGTTGATCTCTGTTGCAAAGAGATCTATTGCACGCGTCCCCCACTGAATGAAGATGATTTGGGCTACCTTCGAATTGAGTGTCCATTCGTGAGGATGAAAGATGCGACTTAGCCTGTCCGCTCTTGTATTTGCTACTCCTGGTAGGTAAGTTGCTTGCAGATGTATGCAATGTTGGTGAGCATGTTCGAAGATTCAGGGTCTCCTTGCAAAGGGGCCATGAACCGGACCCTCCTTGCTTGTTGATATAAAACATTGCTACTTGATTGTTTGTGTAGATCATGACTCTGCGGCCCTTTAAGTGATCTTGAAACACTTGTAACGCATTCCGAATTGCCCGGAGCTCCAATAAATTTATCTGAAGGGTCTGCTCAGAGATTGTCCATAACCCTTGGGTTTCGTAAATCTCGAGATGTGCTCCCCATCCTTTGCGAGACCCATCTGTGGTTAAAACTGCATTGTGAGGGGGAGAACTGAGTAATGCTCCTTTAGACAGGGTGGAATTTAGAAACCACCATGTTATGTCCTGTTTCATCTTGGAGGTCAACGATAACTTCTGTGTCAACGGTTATGAGTGTTGTTTCCATTGACGTTTTAGTCCCCATTGCAGGCATCTCATGTGTAACCTGGTGTTGGGAACCGTGAAAATAGCCGTTGCCATGTGGCTGAGGACTACCAAAATTTGTCTCACCTGCCTTTGAATGTTGTTCAACTAGTAGAGAAGTTGACATAGTTGTGTTATTCTTTCTGTTGGGAGATATGCCCGGTTGCGAACAGTGTCCAGGCCTGCTCCTATAAACTGTAGTCGTGTTGGTTGGAGATGTGTTTTCTGAAAATTGATCACTAATCCCAATTCCTGTAAGCATTGTATCACCCGTCGAAGATGATCGAGTAAGATGTCCGGGTTCGAGGCTGTTATTAGCCAATCGTCCAGATATGGAAAGATGGTTATACCATGTTGTCTGAGATGAGCCACCACTACAACCATGCATTTGGTGAAGACCCTGGGTGCAGCCGATAGTCCAAAGGGAAGAATCTTGTACTGGTAGTGTTGATGGCCCTAGCGAAAGCATAGGTAACGCCAAGAGGATGGATGGATTGGAATATGTATGTACATCCTTCAGATCGATGAACTCATCCAGTCATTGGGTTGAATCAGAGGTAGGATCGATTTCAACGATACCATCTTGAATTTCTCTTTGGTTAGAAATTTGATCAATTCCCGGAGAACTAAAATGGGGCGAAGGCCACCCGACTTTTTGGGTATGAGGAAGTATGGGGAATAAAACCCTGCCTGTTGGGTTTTCGGAAAAATCCGTCGAATGGCCTGCTGTTTGCGAAGCAAAGCAATTTCGTCCCCCAGTTGTGGTTGGAAGCTTTGACTCTTTAGAGTAGAAAGGTGAGGTAGTATGGGTTTTGTGGTAAATTGGAGTTGGTAGCCATGTCGTACTATCTCTAAAGCCCATTGATTGGTTGTTATTCTCTCCCAGGCTGCCAGGCAAGAATGAATTTTGCCTGGTGGTGCTTGATGTAGTGGTGGTGGCTGTGTTATTAAAAAGATGGCGTTGATTTTACTGCAGCTGCCGGTTGTTGTGTCTGCTGTCTTTGGTTACGTGGTTTATCCCTACATTGAGTTGTGTTTTGTTGTTGCGGCGGAGGACGCTGGTAAGATGGATACGTCTGTGTACAAAAGGATTGATAAGATCTGTAAGGTCTACGGGCATATGATTGTCTACATATGCCCGTAGCCTCCATAGATCCTACATAATGACGCGTGGCCGAGTAGTGAGGTTGTGATGTTAAGGATTGGACTGCTAGAGTTTCCTCCTTTAATTTACTGATTGTGTCTTGAAAACGTTCTCTGAACAGGTTGTCTCCTGTACACAGGAGGTTCGTTAGTTTCTCGTGTAAGTCTTCTCATATCATACTAGAATGTAACCATGCCACCCTACGGGCTGCGATGGCTGTTGCAGACGCCCTAGAAGATGTTTCAACTGCCTCATAGATTGACCGCAGAAGATGTCTTGAACACTCCTCCATGTCATGAAGAGGCGGTGGTATCTGATCTGCTGTCGAGGAAAGCATACCCTTTGTGGCTTGTATGCACTCATATAGGTATTGTACCATGTAGAATTGATGGTGCATAATGCGGGCATTCAACATTGAGTTATGGTACATCTTTCTGCCAAACTCATCTAAATATCGGTTGTCTTTGCCTAGTGGATAGGAGGTATGCGTCTTTGCTTTTTTGAATCTTTGCATTGCAGACTCTACCACAATTGAAGCATGTGGTAGTTGCAGCATAGAGTAAGGTGATGTTTTCCGCATACGAAATTTTAAATCTGTTTTCTTTGAAACCGCTGACAGAGAGTAAGGTGTTTCCCAAGATTTCTGTAAGATGGTAGTTCCGGTGGTGGAAGAGCATCAAAAATCTTTAGGAAACCAAAGGTTTCTGATCTAGAGTCTGTCTCCTTTTGTACCTCCAGATGTAATATCGTGCCCAATTTTTCTAAAAATTTTGGGTAGGTCAGGTCCTCTGGAGGGGAATACGGTTCGTGCGGTTGTTCCTGTGGATCCGATGGGAATCCGATAGATGATGATGGGGATGTTTGCAGAGACAGAGGATCGATAGGTGTATCTTGTTGAATTGGTGAAATTGGTCGTTTTGTTATTGGGGATGCCGGAGGTTCCACCGGTTCTCTAGAGGTATTGTTGAATGACCAGATTGTTTTGGTAATTCAAATACTTTAGGTTGCACCGGAGGAATTTGAGGGGAAACACTTGGCATATCATACTTCCTCCCCATCCTGCCCTCTGTGGTACTACAGACTTATCTGAGGATGTAGATGCAGCAGAGGAAGTGATTTGTATTATGTCTCTACAAGATAAGGTGTCTGCACTGCATACGTGAGAGGACTTAGATGTAGAAGGGCTCACTTCCCATATGTCCCTTGCCTTCACAGTCTTTTGATGTGAGTGACGTGATCGCCTATGATGACGGCGTGTCGATGATCCTGTGTGGATTCTACTTCATAACGGCAATAGTCTTATACGTTTTGATTTCACCTCTGTGGAACTGGAATCTGAAGAGGTGGAATGAGGTACATCCGGAGACTGATGTTTTCATTTTAACCCATGTGGTACTGAATGATACGGGTGTTTGGACTGTCGTAGTCCACTGTGCTTCTATTTCTTTGTTGTCGTGTGCTCCAATGTCTTCGGCGCCATGTGCGCCGATGTTTTCTGTAAGTTGTGCGCATATGGTAACTTATGCGCATAAGTCTTCAGTGCCGTGTGCGCAGATGTCTTCGGCGCCGTTGTTTACGGCGCCGAGCGCACAAAAGTGTCTAGTGATGTGTGCGCAGACGTCTCTGGCTCCTTATGGGCGGATGTTGTCTGCGCTGTGTGCGCCGATGCCTTGTGCGCTGATGTCATTTTGGGCGCAGAAGGTTTATGCGCCGACGGTGATTTGGGCGCAGAAGTTGTAGGCGCTGAAGTTTTAAGCACCGTTGTTTCCTGCGCCGATCTCTGAGGCTCTCTCGGTTCTGTCGGTTCCGATGGCCCATGTAGTCTCGGCAAGTCCTTACCTCCAGGCCTGGAGGGGTGAGGATCCCATGACGACGATTGTTTTTGCGATGGAGCCGTTGTTGTCGAGGGGCCAGGTGAAGAATGAGCCTCCGATGACTCTGAAAAAGTGAACAGTTCCCGTATCCTGTAAGCCCTCTGTTTTGGGGCTCTAGGAGACATTCGGGCACAAAAAAGCACAATTTTGTAAATTGTGCTCTGGCCCCAGGTATCGGTAACATCGGTCATGGCCATCCGTGACCGACATTACCTTGCCACAAGTACAGGGTTTAAACCCCGACTTTTTTGCCATTTTTAAGAAAAATAATAAACGCTGACAAGAAGTCAGCCCCGCGTGCAATCCCACTTGCAGAAAGAACAGACTGAGGAGAATCTGTTACTTTCCTGCGTGGGAACACACGCGCAGCCGCAGAGAGCTAAAATCTAAATCTCTGCTTGGTAAAGCTCCGCCTCCCACATCTGATTGACAGATCCCATGACAGCATGGCTAATTCAGCCCTGCTATCGACGGGAAATAAAAAGTCATGGGATAGGTGGCGATGTCCCTTCGTGGATTACAAACTGGCTAAAAGACAGGAAACAGAGAGTAGGATTAAATGGACAATTTTCTTAGTGGAAGGGTGTGGGCAGTGGAGTGCCTCAGGGATCTGTATTGGGACCCTTACTTTTCAATATATTTATAAATGATCTGGAAAGAAATACGACAAGTGAGGTAATCAAATTTGCAGATGATACAAAATTGTTCAGAGTAGTTAAATCACAAGCAGATTGTGATAAACTGCAGGAAGAAAATTGATGACAATTTTCCAGCCTTGTGAGGCTGGAAAATTGGGCATCAAAATGGCAGATGAAATTTAATGTGGACAAGTGCAAGGTGATGCATATAGGGAAAAATAACCCATGCTATAGTTACACAATGTTAGGTTCCATATTAGGTGCTACAACCCAAGAAAAAGATCTAGGTGTCATAGTGGATAACACATTGAAATAGTTCAGTGTGCTGCGGCAGTCAAAAAAGCAAACAGAATGTTGGGAATTATTAGAAAGGGAATGGTGAATAAAACGGAAAATGTCATAATGCCTCTGTATCGCTCCATGGTGAAGACCGCATCTTGAATATTGTGTACAATTCTGGTTGCCGCATCTCAAAAAAGATATAATTGCGATGGAGAAGGTACAGAAAAGGGCGACCAAAATGATAAAGGGAATGGAACAGCTCCTCTATGAGGAAAGACTAAAGAGGTTAGGACTTTTTAGCTTGGAGAAGAGACGGCTGAGGGGGGATATGATAGAGGTGTTTAAAATCATGAGAGGTCTAGAACAGGTAGATGAGAATCTGTTTTTTACTCTTTCGGATAATAGACTAGGGGGCACTCCATGAAGTTAGCATGTGGCACAAAGTTCTTTTTCACTCAACGCACAATTAAACTCTGGAATTTGTTGCCAGAAGATGTGGTTAGTGAGGTTAGTATAGCTGTGTTTAAAAAAGGATTGGATAAGTTCTTGGAGAAGAAGTCCATTACCTGCTATTAATTAAGTTGACTTAGATAACCACCGCTATTACTAGCAGTGGTAACATGGAATAGACTTAGTTTTTGGGTACTTGCCAGGTTCTTATGGCCTGGATTGGCCACTGTTGTAAACAAGATGCTGGGCTTGATGGACCTTTGGTCTGACCCAGTATGGCATGTTCTTATGTTCTTAAGTACCCACTGATCGGTGGTGACCATGTGCCAAATGTTGGTGAAGTGGCACAATTGGCCTCTGACCGATACAGAAGGTTGGCCTATGCTCTCCAGGAAGGAGTCAAAACCCTGACGCTGGTCCTGGCTGAGGAGTAGGTTGGGTCTTCTGAGGTCGGGATTGCCTGGACTGACCTTTTTGATAAGGCTTGAAAGGCGACCTCGGGTAGCCGAAGGATAATACCTTCTTGGTTTATAAGCCGGCCTCTTAGAATCTCATCTGAATATCCTCTTAGAGGTGGATTAGAAATAGACAGGCACTGAGGAAAGTTGACGCAGAGTTTCATGGTGGTCCTTTAGCTGCGCCACAGTCTCCTGGATCTTGTCCCCAAAGAGATTATCACCAGCACAGGGCAGGTCAGCCAACCTGTCCTGTACCTCTGGTCTCAGGTCTGAGGATTTTAACCAGGCCCACCTTCTTGCACTAATCCCTGCTGCGGACACCCTAGAGGCAGTGTCAAATATGTCGTACGCAGAACGGACCTCATGCTTGCCAGCATCCAGGCCTTTCTGAGCCAGAGTATTTAGGTCATCTTGGAACTGGTCAGGTAAAGATTGAGAAATCCTGGATCTTCTTAAAAAGGTTTCTGTTATACTGGGTCATGTATAACTGGTAGGAAGCAATGTGAGATATAAGCATTGAGCCATGAAAGACCCGTCTGCTAAAAGCATCCAGGGATTTTTGCTCCTTCCCTGGGAGGCATGGAGGAATGAGGTTTGGAATGCCGTGCCTTTTTCTGGGCTGATTCCACAACCACTGAGTGATGATCCAGTTGTGATTTCTGAAAACCAGGAGCTGACTGCACAAGATAGGTGGCATCTGTCTTCCGGTTGACAGGTGGAACCGAACCTGGGTGTTCCCAGTTCCTCTTTAGAAGATCAATTAGGATTTCATGAATGGGAATAGACATGATTTCCTTAGGGGCATCAAGGAACTGGAGTACTTCCAGCATCTTGTGCCTTGAATCCTCTTCAGTCTGAAGCTGAAAAGGAATTGTCTCAAACATTTCTTTAATGAAGTTAATAAAGGACAGATTCTCTGGAGGAGAATGCCTTCTCTCTTCAGGGAGAGAGGGCTGTGATGGTAGATCATCTGTATCCTGGGACGAATCATCAGTCCAAGGATCATAAGGTTGATCACCAGCTCCCTGAGAATCTTCAGAGGGAAGAAATAGCATTATGTACCCGAAGGCATCAATGGAGGCACCGATGGAACCGGCGACATTGATGGATGAGACGGTGGCAGAATTCCAGACAGTGGTATGGGTATCGGTGTTTCTTCTCCATCCGATGACAAAGGTATCTGCGTTGAAGGAAGAGGGCATACTGGTGCCCTTGGTTCCAGCGGTGGAAGGGCACCGATCAACGCATCCAGTTTACCCAGTAGCGGTGTGAGCGCCCTGGGAATCAGATTGGTGACCAGCTCAGGCACCAGTACCGGCATCATTGGAGGCTGGAATCCCTGCAGTACTTTTCCGATGGCCTCTTGGATCATCCGATCCAATTCCTCATCGAGGCCTGGGGCGAGTAACACCGGCTCGAGTAAGAGGCAATAGAGGCTTAGCCTGAGGGTCCACCGGTAACAGTGGAGTCGTGGCTCCGTGCACCGATGAAGGTGGGGGAACACCTCAGTGACCCGGTAACAGAGGAGGATGGGGCCTTCTCTGGACGAGATTTCTTTGTCGGGGGCTCTGTCGACATTGATGCTGAGGGCTTGCCTGGATCAGCGGATTGAGCCTTCCGATGCCGGTGTCAACGCTTTTCACGATGTTCTCCTTGGTCCTTCTCCTGAGGCGATGAGGAAGATGTCGACACCTTCGGAGTAGTCTAGGCCAGTCAGGCAGCAGCTGCTGGCGAGAGGTCGATGGCACCAGCTCAGACTAAGTCGAAGCGGTCGATGGAGTCGGGTTTTGAATGAAAAAGAAACTCCATTTTTTCTAAGTGGGCCCTTTAGCGTCATTTGGGCACATTTGGTGCAAGTTAGGGTGTTATGGCTGGACCCCAAGCACAATATACAAACTCTATGTGGGTCTGTGATGGACATTGTCCGAGGACAATCGGGGCCCCGACAAAAACCTGACGCCATGGCTTAAACAAACATTTAGCCGCGGTGCGGTCAATGGCCAGTAGGCCCCAATGGGAAAATTTGACTGGAATCGACCGCAACAGGGGTAAAACCTTACCTTTCGACCGTGGAGCACTGATATCAATAGGGGGACCCCTTTGGGGTAGAAATTTTTGAAAATCTTTTAAAGTAGTTCCGTGAGGAAAATTCCTGTCAGGAATCTCTAGAGAGCTCCTTAACCCGTGTGGCTACTTCTGCGCGGAAAAAAACAGACTGAAGGGGGACCCCTGCTGGATGCAGGGTTAGTGCGTTGCTGGGCATGCCCAGTAGGTGCCAGACAAAGTTCTAGAAACTTTGACAAAAGTGTTCCGTGATTGGGCTCCATCCTGTGAAGTCACCCATATGTAAGGACTACCATCCTGCTTGTCCTGTGAGAATTCCCTGTGTCACTCTACCCCACTGCCCCATGAGGTGTTGCAAGTGTAAAAAAAATAAATCCCATGAGCACAGACTTCCCCCTTCCCCATTTTGCTAAAAGAACCCCCTAAAAGCCACCTTGACTCTTTTCCCCATCACTCCATGAAGTGTCTCAAGATCCTTGATGCTGTAATGGGGCCTGGAGCATCCCTTAGGGCTCTGGGCCCAGTGCCACTGTATTCAAAATGGTGCCAGCTGGATGACTGTTCTATTACCTTTGTCCCCAATGCGTGATCAGGGCAAAAGTCCCTGTGTGGCCGGCCAGTGCCATTTTGAACGTGAGGTGGTGAAGATACTACTGATATTCTGGCTAAGGGCGGGGCCACTGAGTCATCACCCCTCCCCCAAGTTTTGACTTCCTGTTTCTCCTGCACGTCCTACACACACACACACTTACTTCTTGGATTCTCCTCTGGGCAGCATGAGGAAAATGGCACTACATGCATCTGCCGCCTCTGCTGACCAGTTTCACTCTGAAGATCTGTAGTTCCATGGGAGCTGCTGACACGGTGCACTCAAACTGCAGAATAAAGCTTGCTGGCAATTGAAGCAGATCTTGATAAGAAGAGTTATCCTGCCAACTAGAGGGGAAGGGTGATTGAGAGGATCAGTTGCTGGTGAAGGCAGCAAGGGTTTTGAGAGAGAGAGGATGGAGTTTAAACGAGAGAATGCATCGGTGGGAGGAGGGTTTGAGAGAAGATTGGGTGCATGGATGGGAGAAGATCGGACTGTGGAGGGGTTGAGAGAGAATGCGGGAGAAATGGAGTGAAAGGATGGAGGGGAGGGTTTAAAGTTGGATGGATACCAAATATAGTGAAGTTCCTGTAGAGGCAGCAGAACATCTTTTTGGTTGGAGGGCAAACCAACCAAGCTTGCCCCCCCCCCCCCCCTAATTTCCCTATCCACCACCACTCTCACTGTCTCTTCTCCTGCTCTCTACCCCCTTGCTCTCTCCCACACTGGTCGATGGCAAGAGAAGGAGAGTGGTGGTGCTTCGTGCCACGTCTTCCTCTGGGGCCTGACTGGGTTGCTCCTTTGAAACTTGGCTGTACGAGTTTGTGCACTTCAAAGCAGCAGTGAGGCCCAGAAGTACAGGATGCAATCGATGCACCCTACTCTTCTCCTCATGCCATCAAACATCTGCTGCCAGCCTGCTTGACCCAGCCCTGGATGTCCTACAGTGATTCTATGTGAGGTCCAGATTTTAGTTAGGCCATGGTGGCTATGGCCTGTTCCATTCCGATGCCAATGAGTTCTTGAACCTTTTTTCCTAGAAAAAAAAGCACTGATCAAAAGTAAATGTTTACATTCTCTGAGTAACCTGCAAATTATAATCCTTCCACTAGAGGGAGCTTGTGTATTTTCATTGCTGCAGTAGTGGTATGTGCAGCTATTGAAATACTTATCAACCATGTTTCCTGTATATATATATATATATTTTTTTTTTACTGCTTTTAACAGTTATGAAAATAATTTCTGATATTTTTCTTCACATTGAATGTTTTGTATGCATCATCATCATGCATTAGCTTGTGATCAGCAGAGTTAAATTGCTGTTGGAACATAACTTTGTTGCATAAGCATCAGGTCACAGTCTCACAGAAGTTTTGTGATAATTCACATGTACTGTAAAAAAAAAAAAAAAAAAAATTTCAAGCATAAGACTGGATCATATGGGATCCAGCCTGGGACATTAGTCTTCATTTTGTACTAGTAACAATGATCAAAATCAATCTCATAAGCAGCTCAGATTGGCCACTAACAGGATGCTGGGCTCCATAGTTAATTGATCTGAATCAGTATGGCATGTCAAACAGCCCTAAAAAGCATGCAAAAGTTATATTTATGTGAAAACACTAATATTGCTGACTACCCATGCTGCCAAGGCCTTGCTTAATAAACATTTTATTTTAAACAAGTGGGGTGAAGTGGGAAGAACAGTTAAAATGAGTAGTAAATGATAGAACTATTTACACCTTCCACTAATGATTTGATGTATTTCTCTGCTGATTGTCTTCAGTTGTGAAACATGGCATCTCTCCATATTTCAACAATTAAAAAATACAAAGCAAATGGGCTGAAATTTTCAGCTGGAAGGCGTGACACAATTTATATCATTTTGATACACTGTAGAAATTCTTCTTTAACAGATGCCATGGCCTCTTTTGAGCTCCTCACCTTGCGCCAACAGGCAAGAGATGATTTGAAGGAGTTTTAAGACCATAAATGCTGGCATGCGTTCCTGCTTTCAAGGGATTTGTGCCCAAGCCAGTGCTTTTACCGATGGCTAGCTCTCTGCTTCAACGGCAGGGGAGAAGAAAAACAACCAATAAGGGCTGAATAACATAGTCTGGGTAAACAAATAAGTATGGGTGTAGCTTGCTTATTGCGGCGGTTACTACCCCTACTACCCCTAACTAATCAAGCTTGATATTTCACTTGGATGCAGCTCCATCACTGCTCTCTACATTAATGGTGGGGGTGGAAGGGAAATAGAACCAAAGAGCTAAGAGAAACAGATAAGTATGAGAAAAAAAAATGTGTGAAGCTTGCTGGGCAGACTGGATGGGCCGTTTGGTCTTCTGCCGTCATTTCTATGTTTCTATGTATTAAGGGAGAGTTGAAGTCTAGGCATTGCTATTTATATTTGAAGAATTAAATTAACCTTTTAGGTTACTTTAACTTAAATATATATTTTTTTCAAAATTTTTTTTTTGTTTAGTAGAAATGGGGGTGAAATTCATGATCAGCATTTGTAAAGCGTACTCATAATCTGTGCATTCACCTACAGGGGAAGTTTATTGAATTGTGATTGTAATAGTAAAAGCTCAAGAAATTAGGGTAAAAATGACAACTTTTTTCAAACCCCTTGGGTTTCACATCCCAATGAACTTTGACTGAATGTGCATCTACTTTCAATTTTTTGTCCCATCTTTTATTTTTAGGAATTATTTTAATTAGTTAATTGAGATATACAGATTAAAGGATGTTTGGGAGATACCAGTTCCGGAGATGGTTTTCAGGGGTGATGAGTCAGACGAACTGAACGAAATCATTGTGAACCTGGAAGATGTAGTAGGCCAGATTGACAAACTAAAGAGTAGCAAATCACCTGGACCGGATGGTATGCATCTTAGGGTACTGAAGGAACTCAAAAATGAAATTTCTGATCTATTAGTTAAAATTTGTAACCTATCATTAAAATAATCCATTGTACCTGAAGACTGGAGGGTGGCCAATGTAACCCCAATATTTAAAAAAAGCTCCAGGGGCGATTCGGGTAACTATAGACCAGTGAGCCTAACTTCAGTACTGGGAAAAATAGTGGAAACTATTCTCAAGATCAAAATCGTAGAGCATATAGAAAGACATGATATAATGGAACACAGTCAACACGGATTTACCCAAGGGAAGTCTTGCCTAACAAATCTGCTTCATTTTTTTTGAAGAGGTTAATAAACATGTGGATAAAGGTGAACCGGTAGATGTAGTGTATTTGGATTTTCAGAAGGCATTTGACAAAGTCCCTCATGAGAGGCTTCTACGCAAACTAAAAAGTCATGGGATAGGAGGCGATGTCCTTTTGTGGATTACAAACTGGTTAAAAGACATGAAACAGAGAGTAGGATTAAATAGTCAATTTTCTCAGTGGAAAAGGGTAAACAATGGAGTGCCTCAGGGATCTGTACTTGGACCGGTGCTTTTCAATATATATATAAATGATCTGGAAAGGAATACGACGAGTGAGGTTATCAAATTTGCGGATGATACAAAATTATTCAGAGTAGTTAAATCACAAGCAGACTGTGATACATTACAGGAGGACCTTGCAAGACTGGAAGATTGGGCATCCAAAGGGCAGATGAAATTTAATGTGGACAAGTGCAAGGTGTTGCATATAGGAAAAAATAACCCTTGCTGTAGTTACATGATGTTAGGTTCCATATTAGGAGCTACCACCCAGGAAAAAGATCTAGGCATCATAGTGGATAATACTTTAAAATCATCAGCTCAGTGTGCTGCAGCAGTCAAAAAAAACAAACAATGTTAGGAATTATTAGGAAGGGAATGGTTAATAAAACGGAAAATGTCATAATGCCTCTATATCGCTCCATGGTGAGACCACACCTTGAATACTGTGTACAATTCTGATCGCTGCATCTCAAAAAAGATATAGTTGCGATGGAGAAGGTACAGAGAAGGGCAACCAAAATGATAAAGGGGATGGAACAGCTCCCCTATGCGGAAAGGCTGAAGAGGTTAAGGCTGTTCAGCTTGGAGAAGAGACGGCTGAGGGGGGATATGATAGAGGTCTTTAAGATCATGAGAGGTCTTGAATGAGTAGATGTGACTCGGTTATTTACACTTTTGAATACTAGAAGGACTAGGGGGCATTCCATGAAGTTAGCAAGTAGCACATTTAAGACTAATTGGAGAAAATTCTTTTTCAGTCAACGCACAATAAAGCTCTAGAATTTGTTGCCAGAGGATGTGGTTAGTGCAGTTAGTGTAGCTGGGTTCAAAAAAGGTTTGGATAAGTTCTTGGAGGAGAAGTCCATTAACGGCTATTAATCAAGCTTGCTTAGGGAATAGCCACGGCTATTAATTGCATCAGTAGCATGGGATCTTCTTAGTATTTGGATAATTGTCAGGTTCTTATGGCCTGGTTTGGCCTCTGTTGGAAACAGGATGCTGGGCTTGATGGACCCTTGGTCTGACCCAGTATGGCAATTTCTTATGTTCTTATAGCTGAATTTTAGTAGTGCACTCTGATGTAACAGATAAAATAGTAAATGATGGCAGATAAAGACCAAAGTGGTTCAACCAGTCTGACCAGCAAATTGTTTTTGGGTAGTACCTGCAGCTCTGTGCAGGTTACCCCTATGCAGAAGTGTTACACCTAAAGTTAACGTAGGCTACACCATTTGTTTCCATTCGCTTGTCTATAGGGATCCACAGTGTTTATCCCAAACCCTTTTGAATTCCATTACCATTCTTGTTTTCACCATCCATGAAGGCATTCCATACATGCACCTCCCTCTCTATAAAGAAATATTTCCTGATGTTGGGTATGAGTTGTCTTCCCTGGAATTTCATATCATGACCCCTAGTTCTGCAGTTTCCTTTCCAGTGGAAAAAGTTTGATGTTCATGCATCATTTCCTTTCAGGTATTTGAAGGTCTGTATCATATCTCCCCTGCACCTCCTCCCCTCCAGGGTATATATAGTTAGGTCCTTCAGTCTCATGTCTTATGATGCAGATCCCACACATTTTGGTCACCTTTCTCTGGTCTGTTCCATCCTATCCTTATCTCTTTTGAGATCAGATCTCCAGAACTGAACAGAGTACTCAAGTGAAGTCTCATCAACGACCTGTTCAAGGGTTTTATTACTACCTTTTTCCTGCTGGTTATTCCTCTTTCTATGCAGCCCAGCATTCCTCTGGCTTTTGCTATTGCCTTGTCACATTGTTTTACTGCCTTCAGAACACCAAACACTATCACCCGCAGGGTCCAGTCCATGTACATCAGTCTTTCACCTCATCTCATACAGTTCTTTTGGATTAATGCACCCCAAATGAATGACTCTGCACTTCTTGGCATTGAATCCCAGCTGCCAAACTTTCAATCTCTCTTCAAGCTTCCTTAAATCACTTTTCATGCTCTTTCCTTCTTCAGGCATGCCCACTCTGTTGCAGATTTTAGTATCATCTGCAAAAAGACAAACTCTTCCTTCTATCCCTGCTGCAATGTTGCTCATAAAAATATTGAACAGAATCAGGCCCAAAACTGATTGTTGAGGCATTCCCCTTAACACTGCTCTCTTCAGAGTAAGTTCCATTTACCATTGCACACGCTCTGGTTAGTCAACCAATGTGTAATCCGTTCCACCAATTTGGCACCACTCTCAGGCTTCTCAAAAGCTTTGCTGAAATTTAAATAGATCACATTGAGTGCTCTTCAGTGATCTAATTATCTAGTCAACCAATCAAATCAATCAGATTTGTTTGACAGAACCTTTCTCTGGTGAAATGTTGCCTTGGGTCCAGCACTACAGTTAGAAAGGAGCTAATTATTATTTATGATTTAAAAATGTTGGATCTGGTATCTTCTAGCGTGGACTTTTAATACCTGCAATTTTGTTTTTAACAATCTAGACTGGGATCTAGGAAAGCGCTACACAAAATATCTGGCCTACGGCCTTGCCTGGGTGAAGCCTGATTGTAGAACTCCATTCATCAGCCCATCTCTATGCCTTTGTAAGAATATGCTAACTTGGTGCTCATCATCAGCATCCATCTGATGAAGAGGATGCTTGTCCTTGAAAGCTTATGCCTAGTCTATAAGGTGCCACCAGCTTCTGTGCCATTTCAGCTACCACAGCAGGGCTTCCCAAAAGGCGGATCTCGTCACACAACTTTCAGCTGGCGGTCAAAAGTGCCTCAAATGGCAATACTCTTCAGGTGGCAGCAACATTAGCAGAGGAAGGCAGCGTGCAGCCAGTGTGCCACCTCTCTTGTTTGAGTTTCTGTGATAAAAGTGGGCCTTGTATGAGGAGGGCTTGGAGCTTGTGTAGGGTCTGTGAGCTTGTAGTGGCTTACAGGTCCCATTCTGACTTTCATTACTAATGCTGCTGCTTGCAGATTGCTGTTGGGTTTAGGGAAAGGCTGAATGTGCACAGGTGAATGGAGATTGCCACTGTTCCTCTCTCCTCATCCACCACTGAACCTAGCCAAAAGAAAACTGTTGCCTGTTGTCATCAGCCTGCCTCCTCTTCCCAGCTGAACTCCACCTTTGGCCCAGGGTCCAAAGAAAAATGCTGTTGACCCTGATCATAGATGTTAGAAGTAGGGGCTGTTTGAAGGTAGAGATTAGATGCAGGCAGAGTTGGAGGTTTAGATCAGCTGGAGAGGAATTAACTGTGGAGAGTTTGAGAAGGAGAATGACAGAATGACTTGGGGATATAAAAGCTGTGGGCTGAGAAAGGATCAGCTGCGAGGATATGAGAGAAAGATTGGAGGGGAAGAGGTGATTGAGAGGTGAGAGAGGATATGGGGTGCCAGGATCAATTGGGCTTATAATGGCTTGGTGGTGAGAGAGAGAGAGAGGGAGGGGCTGGGGCATGTAAGAGGGGATCAGCTGGAGGGGAGGAGGTCAAGAGGATGACTGCTGGAAAGGTAGAGGTTGTGAAAGAGGAGGTTGAGTGCAGGGATAAAATCACACTAATTCGGTAACATAGAAGATTTAAGATTGTGAAAAAGAGATATCCTGGTCTCTCTCTGGGGGAGGGGGCAGGGAGAGGATGGCTTTTTTTAGCCCTAGGGAACAGAAACTAATAGATCAGAAATCTCATTTTTTAGTTCCTTCAGTACCCTAGGGTGCATACCATCAGGTACAGGTGATTTGTTACTCTTTAGTTTACTACATCTTCCAGGTTCACAGTGATTTGGTTCAGTTCATCTGTCTCATCACCTTTGAAAACCATCTCCGGAACTGGTATCTCCCCATCATCCGCATTAGTAAACACGGAAGAAAATAATTCATTTAGTCTTTCTGCAATGGCATTATCTTCCCTAAGAGCCCCTTTAACCCCTCGGTCATCTAATGGACTACCCGACTCCCTCACAGGTTTCTTGCTTCGGATATATTTTTTAAAAGATTTTATGAGTTTTTGCCTCTACAGCTAACTTAATTTCAAATTCTCTCTTCGCCTATCTTATCAATGTTTTACACTTAACAATGCTTATGCTTTATCCTATTTTCTTCAGGTGGATCCTTCTTCCAATTTTTGAAGGATTTTTTTTGGCTAAAATAGCCTCTTTCACCTCACCTTTTAACCATGCCAGGAATCATTTTGCCTTCCTTCCACCTTTCTTAATGTGTGGAATACATATGGACTGCTCGTGTAGGAGTGTATTTTTAAACACTGTCCATGCCTGTTGAACACTTTTAACCTTTGCAGCTGCACCTTTCAGTTTTTTTCTATTTTCCTCATTTTATCAAAGTTTCCCTTTTGAAAATTTAGTGTTAGAGCTGCAGATTTACTTATTGTCACCCTTCCAGTTATTAGTTTAAATTTGATCATGTTATGATCACTATTGCCAAGTGGCCCCACCACCATTACCTCTCTCACCAAGTCCTGCATTCCACTAAGAATTAAATCTAAAATTGCTCCTTCTCTCGTTGATTTCTGAACCAATTGCTCCATGAAGCAGTCATTTATTACATCCAGAAACTTTGTCTCTAGCAAGTCCTGATGTTACATTTACCCAGTCAATATTGGGGTAATTGAAATCTCCTATTATTACTGCACTGCCAAATTGGTTAGCTTCCCTGATTTCTCTTAGCATTTCATCACCTGTCTGACCATTTTGTCCAGGTGGACGATAGTATACCCCTATCACTATACTCTTACCCAACACATATGGGATTTCTACCCATATAGATTCTACTGAGCATTTAGTCTCTTGTACAAAAGAACAAAAGAATGATCTTTATGATCTTTATCCTGTTGGACTCTATACCTTCCCTGACATAAAGTGCCATACCCCCACCAAGTTGATCCTCCCTATTATTTCGATATAATTTGTACCTTGATATAGCACTGTCCCATTGGTTATCCTCCTTCCAACAGGTCTCTGAGTTGCCAGTTATGTCAATCTCATCATTCACTACTATACACTCTAACTCTCCCATCTTACTTCTTAGACTTCTGGCATTGGCATACAGACATTTCAAAGTGTGTTTTTTGTTTGTATTAACAACCTGCTTTTCAGTTGATAAGGATAATTTGGAAATCTTTAGCTCAGGTGATTTTTTACATATAGGCACATGGACTACGTTTGCTTTTATTGGAACCTTTCTGTGGGGATGCCCTAACTCTCCTGTTTCATTAGTATCCTTCAATGATACATTCCTGTGAACCATGCATTGCTGA
Source organism: Rhinatrema bivittatum (assembly GCF_901001135.1). Lineage (NCBI taxonomy): Eukaryota > Metazoa > Chordata > Amphibia > Gymnophiona > Rhinatrematidae > Rhinatrema > Rhinatrema bivittatum. The sequence continues at coordinate 212,119,412 of NC_042623.1, forward strand.
GTGACTGTTGGTTTTCCCCCTTGTTCTAGTTTAAAAAGCTGCTCTTTTCTCCTTTTCAAAAGTTAGTGCCAGCAGCTTGGTTCCAGTTTGGTTAAGTTAGAGCCCATCCTTTTGGAAAAGCCTCCCCCTTCCCCAAATGTTTCCCCAGTTCCTTACAAAACTGAATCCCTCTTCCCTGCACCATTGTCTCATCCACGGATTGAAACTCTAGAGCTCTGCCTGCCTCTGGGGACCTGCATGTGGAATAGGAAGCGTTTCAGAGAATGCCACCCTTGAAGTTCTGGATTTCAGCTTTCTATCTAAAATCCTAAATTTGGCTTCCAGAAGCTCTCTCCCACATTTTCATATGTCGTTGGTGCCCACATGTACCCCGACAGCCGACTCCTCCCTAGCACTGTCTATATCCTATGTCCTATCTAGGTGACACGTGAGGGCTGCCACCTTTGCACCAGGCAAGCAAGTTAGAAGGCCGTCCTCACGTCCACCGGCCACCCTGCTATCTACACTTCTAATAATTGAATCACCAACTATGATGGCCGGCCTAACCCTTCCATCCTGGGCAGTAGCCCTGGGAGACTTTTCCTCAGTGTGAGACACTGCTCTATGGAGCTTACAGTCTAGTCAACAGACACATACAAGACCTCTACAGTGCCTTGCAAATGTCTTCATACCTTGGTACATTTTCAGATTCCGCTATCTCAAAACTACAAATCAAAATGCATTAAAGTATGAGTTAGTTTATTTCATGATCTACACAATATACTCTACACTTTCATTTTTAAATATCAATTATAGAAATATTCCAAAAGTAATTAAGAATAATAAAGCAAAAAGTCTTGATCATGTAAGTCTTTACACCCCTTTGCTCGATGCTTGTTGGAAGCCCCTTTTGCAGCAATATCAGCCATGAGTTAGTCAGATAAGTGTCTACCAACTTTGCACAGTGGGGTGGTCCAATTTTTGCCCATTCTTCTTGGGAAAATAGTTCAAGATTTTGAAAGCTTGAAGAGTTGTCAAAGACATGACAGCTGGGCTTCAATGCCAAGAAGTGCAGAATCATGCAGCTGGGATGCAGTAATCCAAAACAGCAGTATGTGAGGGTGATGAATGTGCACGGACTGGTAGAGGAACCTTGGAGTGACAATGTCTGCCAATTTGAAGGCGGTGAAGCAATATGAGAAGGTGATTGCTAAAGCCAGAAGGATGCTGGGCTGCATAGAAAGAGAGAGGAACAACCAGTAAGAAAAAGATGGTGATAAAACCCTTGCATAGGTTCTTGGTGAGGCCTCAGCTGGAGTGCTGCGTTCAGCTCTGGAGACCATTTCTTAAAAGGGACAGAGACAAGATGGAGGCGGGCCAGAGAAGAGTGCCAAAATGGTATGGGATCTGTATCAGAAGACTTATGAGTCTTGAAGGATCTAAAAATGTATACCCTGGAAGAGAGGAGGTGAAGGGAGATATGATACAGATCTTCAGATAGCTGAAAAGTTTTAATGATGTACAATCTTTGACTCTTTTCCATTGGAAAGCAAACAGTAGAACTAAGAGTCACAAAATGAAACTCCAGGGGTGATGACACAGAACCAATATCAGGAAATTTATTTTCATGGAAAAGCTGGTGGCTGCCTGGAATGCCCTTCCAGAAGAGGTGGTGAGGATGAAAACAGTAAATGAATTTAAAAAGGCATGGGATAAACACTATGGCTCCCTAAAGGCTAGAGGTGGAAATGAAGAAAAGAGTGCAAGCAGAATTGCTTATCTGTAACAGGTGTTCTAGGATAGCAGTATATTAGTCCTCACATATGGGTGATATCATCAGATGGAGCCTGGCACGGAATACTTTTGTCAAAGGTGCTAGAACTTTGACTAGGCACACTGAGCATGCCCAGCATGCCACTATCCACGCATACAGGCGGGGTCCCTCTCCAGTCTCATAGAATTACAAAAAAAATAAAATAACAAACTGAACAGAAACCCAACTCCGTGGGGTGGGGGAGTTTCCTGAGGACTAACATCCTGCTGTCCTAGGAGAACACCTGTTACAGGTAAGCAACTCTGCTTTCTCCTAGGACAAGCAGGATGGTAGTCCTCACATGTGGGTGAATCCCTAACTACAGGCTGCTCCCGAAAACAATAGGACCAACGGCATCAAACCAGGTGCCAATGGGCACAACAACACTGGTACTGTTGGTAATGGAAGGACTCAGCCTGAACCTGAACAATGGGCCTGAGGGAGGAAGAGTTGGGTTTCACAGCTGAAAGAGATTCCAGAGGATGGACCGGCCAAAATTGCTGCCGGGTCAGCTGTCCCTGTCCAGACAGCTTTGCAAGGCAAAGATGTAGAGGGAACTCCATGTCGCAGCCTTGCATATCTCATCTACAGGGACCGCTCGCAAGTGGGCCACCAAAGCTGCCATGGCTCTAACAGAATGAGCCCTGACATGGTCCCCAAGCTGCAGTCCAGCCTGCGCATAGCAGAAATAAATACAATCTGCTAGCCAGGTGGATAGACTCTGCTTGCCAACAGCAACTCCCAAACGGGTTTTGACAAAGAGACAAAAGGTTGTGTTGACTGTCTGTGACCTGCTGTCCACTCCAGACAGAAGGCTAAGGCTCTCTTGCAGTCCAGACTGTGCAGAACCTGTTCGCCCTGGTGTGAATGTGGCTTGGGGAAAAAAGGTGGGCAAGATGATGGATTGATTCAGATGGAATTCAGTGACCACCTTCGGCAGGAACTTAGGATGTGCACGCAGAACCACCCTATCGTGAAATAACTTTGCATAAGGTGGGTACGACACCAAAGCTTGAAGTTCACTGACTGCACCGAGGTGACCGCTACCACGAAGATGACCTTCCAGGACAGATACTTCAGGTCAGAGAAGTGCAGAGGCTCCTACAGAGCGTTAATAAGCTGGGCCAAGACCATGTTGAGGTCCCAGGAGACCGGGGGGGGACCTTAAGGGAGGCTTCAGCTGAAGCAGGACTCGCATAAAGCGCCCCTCGATAGACTGCATCGAGATGGGTGAATCATCCACCCCTCGGTGGTAGGCCCCAATAGCAGTGAAGGAGTTGGTCTTCAGGCCAGCCTCCGAGAGGTGCAGAAGGTAATTATGAAGCTTCGAGGTGGAGCAGGAGAACGGATCCAAGCTATGGGGCTCACACCAAATAGAGAACCTTTTCCACTTCAGCCCATAAGACCTCTGAGTGGAAGACTTCCTGGACGCCACCAGAACCTGAGGCACATCAGCTGTTAGGTCTAGGGGCTGCAAAATTACCCTCTCAGCACCCAAGCCTTTAGGGATAAGGCCTGGAGGTTAGGATGGTGCAGCCTGCCCTGATCTTGCATGGTGAGGTCTGGGGAGGTCCCCAGACTGATTGGTTCCTGCAGGGAAAGATCCTGCAAAAGCGGGAACCAAATCTGTCTTGGCCAATAAGGGACGATGAGAATCATGGTTCCCCCATCCTGTTGAAGCTTCAGGAGAGTCCTTGACACCAGTGGAAGCAGAGGATACGCATACAGGAGGACCTTGTCCCAATGGCGGGCAAAGGCATCTGATGCTGGTTTGCCATTCCCTCTGAACAGGGAGAAAAACTGATTCACCTTCCTGTTGTAGAGGGAAGCGAAAAGACCTATGGGGGTTCCACAGAGCTAGAAGTTCGAATCCGCAATCTCCTGCTGCAGGGACCATTCATTGAGTGGAAGGAACAGCTCAAATCGTCTGCCACCACATTCTCCAGTCCTAGTAAGTACATGGTATGGAGCAGGATGCCCTGGGACAAAGCCCATGACAAGATTTGGACTGCTTCCTGACAAAGGAGGAATGACCTCGTGCCTCCCTACTTGTTCAGGTACCACTTTGCCACCTGATTGTCGGTCTAAACCAGGACCACTTTGTATACCAGGAGATCCCGAAACGCCCAAAGCAGATACCGGATCACTCTGAGCTCCAGCATGTTTATCTGGCACTGCTCCTCCTGTATCAACCACAAACCCTGGGTGCGGAGACCCTCTACATGGGCACCCAAGCCCAGGTGGGAAGCATCCATAGTGAGGATGATTTGAGCAGGGGAAGTTGAAAAGGGATCCCAACTACCAAGTGGGATAGGGTCTCCCACCTTGACAAGGACTCCCAGAGAGGTGGAGTAACCCTGACATTCACCCACAGGTCCTGGGTGGCCTGACGCCATTGGGAGTCCACTGCACCCTAGGCATATGCAGATGAGCTAATGGAGTGACATGGACAGTCGCAGCCATGTGCCCCAACAGCCCCAGCATGCAGTGGGTGGAGACCTGGCGACTCTGAGAGATCACTCCTGCCAGGGACACTATGGTGAGTGCCCAAGGCCAGGGCAAGAAAGCCCGAGCCTGAGCTGTATTGAACCTGGCACCAATAAAGTCCAGCTGCAGGGATGGAACTAGCTGAGACTTTGGGTAATTGATCAGAAAGCCTAGGGTCTCCTACACTGTGATGGAGCGTAGAGACTGCAGGGCACCCTGCCTGATAGCGCTCTTGATGAGCCAGTTGTACAGGTAGGGAAAGACCTGTACCTGTAGTTTCCTCAGGTGAGCACCCACCACTGCCAGGCACTTTGTGAAGACTTGGGGCGCAGACGTCAGGCCGAAAGGCAGCACTTGGTACTGAAAATGGTCCTTGCCTACCACAAATTGGAGGTATTTCCAATGGATTTGGAAAATTTCAATGTGGGCGTAGGCATCTTTTAGATCATAAGAACATAAGAAAATGCCGTACTGGGTCAGACCAAGGGTCCATCAAGCCCAGCATCCTGTTTCCAACAGTGGCCAATCCAGGCCATAAAAACCTGGCAAGTACCCAAAAACTAAGTCCATTCCATGTTACCATTGCTAATGGCAGTGGCTATTCTCTAAGTGAACTTAATAGCAGGTAATGGACTTCTCCTCCAAGAACTTATCCATTCATTAAGTCAAATTTGATCATATTATGATCACTATTGCTAAGCAGCCCTACCACCGTTACCTCTCTCACCAAATCCTGTGCTCCACTGAGAATTAGATCTAAAATTGCTCCCTCTCTCGTCGGTTGCTGAACCAATTGCTCCATAAAACTGTCATTTATTCCATCCAGGAACTTTATCTCTCTAGCATGTCCCAATGAAACATTTACCCAGTCAATATTGAGGTAATTAATTACCGCACTACCAATTCGGTTAGCTTACCTAATGTCTCTGTTACGCGTGCCGTCCTCGGCAGACCCACAGCACGACCCCCGCAGCTTTCCACAAGGTCTCCAGCCTCTGGTTTCTCCTTGCTGGCAGTGGTGGGCCGCCATCTCTGTCCTCGGGCCTCCCCTGGTGCCTCCGGCTCTGCCACAGTCCCTGACGTTCCTGGTCCTGCTGCTACTGCTCGTCTGATCTTTCTGCGTGGCCCGCGGAGAGATGCCACTATCCGCACCGCACCCCTCCCTAGGCGTGCGCGCATCGCTGATCCTTAAGTAGGGACCGCAGCGGGAACCTGGCCACGGCTCCGCATGATGACGTCAACCTATTCAAAGTATTTAAGCTCAGGCTCTGCTCCGTAGCATTGCCTTTGCAACAGGTGTCCTTGCTGCTCGAGTACTCGTTGCTACTAAGAGATTCGTCTCTACTCTGTGTTCCTGATCCTTGTTGTTCCTGATTCCTGTTTCCTTGTTCCTGCCCTGCTTATGCTTCGGATAGACTACACGGACTTTGACTTTGCTTCGCCTGACCTCGCCATCGACTCTCTCCAAGCCCGGACCTTTGCTTCACCTGACCACGCCATCGACTCTCTCCAAGCCCGGGCCTTTGCTTCGAATTACTATGCTATTGCCTATCTCCAGACCAGACCTCCGCTTCGCCCGACCACGCTACAGCCTATCTCCAGCCCAAGACCTCTGCTAGTCTGACCACGTAGTGCCTATCTCCAGACCCTAACCGTTGCTTCGTCCGACTACACTATTGACTATCTCCGTGATCAGACCTCAGCCCTGCTTGCCACAGCCTCTGATTGCCGCCAGCCCTGACTCAAGCCTACCATTGGATGCCTCTTCTGCCTACTCCCTGGACATGGATTCATCAGGCTTCGGCCTACCTTTGCTCGAGCGCCCTCTGTCTACCTTCATTCCATTGGCGCTCGAGTTTCCAGGACATTATCAAGACCAGAGTAGAACTGTACCATCCTTTGCTTGCTGTCTCTGCGCTGGACCAACTTCTCTTGCCATTCTTTATAGAGGCCCACCTAAGTACTGCCGGCCCCGGCATCCAAAGGCTCAATCTGTGGGGAACGAGGGCTGGTATAGGTGAAACTCCAGCGGCCTCTGCCTATCAGCCCACTCCACCTGCCTTCGGTGAGGACCCGTAGGTCCTTGGACTTACGGGTTACATCAACCCTACCTCGGCCCAAGGGTCCGCCTCCAACGCAACAGGTTACAAAGGCCATGGACTCGATAGAGCCGTGTGCCCTCCAGGCCATCCCAGGCCAGGCATCCAAGGTACAAGAACAGCGGCAGTTACTTGAGGCATTGGCCTCCTCCATGGATAGTCTTCATGCCCGGCTTGATGCCCTCACCAATAATGCAGTTTCTACTCCAGCTCCTCCTCATCCAAAGCTAACACCATCGATGCCTCGAGCCTTGTTGGTCCTACCAGCACCCCCATGTTTCAACGGTGACTCCAGACTGTGCAGAGGGTTCATTAACCAATGCTATATGCAATTAGCTCTACAGCCCTCCATCTTCCAAGACGAATTGACTAAAGTCAACTTCTTCTTATCTCATCTTGAAGGGAAGGTGCTGGCTTGGGCTTTTCCCCCTGTGGGAACGCTTGGACTCCCTTCTAAGGGAGTTGTCCCCAGTTTGTGGCTGTGTTTCGATGGACCTTCGATGATTCCAGGCGGCATGCCATGGCAAGCACCAGCTTATTACATCTCTGTCAAGGTCAAAGAAGTCTCTTCAACTATACCATCGAGTTTTGGACTTTGGCTACCGAGCTCGCCTGGCAGGAAAACTGCCTGCAAGCTATCTACCTGGATGGACTTTCCTCATAGCTGAAGGATGAGCTGGCTGTAAGGGAGCTCCCTTCCTCTCTCGAGGACCTTATAGACTTGACAGGCCAAATTGACCACCGTCTCCAAGAGCGTCACTGGGAGAGTCGGATGTCCAAGAAGCCCTCTCGGGTTCGGTCCCCTTCACCACCGACCACTAACCCTGTCTCGAGCAGGGACACTACTGTGGTTAAGACGGAAGAGCCCATGCAGTTGGGTCATGGGCGGCTGACACCGGAAGAGCGCATCCGGCAGAGACAAACTGGTCTGTGTCTGTATTGCGGAGCACCTGGGCCACCATCTACAGACCTGTCCTATCCGTCTGGGAAATTTCCCGGCCTAAGTTCAGTAGGGGTCCTGAACTTGGGCGCAACTTCTCTGGCCCCCCCAGTTATCTTTACCAGTCACTTTGGTCTGGGATTCCCGGTGCTTTCCAGTTCTTGCTCTGGTGGATTCTGGAGCAGGAGGTAATTTCATTCTCGGATCTTGTCCAGCTCTTGGGTATAAAGACCCACTCGCTTGAGACCTTGTGTATGACATCTATTTATGGAGAGCCATTACCTGGCCAAATCTTCCTTACCACGGAATCTGTCCAGCTGCACACTGGCGCCCTACATACAAAAGAACTTGAACCGTTAGTATTGGAGAAATCCATCCATCCAGTAGTCCTCAGACTCCCCTGGCTACAACTGGTAGAGTGGGGTCCTGTCTGCCACCAGTCCTGTCTCCAGAAAGTGGGACCTCCATCCGTGGTTCCATTGGCTGTCACTTCTTCTGGCATACCTGCTCCTTTCGCAGATTTCAAGGATGTGTTTTCCAAGCAAAAAGCAGACCTTCTTCCGCCTCTTCGGAGGTTTGATTGTCCTATTGATCTCCTTCCAGGGACCACCCTGGAAGGAGATCTACCCGAGACAAGAGCCATGACGGAGAACATCCAAGAAAACCTTGTGAAGGGATTCATCCACCCCTCTACCTCTCCTGCTGGGGCTGGATTCTTTTTTGTGACCAAGAAAGATGGGTTACTTAGGCCGTAAATTGACTACCGCGGCCTAAATGCCATCACTCGTAAAGACAAGTATCCCCTGCCACTAATCTCAGAATTATTCAATCGTCTTCAGGGAGCACCTATATTCACAAAGTTGGATCTACGTGGAACGTATAACCTGGTACGAATCCATCCCGATGACATTTGGAAGACCGCTTTTAACACCCAGGACGGGCACTATGAATACCTAAGAACTTAAGAACTAAGAAATTGCCATGCTGGGTCAGACCAAGGGTCCATCAAGCCCAGCATCCTGTTTCGAACAGAGGCCAAACCAGGCCACAAGAACCTGGCAATTAACCAAACACTAAGAAGATCCCATGCTACTGATGCAATTAATAGCAGTGGCTATTCCCTAAGTAAACTTGATTAATAGCCGTTAATGGACTTCTCCACCAAGAACTTATCCAAACCTTTTTTGAGAAGGTTTTCATGGGTAATGATTCAGATGGACTGAACCAAATCATGGTGAACCTAGAAGATGTGGTAGACCTGATTGACAAACTTAAGAGTAATAATTCACCTAGACCAGATGGTATACACCCCAGAGTTCTGAAGGAACTAAAAAATGAAATTTCAGACCTATTAGTAAAAGTTTGTAACCTATCATTAAAATCAGCCACTGTACCTGAAGACTGGAGGATAGCTAATGTAACCTCCATATTTAAAAAGGGCTCCAGGGGCGATCCGGGAAACTACAGACTGGTTAGCCTGACTTCAGTGCCAGGAAAAATAGTGGAAAGTGTTCTAAACATCAAAATCACAGAACATATAGAAAGACATAGTTTAATGGAACAAAGTCAGCATGGCTTTACCCAAGGCAAGTCTTGCCTCACAAATCTGCTTCACTTTTTTGAAGGAGTTAATAAACATGTGGATAAAGGTGAACCGGTAAATGTAGTGTACTTGGATTTTCAGAAGGCATTTGATAAAGTTCCTCATGAGAGGTTTCTAGGAAAAATAAAAAGTCATGGGATAGGTGGCGATGTCCTTTCATGGATTACAAACTGGCTAAAAGACAGGAAACAGAGAGTAGGATTAAATGGACAATTTTTTCAGTGGAAGGGAGTGGGCACTGGAACATAAGAAATGCCATACTGGGTCAAACCAAGGGTCCATCAAGCCCAGTAGCCTGTTTCCAACAGTGGCCAATCCAAGTCACAAGTACCTGGCAAATAACCAAACATTAGATAGATCACAAACTACTATTGCTTATTAATTACAGTCATAGAAGTTTATGGATTTATCCTCTAGGAACTTATCCAAACCTTTTTTAAATCCAGTTACACTAACTGCTGTAACCACATCCTCTGGCAATGAATTCCAGAGCTTAATTATGCGCTGAGTGAAAAACAATGTTCTTCAATTTGTTTTAAATGAGCTACTTGCTAACTTCATGGAGTGCCCCCTGGTTCTTCTATCATCTGAGAGAGCAACTAACCGATTTATATTAACTTGTTCAAGTCCTTTCATGATTTTGTAGACTTCTATCATATCCCCCCTCAGTTGTCTCTTCTCCAAACTGAACAGCGACACGTTGCTCTGATGATGAAGCTGCATTTGAGATTATCAAGTTGAACAAATGATAGCCACAGGGTATAAACAAAATTCCTCAGTTAATTGTCAGTACTCCTGCCTAGGCACCTTTAATTTTGCCTTTTATGTTGGCACCATTGTCATAGCCTTGACCTCAGCAGTCCATAAAGTCTGTATTATTCTCTTTTAAGGTGTTCAGAAAAAGTTCTCTAAGGCCTTCTCTAGCTGATTCGTCAACTGTCTTAAATCCTAAGAAATGTTCTGTTACTTGGATAGATCCTTTGTCTACGAATCTCACAACAAAACTTAGCTTTTCAGAGTGATTTTTATCAGGCATGCAATCCATTATCACTTCCTTGCCTGCATGCCTGCCTTCTCTGCGCCCAGACCCTCGCTTTGCATGACTACGCTACAGACTCTCCTTCATTCAGAGTTCTTCATTACTTGACACAACTTCCATTCACCTCCAGCTCAAAATCCAGCCTGTCAGTGACGCCTCTCCTCGCCTATCCTCTGGACATAGACTTTCAAGGCTTAGGCCTTCCTTTGCTCGGGTGCCTCCAGTTCCCTGTTGTTCCTTTGGCACCTGAGCCCTCGTACCAAATCCAGTCCAGGATAGAACAATGCCATCTACCGACTGCTGTCTTTGAGCTGCACAGCTACTCACCTCTAGTTAACCTCGAGGCCCACCTAATTAACCTCGAGGGATCTGTATTGGGACCCTTACTTTTCAATATATTTATAAATGATCTGGAAAGAAATACGACAAGTGAGGTAATCAAATTTGCAGATGATACAAAATTGTTCAGAGTAGATAAATCACAAGCAGATTGTGATAAATTGCAGGAAGAACTTGTGAGGCTGGAAAACTGGGCATCAAAATGGCAGGTGAAATTTAATGTGGACAAGTGCAAGGTGATGCATATAGAGAAAAATAACCCATGCTATAGGTACACAATGTTAGGTTCCATATTAGGTACTACTACCCAAGAAAGAGATCTAGGCGTCATAGTGGATAACATTGAAATCGTCTGTTCAGTGTGCTGCGGCAGTCAAAAAAGCAAACAGAATGTTGGGAATTATTAGAAAGGGAATGGTGAATAAAACGGAAAATGTCATAATGCCTCTGTATCGCTCCATGGTGAGACCGCACCTTGAATACTGTGTACAATTCTGGTCGCCGCATCTCAAAAAAGATATAATTGCAATGGAGAAGGTACAGAGAAGGGCTACCAAAATAAGGGGAATGGAACAGCTCCCCTATGAGAAGAGACGGCTCAGCTTGGAGAAGAGACGGCTGAGGGGGGGATATGATAGAGGTGTTTAAAATCATGAGAGGTCTAGAACGGGTAGATGTGAATCGGTTTTTTACTCTTTCGGATAATAGAAATACTAGGGGGCACTCCATGAAGTTAGCATGGGGCACATTTAAAACTAATCGGAGAAAGTTCTTTTTCACTCAATGCACAATTAAACTCTGGAATTTGTTGCCAGAAGATGTGGTTAGTGCAGTTAGTATTGCTGTGTTTAAAAAAAGGATTGGATAAGTTCTTGGAGGAGAAGTCCATTACCTGCTATTAATTAAGTTGACTTAGTTTTTTGGGTACTTGCCAGGTTCTTATGGCCTGGATTGGCCACTGTTGGAAACAGGATGCTGGGCTTGATGGACCCTTGGTATGACCCAATATGGCATGTTCTTATGTTCTTAACCCAGCTACACTAACTGCACTAACCACATACTCTGGCAACAAATTCCAGAGCTTTATTGTGCATTGAGTGAAAAAGAATTTTCTCTGATTAGTCTTAAATGTGCTACTTGCTAACTTCATGGAATGCCCCCTAGACCTTCTATTATTCGAAAGTGTAAATAACCGAGTCACATCTACTTGTTCAAGACCTCTCATGATCTTAAAGACCTTTATCATATCCCCCCTCAGCCGTCTCTTCTCCAAGCCCTAACCTCTTCAGCCTTTCCTCATAGGGGAGCTGTTCCATCCCCTTTATCATTTTGGTTGCCCTTCTCTGTACCTTCTCCATCGCAACTATATCTTTCTTGAGATGCGGCGACCAGAATTGTACACAGTATTCAAGGTGCGGTCTCACCATGGAGCGATATAGAGGCATTATGACATTTTCCGTTCTATTAACCATTCCCTTCCTAATAATTCCTAACATTCTGTTTGCTTATTTGACTGCTGCAGCACACTGAGCCGATGATTTTAAAGTATTATCCACTATGATGCCTAGATCTTTTTCCTGGGTGGTAGCTCCTAATATGGAACCTAACATCATGTAACTACAGCAAGGGTTATTTTTCCCTGTATGCAACACCTTGCACTTGTCCACATTAAATTTCATTTGCCATTTGGATGCCCAATCTTCCAGTCTTGGGTCTTCCGCTTGGTGTGAGGCATAGAAGGTGAAAAATCAATATATTCTCCCTCCTTGTGTTTAACTCTGTTTAATTTCCCAAGTCTAATGTCTTTCAAGTTGAAGATAGAGAGAGGAATAGAAAGTGGACTAACTTACTAAATCTTCAACCGCTGGAGAAAGTCCTGTTACCATCCAAAAGTAAAGAGTCTAAAAGTTCAAACAAAGCCGTGCGCCGGCGTCATCTGCGCACCGCAGGGGAGTCCGGTTTTGAGCTTACCGGTCTCTCCCCTCAATGACATCAGCGGCGTGACAGGAACAAGGGCGGGGGCTCTCCTCACCCTTGGAGGCGGCATGGACAATCCAGGAAATGTTCAAGGCAATAAACAGATAGGGCTGGGATTCCTCCTTACCCCAGGTAAATCTCAGTCCTCTCTCTCCCCTCCATCCTTGTCTTTTCTAAAGACCTGGCCACACACTGCACTGACGTCCGTACTGTCCTCCAATGCCTTCACGAGAACCACTTGTTTGCAAAATTGGACAAATGCTTGTTCGAGAAATCCATCCTGCCTTTCCTCAGATATATTATCTCCCAATAAAGTTTTACAATGGACCCAGCTAAGTTAAAAGGAATACGGGATTCACCACAGCCCATGGGTCTTAAAGCTCTCCAGCGCTTCCTGGGGTTCCTAAACTACTATCGCCATTTCAGCCCACGTTACTCTACTCTGGCTGCTCCTTTGATAGCCCTAACTCGTAAGGATCAAGATACTCGAAATTGGACTCCAGAGGCAGTCGCAGCCTTCCACCGCCTCAAAGAAGGCTTCCAGGTGGGCTCCTGTTTACATCATCCCGACCCATCCATTTCAAGTGGAAGTGGATGCCTCTGCTATTGGGGCTGGGGCAGTCCTGAGTCAACGCACTGCTTCCGGCACTACAGTCCCATTCTCCTTCTACTCCCATAAATTTTCATCTGTGGAGCAAAACTATAGCATAGGAGATCGTGAGTTACTTGCCCTAAAAATGGCCCTCGAAGAATGGCGCCCGTGGCTAGAGGGTGCACAACATAAATTCACTGTGTTCACCGATCATAACAACCTGGAACATCTGAGCCAGACCCAACGTCTCAACGCCCGTCAAGCTCTATGGGCTCTGTTCTTTTCCAGGTTCAATTTTGAGCTTCGTTACCGTCCAGCCGATAAAAACCTCCAGGCAGATCCTTCGAGCCTGAAGACACTCCGGAAGAACCTAGCCACAGACCCAGCCTGTATTTGTTTGTCTACCACTCACCCAGTCCCTGCTGGGAAGACTGTCGTGCCCCGACGACTCCAAGAAAGAGTTCTCCACTGGGCGCATGATTCTAAATTCGCTGGTCATCCAGGATGAGCACGAACCTTGGCACTGCTCCAGTGGTTCTTCTGGTGGCCTACTATGGTCTCTGATGCTAAAGCTACGTCGAATCCTGTAATACTTGTGCACAACAAAAACCCCCGGTCAGTCAACCTTGAGGCCTCCTACAACCACTTCCAGCTCCCAAGGAACCTTGGACCCACCTGTCTACGGATTTCATCGTGGATTTGCCTCCATCAAAGGGTCATACCGTAATAAAGGTAACCATAGACCGATTTTAAAAAATGGCCCATTTCGTCCCTCTACTGGACCTACCATCCACTCCAGAGTTGGCATGCCTATTTTTTCACCATATTTTTAGATTGCATGGCCTATCCAAGGATACTGCCTCAGATAGAGGTCCACGGTTTGTTGCTAGATATTGGTGCGCTCTTTGCTGAAAATTCCGTATTAATATCAGTTTAACAACTGCCTATCATGCCCAAGCTAACGGACAAGTCGAGCGAATGAATCGTTCCTTGAAGGCCTTCCTGTGTGCTTACATCAATTGGTCCGAACTTTTATCCTGAGCGGAGTTTTCTCACAACTCCCACATTGCCACTGCTACAGGCACATCATTGTTCTCTGTTGTCTATGGGGAAACAACCATGACCACCACTGCCCATACCTTTGTCAGTACCGTCCCCTGCGGCACAGGCTACTGCGGATGCCCTCAAGATTTTATCGGAGCAGACTAATCTTCGCTTACGTCAAGCCACTTCCCGGGCCAAGAGAACTGTTGACAGTCACCGACACTCGGCTCCTGAATTCCTCCCTGGCCAGAAAGTCTGGGTATATCTGACTTTAAATACCATCCCAAAGTTTGCTCCAAGATATATTAGACCTTTTATGGTCACCTAACACATTGGACCTGTTACATACCAGCTTCGGCTGCCTCCTACGCTGGGAATACATATTACATTTCATGTATCTCTCTTAAAACCTGTGGTCCTATCCTGGCCTGTTTGAAAGGCCCCTGAACCACCTCCACTTGTGGCTGAAACTGACATGACGTACAAGGTACACGAAGTCCTCGATGTCTGCCATAGGGGCCACCAATGGGAATACCTCCTTTCTTGGGAGCGTTATGGACCGAAGAAAATTCTTAGGAACCAGCTCAGAACATCCTGGACAAAACCCTCTTCCTGAACTTTCATTGTGCCCATCCGGGCAAACTCTGACCTCCAAGAGGGGGGCGTAAAGGGGAGGTTACTGTTACGCGTGTTCTCCGTGGCAGACCCACGGTACAGCCCCCCCTCACTTTTCCAAAAGGTCTCCAGCCTCTGGTTTCTCCTCGCTGGAGGCGATGGGCCACCAGTTCCGTCCTTGGGCCTCCCCCGGTGCCTCCGGCTCTGCCACAGTCCCCGGCGTTCCTGGTCCTGCTGCTACTGCTCGTCTGGTCTCTCCGCGTGGCCCGTGGAGAGACACCTCTACACTAGGCGCCCGCGACCGCATCGCTGATCCTTAAGTAGGGACCGTGGCGGAAACCTGGCCGCGGCCCCGGCTGATGATGTCAATTTATTCATAGTATTTAAGCTCAGGCTTTGCTCCATAGCATTGCTACTAAGAGATTTGTCTCTACTCTGCGTTCCTAATCCTCGTTGTTCCTGGTTCCTGTTTCCTTGTTCCTGCCCTGCTTATGCTTTGGATTGACCTCACGGACTTTGACTTTGCTTCGCCTGACTATGCTATGGCTTATCTCCAGACCCAGACCTGTGCTTCGTCCGAATATGCTATTGACTATCTCCGTGATCAGACCTCCGCTTTGCTTGACTACACTATAGACTATCTCCGTGATCAGACCTCAGCCCTGCTTGCCATAGCCTCTGATTGCCGCCAGCCCTGACTCAAGCCTACCATTGGATGCCTCTTCTGCCTACTCCCTGGACATGGATTCATCAGGTTTCAGCCTACCTTTACTCAAGCGCCCTCTGTCTGCCTTCGTTCCATTGGCGTTCGAGTTTCCAGGACATTATCCAGTCCAGAGTATAACTGTACCATCCCTCGCCTGCTGTCTCTGGGCTGAACAAACGTCTCTTGCCATTCTATATAGAGGCCCACCTAAGTCCTGCCGGCCCCGGCACCCAAAGGCTCAACCCGCGGGGAACAAGGGCTAGTATAGGTGAAGCTCCAGCAGCCTCTGCCTATCAGCCCACTCCACCTGCCGACAGTAGGGACCCATAGGTCCTTACCTATGGGTTGCGTCAACCCCACTTCGGCCTAAGGGTCCACGTCCGACTGAACATTGTCTTAGCATTTCACTGTCTGTCTCACCAAGGTAGGCGGTAGTATACTCCTATCACTATAGTCTTCCCCAACACACAAGGGATTTCTACCCATAAAGATTTGATTGTGCATTTAGTCTCATAGAGGATGTTTATCCTGTTGGACTCTATGCCATTCCGGACATGTAGCACTACACCGCCTCCCGGGTGCTCCTCTCTGTCATTGCGATATAATTTGTACCCCGGTATAGCACTTTCCCATTGGTTATCCTCCTTCCACCATGTCTCTGAGATGCCAATTAAGTCTGTCATCATTCACTGCTATACATTCTAATTCTCCCAACTTACTTTGTTACGGCTATGGCTGCTGTGCAACCACCTCACCACCAGGGGTCCTTCTAGAGCAAGCTCTCCTGGCTGGCCCAATCCATCTGCTCTATACCCTGGATGCTCCTTTATAACCCTGCCTACCCAAGACTCCAGTGCTTAGGCATCAAGCTCGTTTGGGCTCCCTGCTCTAGCCATCCTTGCCTTGCTGTGTGTGGCCTTCGGACCTACTGCCTTGTCTTGCTGTGTGTGGCCTTCAGGCCTTCTGCCTTGCTGCGTGTATGTGGCCTTCGGGCCTTCTACCTTGCTGTGTGTGTGTGGCCTTCGGGTCTCCTGCCTTGCCTTGCTGTGTGTGTGGCCTTCGGGTCTCCTGCCTTCCCTTGCTGTGTGTGTGGCCTTCAGGTCTCCTGCCTTCCCTTGCTGTGTGTGTGTGGCCTTCGGGTCTCCTGCCTTCCCTTGCTGTGTGTGTGTGGCCTTCGGGTCTCCTGCCTTCCCTTGCTGTGTGTGGCCTTCGGGTCTCCTGCCTTCCCTTGCTATGTGTGTGTGGCCTTCGGGTCTCCTGCCTTCCCTTGCTATGTGTGTGTGGCCTTCGGGTCTCCTGCCTTCCCTTGCTATGTGTGTGTGGCCTTCGGGTCTCCTGCCTTGCCGTGTGTGTGGCCTTCGGGTCTCCTGCCTTGCTGTGTGTGTGTGGCCTTCGGGTCTCTTGCCTTGCCTTGCTGTGTGTGTGGCCTTCGGGTCTCTTGCCTTGCCTTGCTGTGTGTGTGGCCTTCGGGTCTCTTGCCTTGCCTTGCTGTGTGTGTGGCCTTCGGGTCTCCTGCCTTGCTGTGTGTGTGTGTGGCCTTCGGGCCCTCTACCTTGCCGTGTGTGTATGGCCTTCGGGCCTTCTGCCTTGCCTTCCCTTGCTGTGTGTGTGTGGCCTTCGAGTCTCCTGCCTTGCCTTGCTGTGTGTGTGGCCTTCGGGTCTTCTGCCTTGCCATGTGTGTGTGTGGCCTTCGGGCCCTCTGCCTTGCCATGTGTGTATGGCCTTCGGGCTTTCTGCCTTGCCTTGCCTTGCTGCGTGTGTGTGGCCTTCGGGCCTTCTGCCTTGCTGCGTGTGTGTGGCCTTCTGCCTTGCTTTACCTTGCTGTGTGTGTGTGGCCTTCGGGTCTCCTGCCTTGCTGTGTGTTTGTGGCCTTCAGGCCCTCTGCCTGATCGTGTATGTGTGTGTGGGGCCTTCGGGCTCTCTGTCTTTCTATAAGCTGCCTAGACCCTGCCTGGACTTTGACTCTGTTGCCTGCCTAGACCCTGCCTTGTCTTTGACTCTGTTGCCTACCACCTACCCTGACCCTGCATGGACTTTGACTTTGTTCCCAGCCAGTACTCTGCTCCGCATATCACAGCCATCGCCCAGTCACATTTCACTCCTGCCTGCATCATTTCCTTCCCAGTCATTCATCAGAGACCTTCCAGCCATCCCTGTCTCTCTCCACCTGGAGTCACTCCTGGAGGTGGTGTTCACAACACCGGATCACTGCCCAAACGTAACATACTTCTTAGACTTCTGGCATTAGCATACAAACATTTCAAATTTTGGTTTTTTGTTTGTATTCTCATTCTGCTTTTTAATTAATAGAGATACGTTAGAATTTTTAGCTCGGGTGAGTTTTTAGTTACAGGCACTTGGACTACTTTTCTTATTATTGGAACCTCATTGTCTGGATGCCCTAATTCTATCTATTCTATTCTATCCTTTGAAGATACCTCCCTCCGAACCATGCGCTGCTGAGCAATTGTCTGCTTTCCCCTTTGTTCTAGTTTAAAAGCTGCTCTATCTCCTTTTTTTTGAAGGTTAGCGCCAGCAGTCTGGTTCCACCCTGGTTAAGGTGGAGCCCATCCCTTTGGAAGAGACTCCCCCTTCCCCAAAAGGTTCCCTAGTTCCTTACAAAACTGAATCCCTCTTCCTTGCACCATCGTCTCAACAACGCATTGAGACTCCGGAGCTCTGCCTGCCTCTGGTGACCTGGACGTGGAACAGGGAGCATTTCAGAGAATGCTACCCTGGAGGTTCTGGATTTACGTTTTCTACCTAAGAGCCTAAATTTGGCTTCCAGAAACTCCCTCCCACATTTTCCTACGTCGTTGGTGCCCACATGTACCACGACAGCTGGTTCTTCCCCAACACTGTCTAAAATCCTATCTGGATGATGCGTCAGGTCTGCCACCTTCACAGCAGGTAGGCATGTTACCAGTCGATCCTCGCCCACCAGCCACCCGGCTGACTACAGTCCTAATAACTGAATCACGA
This sequence comes from Rhinatrema bivittatum, assembly GCF_901001135.1. NCBI lineage: Eukaryota > Metazoa > Chordata > Amphibia > Gymnophiona > Rhinatrematidae > Rhinatrema > Rhinatrema bivittatum. Next base: position 212,137,627 of record NC_042623.1, read on the forward strand.
ACTATGACGGCCGACCTAACCCTTCCCTCCTGGGCAGTAGGCCTTGGAGACACATCCGTGGTGCGAAAGGAGAGCAGGTCCTTGCTACAGGATCCTTTCCTGCTGCACTAGGTTGATGTTCTCCGACCATGAGACCTTCTTCCTCCAAGGCAGCACCAGGGCTGCCAGTCTGAAGCTGGGACTTGGCTACTATGTCCCTGAAGGTCTCATCTATATACCTCTCTTGTCTGCCTCAGCTCCTCCAGGTCTGCCGCTCTAGCCTCCAGAGATTGGACTCGTTATCTGAGAAACAGGAGCTCTTTGCATCGCATGCACATGTACAATTTCTCACTGGTGGGAAAAAAATCATAAATGTGACACTCGATGCAAAAGACTGGGAAGCCTCCCTCTTGCTGCTGGACTGCTGCCTTCATCTCAAATTTGTTCAGTTCCTAGTTAAGTTTTAGGTTGCTATGGGAGTAGGAATGTGTCTAATTAGCGTCCTTTAAATGTATTCAACGGCAGGGGAGAAGAAAAGAGGGTTCGCACTCACAAAGCGGGGAGTAGCTGGCTTGTTACGGCGGTTACTACCCCAAACCAAATGTGCCTGATACTTCACTTTCGATGCATATCCAGCATGGCTCTCTGCTTCAACAGCATGGGAGAAGAAAAACAACCAATAAGGGCTGTATAACATAGTCTGGGTAAAACAAATAAGCATGGGTGTAGCTTGCTTATTGCGGCGGCTACTACCCCTAACTAATCAAGCTAGATATTTCACTTGGATGCAGCTCCATCACTGCTCTCTACATTAAAGGTGGGGGTGGAAGGGAAATAGAACCAAGAGCTAAGAGAAACAGATAAGTATGAGAGAAAAAAAATGTGTGAAGCTTGCTGGGCAGACTGGATGGGCCATTTGGTCGTCTTCTGCCGTCATTTCTATGTTTCTGTTTCTATATTAGTGAATTCACTATATGTCTAGTATTGGCCTAAAGGGGACTGATCAAACTCTCAATAAGGTGTGGGGAATTCGTGAAGTGAAATTAAATGATGCTCTGTGCAGGTTACCCCACTCGATTTCTGGTTTAGGCTTGTAACTGCCGCTCTGTGTAAGTTACCCCACTTGCTTTCTTGTTTAGGGTTGTAACTGCCACTCTGTGCAGGTTACCCCGCTCGCCTTCTTGTTTAGGATTGTGAAGGCATGGGGATTACTATGCTTAATTTGCTTACAAGATTTTTTCACAACTACAATGCTCTCTGCTTCAATTGGGGGGGGGAGGGGAATTGGATTCAGATGACAACCAATGCTGGCCCCTGACTTTTACGGTCCAGGATATTGATTCAGAGACATTAGCAAAAAAAAAAACCACAGAACTGTTTCTATGGCCAAGTCCAAAAGCAAAGCACATTCAAGCAGCATTGTCTAAATGAATTATTATTAATGCTGCTCACCCTGTAAAAATGTTGCTAGCAGTGATTTTATATGGGTTTGACAATTGCTTGGTTTTGGATTGTTAATATGTTACTACCCTTAACATAAGATTTGAGAGTAACCTGCACGGAGCAGCAGTTACTACCATAAGAAACTTGCTGGGCAGACTGGATGGACCATTTAGTCTTTTTTTGCCGTCATTACTATGTTACTGTGTAAGCTATCTGGGAATCATCTGTGTACTGCAGTCTTCAAATGTTGCGACAGATTTTCTGTTGGATTCGGGCCTGAACTTTGACTGGGCCACTTGGGGACATTCACTTTTTTTCTTGCAGAGCCAATCCGTTTGCAGCCAGGAGGCTCGGGTGCAGTTTAGCTTGCAGGCTCAGCTCCCTGTTTTCCTGGTGAAGTGAAAAAAAAAGAAATGAAGTTTAAAAAGAAATGAAGTTGAGTGCCAGTAAGCAGAGCACTGCTGTGTCTATTTTTGGGAGTGGAGACTGAGAGGCAGTGTCTCCATGACGCCCTGTGATTTCTGCAGTGTTGGAGTGCACATGGAGGTCAAGCATGGTGGCCCCAGCACTGCTTTGCCGGTGAAGAATGCAATGGTAACTCTGCAGGCTTTGTTTTATGCAGCAGCTGGGTCAGGAGTACAGATTGGCCCAGAGTAAGCATGGAGAAGACTCCCCTAATTGAGACTAGGTGGGGCTTGAGATCAGCAGCAGTAATGGAGGCAGGCCCCTCCTGTAACTTTAGGATCTGTAGTTTTTTGTCTGCGAGTAGCTCTGCAGACCTTATGCAGGAACTTCCCAGCTTATTTCCAGCAGAGCCAGAGTCTTGGCCACCACATAAAGGAATAATCAGTTTGGGGGCAGGGACGCTGCCTTACAGTGCTCTTCTATGCCATTTGTGTTATTTCATTCAGACTTTTGTCTGAAGCAGGAGTCTCCTGTAGTGAGCTATTCTCCTTTAGTGGCTATCTTCCCAGCTGTTGTGTCTGCTTCCCCCTCCCTTCTCCTTCCATTGTAGGCCCCAGAACCTTGGGGCTGGCTAAGATGCCCAGATGCGAGGTCAAATTGGATCATGATAAGTGTTCTGGAGATTGTCAGAGCTTCTGCATTTAAGCTCCGTTAGTCTAGAGCAGCGGTTCTCAACCAGTGTGTCGCCAAGCACACGCAGGTGTGTCGCCACACTTCCTGGTCCCCCGCTGGCCCAGCTGCTCCCCACCACCCGAGCAAAATAGGTCCTCCCGGGCAGAATGCGGCAGGACAGCTGGCGTCATCAGCACCGGCATGCTCTCTTCTCCCCCCCCCCCCCCCCCCCGCCATGGCCCGGAAGTGGTGAGCAACGGGTGCGTGCGTGAGAAAAAGAGACCATGCTAGTGCGGGCAGTGTCAGCCTGAAGAAGAGAAGAGAAGCTCGGAGAAAAACTAAGAACGTCAACCCCTGCGGCTGATGGGGCTCCTTTCTCTGCGAGGGCTGAAAGTGAAGGAGGTTGCTACTGCCTTTAGGATTGGAAATGGAGGAGGTTGGTGCTGGGGGGGGAGAGTGAGTGAATGAGCAAGCATATGTGTTTGAGGTGCTGTGTGTGTGTGTATATGAGTGAGACAGTATGTTTGTGAATGATTGAGAGCCTGTATATGTGAGAGTATGTGTGTGATTGAGAACCTGTGTGTGAGAAAGAACATGAATGGAAGTGCATGACTGAGAGCCTGTATGTGTAAGTTTGTGATTGAAAATCTGTTTGTGTGAAAGAGTATGTGTGTGTGATTGAGATCCTTTGTGTGTGAGAGAGATCATGTGTATGTATGATTAAGAGTCTGTGTGTATAAGTAAGAGAGACAGCATATGTGTCTGTGTGTGATTGAGAGCTGGTTTAGGTGACAGAGCATGTGAGTATGTGATTGAGAGACTGTGTGTAAATGAGAGAAAGAGAGAGAGCATGTGAATGAGTCTGTGTGTGATTGAAAGCCTGTGGGGCACATTTTAAAAAAATACGCGAGCGTGTACTTTTGTTCGTGCACCCAGCGCAAACAAGAGTACGCCAGATTTTAATAGATATGCGTGTAGCCGCGTGTATCTTTTAAAATCCGGGGTCGGCACGCGCAAGGGGGTGAACATTTGTGCACCTTGCACGCGCCGAGCCCTGCACGCGCTGCCCGTTCCCTCCGCCTCCCCCACCTTCCCCTACCTAACCCACCCCCCAGCCCTATCTAAAACCCCCCTACCTTTATTATAAAAGTTACACCTGCCCCGGCCGGCCGCCGGCACACGATTCCCCGGCCTGGGAGCAGTTTTGGAGGCCTCAGCCATGCCCCCGAAACGCCCCCGGGCCGGAACCACGCCCGCGGCCCCACCCCCTGAAGATGCGCCGCCGCGACATGCCCCCCCAGGAAAGCCCCGGGACTTATGCGCGTCCTGGGGCTTGCGCACACTGCCAAGCCTATTCAACATAGGCTCGGCGCGCGCAGGGGGAGCTTGGGGCAGGTTTAGGGGGGGGGGGGTACGCGCGTATCCCTTTGAAAATCTGCCCATGTGTAAGCGTGAAAAGACAGACAGTATGTGTGAAAATGTGTAATTAAGAGCCTATATAAGTGAGAGAGAAAAAGCATGTGTATATGAGTGATTGACAGCCAGTGTGAGAGAGAGAAAGGAGAAAGTTGCAAGCAAACCATCCCTCCTCCTGCTAATTCAAAACAATCTCAGGGCACCTGGATATCAAACGTTCCCAGGTATGCAGAGCAAAACATTTTTTGTATCCTTATTATTTTTCATTATTGGGCCTTTGTGTCTGCTATTTTGAAATATTTTATTGGTATCTAGAAATTTTTGAAATGAGTTTTTTATTGGATATTCCATTTATCAGCTGTTTCTAAATAATCTCTTCTTTTTGTTAGTATGGTTTTGCTGCTATTGATTTTATATTTCTTGATTTGTTTATAAGGACTGGTGATGTTTCTCTTTTTCTTTTGTTACACCGCATACAGAGACCCTGACTTGTTGCAGTTTCCAATTCAGTTTTTGTCTGCATGCTTCTAGTTATGCGTTTTGGGCTCTTTATTCTTTGTTAGGTGAGGGTCTGCACCTGTAACTGAGGTGAGGTTTTCTGCTGGTGTGTAGTTTCTGTGTAGGGCTCTATAGTAGCCTGGCTTGTTCCGTTTTCCTAATAGAAGGTGTATTGGTGTCTTAAGGCCTGGGGTAATATTTTCAGTGTTGCCTTTTCTTAGGTAAGGTGTTTACTGTTTGAGTACTGGAAATTGGTGCTGTTTTGGTATGGGATGTTTACTATTTATGCAATTTCTGTTCAGACAGAATATGTATCTTTCCCTTGTGTCATTCTTAACAACAGAAATAATACTGGGCCTTTTATTTTTTTATTTCCGCCATGAATTGTAAAAGCAAGTTTGCTTACCGTAAACGGTGTTTTCCATAGATAGCAGATGAATTAGCCATGCTGTCTGGGTACGTCTTCCGTGCCACTAGGTGGCGGAGCTCTCTAAGTCTAGCAAAGTCTTTTCAGCTAGGTGCTCCCTCTTATATCTTCTCTGATCCACCTCAGGCTCTTCAGTCAGTAATAAAGCAAGTGCAGTGTATGCTGGAACTGCCTGGGGAGGCGGGTAGGTTAGCATGGCTAATTCATCTGCTATCTACGGAAAACACCGTTTACGGTATGCAAACTTGCTTTTTTCACGTAGATAAGCAGCTGAATTAGTCATGCTGTCTGGGAGTCCCCAGCTGATGTATTGAGCATGAGAGAGTTAATTAAAGTGTAGCTCAATACAAAAGTTCATGGCGGACGGGTCCTATGAAGGTTATATGTGAGAGGAACGTGTGCTCTTCTGTAGGATAGTCCGGCCCATTATTGCGTCATCCTTTGCCTGTCTATACAAGCAGTAATGGGATGTGAAAGTATGTAGCGACAACCATGTTGCCGCTTTATAGATGTCAATGATCGGAACATCATGTAGATGAGCCATCGAGGCTGCTAGTGCACGTACTTGGTGCACTTTCGGAGTTGTAGGTAGCGTCTGTGAGCGTTGCTGGTAGCAGAATCGAATGCAATTGGAAATCCAGATGGATAGAGTTATTTTCGTTACTGGACGTCCTTGTGCATTCAGATTGAAGGAAAGAAAAAGTTGAGATGGTCTGGTAGGTGAATGGGTGGGCTGCTTATAGTAGGCAAGTGCACGCTTGCAGTCCAAAGTGTGGAGTTTTTTCTCATTATTATTTGCATGAGGTTTTGGCTGAAAAATGGGTAAGGTTATGGTTTGGTTGATGTGGAAACTGGAAATCACCTTTGGTAGGAATTTGGGGTGAGTTCACAAAGTCACCTTGTCATGGTAAAATTGAAGATAAGGGGGGTAGTGGACTTAAGGTCTGTAATTCACTAACCCGTCGTGCAGAAGTTAAAGCTACTAGAAAGAGTACTTTCCATGACAAGTATCGGAGATGACAAGTGTCTAATGGTTCAAAAGGTGGAAGCATTAGTTGTTCAATGACAATACTAACATCCCATGGTACTGGTGGTTTCTGTAAAGGTGGACGTAGGCGTAAGGCACCCTTCATGAATCTGGATACTAATTCATGACATGAGATGGGGTTTCCGTTGAGAGGTTTGTGATAAGCTGCTATAGCGCTTAAATGGACCTGAAGTGATGATGTCGCAAGGCCTCTCATGTAGAGCAAGTGGAGGTAGGACAGAAGTTGCTCAGGTGAACAAGATAAAGGGTCAAGATCCCTGTGGAACACCAGGCAGCGTGGCGGTTCCATTTTCTATTGTAATTAACTCTTGTGGACTGTTTCCTAGAAGACAGTACGATATCCTGAAAATCAGGTGAAATGTCTAGGTGTTGGTATGCGATCCGTTCAATCTCCACGCCGTGAGGTGTAGGGACGAGTGAAGCGGGTGAAGAAGAGATCCCTTGTCCTGGGTGAGTAGTTGGGGGCTGCTGCCCAGGGGTATGGGGTCGCAAATTGATAGGTGCAATAGGTAGCTGTACCAGGGTTGTCTGGGCCACACTGGTGCTATTAGAATTAAATCCGCTCGGTCTTCTATGCATCTCTGGATCATACGAGATATGAGCAGAATCGGAGGGAATGCATAAAGGAGGTCGTGAGACCAACTCACCAGAAAGGCGTCCGGAGCGAGTTGATGAGGGCTCGGGCAGACTGAACAGAGACTGTTGTTCTCTGTTGCAAAGAGGTCTATGGTAGGGAGACCCCATACAGAGAAGATTTGTTCAACTACTGCCTGGTCTAGTTCCCATTTGTGGGATGAAAAATTCTGCTGTGCTTGTCCGCTATGGAGTTTTGGATGCCGGGCAGATAAGTTGCTTGAAGAGAAATGTATCTTTGGTGAGCCCATTCCAAGATCAGGACAGTTTCTTTGCAAAGGTTCCAAGAACCGGACCCTCCTTCCTTGTTTATGTAGAACATTGTTGCCTGGTTGTCTGTGTGAATCATTACTATCTTCCCTCGTAAAGATTCTTTGAAAGCTCGAAGGGCATTTCTCACTGCTTTAAGTTCTAGGAAGTGTGTGTGTTGTGTCCTTTCGTACACAGTCCATGGATCTTGAGTCGTTAAGTGGTCCAGATGAGCTCCCCAACCTTTGGGGGACGCATCCATGGTATTATCTGATGACGAAGGGGGTCATAGGGGCGAGCCCGTCTGTAGTGTTGACTGAGAAAGCCACCACTGGAGGTCTTTTTTCATACTGTTTGTCAAGGTAATTGGGGTAGACAGTGGATGAAGGAATTGGATCTATTGTGATTTTAGGCCCCATTGCAGGCAACGCATATGTAGGCATGTGAGGGACAACATATATGGCTGCTGCCATGTGTCCTAGCACAGTTAGTATCTGGTGAGCTGTTGCGGATGTGCTATGTAGTAGATCTGTAGCCAGAGAGGAGAGGGCTAGAGCTCTCGGATGAGGGAGGAAAGCTTTGTCCTGAATTGTGTCTATGAAGGCGCCTAAGAATTGCAAAGTCTGAGTAGGCTCTAGGTTCGACTTTTCGTAATTGATGAGAAGATCTAGGTTGTCAAGGCAAGAAATTGAGAGGAGAAGATTGGATCTCAGTAAGTCTCGATTGGGTGCTACTAGAAGCCAATCGTCCAGATAAGGGAATATCTGCACCTCCTGACGATGAAGGTGTGCCACCGCCACTGCGAGGCATTTGGTAAAAACTCTGAGGGCAGAAGAAAGGCCAAAATGAAGGACTTTGTATTGAAAGTGCTGGTTGTCCACTTGGAAGCATAGGTACCGCCAGGAACTGGGGTGCATTGGGATATGTGCATACGCATCCTTCAGATCTAACGAATACATTCAATCCCCTGATTGAAGATGGGGAAGGATGGATTTGAGTGAAGTCATTTTGAATTTCTCCCTGTAGAGGTGTTTGTTGAAGGATCGTAGATCCAAGACTGGACGCAGACCTCCCGATTTCTTGGGAATTAGGAAATATTGGGAATAGAATCCCTGATGGAATCCTTCGGAAGGTAATTTCTGAATGCAAATGTTGTGCAAAAGCATTTGACGTTCTTTCAACAGAGGTTTTTTGTGAGATGTTAATTGCCTCTGTGGAACCCAATGAGGAAGGGTCGGGATGGAGGAAAAGTAAAGGGTGTAACCCTGGCGTATGATTGTAAGGACCCACTGATCCGTGGTTATATGATTCCAGGCTGGTAGATATTTGGTTAATCTGCATCCCACAGGAGAGGGTTGTGACGGTGGCGAAGGTAGGTTCAAAATCTGGATTGAGGCTTTGCGGGTGGAGGATCCGCCTGCTGTCGTGGTGGACGGGCAGCTCTTGCACGTTGACGTGGTTCTTGAGATTGATAGGGAGGTTGGCGAGGCTGCTGGTAGGTTTGAGGCTTAAAGTATGAAAAGGGCTTAAAAGCTTTAAATGGGACCCTTCTGTAGTTTGGCGAGGACGTATAAGGATGCCTTGAGGTCAATGTGAGGAGTGGTCAAGGAAAGGACGGCCATCTTTTGTTCCTTGAGCTTAGCTACCGTTTCAGTAAATTTTCTCCAAACAAATTTTCGGGACGACAGGGTAGATTCGCCAATTTTTCATGGACATCGTCCCATATGGCGCTGGATCGCAATCATGCCAAGCGCCTCGCTGCAACTGCGTTCGCTGAAGATTTTGAGGAAATATCAAATCCCATCATAAATTATGATATTGAAGAGGAAGGATGACATCCGGTGAAGCTTGTTGCATGGACAATTTCAATGCCTGGAGATTCTCAAACAGGAATTGGGTTATGTAGAATTGATGATTCTGGATGCATGCATTCAACATCATGGACTGGAAGATTTTCTTTGCAAAATCATCCAGTGACTTTTGGTCCCGGTGTGGTGGGGTATTAGCATGAATTCTTGATTTTATGGCTTTTTGCATTGCAGATTCAACTATCACGGAATTATGAGGTAGTTGAACCGACGTATGAAAGGAGGAATCTTTCATCCGGTATTTTAAGTCAATTTTCCTTGATGTAGGAGGACTGGTCAGTGGTGTGTCCCAGGATTTTTCCATCAGAGATGTTAATACCGGGTGCTGCGGGAGGGCCACAGGTTCTGTAGGAGCGTCAAAAATCTTCAATATGCCAAGCATTTCTTGGCAGGGATCAGGAAGTTGACGTGTTTCTACATTCAAGAGTTGTCCGACTTTTTCAATAAACTGCGAATACGTCAGGTCTTCTGGAGGTGAAGACTGTTCTGGAGGAACCTCTGCCGGGTCAGAGGGGTAGCCCGTAGATAAGGTATCTGTTAAGTCGTGTGTTGGAGATGGTGGTTGAGTGAAAGGGATCTTTGGTGCTGGTCCTGGAATGACTGGCTCCACTGCAGGTTGTGGTGCATCCACAGGTACTGAAGGTGGAAGTTGAGATTGTTCTACTGACTGTAAAAACTGAATCAGTATGGTTGTGATTTGGTTCATAGCCTGTGTAGCCAAGCCTGAAGTGGAAGGCGTTGGCACAGGTTGAGATGGAGTGGGACAAAGCCCTTCTTGCAGCGGCCGCCGTTTCTGTGGAGGTGGTTTCAATGGTAGACGTTGTGGAATATCTAAAGGTTGTTCAGGAGCCAGAGGCACTTCCGATGGAAGGGAAGTAGAAGACATCTCTTCCGGTGAAGAAGAAGTGAAAGATGAACGAAATGGTGAAATATCTCTGTCCAGATCCCCCATTGATGATAGCGATGCTTCCCGAGGCCTCTTATGGCCGGAATGGTACATTTTGTGTTGACTGAGAGGTGTCTGCGTCGGTTGTGCACCGATGCGCATCTTCTGCGTTGGTGAGTCGAGGGTGTGTTGCAGTGGCGCTCCTGCGTTGATGCGCCGAATGCTTAGACGACGCACTGGCATGAAAAAGCTTCGGCGCAGAATCCTCTTTGCGCCGGTGCGTCGACCGCTTGGCTTTGCTTCGATGAGTCGACGCTTTGAAGCAGTTTCAACGCATCTGTCCTCTAGGAGTGGATGCGTCGATGAGGCATGCGGCCACGATGCCGACGCATCGCCTGCTCCAAGCTCCAATCCCAGCCGGGAGAGCAACTGTGGATGTCCTGATGAGGGAGGGTCAACAGAAGAAGCCGTCCTTGATGAGTGAGTGGCTCTCTTTCTTGTTGGGCCTGGGGAGGATCGCACCAAGGCCTCAGAAGGGGGCATAAGAACCCGAAGCAGATAGTTGTAGCTCCTGAATTTTTGCAGCCTGCTGATGCTGGGCGCGTGGGGACATGAGTCCGCAATCCGCACAATTTAACTGCTCATGGGATGCTCCCAGACAGATATAACACAGCCTGTGGCCGACATAATTTTGCCACAGGAGCAAAATTTAAACCCAGGACATGTCTGCTGATGATTTTCTGACCAAACCTTTAAGTTTAAGTAGATTTTCTTTTCTTCACAAAGTTCTCTCACAGGAGAGCAGAGTTCCATGTGCCAAATGTCGTGCGGAAAAAAACTGACTGAGGAGCCTGAGATGGATCAGAGAAGTTTTAAGAGGGAGCATCTAGCTGAAAGACTTTGCTAGACTTTGAGAGCTCCGCCACCTAGTGGCACGGAAGACGTACCCAGACAGCATGGCTAATTCAGCTGCTTATCTACGTGAAAATGAGCAGTGTGTCACACTTATGAGCGTAGTCTGTCAGGTGTGTCACGATGGGAAAAAGGTTGAGAACCACTGGTCTAGAGGACTGGGACAGTGATGCTGAGGGAGGGGATGTAGAGGAAGGGAGTTTCCAGCAGCTGAGGGTAGTGATCCACCGATGGTACACCACTTCAAAAGGGAAGCTTTACCATTAGTGATCACACAGGTACTGATAGCTTTGAATATAGTGGAGGAGCAGACAGAAGACAGAAAAAGGCAGGATATCCCATCCTGGAAGGACTGAGGAAACCTATTAGGACCTTGATATCGGCAGAGTGGGATACTCTAGAGGCCAGATTAAACGAGGGAAGAGTGACGAGTAAGTTAGACCCTCTGTCTACTGCAGAAATAAAGAAGATTAAGGTCCCTAAGGTAGATGTTTTGGTTTTGGCAGTGTCATAGAAGACCACAATTCCAATGAAGGGTGGCACAACTGAAGGATTTGCAGGATAGGAAGATTACGGCACTGTTTAAGCAGGTATCAATAGGTTCAGGGCCTGTTTGCACTGAGCTCAGCAGCTCCCCATGGGGAAACAGGAAGGGAGCAGTGTGGATCCCAAGGAGGCTGCATGTGTGGAAGCAGGATTTGCCTTCATAGCAAATGCTCTCTGTGACCTTAGAACTTTGGCGAGGATGGTGTCAGTGGTTTGGGCAAGGAGGTTGCTAAGTCTTCGGAACTGGAAAGCGGATGCTGCTTCTAAGGCATGCCTGAGTAAGCGCCCATCCCAAGGGCAGCTTCTCTTTGGAGACAATCTCAAGAAACTGGTGTAGGACCTGGGATAAATGAAGTCCCAGAAGTTGCCGGAAGATAGGCCCCAAAGAGATTGGGGTGGGAGGTGGTTCACATGCAGAGGCCAGTAAATCCAAGTTCAGACACAAGGCAGTATTGCCTGGGGAAAGGGGCCTCTTTGCAGAGAAAAAGGTTCTTCAGAAATTCTTAGCCCTTGCGTGGAGATATGGGTGAAAGAGATGAAGGGACTAAGCTAGGCCAAGCACCAAGTGTTGCGCCAGAAGTGGACCCTTGGGCCAAGGTGGGGTTGATGCAACCCGAAGGTAAGGACAGACGGGTGCCCACTGTCGGCTGACAGAGTGGGATGATAGACAGAGGCCGCTGAAGCTTCACCAATACCAACCCTAGTTTCCCGCGGGTTGAGCCTTTGGGTGCCGGGGTCGGCTGGACGAAGTAGAGATCGAGTTCAGCCCAGAGAAAGCAGATGAAAGATGGTACAGTCTTACTCTGGACAAGGTAGTGTCTTGGAAACTCGGGCGCCAATGGAAAAGAGGCAGACAGGGGGCGCCCGAGCAAGAGCAGGCCGAAGCCTGAATAGACCACATCCAGGGAGTAAGCCGGAGATGCATCGAGGAACAGGCTTGAGTCAGGGCTGGCAGCAATCCGGAGGCAGTGGCAAGAAAGGCTGAGGTCTGATCACGGAGAGAGACAAGCGTACTCAAACAATGCAGAGGTCTGGGTCTGGAGATAGGCAGTAGTGTAGTCAAACAATACAGACGTCTGGGTCTGGAGATAGGCAGTAGCATAGTCAGGCGAAGCAGAGGTCTGGGTCTGGAGATAGGCAGTAGCATAGTCAGGCGAAGCAGAGGTCTGGGCTTGGAAAGTCAATGGCGTGGTCAGGCGAAGCAGAGGTCTGGGCTTGGAGTCAATGGTGTGGTCAGGGGAAACAGAGGTCCGGGCTTGGAGAGAGTCGATGGCGGGGTCAGGCGAAGGAGAGTCAAAGTCCGTGTAGGCAAACTGAGGAATGGAGCAAGGCAGGAACAAGGAGACAGGAACCAGGAACAGGAACGCAGGGATGAGATGAATCTCTAGAGGCAACGAGTACTCGACCAGTCAGAAGACCTGTTACAAAGGCAATGCTAGGGAGCGGAGCCTGCGCTTAAGTACTGTAGCTGTGTTGACATCATCATCCGGGGCCGCGGCTAGGTTCCCCTCGGTCCCTACTTAAACATCAATGGTGCGCGCGCACCTAGGGAGGGGCGCGGTGCCAAGTAGCAGCGTCTCTCCTCGGGCCACGCGGAGAGGCCCATGAGAAATGGTGGCTGGACCGGGAACGCTATAGACTGCAGCTGGGCCGGAGGCACCGGGGGAGGCCCGAGGACGGAGCTGACGGCCCACCGCTGCCAGCGAGGAGGAACCAGGAGCTGGAGTCACTGTAGAATGGTGATGGGGCAGTGCCGTGGGTCTGCTGCTGGCACCGTAACAGTACCCCCCTTTACGCCCCCCCTTGGAGGTCGGGGTTTGCCCGGATGGGCACAATGAAAGTTCAGGAGGATGGTTTTGTCCAGGATGTTTTGAACTGGTTCCCATGAATTTTCTTCGGGTTCATAACCCTCCCAAGAAAGGAGGTGTTCCCATCGGCAGCCTCTACGGCGGACGTTGAGGACTTCATGTACCTTGTAGGTCGTATCAGTCTCAGCCACCAATGGAGGTGGATCAGGAGCCTTTCGAGAAGGCCAGGACAAGACCACAGGTTTTAGAAGAGATACGTGGAATGTATTATGTATTCCCAGTGTAAGAGGCAGCCGAAGCTGGTATGTAACTGGTCCAATGCGTCGGGTGACCGTAAAAGGTCCGACGTACCATGGGGCGAACCTTTGAGAAGGTATTTTGAGTCGTATATACCGAGTGCTCAACCGGACTTTCTGGCCAGGAAGGATTTCAGGAGCCGAGTGTCGGTAACTGTCAACAGTTCTCTTGGCCCGGGAAACGGCTTGACGTAAGCGAAGATTCATCTGTTCCATAAAGCCTTGAGGAACGGTACTGACATTGGTATGGGCAGTGGTGGTCATGGTTGCTTTCCACAGATGATGGAGAACGGTGAAGTGCCTGTAGCAGTGGCAATGTGGGAGTTGTGAGAAAACTCCGCCCAAGGGAGAAGTTCAGACCAATTGTCTTGGCGGTCATTGATGTAAGCGCGCAGGAAGGCCTTTAAAGAGCAATTCATTCGCTCGGCTTCTCCGTTGGCTTGGGGTTGGTAAGCAGTTGTTAGACTGATGTTGATGCCGAATTTTCGACAAAGAGCATGCCAGTATCTAGCAACAAATTGTGGACCTCTATCAGAGACAATGTCCTTGGGTAGGCCATGTAATCTGAAGATGTAACAGAAGAATAGGCGTGCTAGTTCAGGAGCAGATGGTAGGTCCGGTAGAGGGATGAAATAGGCCATTTTTACCCATATAAACGGTATGGCCCTTAGATGGAGGCAAGTCCACGATGAAATCTGTAGACAAGTGGGACCACGGTTCCTCAGGAACTGGAAATGGCTGAAGTAAACCCCAAGGTCAACTGACCGGGGGCTTCTGTTGTGCACAAATATTACAGGATTCGACGTATGCTTTAGCATCAGAGACCACAGTGGGCCACCAGAAGAACCGCTGGAGCAGCACCAAGGTTCGTGCTTGCCCTGGGTGACCAGCAAACTTAGAATCGTGCACTCAGCAGAGGACTCTTTTTCGGAGTCATCGGGGCACGACAGTCTTCTCAGTAGGGAATGGGTGAGTAGCAGATAGGCAAATACAAGCTGGGTCTATTTTGTGATGGGGTTCTTCCGGGGTGTCTTCAGGCTCTAAGGAGAGTGATAGGACATCTGCCCAGAGGTTTTTCTCAGCTGGACGGTAGTGAAGCTCAAAATTGAACCTGGAAAAGAATAGGGCCCATCGGGCCTGACGGGTGTTGAGACACTGGGCATGACTCAAATGTTCCAGGTTCATGTGGTCAGTGAGTTATTATTTGTGATAATTGTGGGTGGATCCCTTGGGCCGGTGGCAGATGACCACGCCCCCGGGGGAAGATCCCAAGAGGGGCTACCGGTCAGGCTCAGAGTTGGGAGACAGACACACACTAGATCTTTTATTAAACTGTATAGTGGACCACCAGAGGTGGCAGTAGTGAGCTGGAAGAGCCCGGCTGGGCTGTAGTCCTTCAGGCACTGGAACAGCGATCCCAGGATGGCTGAGCTGTAGAAAAATTGAGTATAGTGAGTAGGCAGAGTATGCAGAGTTCAGGAACAGAACCTTGATGGTAACACTCACACAATAATCTCTTGAAGCAGCTCAGAGGCTGGAATGAAGTAGGCCCTCGAGGAGCGAGTACCTGGTTCCAGGGAAAGCTCTGAGAGAGAGATGGTAACTCACTGGTGTTATAGGCAGCGGTGACTTCCTGGCAGAAGTTGTATTCGGTAGCAGGTCCGGGAACGTGGGCCCTCGAGGAGCGAGTACCGGTTCCAGACTGCAACCTGAAAAGCAAGAGAGAAAGCGAGGCCCCTGAGGAGCGGGTACCCCTGGTAAAGTCCGAGGAGGCAGAGTAGCAAGGTATGCAGAGTGTGAATCCCATCCGCAGCGATACCTGGAGGAATCCCCTTGCTAACTCGAATAGCTAGCAAAAACGAAGACCTTAAGTATCCAGTGAGGATGACGTCATCTCAGGGGGACGCCCCTGAGGTTCGCACCACAGCTGGTACTTGAGTCGGGGCCACGCTGTGCGCGCGCCCTTAGGCTTCAGGAGAACATGACAGAAGGCAGCATCTAGCCAGTCCGAAGACGCCGGAGGAGGTCGGCAAGATGACGCCGCAGCAGGCAAACTTCCATCAACCAAAGCGAGAGTCACAAAAGAGGTAAGGTGGGCGGAGTGGAGACGTCGGGCAGCAAAGGTCGCAACAGTGAATGATGAATTTGTGTTGCGCACCCTCTAGCCACGGGCGCCATTCTAGAGTAGAACGAACATGGGACTGTAGAACTGGAAGCAGTGCGTTGGCTCAGGACCGCCCCAGCCCCAATCGCGGAGGCGTCCAC
Organism: Rhinatrema bivittatum; assembly: GCF_901001135.1. Lineage (NCBI taxonomy): Eukaryota > Metazoa > Chordata > Amphibia > Gymnophiona > Rhinatrematidae > Rhinatrema > Rhinatrema bivittatum. Next base: position 212,152,978 of record NC_042623.1, read on the forward strand.
TTCCACTAGAAATGGATGGTTCGGGTCTGGGTGATGTAGACAAGACCCCGCCTGGAAGGCTTCCTTAAGGCGGTGGAAGGCTGAGATGGCTTCCGGTGTCCAATTTAGTCTTGGCCCTTACTAGTCAAAGCAGAGGGGCAGCCAAAATGGAATAAAATGACGATAGTAATTTAGAAATCCCAGGAAGCGCTGTAGGGCCTTAAGACCCACGGGGTTGCAGCCAATCCCGGATTCCTTTCAACTTAGCAGGGTCCATGAAGAATCCTTTTTGGGAGATAATGTATCCGAGGAAAGGCAGACTGGATTTCTCGAATAAGCACTTATCCAACTTCGCAAATAAGTGATTCTCGCGAAGACGTTGGAGGACGGTACGGACATCAGTGCAGTGTGTGGCCAAATCCTTAGAAAAGACAAGGATATCATCCGAGAACGGCATAACCTTGGTATACAGCCAATCTCTGAAAATTTTGTTCATTTGTTGGAAAACTGTGGGCACGTTACAGAGACCAAAGGGCATCACCAGGTATTTGTAATGCCCGTCTCAGGTGTTAAAGGTGGTCTTCCAAATGTCATTGGAACGGATCCATACCAAGTTATACGTACCGCGTAAATCCAACTTAGTGAATATAGATGCTCCATGCAAGTGATTGAATAATTCCAAGATCAGCAGCAGAGGGCACGTGTCTTTACGGTAATGGAGTTTAGGCCGCGATAGTCAATACACGGCCTGAGCGATCCATCCTTCTTGGTCACAAAAAAGAATCCTGCCCCGGCAGGAGAGGTAGAGGGGCGGATAAATCCTTTCGCAAGATTTTCTTGAATGTACTCTGTCATAGCCTTTGTTTCTGGGAGACAGAGGATAGGTGTGCCTTCGCGGAGGTGTGGTCCCAGGAAGGAGGTCTATGGGACAATTGAACGTCCGAAGAGGTGGGAGGTGTGCTTTTTGCTTGGAAAATACATCATTCGAAATTACAAAAATATATATTTTTGTAATTTTGAGCTTTTATAATTTGATAATCTTTGTTCTTTTAAATTTAAATCTTTATTTACATTTGTTTTTTATTTAGTTATGTAAACCGTTTTGATTAAACACTGTTTGTAAAGACGGTATACAAACACTTTTAAATAAATAAATAAATAAATAATGAGCGGGTATACCTGACGAAGTGCCAGGTGGCGGTACCACTTTCTGTAGACAGGACTGGTGGCAGGCAGGGCCCCCTCCACCAGTTGCAGTGAACCTCAATCAAATTGGGGAGAGTGTCGTTGGAGCCAGGGGAGTCCTAAGACTACCGGATGGATGGATTTTTCCAATACCAACAGTTCAAGTTCTTCCGTATGCAGGGCGCCAGTGCGTAATTGAACTGGCTCAGTAGTGAGGAATATTCGGCTGGGTAACGGTTCCCCATAAATAGAAACTATGCACAAGGAGGTCTCCAGAGGACAGGTTTTTATACCCAGGAGTTGAACTAGATCCTTGAGGATGAAATTACCTTCTGCTCCGGAATCCACCAGAGCAAGAACTGGGAAGGACCGGGAATCCCATATCAGGGTGACCGGTACAGACAATTGAGGGGCCAGAGAAGTTGCGCCCAAGTTCAGGACCCCTACCGAACTTAGGCGGGGAAGTTTCCCGGACGGACAGGGCAGGCCTGTAGATGGTGGCCAATTGCTCCGCAATACACATACAGACCAGTTTGTCTCCAACAGAGGCGCTCTTCTGGGGTCAGTCGCCTGCGGCCCAACTGCATGGGCTCTTCCGTCTTGGCCACAATGGAGACCCTACTCGGGGCAGGGCTGGTGGTCAGTGGCGAATGGGATCGAACCCGAGAGGGCTTCTTGGGCATTCAACTCTCCCGGTGACGCTCTTGGATACTATGTTCGATTCGGCCTGTCAAGTGTATAAGGTCCTCGAGAGAGGAAGGGAGAGCTCCCTTGCAGCCAACTCATCCTTCAGCTGCGAGGAAAGTCCATCCAGGTAGATAGCTCGTAGATAGTCTTCCTGCCAGGTGAGCTCGGAAGCCAATGGTATAGTCGAAAACACTTCTTTGACCTTGATGAAAATGTAACAAGCTGGTGCTTGCCACGCCATGCCGCCACAAACTGAGATAACTCCCTTAGGAGTGAGTCTGATCGTTCCCATAAGGGCGAAGCCCAGGCCAGCACCTTCCCTTCCAGATGAGACAAGACTAAGGTGACTTTGGTCAATTCGTCCTGGAAGACAGAAGGCTGCAGAGCGAATTGCATATAGCATTGTTTGATAAACCCTCTGCAAAGCTTGGAGTCACCGTTGAAGCATGGGGGCGCTGGCAGGTCCAGCAGGGCTCGAGGCATCGATGATGATGGCTGTGGATGAGGAGGAGCTGGTGTAGGAACCGGATTGCTGGTGAGGGCATCAAGCCGGGCAGGGAGACAATTGATGGATGAGGCCAGTGCCTCAAACTGGAGGGCACGTGGCTCCACCAAGTCCATGGCCTTTGCAACCAGTTGTGCCAGAAGTGGACCCTTAGGCTGAGGTGGGGTTGACGCAACCCGTAGGTAAGGACCTACGGGTCCTCACTGTCGGCAGGCGGAGTGGGATGATAAACAGAGGCTGCTGGAGCTTCACCAATATCAGCCCTCGTTCCCTATGGGTTGAGCCTTTGGGTGGCGGGACTTAGGTGGGCCTCTGTATGTAGTCGAAGCAGAGATCGGGGTCCAGAGACAGCAGATGAAAGATGGTACAGTCTTACTCTGGACAAGGTATTGTCCTGGAAACTTGGGCACCAATGGAACGGAGGCAGACAGGGGGTGCCCGAGCAAGAGCAGCCTGAAGCCTGAATAAACCACATCCAGGTAGTAAGCCGGAGAGGTGTCGAGGAACAGGCTTGAGTCAGGGCTGGCGGCAATCCGGAGGCAGTGGCAAGAAAGGCTGAGGTCTGATCACGGAGAGAGACAAGCGTACTCAAACAATGCAGAGCTCTGGGTCTGGAGATAGGCAGTAGTGTAGTCAAACAATGCAGAGGTCTTGGGCTGGAGATAGGCAGTAGCGTAGTCAGGCGAAGCAGAGGTCCGGGCTTGGAGAGAGTCAATGGCATGGTCAGGCGAAGCAGAGTCAAAGTCCACATAGGCAATCCGAAGAATGGAGCAAGACAGGAAACAGGGATGAGATGAATCCTAGAGGCAACAAGTACTTGACCAGCGAGACCTGTTGTAAAGGCAAAGCTAGGAAGCGGAGCCTGCGCTTAAATACTGTAGCTGTGTTGACATCATCAGCTGGGGCTGTGGCTAGGTTCCCGCCGAGTAGCAGTGTCTCTCAGTGGGCCACGCGGAGAGGCCCGACGAGAAGTGGTGGCTGGACCAGGAATGCCAGGGACTGTGGCTGGGCCGGAGGCACCGGGGGAGGCCCGAAGACAGAGCTGACTGCCCACCGCCACCAGGGAGGAGGAACCAGGAGCTGGAGTCACTGTAGAAAAGTGAAAGGGCCGTACAGCGGGTCTGGTGCGGACAGCACGCGTAACACAAAGTCCAGGATCACACTAAAACTAGCCCTAGACTTGCCATACTCTGTTAAACCAAAGGTCCATCAAGCCCATTATCCTGTTTCCAACAGTGGCCAAGCCAGGAAAAAAGTACCTGGCAGGATCCCAAGGGGTAGATAGATTCCAAGCTGTTTATCCCAAGAATAAGCAGTGGATTTCTGTAACTCTTCCTTAATAATGGTTTATGGCTAAGATTTTATGAAGAACCTCTTCTTTCTCCAAACCTTTTTTAAATGCAGCTAGACTAATAGCTTTCACCACATCCTCTGGTAACGAATGCCTGAGCTTTATTGTGTGATGAGTAAAAAAAAATTTCTCCCATCTCTAATTCAATCCTAATCTGGCCCCCATGAGCTAAGCACTGGGGTATCTTAATTTAGGACTGGCAAACACGACCCTCCCTGCCCATGAACTCCAAAGTCAGCGCTACCTTCTGCCCTTGAACCATCCTCCCCCCCTCTTCTCTCGAAGTCACTTTGTGCTATCAAAGGTTTTTAGTTTAAGTGCACAAATCATATTTTATGAAACCACGTCAAATTGGGACTGTTATAAGGCAAAGCGCACGTTTATTTAGCTCCTCCTCCATTTATATGCCATCAGCTTATTGCACTCACGTTACCTCTTTTTTAGCACAGGTATACGCACGTGTTCTAAAATTTAGCACACGCTTTCACTCACGCTTTATTACAGTGACTGTAGGTAGAGATTTAGGCTTGCGGTCCTGCCCAGGTAGAAAAGAGCAGGGAGGCATTTCCGCCCTTCTCTGCAAAGAAACGGGGAGTTAATTTCTGAGACGCATTTGAGGCTCCCCTATAGAGCCCCAACACATAACTAGGACACTAAGGCGCCAAGTCAACCCAGCGGCCGCCCTCTTACGCCTGAACCGGAACGAGAACTTTCCCTCTCTCGCGTAGTGAGGGGGCGCGCGAGCGCTTCCCCACCTGACGTGCCTGGCGCAGGCGCACTGAGCGCACAAAGGGCCGCTCCCTCGTGACCTTTTTCCGTCGCGCTGCGTCAGTTCCCGGTCTCTGTCAGCGTTAGCAGCGGCGGTGGTGGTTCTGGAGCTGAGGAGAGGGGATGGCACTGTGGAGGCTCCCGGGCCTGCTTCTCCTCCTGGCTCTCTCAGGCACCCTGTGCGGGGCCGACAACGGCCTGCCCACCAAGAAGCTGAAGATGCAGTACGCCGCGGGGCCGCTGCTCAAGTTCCAAATCTGGTGAGTGGCGAAGGCCCCCGAGCGATCGCGCCGCCCTTCCCGTGCTCCCGTCCTTACTTGTCTCTCCTTGACAACTGGCGGGTGTAGGCGCCGCTCGTGCCTCGCACGGCTCTGGGTAAAGCTGAGGCCTTACACAGTGCTGTACGGGCTTTGCCCTGTGGTGGTCAGGCTGTGTGCGGGGGAGCAGGGGACCTGTTTTCCGTTCTTTGAATCTTTCGACCCAGGACGCATTTTTTAAAATATAAAAATTAAAGTTAGTTAATAATCCTCCTCCCTCCCTCCCCATTTTTATTTTTTAAACACTGGGTTATCTTACAAATGTGTTACGGTTTTCATGACACTCATGACGACTAGCTGTCTTCTCTTTCGTTTCCTGCCCAGGGATGCTACAACTTTGCGTTTCCTTCGCTGCTTTTTTTTTTTTTTCACCTGTTGTTGAAGCGGCCTCCTTGTCGAGGTTGATGCAAACATTGCAGCATTCCTGATTATGAAATGATTACCTTATTTTAGTTTTGCGCTCATCTTTAGAGTTAAAAATGGACGTGGCCTAGCGTGTAGCAGATGGACTCAAGACCAATGGGTATAGTGTGTTCCTGATAGCAGTTGGAGACTGAGTCAGATTTCAATTTGACGTCATCCCTAGTATATATACCCCTGCAGGAAGCTCTTAAGTATTTCTCCGTCTCCATAGCAGTTCGGGACTCTATACATGCTTGCACAGCGTTAGAGTATTTTAACCAAAGGAAATGCAAAACATAGAATAAATCTTACCTCTACAGACTAACCCGCTCTCCTGCGGTGAAAACTATGGGTCCCTCCCCCAGTTGAGAATTCCTGAGGTGATTTCTGCGATCCCACAAAGGTAGGCCTCGGTCCGGCAGCCGATTCCCGGCGTGGACTTAGCCCCCGTCAACGGGTGCGGCTGAGAGGCAGCGGGTGCAACTTCGAGCGCGGTAGTGAAGGTACCTTTCCCTTTCCCTCCGCAGCTGGAGACTGCACGGAACGAGACTGGGAAACACCAAGACAAGGTAAGGTCTCTGAGGCTTGAATAGCCGCACAGATCGCCAGCGCTACCGGGTTGATCAGCCCTGTCCGGGCTAGACTCCGGTACGAGGGTCCTCCCACGTGGAGACCCTCCGAAGGGGTCACCATATTGCTTGCGTGGTCGCAGATGCCATTTTCCCTTGATCGCAGCCCTGTCCGCTGATCCAATCCGTGCGCACAGCGAGCATGAGTGCCGGGCGCACAGCCATTTGCTCAACTGTTCTGGGCGCATAAGTTAAATCTGTGTGCACAGCGGCGTGCGCGTCTTATTGAGCGCACATCCGACCTACACGCACAACTTCGCGGCTGTAGCACATAACTAAGCCTCTCGGCGTACGCTTGAACGCACAAACTGGGGGTTTCTGCAATTTTACACGCACAAGCCATGGCGCCACCGGACAAGAAGTTCAAGGCTCAGGTTCTCGCCCAGCATGCCACATAAGAGCTGCGCAGCCCAAAAAGGCCATGGCTCTGTGTCTACAGTGCGAGGAGGCCCTGGGTGAACCAGGCCAAGGTTCTCCCCAGCCAGTACTAGGATCCAGATCCACCGACAGTATACCGGACCTCTCTACCCCCAACGGGAACCTCCTTCAAATGGGGCTCCCCAGGGACACAGCACCTCTCAGTTTAGATCCAGCATCTTTCTCCTGGGTAGAATTCTTCAAAGGCCTACATACCTTTGTCCACATGCAACCGGTGCCACCAATGCCACAGCCTTCCCCAGAGGATCTTAACATCCCGGGACTCTCTAAACCCAGAGAAGTGCCTCTCCCGCCCAAAAGCCCCAACTTTGGGGACACGGACACCTCGGACGAGGATCAAGACTCCCTGGAGGAAGGGGAAATTTCCCCAGGAACGGAACCTTACAGAACCATGAGGTGGTTCTTCGCCAAAGGCGAACTATCAGACCTCGTGGCTCACAGTTTGAAAGAGCTTGCTATCCCAGGCACGAGTGCCACGGGAACTGAAGACGAACCCCCTTCTAGAGGGACTCCGTCAAGCCTCCCGCCATTTCCCTTTGCTGCAAACCGTTCAGCAGCTGATTGACCTGGAATGGGAGGCTCCGGAGGCCACGTTCAAGGGGGGCGGACCCTGGCAGCCCTGGACCCCGTTGCCAAAGATCTCCTGGCATTCCCCAAAGTGGATGCCATGGTCTGCATGGTCTCAAAGCACACTACCATCCCAGTCGAGGGAGGAGCAACACTCAAGGATGCCCAGGACAGAGTATCAGCTATGTCACTACAGAACGCGGCCTGCTGTGCCATGGTGACACACGCCTGCTTATCAAAGACCAGGAATGCCACCACACCCGTCAAAGTACTAGAACCAGCAGTATCATTCCTCACTGATGCGACCTCCGACCTGGTGCGTACCGCAGCCAGAGGCGTTTCGTCCGTTGTGGCAGCCAGAAGGCAACTCTGGCTCCGAAGCTGGTCAGCCGACTCGACGTCCAAGACTAGACTCGCGAGAATGCCTTTTAAGGGAAACCTTCCTGTTCGGAAGCAAACTGGAAAAGTTAGCCGACAAATGGGGCAAATCCCCAGTACCGCGGCTACTGGAGGACAAGAACAAAAGAAGCCAATGCCCCTCTCCCCAATTACCTAGGGGCAGGGGATCACAGCGCTTCAAACTGTACAAAAGTAGATATCGAGCATCTCGCCCCACAGGCAGGAGCTAGTCCTTTCGGAACAAACACAGCAAAAAGGGAGCCGATGCAGGTTCAGGCCCCAGCCACATCCCACAATGAAGATCAGCCGACCCATCCACAGGAAGAAGCCATAGGGGGGCAGACTTGCCCTATTCTACCAAAGATGGGTCGAGAGAACTTCGGACAAGTGGGTCCTAACCATCATTCAAGAGGGATATTAACTGGACTTCCACAACACTTCTCCAGACAAATTTGTGAAATCTCCCTGCCACGACCCTTCCAAGAGGACGGCAGTGGAAAACACACTGACCAAACTGCTCAACTTAAAGGCCATAACGCCGGTGCCACACATCAACAAAATACTGGGCACTATTCCATCTATTTTATCGTTCCCAAGAAAGAAGATTGTTCCGGCCATCCTGGACCTCAAGTCCGTCAACCGCCACCTAAGGGTAGCTCGCTTCCGCATGGAAAACCCTACGCTCGGTCATAAGGGCGATACAGCTGGGAGAATTTCTCACATCCCTGGATCTGTCCGAAGCCTACCTGCACATCCCGGTCCATCACGAGCATCAGCGTTTTTTACGCTTTGCAATCCTGGACCACCACTACCAGTTCCGGGCACTACCCTTCGGGCTAGCCACAGCACCCTGAACATTCATCAAAATCATGGATGTAGTGGCGGCGACACTGATGAAAGAAGGATTCCTCATACACCCATATCTGGATGATTGGCTGATCAGGGCAAAATCCCCAGAGGAAAGTCATCAGGCGACCACCAGAGTCAAAACTCTACCGGAGAACCTCGGGTTGGTGGTCAACACAAACAAGAGCTGTCTGCAGCCCTCCCAATCTTTGGAATACCTGGGAGTCCGGTTCGACACCAGACAAGACAAGGTCATTCTGACTCCTACAAGGAGAGCAAAACTGATGAACCAATTGCGAAACCTGTTAGTCGCCCCAAGGTGTGGGACTACCTCCAAGTCCTCTGTCTCATGACATCCACACTGGACATGGTTCCATGGGCAAGAGTTTACTTGCGACCCCTACAGCGTTCCTTATTGTCACGATGGAATCGATGTCCCAGAACTACTCTGTTCGCCTCCAGCTGCCGGAGGAAGTTAGAACCCAGCTACAATGGTGACAACAAGAAGACCATCTGAGCAAGGGAGTAAGGCTATCCCCGCCGACCTGGATCCTGCTCACCACGGATGTGAGTCTACGAGGGTGGAGAGCCCACTGCCAGGAACTGACCACGCAGGGGCAATTGGACAAGGAAGAGTCGGGATGGAACATCAACCTACTGGAAGCACAGGCAGTCAGGCTAGCCTGCCTATGGTTCAGTCACCGACTCCGGGGCGAATCGGTCAGTCATGTCTGACAACGCCACAACAGTTGCCTACATCAGTCGCCAGGGAGGAACCAGAAGCCAACAGGTGTCCCTGGAAATAGACCCCCTAATGGCGCGGGCGGAATCAAACCTACAAGAGATCTCAGCCACCCACATCGCGGGAAAAGACAACATCACTGCAGATTACCTCAGCAGAGACAGTCTAGACCCAGGGGAACGGAGGCTGTTGGCCACAGCCTTCTAGTTGATAGTAAACCACCGGGGAACACCAGCCATGGACCCCCGGCAACCCGGTCCAACGCCCAAGTTCCCAACTTCTTCAGTCGCAGACGGGAACCACAATCCCAAGGGATCGATGCCCTCGTCCAGGCCTGGCCACAGGAAATCCTGCTATATGCCTTCCCTTCGTGGCTGCTATTGGGCGGGATCATCCGCAAGATAGAACACCACAGGGGACCAGTACTTCTAGTGGTCCCAGACTGGGCAAGAAGGCCGTGGTATCCAGACATGCGAAGACTACTGACAGGGAGCCCTCTCCCTCTACCACCACCCAGGGATCTGCTCCAACAAGGCCCGATCCTCCACGAAGACCCAACTCGATTCTCTCTTACGGTCTGGCCATTGAGAGGACACGCCTGAAGAAGAGTGGATACTCGGGGGTGGTGATTGACACTCTGCTCCGAGCACGCAAGTTTTCCACATCTCTAACCTACATATGAATATGGAGAATATTCAAAGCCTGGTGTGAAGACCGATACATCCTCCCGCGGACAGTCAAAATTCCCACGATTATGGAATTCCTGCAGAACAGCTTATAGAAGGGGTTGTCTTTTAACTCCATCAAGGTGCAGGTGGCCGCGTTGCCCTGCTACAGAGCCATGGTGGAGGGCGGCAGCCTAGCCTCTCACCCGGATGTCTCCCGCTTCCTGAATGGGGTCAAACTGATCCGACCACCCCTAAAGTGGCCAGTACCTTTATGGAATTTCAATCTAGTCCGAGCAGGAGCCTCCTTCAGACCCACCCGCGGTCTGTCCCTCAGACTACTAACAATCAAGACTGCATTTCTAGTGGCAATCTGTTTGGCCCGTCGCATCTCTGAGCTTCAAGCACTGTCCTGTCGAGAACCATTCCTCAGGTTCACACCGGGATCCATACAGCTACGCACGGTCCCCTCCTTCCTCCCAAAAGTGGTTTCTCACTTCCATCTAAACCAAACCATCTCGCCGCCTTCGCCATCTTAACATCGGTAGACTCTTAGTCCGATACCTGGAAAGGTCGGAATTCTTACGAAAGACTGACCACCTATTCGTCCTTCACAGCGGGAAGAAACAAGGGGAAGCAGCCTCACGGGCAACCATAGCCCACTGGATCAAAGAAGTTATCAAGGCGGCCTACGTAGAGGCAGGCAAGCCTCCACCTCTACAAGTCAAGGCCCATTCTACTAGAGCCCAGGTAGTGTCCTGGGCGGAAACCAAGATGCTGTCACCGGCCGAGATCTGTCGGACAGCGACATGGTCCTCCATTCACACCTTCTCTAGGTTCTACTGCCTGGATGTTCAGGCTTGGGAGGACACAGCGTTCGCAAGGACACTACTAGTGGGCCACAGGCAGCCTCTCTCCCAGTTCAGGAGTAGCTTTTGTACATCCCATTGGTCCTGAGTCCATCTGCTACACGCTAGGAAATGAAGAAATTACCTGATAATTTTGTTTTTCTTAGTGTGGACATATGGACTCAGCATCCCGCCCACGGCTGCCGACAAACACGGGTAAGCCAAGCTTCCCTCTTATTAAGACACAGATATCTATCGGGTGTCTGCGTTTCTCAGTTGAGTGCACTGGCGGTCTTCAGCTATAACCACATCAACCAGTTCAAGCATAGTCATTGGGTGTTTTGGTAGGCTTTGGCGAACATCCAAGTTTTTAGCTCTTTTTTGAAGGTTTTTAAATTTTGTTGTGTTCTCAGTTCGGTTGGGAGGGTGTTCCAGAGTTCGGGGCTTCCTAGGGATAATGCTGTCTTCCGAGTTGAGGTAAGTTGTTTGTGGCGAGCAGGTGTAATTTTTAATAGACCTTTGTTAGCTGAATGGAGATTTCGGTTTGGTGAGTAGAGTTTTATGGATGCACTTAACCAGTTTGTTTTTCATATATTTTGTGTATTATGGGTAGTATTTTGTAGTCTATTCTGTATTTTATTGGGAGCCAGTATAAAAAGAAAGCTAGGACTTTTCCTTTTCACCCTATGCTCCAACAGCTGATGATCCGGGAGTGGGACACTCCAGAGTTGGGTCTGCAAGTGGGGCGAGCTAAGGACAAGCTCTATCAGCTGCCTGAGGAGTCCCTGGAGATCTTGAAGGTTCCTAAGGTGGATGCTTTGGTGTTTGCTGTAACCAAAAGAACTATTCCAGTGGCAGGAAGCTCGAAGTCCATCTCAAGAGAATCTTTGAGGCGTCAGCACTAGGGGTGAGGGCTGCTGTCTGTAGCAGTCTCATGCAGCAAGCGATGGACCCAAGAAACACGAAGGTAGGTGATCTAAAAAAGCCATTAGGACAACAAGAGGTATAGATGCCAAGGTCTCCTCCAATTCCCCACTGGGATATACATATATCCATAATTGCTTTTCGAAGAGAATACTGAAGAGCAGAGCTTCCTGCAGGGATATATGTACTAGGGCTGACGTCAGATTGAAATCTTACTCAGTCTCCAACTGCTATCAGGAGCATACTATAACCATTGGTCCTGAGTTCATCTGTCTACACTAAGGAAAATGAAATTATCAGGTAAGTAATTTCTCCAGTTCTTAGTGTTGACTGAAAAGTCATCAAGTTGATGGAGACAGCAAAGGGTTTAGGGAAGAACTCTTTAAAATGATCATGGAGAACGTGGTGATGAGGCCTGAATGGCAGTGCTATGTTAGTGTTCTTGGTGGGTGTATTGATTGTGATTGGGGGAATAGAGTGGCTGCAGACTGATTGATAGGTAATATTTTATTGCCTGCTGTAGACCTAATCTTAGTCAAAGCTATAACAATCTTGTAGGAAATTCGAGCTGTCGGGATAATTTGGTGATGGAAAGCAAGAAATAAGAGGGCTGGAGTTAGTGATGTTCAGTCTGCACCACTTGCTAGTTTATGTATATTTATATGCTACATAAATTGTCAACTGTTAGATTTAATATAAGGGACAATTGGGGTTTTATGTATTTTAAAAATTAATTTAATATTAGGGAAATACTCATTGTACCCAAATGTAACTCATCCTGAGCTACCATGAAAACCTGAGAAATCCTAAATAAAGAATATAATTTGCAATTCTGTTCTACAATTTTGGGGCAACAGAAAGATGGACTGATTTCACTATAACCTACTTCTCTAGTTTCTTTACATTTGAAATTGAAGGTAATAGATGGTAATGTAAGAACTATCTGTAGTCTTGTTTGAGTATTTAGGAATAGGTGGAGTGCCATAGTTCTATTCACAAATATTTCCCACTCTTTAGTTGTAGTGATAAAATCCTTCTCCCCAAAGATGATTATAGAAATATGATGGCAATGGTTTTACAATTCCATTAGAGTTCCCCTGTATTTATCCTATGACAAATACAAGGCATTTCTATTTATCATGGGATACATACAGGGAGATCTCAGAGGGACTGATAAATTCAGATACTGTTTTTGTTTCCACAACCTCCACTGGGAGGCCATTCTATATATCCACTACCCTCTCTGTAAATAAATATTTCCTAAGATTACGCCTGAGTCTACCCCCTTTCACTCTTACGCCATTGTAAATCTTGTTTCTTCTGTGTTTGAGTGCCCGGTGACATTTTTGTTTCATCACTGTTTACTATTATGCTTTGTGTAAAGCAGAGGTTCCCAAACTTGGCCTGGAGGACCCCCAGCCAGTTGGGTTTTCAGGATATCCACATTGAATATACGTGAGAGAGAATTTGCATGCTATGGAGACAGTGTGTGCAAATTTCTCATGCATATTCATTGTGGATATTGTGAAAATCTGGCTGGCTGGGGATCCCACCCAGTGCAGCAGTAGATGGGATAGTAGGTTTAAAAATAATTCTAGGTGCCTACCTGATGAGTTCTTGACAGTGCTGCATGCAGCAATGCATGAGATCTTGAGTTCAATCCCCATGCCTGACCTTTTCCTCTTGGGCCTGCTGGCTGATGCTGTGGAGGCAACAATCATAGCCCATGGGAGGAGAGAGTCCTAGCTGTTGCACAGAGGTGATACCTAGATGCCAAGCTTGGGGTATACATATGCTGTCTTTCAGACGGAGCAGTAATCTGTAGCCTGTTACTGAACACTGTTGCAATTTCACTTCATGTCCTCATCACAAGTTGATGTTGAGGTCTGTGTTAGAATTCAGAGGAATCTGACAGAATCTCTGCAGTATGACTGTATCTGCTGTAGTACTTGGAACAGGATTGAGATAATCTTGTTTCACATAAACCACTTTAGCTGGTGTTTGAACTAGAGATCGAGATGTGAAAGTCTCTGTAATGCTGGGACCAATCTCCTGTGTCAGAGTTGGGAACAATATTTATACAATTTAAGCAGAACCAGAAAAACGTTTCTTCCGCAATTTGTTTTACTAGTTCAGGGTGTGTTCTTGTTTTGTGTGGTTTTTGTTTTTTTCTGCTTTTCCTTTATTTATTTATTTTTTAACCTTGATCACCTTTTTTCCTCTGCTCCCAGGTACTCTTTCTGCTTCTCCTCCTCTCTCCTTTCTGGCATTCTCTCACCCCCAACCTTACTTCTCTTGGCTCACTCTTCTCCATGGCCTCACAACAAGTCACCACTGGTGTTTAGAGCTACATCTAGCAGCTGCCGCAACTGACTGGAACTTGCTCTTAGTCAGCTCCACCTCCTTCCTAGCATGGCATATCTTTAGTTGGGTGCCCAGCTCCTAATTTTATGCATCTGGGTGATCTGGCACTTGGGAATTTTCCAGCTCTCTACGTCAGCCATTCTTCATTGTTGCGATGACAAAGTTAAGAGTAGGGTAGAAGGGGGAGTAGTATACATGGAGGGAAATTAGAAGAGCTGCCTTTGGTAGTTGCAAGTGAAAGCTCATGGCACTATAACCCAGTAGAGGCTGGTTCTGATTTGAATTGGGAAGAACTGCTGTCTCTCTCCCTCATGCTAGGAATACAAACAAGTTGTTTTCGTGTTAACAGCAACATCATGATGCTGTTTATTTTCGGTTGCAGCATCTTAGCAACCTCTGTACAACTGGGAACGGACATACTACTCATATCAGATTTCTAGATATCTTTAAAAAAATAAGCTATCAAATTCAGTCATCTTGATGAATTTTTTAAAATGACTTGATTCACACACAGATATGTAGATTTATTAACTTCCTTTGCTATAATAGTAATTAGTAAATGTGTGTGTTAGCTGTGAAATTCCAGAGGCTAAAAGCTAGTAGTAGAAGTCTGCTGTGACTTAAGTTTGAAACAGCAGTTTGAAAACAAAATTTTTTATTTTTTTTATTTTTTTGTGTGTTGAATGTGGTAGTTCACTTGATGGACCTCTGTCAACAGAGTAATTCTCCTTGGTGTCATTGAAATACCTTGCCTTCATCAGGCACATCTATCAGTCTTCTTAACATGTACTGTCAATTACAATGTTCTTGTTCCTAGAGTTTAGGTATCAGCTTTATGAAAGGGCACATGGATTGGAGCATATATCAAGGTTTCTCAACTCAGTCCTAAGGACATACCCAGCCAGTCAGGCTTCTAGTGAATATGAATGAAAGAGATTTACATGCGCTGCCTTCATTGTGTGCAAATCTATCATGCAAATTCATTGTGGATAACAAAACTCTGGGTGTGTCCCAAGAATTGGGTTGAGAACCCACAGTTCTAGGTAAGTTACGATGATTCTATATGCAGGAAACTGTTGTGTTTTGGATTAAAATCTCAAAGTTGGTATTTTCTTTTCCCTTTGAGAGAATCCTATTGTGGCTTCATGAATGGTTAGTGCTGAGGTACTGAGCCTTGATCAGCAATATTGGTTACATCATTGTAAGAGGCTTGCACAACTAATATGACTTTGGTGTTTTCTACATTTGTAATACTGTGCTCATGTCAACACTTTCTATTGTGAAGATCAGCAGATTAGGAAAACCGCAATGTGAAAAGAATGAAGTTGTCAAACCATCAACAGTTAAGACTAGTTTAGGATCAAAATCTTTATGAAGTAGAAGCAGTGAGAGCTGCATGGCAGAATACTAACCAGGCAGGTGTATGGGAGTGGCGTTGGCAAGCAAGTATTGCCGGAGAGGGTAGATGGAAATTTAAGCATGTGAAATGGGTGGCAACATAAATAAGCAATTCTAGCCTATGTTCTGAAGGAAAGAAGGTATGAAATCTGTTTGTCTTCGTAATACCTTCTGTGTGTTGTCTTAGCACATTTTCAAGATGTCATAGTGTGACCAAGAGTATCCTGACAGGGATGTAAACTTTTTTTTTTTTTTTTGTGTGTGTATGAGGTGGAGATGTTCCACCAAGTAAGCTCCATTAGTTCTGTTCATAAACTGTTTCATGTTTTAAACAAGAATTATGAATAAATGAAGCAAATTGTATCACTTGGGCCATGACTGATGTAGACCTGTAGACCTGAGCTCAGTTTCCAACTTAGTACCCAGCTGTAATGATCAGCGTAATGAAAAGAGGGCAAATGTTGTGGAAACAATACTTAATGGCTCTTGGGAGAGGCAAAGGTGCTCAGTCTCTGCTCTTAGACCAAAATGTGCTGGATGTCTTGCAGAAACATATCATGACTTTGCAAATAGTCTTTATTATGTAACTATGTCACCGGAATTTAATGGCACTTCCTATAGATTGAATTAATGTATACAGCTTTCAAAGATGTATATATGTGCCTCACTGTAAACCGTTGTGATGGTATACTACTTAACGACGCTATAGAAAAGATGTTAAATAAATACCCCACCTATAATAAATATGTATATGAGGGGTTTGCATGCACTGCCTCCATTGTATGCAGATATATCTCATGCATATTCATTGTGAATATCCTGAAAACCAGACCTGTTTGTGGCACTCTAGGTCCCGAGTTGCCTGCCCCTGCTTTAGGGGATAAAGGGAAGAGAACTTGAGGTGTGTTTGTGGCAATGAAAGAGCTTTGCTTTAGTCCTTCTTTGTTGGTTTAAGTCAAAGCATATAGCAGTCCTAATGACTATCTTCATCTTTTACAGAGTGGAACCATAGATGGAGCAGTCTGATACTGGGGAAAAGAGATTAGAGCGCTGGAATGGAAGTAGACTCTTTGTTCAAAAAAGATTTCCTTTTTCTGTTCGCTGTAAACATTTATAGTTTCATTTAATAACTAATCATAGTTTCCCATGCTTTTGTATTTTTTAAAATGATTGACAATATTCTCTTGCTTGATACTAGTTAGAATCAAATTCCTAAATTTAGGTTGTGCAACCAGACATTTTAAAATGGCTGTTTACCATACTTTGTCTCCAAAGCTGGCAATATTAGTGCTTTCTTGTTGGCGGAGTGCTGCAGCATAGAAGCAAATAACTTTTTTTTTTTTTTTTAATATTAATTTGTACCCTACTTTTGATATTTGGTGCACTTCTGAAATTTGTCTGACTGCTTGTATCCAACTATCAGCTGCACTTGGTAAGTAGCCTGTGTACCTTGGTAGCATCTGGAACAGAGGATAGCTGTCGTTATCCAGCAGATGCACCATTCTGAAAAGTTGTTTGCTCTTTCAATGGTGAGTAGAGCTTATTGTATAATATAGAGACTCATACACCTCTAGAGTTGCGGATCAGTTTGGGTTGACACTTGATCAGCTAGGCTGAATTACTACTTATAAGCATTGACGTCTTTTGTGGTTGCTCATTGTAGAGATGTAATCAGGATTTAATCTTGGGAAATTGGTTGTTTGGTTTGGGGTTTTTTTCCCATTCTCTGTGCAGATATAATGCTATTTGGTGCTATGATTGGCAAGCCAGGTAACTAGATCTATATTGTGAAAAAAAAAAAATGAATCTTGGGAGCTTTGGAAGTAGGAGTGCTAACTTTTAATGGGCATTAAGTCCTGGCTCATATGGGTTGCTCATCAGCTCTATTTATATAAGCCATAAAATGTTCTTGCTGCTTTCATACTCTGTTCTGTAAAATGCTATTTAAAGCATATCAATCATGTTCAGCCATGAGACTCAAACTATTTTCTCAATCAAAGGTGGCTCAGTAGCAAGCACTGTGTGCTGCTGTGTAGAGGACCTGGGCTCAATTCTCAGGTCAAGCCTTTGCTCCCAAGGAGGGTGCCCTAGGCCTTACACCAAGGGTGTATATACACCCATCTTCTGGGGAACACCAAAACGTTTGCTCACCCTTGGTGTAAAGATAAAGAAACTTTTTCATATATTCATCAGGCAAACACAGCCAACTAATGGCTCAAAGCCCTCATTTTTTCTCTTCATGTTTCTGAAATTAAGCTGTCACATACACACAAAGGCATAAAGAGGCAGAGACTCTGTAGCCAGACACCCCAGACCAACAAAGTGAAACAGAGACACCCCCCCATGCACAGATACCTCATACAGAGATAAATTAAACATCCAGCAGGCAAAGAGATGGACACATCACATCCAGATACAGAGAGACGCAGGCAGACCACATCTCACACGGAGACCTAGACCATTCCCACAGACTAAAGCAAACCAGACCAACACTGATACACATACCATACCACACTGGTAAGGGCTGGAAAACATTTCAACAAACTTAGATGCCAGTCAAAATAACTGAGAAACTCCATCCCACACTTCCCAACATTTTTTCTTACTAACTTTTCCTATTTTCTGTTTTTGTATCTTTCTTAGTTTACTCATCCTTTATTCTCATGTTTCTATTTGCTTAACCTTTTTACACTTTTTTTTTTTGCCTTTTCTGTCTTTCCCACCGCTTCCAGCTCTTCTTTCCATTTCCTCATCTCTGGCCTCTTTGCCCTCCCCAACCTCATCACTACTTTTTCTTCCAGTGAGCAACAACTGTAATTTCTCTCCCTGGCAGCAGCAGTAAGCAGCTCCCTCCCCACCTGGGCCCACCAAAAGATACATGGCTAAGACAGCATGCTTACAATGTCACTAGGTTCCGGTAGCTTCCTCCCAATTGAGCTTTGCCATGCCTCCACAGCACCAAGGCTCAGTAGCATCCTGTTTGGGCAGCCAGTGTGTGCTGCCCTTCAGAATTGTTCAAGCCTCCCTGAGAGGCCTGTACCATTTCTCCCCCCACCAGTTTGCTCACTCCTGCCTTACACAATAGTAATAATATCCAGTGGTGAAAACTGAGCTGCATTGACAACTCTAAGCGAATTAAGAGGGAGATTTAAAAAATAAAATAAAAAGGTGCCAATAGAGGTCACCTCATTGAACTGACAGCCATAAGGAGGAAAAGCTGCCAGGCAAAAAAAAAAATAGAGCCTTAATTCAAGGTTTCCAGATATAAAGATTGTACAAAACCAAATATTTTGAGTTGAATTACATATACAATGCATTAATCTTTTTGAGAGAGAAGCTAGGTAAATGAAAAACATTTAGTGAAATAGCCTTATATTTTCACATCATACACTTGGTCTACTACAGTAGAAAAGTTTGTTGTGAATTCTTTGATAAAACACTGGGCACTGGGCTTTTTTTTTTTTGGTTACATGAAACAGCACCTTTTAGAAGCTTGAGTTGGATTGATGGAGGGTCAAAGTAATCCTTGGTGAAACAATCTGTTAATACTGCTAAAATCAGAATCTTGGGTTTTTTTTCTAGTGTTTCCTGAGGTTATCGGCGGGTGTTTGAGGAGTACATGCGGGTCATTAGCCAGCGGTACCCAGACATCCGCATTGAAGGAGAGAATTATCTTCCTCAGCCTATATACAGGTCAGTAAATGACTGTCACTCGAACCTACAATGACTAGAGCTCTCTATTAACCTGTACTAAAACTTAACATAGCACCTGAGGTATTCAGAGATTTTACTGCCATCATTACCATATTGTGCACTGGTGAGCACTGCCAGATTTGATATGCTTTGTCTTCTGTGGTGCCAATATGTGATGAATTAGAGCCAATAATGGCTTCAAAGATGCTTGCGAACTTGACATTTCATATCTGTGTGCTAGCACTCATATTGCTAAAAGAAACAAGGCAGTAGATTAAAGACGTCATAATAGTATAAAATGGACTGTCACTTTGAGCATTGGGTGATGCAATTTGTTCCAGAATGTGGGGATGTGTGTGACCTAAAATGAACCTGACAGTTTTCAGTTATGGTTAATTAGCTGTACATTTTAACATCAGTATGATGCACTGATATTTGAACCCTTTGATATTCAAAGCTTTTTATAATTTTCTTTGCCAAAAAAGTTCCAAAAGGTTGTTCCCTGTACATACCCGGATCAGTCCACACAGTGGGTTGAGCCTCCTGTCCAGCAGAGGAGATAGAGAAATACTGAAGGGATGCAGGGTGAGCACTGTCCTGATATAGGATACCCTTTAGTTTTTTCTCTCTCATGCAGATGGCAGACCATGCGGCTCCCCTCTAGTCAGCTAGATTGTTTGGGAAAGTCTACTTTCTCCCTCTTTCTGTCTTATTTGGATCAAGCAAAGTACTTCATTTCTAATTTCAGTTTAAAAAAAAAAATTCTTAGTTTTCATTTCTTGTAGGGAGCAACAGTGTTTGCCCCTTGCTCTTACTGGGTGCCTAGGGGGGCCTTTGCCCCTTGAGATCCTCAGCCTAGCACCCTACCCAGTGACCTGCCTGGCTAGGGGTGAAAACTGGTGGTCCAGTCCTTCCCCCGCGCAGACCCAGAGACGAAGCATACCTCTGGTCTGCTGCAGAGAAGTTCATTCCTCTGTTCTTCAACTTTACCAACAAGTTTAAAACAAAAAAAACCCCCTTCCATTGGGGGAAAGAGCGGTTAGCTGAACTTTCACTTCCTTGCTCTCAGCCAGGCACCGGCGATTCTCGCCGTCTCACGCATGACAGATCTGCCCCTCTCCCTCTATGCCTCGATCGGACTTTTGCCTCGTGTGTGGAGAGCCTGCCTCGGAGGGGACGGCTCCTCTGTGCCGGAGAGATCAGCTGGTAGTTCCCGGCCTGGCAGACACGCTGCAAGGACAGCCCCATTCCTGCAAACCGTGGGAATTTTTTGTTTTGCCCGTGGACCCCCCCAGATGCCAGTTGTGACCCAGGCAAATCTCCTGGGCTTTTTTCAGCTGATTTTGTTCTCCTCATGCATAAGGCTTATGTTGCCAGCCTTCCACAACAGGATGACCCACCAGATCCTCAGCTGCCTGCCTTCCATCCTCCTGCCAAAGTCCCTAGATCGGCTGCAGTGCAGGGGCCCAGGACCCCAGACTCTCAAGGGGCGAACCGGGTTCGGGTGGTCCCAGGGGTTCCGGTCCCTCCAGCCCCCACTGATCCACCCACTCCAATACCGGACCCCGACCCGGATGCAGTTGTCCTCGCTCTGAATCCACCAATAGAGGGGGACGACCCCAGGGTGTTGTCTCTTCCAGCGTGAAGAGCTGGATCCCCTTATACCCCATGTTTTGGCCGAGTTGGGTTTAGATGCCCCTCCAGAGGGCAACGCTTCTGCCGCAGCTTCTAGCAATGTCGACCCAGTCCTTGCCGGCCTGAGGGCACCCCCGCACACCTTCCCTTTCCATCCGATGCTAATGCAGTTACTGCTCCAGGAATGGGAGACGCCAGAATCTGGTTTGCGCGTAGGCAGAGCCATGGACAAAGATGTACCAGCTTCCAGACCCGTGTCTGGATATGCTCCGGGTCCCTAAGGTGGACGCCTCTGTCTCCACTGTCATGAAGCGCACTACTATCCCAGTCGTAGGGGCGACTGCGTTGAAAGATCTTCAGGATCGCAAATTGGAGGTCTACCTCAAAAAGATTTTTGAGGTCCTAGCGCTCTGGGTCTGGGCAGTTTCATGCAGCGGGCAAGCCTTAGGTGGATTCATCAACTACTCAGCACCCAGGACCTCCCGACTGCAGAGGCAGAACAGGCAGAGTGGCTGGAAAATCGCCATTGCTTATGGGGCGGATGCCCTCTACGATCTTCTCAGGGTGCAGGCCAGAGCTCTGGTTTCGGCGGTGTCCGTTAGTCGTCTCCTCTGGCTTCGTAATTGGGCAGTGGACGCCTCTTCTAAATCACAGTTGAACACTCTTCCATTCAAGGGTAAGTTGTTCTTCGGGGAGGACCTGGAGCAGCTTATTAAATCTCTTGGGGACAATAAGGTGCATAAGCTGCCAGAGGACCGCCCTCTGCAATCCAAATCCTTTTTTTCCTTCGTGCTCTCTGTTCAGGGGTCAACACAGGTACAACAGGACAAGAGGGGCTGCCCAAAGACCCACCTCCACTAGATCCCAGTCTTGGTCTCATCCTTTCGTTGCCAACGGCCGTTCCGGGATACGAACCCTTCAGGTTCCACCTCAAAGTCCTCCCAATGAAATGTTACCGGCCCATTCCTCCACTCCCGCCTTAGGTGGACGTCTGTCCCTTTTTCTCAGGAATGGGCCAACATCATGTCTGATCAGTGGGTCCTCGATGTGATCGCCAACAGCTACGCGTTAGACTTTGCTTGGGAACTCCCCGACCGCTTTCTAATCTCTCCCTGCGGCTCTCGGAAGCGTCCAGCGGTGTGCCAGACTCTGGACAGGCTACAGGAGCTCGGGCCATAGTCCCTGTACCCCTGGAGGAACAGGGATCCGGCCAGTATTCCATCTACTTCATCGTGCCCAAAAATGATGGCTCCTTCCGACCGATCCTGGACCTCAAGAAGGTCAACCGAGCTCTTCAGGCACCCTATTTTCGGATGGAGACCCTGCGAGCGGTCATAGCGGCGGTTCGCTCAGGCGAATTTCTGGCCTCTCTCGACTTGACAGAGGCTTACCTGCATATCCCAATCCGCCACGACCATCAGAAGTATCTCCGCTTCGCCATTCTGGGACACCACTTCCAGTTCTGGGCGCTTCCGTTCGGCCTGGCCACCGCGCCGCATACGTTCACCAAGGTCATGATAGTGGTGGCGGCCTCCCTTCGTCGGGAGGGAGTCCTGGTCCACCCTTACCTGGACGAATGGCTCATCTGGGCCAAGTCTGAGAACCTGTGCACTGCAGCAGTCAACAGGGTCGTGACTTTTCTCTCCTCCCTCGGGTGGATTGTCAACTTCTCCAAGAGTCACCTCGAGCCCTCCCAGGTCCTGGAATTTCTAGAAGCCCATTTCGACACCCACGTGGGCAAAGTCCTACTGCCCGAGCACCGGGCGCTCAAGCTCATGAACCAGGTACAACATCTCTTATCTCTCTCGGTACCCATGGCCTGGGACTATCTCCAGGTCCTGGGCTCCATGGCTTCCACCATAGATCTGGTTACTTGGGCTTTTGCGCATATGCGTCCTGTACAGAAAGCATTGCTGTCCCCGCTGGAAGCTGGTCTTGCAGGAGTTCCAAAAACCCCTACTGCTCTCAGACTCTACCATTGCCAGCATGCAGTGGTGGCTTTCATTCGCCCATCTTTTGAAAGGAGTGCCTTTGGAGACACCCCAGTGGATCGTTGTGATGACGGATGCCAGCCTCTCCAGCTGGGGAGCGGTGTGTCAGCACCAGTCCTACACAAGGACAGTGGTCTTCTCTGCAGTCCTGATGGCATATCAATCGTCTGGAAGCCCGAGCTGTCAGTCTGGCACTCAAGACCTTCCTGTCCTTGCGCCATCACAAAGCCATGCGGGTTCTCTCCGATAATGCCACCACAGTAGCTTACATCAATCGCCAGGGTGGCACCAGGAGTCGTCTGAGGCCAGCAAGCTGCTCTCCTGGGCGGAGAGACACCTGAGTCGTCTGGCAGCTTCCCACATTGCATGGACGGAGAATGTGCAAGCGGACTTCCTCAGCCGACAACATCTAGACCCCGGAGAGAGGGAGTTGTGCGAGGCGATTAATCTTCTGGTGCGCAAATGGGGAGTTCCTCACCTCGACCTGATGGCTACCCTGAACAACGCAAAGGCTCCCAGATTCTTCAGCCGCAGACAGGAGCACTGCTTGGCAGGGTTGGATGCCCTGGTTCTTCCCTGGCCTCACGATGTTCTTCTCTACGTGTTCCCGCCTTGGCCTCTGGTGGGAAAGGTACTTGGAACGATAGACACCCACAAGGGGCCGGTCATTCTCGTAGCGGCTGGAAAGGCCTCTGAGACCGTTGTTCACAGACCTGGTGAACCTCGCAACAGACGGTCCTCTTTGCCTCGGTCGCCTCCCAAACCTGCTCCACCAAGGACCAGTATTTTTCGATCAGGTGGATCGTTTTTGTCTAGCGGCCTGGCTTTTTGAGCGGCGGCACCTGAGAAAGAAAGGGTAAGGAAGAAGTTATCTCCACTCTCTTGCGGGCATGGAAGACCTCTACCTCTCTCGCTTATGTCCGCGTATGGAGACTGTGCCATCCTTTCTTCCAAAGGTCGTGTCTTCTTTTCACGTCAGTCAGTCAGTGGAGCTTCTTGCCTTTTCTCCTGAAGACATTGGCACGCATGCCCTGGCGGGGACCTCAGGTGTCTTGATGTAAAGAGAGACCTACTCCAGTACTTACAGGTACTAACTAGTTTTGCATCTCTGATCATCTTTGTCCTATGGAGCGGCCCAAGTACGACGGTAACGAGGCCTCTAAGGCTACCATTGTTCACTGGCTGAAGGAGGCCATTGCGTCGGCTTATATCTGTTATGGCTGGTTGGTTCCAGAGGGTTTGAAGGCCCATTCTTTGCGTGCGCAATCTACTTCTTGGGCGGAGAATCTGTGTCTCCTCAGGAATCCTGCAGGGTGGCTACTTGGAAGTCTCTGCATACTTTTGCTCGTCATTATCGCCTCTACGTCCAGGGCGCCAGTGTTTGGCTCCTTCGGCAGGCAGGTGCTTTGAGCGGGTTTGTCTCGATCCCACCCTCTTAGAGAAGCTTTGGTACATCCCACTGTTTGGACTGATCTGGAAAGGAAAATTGGTTCTTACCTGCTAATTTTCATTCCTGTAGTACCATGGATCAATCCAGACTCCCGCCCGGGCTGTGGTTTCTTTTTGATTCGTCGCTCGAAGGTTCTTTTCTTTTTTGTTGGTTCTTAACAGCATTTTGGGATCCAGTTACTTCCTATCAGAACTTCAAGGCACCGGAAGTCTTTCTCAACTGGATATATATGTAAGAGCTGTTCTTTCATGTGTTGATAGTTCACATTACATGTTGGCTGTTACTTGCTTGATCTACTACTGGTTAACTTTACCTTTTCTTGCTTTGATAATGTTTATACTGAAGGGATGCAGGGTGAGCACTCCTGATATAGGATACCCTTTAGAGAGAAAACTATCTCCATCTGCTGGACAGGAGGCTCAATCCACTGTCTGGACTGATCCATGGTACTATAGGAACGAAAATTAGCAGGTAAGAACAAATTTTCCTTTATCTTTTTAATGTCTTTCTATCTCTTACATATACCCCTGCTCCAAATGGTATACAACAGGGCTTCCCAAACCTGTCCTGGGGCCCTACTGCCAGCAGAGTTTTCAGGATATCTACAATGAACATGCATGAACTCAATTTGCACATCACGGAAACTCACTATATGCAAATGCATTTCATACATATTCATAGTGGATATCCTGAAAACCCAACTGGCTGTGGGCTCCCAGGACAGGTTTGGGAAGCCCTGGTATACAAGAATCTTCACTGAGCTAAAGGAAAAGCTCCTCGCATTGCTGCTTCAGTTGGCGGGGGTCACTGCAATAACAGCAGCTGTATTCCCTCCATTCTCGGGAATGAGCCCAGTCACCTTTGATTTCAAATTAGCATAAACAATTGACTTGGACACTAAATTCTATAAACTTCGCATTAGATCAGATAGACTTTGTGTTGCTGTAAGCCAATATAGTTCTGACTCTTCTCTTGAGAAATATTATCCAGCTAATTATTTCAGTTTGTATCTTGCTCTTAGGACTGCCCGAAGCAACTAATCTAGCATAAAAATTCTCCAAATGCAGTAGCCTACAATAAAATTAACCCAATATACAGTGAGGTTGAACATCATTCATACCAAGTAGTTGCTGCTTGCTTTGCTAAAATTTTATTTGGGCTGTTTAATTTTGATGATGCCTTAATTTTATACAGTGTTGACAGTTTATAGGTTTCTGTGCTATTTTGTTGTTTACTCAAATCACTCAAGGGTGTGGTTTGCTGCCCATAAGACTGCAGGTTTCAGATCTCTTCCTTTGCTTTGTGGAAGAAACCATTCTACATCTTCCTGCAGTGTAATTTGGGAAAACCTATAGGTTTGCATGCTGTGGAACACTAGCTTTCCTACAAGAGGAAATTAGGTGCACAGTGTATACTTTTTATGCTGCAGAGTGCCATAAAGAGCCTCCCACCCACCAAGAACCAACTTTACTCAAGTATAGAAGACTCGTGTTCAACTAGGTCCCTTTTTTATGGTTATGGAGTTCACAACATTGGTTACAAAATCCTTTCTCTTAGCGTGCTTGCTGTTGTTGCCTGGGCAGCATTGTTATTTTGTTTGTCATCATGACAAAACTTATAGTGTAGACTCTTGATCTCTATGAACATTACTGATGATCTTAGTTTCATTATGCAAACTCTTGCTTAGGAAATGCGGAAGGTGAATGTGACTTGCATAATGTTTGCCTAAAATACAAGGAGGAAGTAAAGGTGGTTAAAAAAAAAAAAAAAAAAGTTCTGAAATGCAGCCACATATTAGTAAACTGGAAAAAGGCCACGAAAAAGGATGCTTTAAATAAACAGATGTTTGAAAGCCATAGCCAACAATTTCCCTTTTATATATTCATGAAAAATGTAGAAGAAATAGCACCATCTTCAGAAAATGTTTATTCCCATCCTGTGCTTTGAACAAAAAAAAGTTCATAAAAATCTTATCTTCTATGCATTAGCAAATGGGGGCGGACAGTGATGTCCTACCATAGTGTTAAGAGCCGAAGTTAGTGCTCTACTCACTGCTACAGTAAAACTTTATAGCAGCATTTCTGATTTGGTTTTAGCACTTGCTTGGGATATTTTCTGAGGAGTCTCTACTTGAGCAATAAGAATACTGAAGCAAAAGGAATAGAACAGCCCATGTGGCTATAATTGCTCCATTGTAGAAGCATTATTTTCATACTTTCACAAACTGATAATTGCATAAGCCTTTAAACTAAATTGTATCTTAGAAGCATTCAAACCTTTTATACTTCTTGGACCATGAGTGATGCAGCCATCAAATTGTCTTCCAGGGCTATAAACTGACTTGTAACAGTCCATCATATGTGACATTTAATTTTGAGCACAGTCTGTCTGCTGATGAAGAGCCAGTATTTGTGTTCTTGCTGAGACTCAGTATACTACAATCATGGCTGTACCATGTAGACTACCAGAAAATATGTAGGTGTTGCCTTATTGTATGGATACATTGCTTCATAATGGTGTTACTTCTTCTTTTATAGACACATTGCATCCTTCCTGTCAATCTTCAAGCTAGTATTAATAGGCTTAATAATTGTTGGAAAAGATCCCTTTGGCATTCCTTGGTATGCAAGCTCCAAGTCTTTGGCAGTGGGGCCAAGAAAATAAGGTATGCCCTTGATGATCCCTGAATAATGTGAAGCAAACTACTTCTAGTATGAGTTTTGTGATAGTCTGCGCTCAAATACATGGTTTGATCCTGGCTGCTGATAGGTTTTCAGTGTGCCTTGATGTTAACAGATCTATTAATAGTAATTTGTAATGTATCATTAAAAATTGTCCATTGTATCTGAAGACTGGAGGGCAGCCAATATAATCCTGATATTTAAAAGGGCTCTGGGTAGATCCAGGGAATTATAGACCAGTGAGCCTGACTTCAGTGCCAGGAAAAAATTGTGGAAACCTATTCTAAAGAACAAATTCACAGAACATATAGATAGACATAGTTTAATGGGACACAGCCAGCATGGATTTATCCAAGGGAAATCTTGTTTCACAAATCTACTTTTTTTTTGGAGGGGATAATAAACATGTGGATAAAGGTGAGCCAGTAGATGTAGTGAATTTAGATTTTAGAATGCATTTGACAAAGTCCCATATGAGAGACTCCTAAGAATTAAAAAAGTTATGGGATAGAAGGCAATGTCCTTTTATGGATTTAAACTGGTTAAACAATAGGAAACAAAAGTTCAGTTTTTCTTGGTTGAAAGAGGTAAACAGTGGAGTTCCTCTGATCTGTACTGAGACTGCTACTTTTTAATATATTTGGGAGATGAACAGATTTGCATGACAGTTATTCAGAGTTGCTAAATAACAAGCGGATTGTGATAGATTGTAGGAAAACCTTGTGAGACTTGGAGACTGGGCATACAAATGACAGCTGAAATTTTATGTGGACAAGTGCAAAGGGATGCAGATAGGGAATAGTAATCAAGCTGTAGTTATATGATGTTGGGTTCCATATTAGGAGCCCCCCAGGAAAAACATCTAGGTGTTATAGAGGGCAATACATTGAAATCCTCAGCTCAGTGTGCTGTGGTGATCAAAAAATCAAACAATGTTAGGAATTATTAGAAAAGGAATTGTGAATGAAACTGAGACTTGTCATAATCCTCTGTATAGCTCCAAGGTGAGACTGCGCAGTTTCGTTTGCTGCATCTCAATTAAAGATAGTTGCATTGGAAAAGGTACGGAGGAAGACCAAAATAATAAAGGGAATGGAATGGCTCCCCTATTAGGGAAAGCTAAAGAGGTTAGGGCTGTTCAATCTCGGGAGAGGGGGGGGGGGGGGGGGATATGATAGGATCTATAAAATCGAGAGGACTAGAACAAGTAAATGTGAATTGGTTATTTACACTTTCAAATAATGAAAGGACTAGGGGGCACTCCAAGAAGTTAAACCTAAATAGCAGATTTAAAACATCTGAATTCTTTTTCACTCAATGCTCAGTTAAGCTCCAGAACTCATTGCAGCGGATGTGGTTAAGGCAGTTTAGATTAGCTGGGTTTAAAAAGGTTTGGGGAATAGCAATTACTTATTACCGCCATTAGTAGTATGGCATTTATTTACTGTCTGGGTGCTTGCCAAGTACTTGTGACCTGGATTGGCCACTGTTGGAAACAAGATGTTGAGTTTGGACTGTCTGACTCAGCATGGCAGTTTATGTTCTAATTCCTCTCCTTACTACCATGTAATGAACATAACTCCACTAGTAGACATGCTTTCTTGCTAGTGTTTTGTTACCTTGAATACTTCTATCACTCTTCTAGTTTGCCCACTTCAGCTCCACTGTAATTCACAAGTAAGATTTGCTCAGTTCATGAAGCTACTTTGCAGTATTTGTCAATGCATCACATTGGTGTCTGTTTTGTTTTTGTTCACTTGATTTTAATAATCCCTATAACAAACATTCTAGAAACAGGTTAAAAACAAGTCTAGTATTATGCAACAGCAGCTAGATTAGGTTTCCCTTCTTACCAACTCAGGTACTTGAATATTCTCCATTCTTTTGAATTCAGCAAACTTCAATACAACTTATTTTGTTAGTATGATTATGAAATAAAACTGCAATTAAATATTGCATTTGCCTGTGCCGAGAAATCTCCAGTAGTAGGTATTGCTGAAGGTTACATCATGTTATCCCCTGTGTACTATATGTGCTTCTAAAGCAGCTGCACATCAGAATAGTGCATTTTATTAGGAACTATGTAAGGATTAGAAGACACATATTTCATGGCCAGAGCTTTCAGCCTGTCCACAGCTGGTGATAGTGTGGGCAGAAGGAAGATCTCTCTCTCACAGTGGAGAACTGTGCTGGGATTGGGTGTAAAAAAAAACATATCCTTGATCATTATTGCTAATTAATGTCTGTGTAGAGGAGGTGCTTTCTGTTTGGCTACTTTAAAGGCAACTTGCATATGATGCTCTATTCATGTCCTGAATGTGTTTATCTCTCTCAAATACTTAAAATTGTCTCCTATTTTGTTGTAGGTCTATGCTTGCATGATGGTTTTCTTCCTAAGCAACATGATTGAAAACCAGTGTATGTCTACGGGAGCATTTGAAATCACTTTAAATGGTGAGCTCTCAGCAATACCATCTTATAAAAACAGTTCAGCTATTTTTTTTTTTTAATTTTAAAATGACATTGTTGCACACTCTTGCAAAATTATTATTCTTTCCATGAGTTTTGCTGTGGTTTTCTCCCTTCTGTGATGGCTTTCAGACCCATGCTTGGAGTTGGCACTCTGAGCAGCTAATAGCTGTAACAGAGAAAATGGCAGTTCTGAGAAGTGGCCTTGATAGTCTCCATACCCTTGTACATTTTGCACATTCCTCTGCCTAAATAAAAATGAATTAAAATAAGGTTTGTTTTTTTGTTTTGTGTCGTCCCCCCCCCCCCCACTAATCATCCAATACTTTTTGTGAAAGCAATTATTAAAATATTCTAAAGTTAAGAAAATAAGTCTGGCTAAATCTTCACACCCTATGTCATAGCAAACCCAAATTAGCTCCAGTTAAAAAAAAAAAAAAAAAAAAAAAAATTGCCTTAAGGCCCATAATAAGTTAGAGCCCACCTGTGTCCATTTAAGTAGTTGAGCTGATTTGAATATTCCTAGGTGAAGAATCAAGCTGTTTCTGCTGTATGAAATTAATTTGAAGCAGAGGTTAAAACATGCTAAAAAGGGAGCTGCTAAAATAATTCCGGGATGACATTATTCAAAAGTTCAGATTGGGAAGGGATATAAGAATTTCAATATGTTTAAATATCCCTTGGGGCACTGTTGGAATCACTGTAAAGTGGAAATAGTTTGGCATCAAGAGACTATTGCATTTGGGCCATCCCTCTAAACTCAGTAGCTATTGGTTAAGGAAACTCCTGAGGGAAGGGTACACGGATACCTAAGATTTTAGAAGAACTAGAGAGATCTCTGGCTGGGACTTGAAAAAATGTTAGCATTTCAAAAATTTCAAGATTATTCCACAAACATAGCTTGTATGGCAGGGTGGCAATAAGGAATCTGTTGTGGAAGAATAACCATATGATGTGCCTCATGCATGCACGGAAACACTTTGAGGACACTGCACTTATGTGGGAGAAGGTTTTATGGTGTGAGACCAAAGTCGAACTCTTTGATCTCAATGCTAAATGATGCGTGTGGCATAAAACAAACACAGCATAATCACGTTGCTAACACCATTCCTACAGCTAAGCATAGTGATGGCAGCATTATGTTGTGGGGATGCCTTGCAGCAGTGGGGACAGGAAGGCGTATGAAGATCAAGGGAAAGATGGATGGTCCTACGTATAGGCAATGAATGTCTTTGAGTGGCCCAGTCCGAGCCCAGACCTGAATCCAATAGAAAATCTGACGTTTTGGAGTACGTGGATTCCCAGACAACTTGAAAGAGCTTTAAATTCTTCTTCCAAGAAGAATGGACAAAAACTGCACATCTCACTGTGCAATGATGGTAGACACTTATCCTAAATGACTCTTGGGTGCTGTTACAGCAAAATGGGCTTCTCCTAGGACAATCAGGATGATAGTCCTCACACATGGGGTAACATCAGATGGAGCCCGGCATGGAAAACTTTTCAGTTTCTAGAACTTTGACTGGCATACTGAACATGCCGCTATCCTGCAGGGTCCCCCCTTCAGTTTGTTTTGTTTGTTTTTTTTCCCCCTGCAAAGTGTTTGCCTAGTGGTTTTGGAGCTCTGCTCTCTTGAGAGGTTTTTCTCGGTACTTTTCTGTGCTGGGTCCTTCTTCTCCCCAACAGCGTTTTGATAGGGCAGCATGGTAACTTTTTTTTTTTCTTTTTTTCCTTTTTTGAGGTCAATTCCTGACGGTGTCGTTCCTCTGTGACCGCTGGTCATCGGTTTTTCGGCTCTCTTTTTTTTTTTTTTTTTCCCTTGGCATCTGGTTTCGCCAATGTCCCCAGTGCCCATGAACCATGTCCATTATGGATCCACATGAGGTCTGTGTCATCTGTGTGATCAAATGATCCCCAAGAGTTGTGTTAGATTAGACAGAATGGAGAAGTTCTTCAGATCCAGAAAATCTGATCCTTCTAGTCTGGTGTCAGTCATCTCAACTCCCTGGGGCCGTAGAGAACCGATAGATGTTGGTCCATTGGTGTCTACTTCACCTCCAGGGCCCTCACAGGAATGATGGGCTCTCTTCGGCGGCATTGTGCTCTAGGACCTCAGGTTCATCTCCATCCTTAATGCCGCGGAATGTCCGGGCCGAGCACCGTGGGAAGCCTTGGAAGTATCGACACAGGTCACTGTCGTCATGTGGCACTAATGTCCACAGTGATGACCCCGTGGAGAGGAGGCATTGACCTCCATCGTACCCAGGAGTCCTAGGCATTCCCCACAGATATTGGTGCCAGGCTCTGATGCCTCTTCCCCTTCCTCCTTCAGTCCTTGCTTTTGGTGGACTTCCAGGAGGAACTGGACTGCAGGGTGCAACAGGAGGTTCTCCGAGACCTTCAGGGTATTGGACCACAGGCTCCACCGGTGCTTCCCTCTGTCTGAGCCTGCCCCTGTGATGCTACCGCTTCTGCTGGAGCGCCTTGATGTCCTCTTGGGCGTCCTGCTCTTACAGCTGCTTCTGGAGCCTGGGAGTCCTTCTATGCCCCAATGGCCGCAGAGTCCGCCTCCCTCCGGAGTCATCCCCATTGTGGGTTCCTCAGGACGATGTTTTCCGACCAAGAGCGCCATTGGTGGCTCTGTTACCGTGCCCAGTTTTGCCCAGGATGACACCCAGTCCTTTGGGGATCTTGGTGCCTTTGGCACCGGGGCTGAGGGGCTTGGACAGGGGACTTCAGCAAGGAGGGCGCCCCCCAGGACTCCAGAGACCTTCCCTCGGCTCAGTCTCCTCCGGACAAAAGGCACTGGTCCCTGCTGGGAGGATCTGACCTTTGCGGCTTTTGTGCAGTGATGGCTGAGTCCATCCCTTCCAGCTCCTTACGGAGAAGGATGCCTGCCATAAGATGCTGGAGGTTCTCCAGTTCATTGATGCCCCAAAGGAGGTCTTGGCTATCCCCATCTGACACATTTAAAGAATTACTCCTCAGGATGTAGGAGCATACCCCATCTCTTTTTGGTTCAGCCGGCCTTGGGATTTGAGAAGCGTAAGCTCCCACACCAATCTGGTGGCGGTCTGCCCTCAAGAAGTCCAAGCATTCCCATACACATACTTCTGCACCTCCGGGACAGGAGCCCTGGGCATCAGGTGTACCAGAGCACGATCTTGATCGCCTAGATGGCTGCCTATCACTTGTACATGACCCAGTAACTTGTAACCTCTGGAAGCAGTTCAGGAGTTGGCCAAATACCTCCCCAGCAGCAGCAGGGAAGCCTTCCTGGTAGTTGTCCAGCAAGGCTTGGAGTGTGGCGTTTTCACCTATGATGTGTTTGAGATGGCAGCTAGTGTGGCAGTGGGCATTGGGGGCCCATAGAATGGCATGGTGCCGGAAGTTCAGGATAAGCTTGCAGACCTGCCCTGTACTGGAGAGAACCTGTTTGGAGACAAGGTGCAAAATGCTGTAGCTCAATTGAAAGATCATCATGAGACCCTCCAGCATCTCTGCCAGTACTTTGAACCCTCCATCAGGAAGTCCTCATGTCAAAGTGGCAGGAGGTCCTTTTATCACCAGAGGAAATATTATCCTCCAGCCTCGCGTGCTTGGATGCCACAGAGGGTTCTAGGGTTCGCTCTAGACAGCAGTGGACCCCCTCAGGATTCGGCCAGCTTCCCAGCAAAGCCCCGCTACAGGGTTTTTGACTTTCCCTGAGGGAGCATAAGCCTGTGACTGTTCCCTCGACATTAGGGCCCCCGGGTTGTGAGTCAGTTACAGTCCTTTCAGGACTAATGGCCACAGATCACCTCCGACCAGTGGGTTCTATCCATCATCTGTCAAGGGTATCTGTTAAACTTTCAGTATGTCCTCACGGACTCCCCTCCCCCCACCTCCTGCTCATCATTGGGGTCAGACCTGCATCAGGAAGTCCTTTGGACTGAACTCTCTGCCTTTGTAATGATGGGCTACACCCCATCTTAGATCTGAGGGCCTTGAGCAAATATCTGCGAAGAGAAAAGTTCAAGATGGTCTCGCTGAGCACCCTGATTCCCCTCCTGCAAAGACGAGACTGGCATTGCTCCCTCAACCTAAAAGACACGTACGCCTACATAGGAATTTTTCCTGGCCATAGGAAGTGCCTATAGTTCCTTGTGGGCGACAGTCACTTCCAATATAAGGTGTTGCCATTCGGCCTCACTTCAGCCCCACGGAACTTCAAGTGCCTGGCAGTAGTGGGTGTACACCTCTGCTGCCTGAGAGTGCATGTCTTCCCCCTACTTAGACGACTGGTTGATCAAGAGCGCCACGCACGAAGGGGCACTTCGTTCCCTATGCCTAACCATTCAGGTGCTAGAATCCCTTGGGCTTATCAACTACCCAAAATCCTATCTTACCCCGGTCGAGTCCGTTGGACTTCCCAGGAGCCTGTCTGAATATGACCCAGGCTCGGACCTTTATTCCTTGCTACTGAGCAGTTGCTCTAGTGTCTCTGGCGAGTGTTGTCTGTCGCAAACCGAAGGGTTTCGGCCCAACTGCTGCTTCATTACTGGGCCACATTGCTGCACTGGTCCATGTTACCCCCTTCACCCGCTTATACATGCGGAGCGCTCAGTGGACCCTGCGGTCACAGTGGCACAAGCCTCCCAGTACCTTGGCATGTGGGTAAGAGTCTCGTCATGGGAAAGTCTGCCCAACCTGAAGCAAGGGGTTCCCTTGCAGGACCCCCCCCTGTACCAGATTGTGCTCACTACGGATGCTTCTACTGTGGGCTGGGGGGTGCATGTGGATGGCCTCTGCACTCGGGGTTGCTGGTCTGCTCGGGAGGCTCCATACCAGATCAGCTTTCTGGAGCTTGACCTATCAGGTATGCGCTCTGGGCATTTCAGGATCGCCTATCCAATCAAGTGGTCCTGATCCAGACTGAAAATCAGATTGTAATGTGGTACATCAACAAACGGAGGAGCGATCTGGTACCTACCTGTCAGGAGGCTGCGCAGGTTTGGGCCTGGTCTCAGACCCAGGGAATCCTGCTGCGGGCCATATACCTGGCTGGATCGGCTGAGTCGAGCGCTTCACCCCCACGTGTGGTCCCTGGATCAGATGTGGCGGATCGCATTTTCCACCTATGGGTATTCCAGAGGTGGACCTTTTCGCCTCCCCTGGCAACAAGGTGAGCACCTTCTTGTTCCCTGTACAGGGAGTCCAGAAGGCCAACTTCAGACACCTTTGCCTGCCATGGGGCTGGGGCCTTCTGTATGCGTATCTTCCGCTGGTGTTGAAGACTCCCTGAAGTTCTGCCAGGACAGGGGAACCATGATTCTCATCACCGTCCGCTGGCAGAGATAGATTTGGTGCCTAATTCTTCAGGGAACTGATCAGTCTGGGGATCTTCCCTGACTTGATCACGCAGGATTGGGACAGGCTGCGTCATCCCAACCTCCAGGTGCTGTCTGACGGCCTGGATGTTGATAGGCTAGTTCTGTAGCCCTTGACCTTTCTGATGATGTCTTGGATCCTGATAGCTTCTCAAAAGTTTTCCACCAAAATGTTGAAGTGGAGGATGTTTTCTGTCTGGTGTGAGTCATAGCATGGATCTATTCTCTTGTCCCACTCCGAAAGTGCTGGACTATTTGTTATATCTTCTGACTCTGGTCTGAAGACCAACTTGGTCTGAGTCACCTCAGTGCTATTGGGGCCTACCACCACTTAGTTGATGGTTTGCCTATCTACATGCAGCCTGTGGTGAGCCGCTTCATGCAGGGTCTGCCTCAGCTGAAGCCTCCCCTGCAGCCTCCTGTTGTGTCCTGGGATCTCAATGTGGGTACTGGCTCATCTCATGTGAGATCCTTTCGAGCCACTGCAATCTGAAGTACCTGACATGGAAGGTTTCCTAGCATGTAGCTGGATGGACTCAGGACCAATGGGTATTGTGCTCTCCTGATAGCAGATGGGAGACTGAATCAGATTTCAAAGCTGATGTCACCCTACATATACCCGTGTAGTAAGCCTAGCACTTCATTATTTCTCCGTCTCCATAGCAGATGGGGACACTATCCACACGAGAATAGTGTAACATTTTACAACAAGAAAGAGAAAATTTACCTTCAAGAAGAGAGCCCCGCTTCTCTTGTGGTGAAACCTAAGGGTCCCTTCCACGGTTGAGACTTTCCTGAGGTGATTCTCGATATCCCTCGGCGGTGAGCCTTGATCCGGTTCCCAGCGTGGACTTAGCCCCTAGGGTGGCTGAAAGGCAGCGGGTGCAGATTCGAGCATGGCGGTGAAGGTATTCCACTCTCCCTCTGCAGCTGGAGACCGGCCGGCACGCGACCGTAAGCGCCGAGACCAGGTAAGGTAGAAACCTTTACTTTTCAGTCTCCGGTCTCCAAGGTCGAATAGCCGTACCGATCTTCTTGCCAACGAGGTTTAAAATCGGGTTGAGCAGCCCTCCTTGGGCTAGGCCCCGATTCAGTGTGAGGGTCCACACACGTGGAGACCCTCCGGGGGGGGGGGTTCGCAATCTTGCCAGCAGGGTCGTCGGCGCCATTTTCCCCCCTCGATTGGCAGTATGTACGGGGCAGGCCGGAGGGCCGAGGCACCTAACTTGAGCGCACCCATAAAGGCAAACACTGAGCTGCATGCACAACTGTGCGGCACGCACATCGGATTTGGATGCACAAACTCCGTAGCCAGCGCGCATAAATTCTGCACACCCGGCACGCACAACTAAGCGCATCCGTGTGCATATCTCCACGCACAGACGAGGTTTAAGCTCTACACTCGCACAAACAATGGTACCGCCATCCAAAAAGGCCAAGGGAACACCCCCTTTGCCCAGCCTGCCACTTAAGAGCCGCACAACCTGAATTGGAATGTCTCCTATGCCAGTAGTGCGAGCAGGATAGAGACAGCTGCAGTGACAGCAGCTTTGGTCAGGCTGTCCTGCGGAATCTCTTTAAGTGGAACCCCCTCCCCCCACCTAACTCTTCCTGCCTAGGGCCCATTTTTTGGGTCAGGTTGTCGCTGTTTTCCATAGCACCGCCATTTTGCTCGTTGGCCCCAGGTTTGGTGTCTGTGAACTTAATAGCATTTGGGCCTGTAGCTTGATATTCACCCATGTGTGACAGCTACCATCCTGCTTGTCCTAGGAGAAAGCAGAATTGCTTACCTGTAACAGGTGTTCTCCTAGGACAGCAGGATGTTAGTCTGAGGAAATCCGCCTGCCACCCCGTGGAGTTGGGCTTGTCCTTAGTTTTATTTTTTTCGTAATGATATTTTACGAGACTGAAGGGGGGACCCCGTGTGGATAGTGGCATGCTGAGTGTGCCAGTCAAAGTTCTAGAAACTTTGACAAACGTTTTCCGTGCCGTGCTCCATCTGATGATATCACCCCATGTGTGAGGACTAACATCCTGCTGTCCTAGAATAACACCTGTTACAGGCAAGCAACTCTGCTTTCCACAAACTATATTGAGTCAAGGGGAGTGAACTTTTTTTTTTTAATCTAGGCTTTTTTTTTTTTTCAATTTAATCTTTATTGGTTTTTACAACTTACAAAGCATATACTTGTTAATGAAACATAGTGTATTATGACTGGATACTAACAGAAAACATATTACATCTTGTTCAAAATGTTACTACTACACATTATAAAATTCCCAGACAGTTTACAACTTATTAGACCCCAAAATCGGAGGGTGGTGTAACTGCAAATTTAGGAGTTTATAAATGAAAATATATTTTTACTCAGAAATTAGGCGACCAGTTCTTACAGCATTATTCTAAGACATCACTAATTACTACCTAAAAGTAGTACTGCTCTCTTTGCTTCAACAAAGCATTTCAGCTGATCAGGATGATAAAAGATGTAACTATTGTTCTCATATTTTATTACGCATTTACACGGAAACCTTAAAATATAGGATGCTCCCAAAGCTATTACATCCGATTTCAAAGCGAGAAAATTCTTCTGTTTGGTCTGTTACTTTCGTGAGGTCAGGAAATATTCTAACCCACGACTCCATAAATATTTCGTTAATCTTCTTAAAATATGCTCTCATAATTATTCCCTGGTCACTCTCATTAAAGAAAGATATTAACAGTATTGTTCTCTCTGCTATTTCATAATCAGAGGACTCAAGGAAATTTAAGTTTTCTATTACATTCTGTGGCATTTGTTGTTTTAACTGTACTTTCCGAACTGGCAGAAAATAAACTTTTTTTTTAGGGGTGGAGTCTTCTCCGGACTAATTTCTAATACTTCGTGGAACTATCGAATCAAGGTAACTTTAGGAATTTCTCCCATCACCCTAGGAAAGTTTATTAACCTTAAGTTTAAATGCCTCAGTGAATTTTCTATATTCTCGATTCTTCTATTAGCAGCTCCACAGTCCTGAATTATATTTACTTGGACTTCCTTGATCTTTTTCACTTCATTTTCCAAACTTAGAAATTTTCCTGTTGTCTCCGTTTTATTGCCTCTCAAAGTTCTTATTTAGCATTTCAAGTTAATGAGAAACAGAATTAATCTTTACTGAGCATTCTGAAACCATCTTTGCTAGAGCAGAGGTTAGATTCCACAATGATTCTAAAGTTACTACCTCAGGTTTAGGAGTGGTTTCACTTACAATAAGTGACTGTCCTGGGCTTACCCCTTCCTTCTCTCCCTGGCTCAGTCCACTTCCAGATGTCATCTCTCTGATGTTTATTGGAGGTACGGGAATCCCCCATCGTAGTGACTCCCCCCCCCCCCCCCCCCCCCCCCTCATGTTGGATGTCCCGAAGCTCCCCGCAGGGGCCCGCATCCAAATGCAGCATCTGTTACCCGTTCTGCCGGAGGTAGTCTGATGTCAGGCGGGCTGAGGGATAGTTTCTTCCGAGGTCGGGTCACATTCTCCTCCCTGTGACCAGACTGCTGGACCTCCCAGCTCCTTTCTAGCTGCATACTCGATACACTGCGTGATGGTCTTCTGCCCCGCAGGCTGCGAAGGAGTAGAGGGGTAAATCCTAAGCTTTCCTCTGCGTTTCGGAGGCATTATTTTACCGGTAGAAAAAGTTAAATCGTTCAGAATTCCGGAGCAGCTTCACAGCATTACCGCTCTGGGTGCCATCTTGACTCCACCCCCCGCAATCAAGGCTTTTTCCTTATCTTCCTTCTAGACCAGTCATTACACTTGGTTTCCCTGGAGACAGAGGGGGACACCTTTCTTTTTTTTTCCCTCCCTCTCTCCCTTGTGATGTCAGGTCCATGTATAAGGGAGGCGTGGTCGTAGGCAGTTGTCTGTAGTCTCTTGTCTTCAGCAGTTGAAGGTTAGTGAGGACAGGTCTCTAATCAGCTCCCAGAGTCTTGGTGTGGCCTCAGCCTGATTGAGTCTATTGGCACCTGGGGCAGTAGTCCCTAGGAACTGATTTCCCCCCCCTCCCCCATGGGAGCCCATTCCCAGAATAAAGTTTTTTTTTTGTCTGCAGTCTCCCAGTACCCCTAGATATTTGGTTGAATGGCTCTGGTATGGTGGGAGTACCCTCTCTCTCTCCTCTGTCCTTCTATAACCTCAAGTAGAGGGAAGTCTCAGGATCTTGTTTCCTCCTTTCAAATGGGAAAGGAGTAGGTGAAGTTTGGAGTGGTGTTAGATATGTTATTGGTGGAACGTGGTAATGTCTGAAGAGCCAATCTGGTGATCCTGCTTTTCGGGGCATCTTTGATTTTTAACTTTTCACCTCACATTGAGGCAGTGTAGTTGTTCCTTTCTTGCTTGGACAAGATTACTGACACCTGTCTTAAAACCACGTCACAAGGGAGAAAAAAAGGTATGTTTCTCTGTCTCCAGCAGCTGCGAAGGGGGAAATCCCAAGAGTAATGACTGGTCTAACAGGACTAAAGAGAGGAATTAGCAGGTCAGATTTCACCTTTTTTTAGTTTTAAAATTACTTTTGGAATATTTCTGTAACTGCAATCACTGATCTACACAACATACTTCCGCACTTTCATCGTGAATGCACAAACTTCTACCCTGATACATTTTCTATTTTTTGGACAGTAAGAATGTGGAAAGTGTAGAAGGATTTAAGACTTTTACAAAACTAACTTATTGAAGTTGAGACCTTTTTGTAGTTCTGCAGTCTCATGATTATGGATGTTGGGGTAGAACATACTGTGTAATCCAGGTTTTCTTTAAAAGATCTCTTTTTCATCAAGGTGTGCAGTGTTGATGCTAGATTACCAAAAAGTGAATGGATGGCATTGCAGTGCCCTTAAATGCATCTTACTACTGTTGTGACTCTTAAGTGCTCTTTACCCCAGCACTTTAAAACACTGGAGAAGTCTTCCAGTAGCTCAGAATGGAAGTTAATCCTTAAAGAATAATGCTTATAACATCTGTGGTGGTACACTTTAATCTCTTCCCCACACCAACTCTCTGCCTTAAGTAGTGCCCTGAGTATGGAAGTTGTACAGTACTCATTTTACTGATTTAAGAATGGCATTGACTGAGCCTCATAAGAGGTCTCTAGTCCTAGCAGTACCCTCTTACTTACTGTGGACATTCCTTGCAGTGGCATAAAAATAGTCATCAGAAGGCTTTCCACTACGATGGAGGAGAGAGAGGACTAGGTAGGGAGTGGTGAGAGGGCATATGGCAGGGAGGAGGAGGAGTAATGAGGTGTTCCCTGTACGTACCAGGATCAGTCCAGACGGTGGGTTATGTCCCCCGTCCAGCAGATGGAGTCAGAACAAAACTCGAGAGGAGGTCCTATATAACCTCACCTCCCTTCCCTCAATCTTCAGTATCTTCTGACTCCAGCAGATGTGAGCAGGGGACTGGCAGTCCCCAGCACAGGGGCTTAGGCTTCTAGGTCTCTGTTTCTAGTTGTGAGGGATCAAGTAAAAAAAAATAAAAAAAAGAAAGTAATAGAATAAATCCTAATAAAGGAGAGAGTTGGAGGACAGGTAGGGGCGGCAGAGCTTCTGCTGCTGGGGGAGCAGGGGGAACTTGGTGACAGGTCTGCGCCTTGTCTTTCTTTCCTGTGTTCCTTCTCCTTCTGTCCTTTCGGAGGCCGGTCAGGGTAAGTGTTTAGTTTTGGTCTGTTCAGTTTCTTTTTAGCAATGTTCGCCGGTCCCTCGGATTTGCGCCGGATCCCGGGGGGGGGGGGGGCGCATATCAGTGGTGCTGACTCCCCCCCCCCCCCCCCCACTCTGTTCTCGCGGCCCCGCGACACGCCATTCCCCGGGGCCGCTAGCCGCTGGGAGTGTCAATTTCCTCAGCGGGCTCCTTCGGGTCAGTTGGGGGGGGGGGGCGATTCGCGCGCTCTGTCCGGATGCAGGATTTCCCGCTGAGATTCTTGCTCCTGCCTCTCCCAGGGCCTGGTGATGCCGCGCACGGTGGCTTGTTCGGGCTGTGGCCGACAGGAGAGCCAGCTGTTGCGCGCGGGGAATTTGCACGTGCTGTCTTCCCGCCGGGGAAGACAGCGCTAGGGCCGGGAGACGGCACAGGAGCCCGCGGGGATGACCACGCGGCTTGCAAGCGGCAGGCCCCGTTCCCGCTGAGTGCGGGAACGGTGGCCATTTTGTTTTCAGATGACGATGCCTGCTTGTCAGATCAGGACGCAGAGGGCCCGACCTGCAGCAGCGCCGCCGGTCCTAGCGCCTTTTGGGCTACAGGGGCAGAGCCATTCAGAAGGGGGGACACCGGTGGGCCCTTCCCCGGGGGGTGCCCGCTTTTTCCCCGGAATTCGTGGTGCTTATGCATAGGGCTTTCCTCCAGAGCAGCAGTCTGCCCCTGGGATTTTCCATGGGGCCTCCCCCTTCCAAATTCTCCCGCGCTCCGGCCTGCCCGCTGCGGGGTTCTCCCCATGGGATAGTGGACAGCCATTGGGGGAGCAGCCGGGGCTGCGAGTGGTTCGCACGCGGCGCCGGAGAAGGACCCACTCCCGGACCCAGCCGGGGATGACCCCACCTTGGCGTCCCAGGTGGAGGGTGACGATCCGAGGGTCCTTCGGATTTTCCAGTCGGATGAACTGGATGACCTGATCCCTCACATCCTGCGGGAGATGGACATCGATGCTCCTCCGGACCCGAGCCCACCGGAGACCAAGGTAAGAAAGGGGGATCCCCTTCTGGCAGGCCTGCGCCCATGGCTAAGGCCTTCCCTACGCATCCTAGCTTTTTGCAATTGATCTCCAGGGAGTGGGACACCCCGGAGGCCACGCTCGGGGTCAGTAGAGCTCTATCCACTCCCGGAGGAGTTTCCTGGAGCTGTTAAGGGTCCCGGCAGTGGATTCAGCGGTCTCGGCGGTCACAAAGCATACGACTATTCCGGTGACCGGGGGCACGGCGCTGAAAGACCTGCAGGACAGGAAGTTGGAGGTCTACCTTAAGAGGATCTTCGAGGGTCGCGGGCGCTCGGGATGAGGGCGGCCATCTGTAGTTCCTTCGCACAACGCACAGGGCTACGCTGGGTGCAACAACTTCTCACTTCCCAGGATTACCAGCGGCCCGAGGCGCAACAGGCGGACAGGTTGGAGGCCGTGGTGGCCTACGGTGCGGACGCGCTATA
This sequence comes from Rhinatrema bivittatum, assembly GCF_901001135.1. Classification (NCBI taxonomy): domain Eukaryota; kingdom Metazoa; phylum Chordata; class Amphibia; order Gymnophiona; family Rhinatrematidae; genus Rhinatrema; species Rhinatrema bivittatum. The sequence goes on from NC_042623.1 coordinate 212,194,453, forward strand.
ATGATCTTCTCCCGGGTCCTGGCTCGGACAATGGTGGCAGCGGTCTCGGCACGTCGCCTTCTATGGCTCCGCACCTGGTCGGCCGATGCCATCGTCTAAGACTCACCTAGGGTCGCTTCCGTTCAAGGACAAGTTCCTCTTCGGAAAGGACCTGGATCAAATCATCAAGTCCCTCAACGAGAATGCAGTGCATAAGCTCCAGGAGGATAGGTCTCGCTCCACAAGGTCGTTCAGTTTCTCTAGAAACCGGAGCCGGAACCACAGCGTCTGTTCCGGCCTGCAAGACAGCAGCAGTCTCCTCGGGCCACCTCGTCTTGCTCTCGTACCTGGAACCGGTCCTTTCGAGGGCGGCAGGCCCGGTAAAGGAGGGCCAAGGGGCGAGCACCCCCTCTAAATCGGCACAATGATGCCAGGCCGACCCATGAGCCGTCCCCTCAGGTAGGGGGCCGGCATGCTCTCTTCTACGAAGAGTGGGTCCAGATTACATCGGATCAGTGGGTCCTGGATATCCTAAAACACGGCTACGTATTGGATTTTGTCCGTGCGCCCAGGGACAGGTTTCTCTTCTCACCGTGCGGGTCCCTACTCAAGCGAAGGGCGGTGCGGCAGACCCTCGACCGCCTCCTCTCTCTGGGGGCGATAGTGCCGGTATCCGCCTCCGAATTGGGTCGGGGACATTACTCCATCTATTTCGTGGTGCCCAAGAAGGGGGGTACTTTCCGTCCCATCCTGGACCTCAAGACCGTCAACCGGGCTCTCTGAGTGCCCCGCTTTCGCATGGAAACTCTACGCTCGGTATTGGCGGCGGTTCATCAAGGAGAGTTCCTCGCTTCATTGGATCTCACGGAGGCCTACCTCCACATCCCGATCCACCGGGATTATCAGCGTTTCCTACACTTCAAGGTCCTGGGGCAGCATTTTCAGTTTCGAGCCTTGCCCTTCGGGTTGGCAATGGCACCGCGTTTCTTTACGAAGATAATGGTGGTAGTGGCGGCACTGCGTCGGGAAGGGATTCTGGTACACCCTTACCTGGACGATTGGCTCATTTGCGCAAAGTCGTGGAACGAGGCCTTACAAGCGGTGGACCGGGTGGTACAGCTGCTTCACTTTCTGGGATGGATAATCAACTAGGGCAAGAGCAACCTGACACCATCTCAGTCGTTGAATTTTCTGGGCGCACGCTTCGACACGAGGGAGGGCAAGGTGTTCTTGAGGCAGGAGAGGGCGCTAGCTCTCAGGGAGCAGATCCTTCGCTTCATGACGCTCACGACAACTACGGTGTGGGATTACCTGCAGGTCCTGGGGCCCATGGCTTCCACGATCGACCTGGTTCCATGGGCCTTTGCGCGCATCTGCGTCCTCTTCAGAAGGCATTGCTATCCCGGTGGAAGCCGGCATCGCGGGACTTCTCTGCGGTCCTGCCGTTACCGGCATCCGCTCGTCACAGTCTCCGCTGGTGGCTGGATCCTCGACACTTAGCCAGGGGCGTGTCACCGGAGGTCCCGGACTGGGTGGTGGTAACCACTGATGCCAGTCTCATCGGCTGGGAAACGGTCTGTCGGAAGAGTGCCATCCAGGGTCGTTGGACTCAAGAACAGGCTCAGTGGCCCATCAACCGTTTGGAGACCAGAGCGGTCCGACTGGCATTGAGGGCTTTTCTGCCACTGGTTCGACATTGGGCGGTCAGGATCCTTTCGGACAACGCGACCACGGTGGCCTACCATCAATCGCCAGGGAGGCACGAGGAGTCAACAGGTCTCGTGGGAGGCGGACAGGTTGATGCAGTGGGCGGAAATCCATTTGACCCGCCTGGCGGCCTCCCACATTGCAGGCGTGGACAATGTACAGGCGGACTTCTTCAGCCGGCAGCGCTTGGATCCCGGGGAGTGGGAACTTTCCGGGGAGGCTATGAGTTTGATCGTCTGTCGGTGGGGCGTTCCTCACATGGATCTCATGGCCACGGCAGCCAATGCAAAGGCCCCGCGGTTCTTCAGTCGAAGACTAGAACACTGCGCGGAAGGGGTCGATGCCCTGGTTCTCCCGTGGCCCCAACACATACTATTGTATGTTTTTCCTCCGTGGCCCCTGGTGGGGAAGGTGATTCGTCGCATAGAGCGCCATCAAGGTCCGGTGATCCTGGTAGCCCCGGAGTGGGCGCGACGACCATGGTTCACGGACCTCCTCAACCTGACGGAGGAGGGGCCGGTACGCCTCGGTCACATCCCGCGTCTTCTGCGGCAGGGTCCTATATTTTTCGAGGAGGCAGATCGCTTCTGTCTTGCGGCTTGGCTTTTGAGAGGCGTAAGTTGAGGCGTCGTGGATATCCGGAGCCGGTGATTTCGACCTCTTGCAGGCTCGCAAGACGTCCACTTCCGTCACGTATGTGCGGGTCTGGAAGGTTTTTGAGACTTGGTGCGCGTCACGTGACATTCCGCCAGCTCACGCCTCTGTGCCTCAGATTCTGTCCTTCCTGCAGGACGGGCTGGACTTGGGTCTCACGTTTAACTCCATCTGGGCACAGGTGGCGGCTTTGGGGGCCTTTCTCCATGATGGACAGGAATCGTTACTCTTCCCACCCGGACATACTGCGTTTCCTCAGGGGGGTGCGGCATCTGAGGCCTCCTTCTAGACCACCTTGTCCTTCTTGGAGTCTTAACTTGGTCCTCCGGGTTCTCAGCGGCTCACCGTTCGAGCCCCTCCGAGGGGCCACCCTCAAGGATCTTACCTTTAAGACCCTCTTTCTTGTAGTGATCAATTCGGTGTGTCGCATTTCCGAATTGCAAGCGTTGTCCTGTCGAGAGCCATACCTCCGTTTCACTGAGGTGGGGGTCTCCTTGCGCACGGTACCTTCGTTTCTACCTAAGGTAGTTTCCGCCTTTCATCTCAATCCGCCTTTCATCTCAATCCGCAGAGGAAAAGGAAGGCAATTCCTTTTCCTCTGCGGATTCCAGAGAGCTGTGTAGTTTGGATGTCAAACGATGCTTGATGCGCTATTTGGAGGCCACTAATGATTTCCGTCTTTCGGATCATCTGTTTGTTCTATGGTCAGGACCTAGGAAGGGCCATATGGCATCCTAAGCCACTATCGCCAGATGGCTGAGGGGAGCGATTTCTTCCGCCTATCTAGGGGCTGGCCGGACTCCGCCGCTTGGGGTCAAGGCACACTCCCTTTGATCCCAGGCCACGTCTTGGACGGAGAGCTCTGCCGTGTCCACGCAGGAGATTTGCAGGGCGGCCACCTGGAAGTCGCTCCATACTTTCTCGAGGCACTATTGTCGGGACGTGAGGGCTCCAGTCTTTGGGTCCTTCGGCAATAGGGTCATTCGAGCAGGGCTGTCTTCGGCCCACCCTGAGTAGGGAAGCTTTGGTACATCCCACCGTCTGGACTGATCCTGGTACGTACAGGGAAAAGAAAATTATTCCTTACTTGCTAATTTTCGTTCCTGTAGTACCAAGGATCAGTCCAGACACCCTCCCTGGTTTGTTGGCTGGGGGTAGTTGGGGTTTTGCCTCTGCTCAACTGTGTTTTTTTTTCCGATGCTCCTTTGAGCTCCCTGGGCTTCCAGGGTCTATCACTTGTTTTCACAGTTCTGTTTGGACGAGTTCCCTCGGGGGTTGTTTCAGTGTTAGCTATGAATTTTGTTGATTTTTACCTAGAGGGCGTTTGTTTACTTGATCCCTCCGTCTCTTTCTTCTTGGCTTTGCTAGTCTAGTTACTGAAGATTGAGGGAAGGGAGGTGAGGTTATATAGGACCTCCTCTCGAGTTTTGGTTCTGACTCCATCTGCTTGACGGAGGACATAACCCACCATCTGGACTGATCCTTGGTACTACAGGAACGAAAATTAGCAGGTAAGGAATAATTTTCTTATGTATGCGCCAGGGAAGAAATGCACTCACCATGTATTCCTCCCCGCACCACCACAAATGATTGAAGGAGGATGGGAAGCACTTGCATTTCTTTCACAACTTTTAAACTTTTGTTTAAAATTGCTTTCATGAGTGGATTACTGCAAATCTTCTCCGTGCATTGCATAAGATTCTCAGTAATGGTAGTCCTGACATCTCGATACTTCAGCTGTGCAGTGGTTTCTTTATATGCCGTACACATACTTTTGTAGCCTTGTTTTTATTTGCACCACTGCACTGATATGGTTGTTTGCTGCAGTATTAGTTTCTGTACCTCTTCAATTTGAGGTAGTGCTACAGAATTAGTATTACAAATCAATTTTTGTTGATTATTTTATTTCTGTATATGATGGTCTCTAAAGTATAACTTTCTTTTCTGCACTTTATTGTGCCAGATGTTCCAGTGTGGTCTAAACTACAATCCGGTCACCTTCCATCAATGCAACAACTTGTCCAAATTCTTGATAATGAAATGAAGCTGAATGTGCACATGGACTCCCTCCCCCATCATCGATCATAGCCTCATCTTTACAGCACTGAAAGCATCTTGTAAGAGCTCTTTCGTTTTCATCACAATTGGTAATGGAATTGAACAGTCAAACACATGCAGCACCTGCAGATTATGTTAAATGCAGTGTAGCAAGATCTGTCAGATTTTTAGTGCAATTCAAAAATTTGAAAGGTGATCATTTTGATGTGGGCGCCTGAAACATACTTAATTGACCCCTGGGTTTATTGGTCAGTCATTCTTCTCCCCATTTATTTTTTTTATTGCACATATTTCTGGAACTGGAACTTTGAGGTAATTTAATTGTGCAGCTTGGCACTAATTATATTCCTCTTGTTGTGGCTCATCTTTGAAATGACCTGTTTAGTGAGATCATAAATTTCGACTTTTGATGAGTAGATGAGCTTCAACATTTTCTCATAGGACAAGCAGGATGGTAGTCCTCACATATCTGTGACATCATTAGGATGGAGCCCAATCACGGAATACTTCTGTCAAAGTTTCCAGAACTTTGACTGGCCCCTACTGGGCATGCCCAGCATGGCACTAACCCTGCAGCCAGCAGGGATCCCCCTTCAGTCTTCTTTTTTTTTCCGCGCAGCAGTAGCCTCGCAGTAAAGGAACTCTGAAGAGATTCCTGACAGGAATTTTCCTCACGGAATTATTTAAAGTTAAATTGCCCCACAGGGGTCTCTCCTCTAACCTGTCTCTGTCCGCAGTACTCCGGTAAGTTTTTACCCGTTTCTGTCTATTACCGTCTAGTTTGGCCCTTGCGGCCTACCGACCGTACCGCGGCTCGATTTTTTTTTCAATGGCCATGGCGTCAGGGTTCTGTCGTGCCTGGACTGTACTTGCACCATGTCTATCACAGACCCCCATGGAGTCTGTGTAATGTGTTTAGGCCATGAGCATGATGTCCTGACTTGCACCAAATGTGCCCTCTTGACACCAAAAGGTCGCAAAGCCAGAAAGGAGAAGATGGAACTCATTTTCCCGTGCTTAAAACCCGACTCCGTCCATTGCATCGATGTAGTCTGAACCGGCACCATCGACTTCGCGCCACCGACCAGTAACCGACCTCCATCGACGTCTTCACGGCCATCGACACCCTCTACTCCCCCTCAGGATCGAGAGGATCGCAGGGAAAAACATCGCCATCGAGGGAGCGAAATCATCGACCTCGCCACCATCTGAGCTGCTGTCGAAGAAGCCCCGTCCAGGAAAGGCACCGACCATTCCTGTGACCGGGTCACGGAGGCAACCCTCACCCGATCGGGGTTTGGGAGCCGCGATTCCGCCTGTAAAGGTGGTCCCTCCAGCTATGCCTCTGCCCCTCCCTCTTCTGTTCCGGAGCCGGGGCTGCTTGCTCCAGGTCTCCGAGAAGAACTGGACCGGATGGTTCAGGAGGCCATCGACAAGGCGATGCAACGACTCCAGGTCCCTCCGGCACCGTTTGTGGAACCTGTCATCGACCCCGATTTCAGCAGTGCTGGCACCACTGCTATCCAGAATGGAAGCGCTGATGATCACCCTTCCTCCAATGGATCCCGGGTCTCCGATGCCTGTGGTACCCTCCCCAATGACAGCTTCATCGGGAGGTGAAACACCATTCCACATCCCTCCATCGGGTGTAATGCCTCAGCCATCGATGCCGATGCGTCCCTCGCCATCGATTCATCCATCGATGCAGATAACGTTCAGCACCACCTAGTCATCCATTGATGCCTTCGATGCCATCATCTGTGCCTCCGGTGATTCCTCTGATTTTTTTTCGGAGCCTAGACCAGGACCCTCAGGTATCCAACCCCTTCACTTCCTAAAGGACAGTCTGCTGATCCTTATGACACTTGGGGTGATGATACTTCAACAGACACCGATGACTTACCTTCCCCACCTTCTCCCACTGAGAGTAGAAAGCATTCTCCTCCAGAGGACCTCTCATTCATAAATTTTGTGAATGAAATGTCTGAGTTGGTTCCCTTTCAACTACAGACTGAACAGTACGATAGGCACCAGATGATGGAGTTACTCCAAATCCTGGATGCCCCCAAGGTGATCACCTCTATTCCCGTTCATCAGGTCCTTCTTGATCTCCTCAAAAAGAACTGGGAAAACCCCTGGATCAATTTCTCCAGTACATAGGAAGGCTGACACTACTTATTTGGTTCAGTCAGCCCCAGGCTTTCAAAAATCCCAGCTTGACCACCACTCAGTTGTGGTAGAGTCTGCACAAAAGAAGGCAAAAAGGTCAAAACCCCACTCGTCTACCCCACCTGCTAAGGAACAAAAATTCCTAGACAACATTGGTCGACAAGTATTCCAAGGGGCCATGCTCATCTCCTGCATTGCTGCCTATCAGCTTTATATGACCCAGTACAATAGGGTCATCTTTAAGCAGATACAGGACTTCTCAGAGTCCCTTCCACAGCAATTCCAAGACCAGCTACAAATCCTTGTAAACAAAGGATTTGAGGCAGGCAAGCATGAGATTTGAACATCTTATGACATTTTTGAAACCTCTACCAGAGTGTCTGCAGCAGCTATTTCGGCAAGACGGTGGGCCGGCTCAAGTCTTCTGACCTCTGCCCAGAAGTGCAAGACCAGTTATCCAACCTACCATGTATCAGAGATATCTGTTTGGTGAACAGATCCAATGAATGGTGGCCGAATTAAAAGACCATCATGAGACTCTCAAACAGCTCTCCTTCAATGCTTTCCGACTTCTCCTCAAGACAGCCCTTTAGGAGGACTCTAGAAGTCGTTCATACAGTCCAAGGAAGGCCTATCCACCACCAGCAAGGTCCCATACTACAAGACCTTATCAAAAGCCTCAGCCTCGCCAGGCTCGAAAACAAAAACCACAAGCAGCTCCCCAGCCAGGACCTGCTTCAGGTTTTGACTTCTGCTTGGAGAGCAGCAGCCAGATTCCTCTGCCAAGCATACCAGTGGGAGGTCGATTGTGCCACTTTCACAACATGTAGCAGTCAATCACGACAGACAAATGGGTATTGGCAATCATTGCTCAAGGGGTACCATCTGAACTTTCTCGCCCTGCCACCGGACTCCCCACCTCTACAGATGTGGGGGACATCCAAGCACTCCTTCCTTCTCCTGTCAAGAGCAATAGAACCTGTTCGCACTCACAGCAAGGCCTAGGGTTCTATTCCCGGTACTTTCTAATCCCCAAAAAATCAGGGGTGTTCGTTCAATTCTGGACCTACGTGCTCTCAACAAGTACCTCTAGCGGGAAAAGTTCAAGATGGTAACCTTGGGATCGCTTCTTACCTCTTCTGCAAAGAGGAGACTGGCTCTGCTCTCTGGACCCTCCAGGACGCATACACCCACATTGCGATAACTCCACCTCATCGCAAGTATCTGAGGTTTTTAGTAGGCCCCAAGCACTATCAATACCGAGTGCTTCCGTTCGGCCTAGCATCTGCACCACGAGTCTTTATCAAATGCCTCATAGTTGTTGCCAGCTTTCCTCAGGAAAGAAGGTGTTCACGTCTACCCCTACCTGGACGACTGGTTAATCAGGGCTCCAACCAGCAAACTCGGTCGAGTTGACTCTACACACTCTAATTTCCTTAGGATTTCTCGTCAATTACGAAAAATCCTACTTAGTCCCATCTCAAACCTTGTCGTTCATTGGGGCAGACTTGGACACCCTTGCAGGCAAAGGCATTTCTACTTCAACAAGCACTAACTCTCGTGTCTCTCGCTCACCAAATTGCAATCTCAGAATACTGCAACAGCTCTCCAATTCCTCGTCCTTCTCGGACACATGGCATCCTCAGTCCATGTCACACCAATGGCCCGCTTGGCCATGAGACTCATGCATTGGACTCTGAGGTCACAATGGATTCAGGCGGTTCAGCTTCAGTCAACCATTGTCCACCTCTCTGACTCACTCAGTCTGTCTCCTCGCCTGGTGGAAAAATCAAAACAATCTCCTCCAGGGCTTGCCCTTTCAAATGCCAGATCCTCAAGTCATTCTCACCACAGACGCTTCCAACCTTGGGTGGGGAGCCCACGTGGCCGATCTGCAGACACAAGGATCTTGGTCTCCAGAGGAAGCCAAACACCAGATAAATTTCCTGGAGCTTCGAGCAATGCGATATGCGCTTAGGGCTTTTCAGAATCACCTTTTCAATCAAGTCATCCTGATTCAGATGGACAACCAGGTGGCCATGTGGTACATCAACAAGCAGGGAGGCACAGGCTCCTTTCTTCTGTGTCAGGAAGCTGCGCAGATTTGGGCGGAAGCTCTCTCCCACTCGATGTACCTCAGGGCCACCTACTTGCTGGGAGTGGACAATGTTCTAGCAGACGAGCTGAGTCTCATCTTCCAACCGCATGAGTGGTTCTCAACCCCTCGGTAGCGAACTCCATCTTCCGACAATGGGGATATTCTCAGACAGACCTCTTTGCGTCCCTCAGAACCACAAAGTGGACAATTGCTGCTCCCTGATTCGCAGCAAACGCTCTCAGCCCAGAGATGCATTCTCCCTCTCATGGGCAACTGGTCTGCTTTACGCATTCCCTCCACTTCCTCTTCTCTCAGAGACTCTCGTGAAGCTGCATCAGGACAAGGGAACCATGATCCTGAAAGCACCTCACTGCCACGCCAATTGTGGTTCCAGTACTACAGGATCTTTCCATCCGCAGGCACATTCCCTTGGGAAAGGACCCGCTGCTGATCACTCAAAGCAACGGGAGCCTATGCCATCCCAATCTTCAGGCCTTGTCTCTGACGGCATGGATGTTGAAAGGTTGATCCTTCAACCACTTAACCTTTCAGATCCAGTTTCCCATGTCTCGATTGCTTCACGGAAGCCTTCTACGAGAGAATCTTACTCCTATAAATGGAAAAGGTTCACATCATGGTGTATTCTCAGTCCCTTGATCCCTTTTCCTGTCCAATCCCACAGTTTTTGGACTATCTCTGGCATCTGTCAGTAGGGTCTCAAGACATCGTCCATCAGAATGCATGTCAGTGCGGTAGCCGCCTTCCATAAAGGTGTCGGGGGATGTCCCCTATATCAGTGCAACCCCTTGTGACATGCTTTCTGAAGGGCTTGCTGCACATCAAGCCACCTTACATCCTCCGGCCCCTTCTTGGGACCTTAATCTGGTTCTTCGGCCGGCTCATGAAACCACCATTTGAGCCTCTTCACTCCTGTGACTTAAATATCTCACATGGAAAGTGATTTTCCTTTTGGCTCTCACTTCAGCTCGCAGGATTAGTGAGTTACAGGCCCTAGTTACCTATCCGCCTTACACTAAACTCCTGCAGGACTGGGCGGTTCTCCGCACTCACCCTAAATTTTTACCTAATGTAGTTTTGGAGTTTCACATTAATCAATCCATCATACTACCTACCTTCTTTCCCAGGCCCCATTCCAATCCAGGGGACCAGGCTCTGCATACTCTTGACTGCAAACGGGCTCTAGCTTTTTATCTAGACTGTACAGTTGCCCCACAGGACGAGCGCTCAGTTATTCGTCTCATTCCACCCAACAAATTAGGGTAACCTGTGGGTAAGCAGATTCTCTCCTCCTGGTTAGCGGACTGCATATCTTTTTGCTATCAGCAAGCAGGCATTCCTTTTCAAGACCGTGTTAAAGCACACTCTTTGAGGGCCATGGCGACTTCAGTAGCACACCTATGATCGGTGGCCGCTTTCCTGACCATCTGCAAGGCTGCCACTTGGAGTTCTCTCCACAACTTGCAGCCCACTATTCCTTGGACAAAGCCGGAAGACAAGATTCCATCTTCGGCCAGTCTGTCCTGCGTAACCTGTTTCCAACGTGACATACCAACACCCTTCCGCCTGCCCGGTGGGGTTCAGGATGCCCTCTACCAAATTCCACCCCAGTTGTTGTGCCTGTTGCACACCGTTGGGTACATTTGGTGCATGTTCGGACATCCTCAGCTCGGGTACTCACCCATATGTGAGGACTACCATCCTGCTTGTCCTGTGAGAAAGCAAATGTTGCTTACCTGTAACAGGTGTTCTCACAGGACAGCAGGATGTTAGTCCTCAAGAAACCCGCCCGCCACCCCGCGGTGTTGGGTTCGTAACGTTTGTTTTATTTTTTCGGCACTGCCTGTAGCTTTCAAATAAGACTGAAGGGGGACCCCTGCTGGCTGCAGGGTTGGTGCCATGCTGGGTATGCCCAGTAGGGGCCAGTCAAAGTTCTGGAAACTTTGACAGAAGTTTTTCTGTGATTGGGCTCCATCCTGATGATGTCACCCATATGTGAGGACTGACATCCTGCTGTCCTGTGAGAACACCTGTTACAGGTAAGCAACATTTGCTTTCTCCATATATTGTGATATTTAAGCTGCAAGGACTTTCATTATTTGATTCATGCCAGATTACCTGATCTGAAGGCAGTTAGCACTGTGGGGCAGCAGTGGATCATAGTTATGGCAGGGGTGGGAAGGGTTATATTTGGTGTCTGACCATTTTCACTGCTTCTTGTTGCCCTAGTTTCTTTGATTAGTTGATTGTCTTTAGAAGTAACATTATAATAATGTAATTCTGTCTGTGTTTTAAGACATGAAGGCATTTTCCAAAGGTCACAGCGTGGTTTGACAACCCATGAAGGCCTGCACTGAAGACAGACACTGTGGGTGCAGGCTGGATGTACTTTCTGCAGACTCGTTGTACCCTCTTGAAAACCCTCAGTCAGGACAGGCTTTCAGCGCCGAAATGACTTGGCAGTCTGCACGTTATGGAGTGCAATAATTTACTGTACAACTTCATCTTTTTAAGGAAAAAGTTATGTCAACCAGTTCAGAGTAAACTAGCAATGCAGGCATTATTCATTGTAGTTTTGTTTGATATTCATGTTTTATAATTTCAAATTCAATTGAGTTAACTAAATTTTCCTTTGAAAGGTTTGTCTACTCTGTAATTTTTATACAAAAGAGGTTTTTTTTCTTTTTTATAGTTTAAATGAAGTAATAGGAATGAATCGGGAGACCCCGCATGACTGTAAAGCTCCTGACTTTGGTCATATCCAGTTTCTCAAAACTCAGTCATGTCAATGCTGTATATTTTTTAAGAGTAATATATTAGAGACAATTGTTGAACAGTATGTTGTATACCAGATTATGAACTAAATTGTATACAGGTTAATTGCAACATTTTGTGACTGCGAATGCTAACTGACCAACTTGTAAAATCCCCTTTGCCAAGCTTGGAGTCTTACTTCAGCCAGTTTCTGTAGGATTTTTAAACTGGGCCTTTATATCTCAATATAGAAGCAAATTAAGTTAAATAAAAGATACATTTATTGTGAGAATTAAATCAGAGCTTTGTGGAATTTACTTTAACCCTCCTCCATTCTCCCTGTTCAGAATAGATTCAAGGGTATGTATGGCATACAAAAGAGTTCCTTCTGTATACTATTTTTTTTTTGGTAGCAGTGTATAACTTGGCAGCCTGGAGGTAACACTTAGTTTCTTCATTGTATTCTATCAATACAGCAATATACTCCGAGGCTAATGTTAAAACGAGCATGCATACAGCCATACATGCATATATAGGCAGTGGAGTTATGCTGAAATGGTAAATCATGCATGCACTTGCATACATATGGTTTAAAATGTCTACCACGTGTAATGTGCTGGATATCTTACAGAAACATATATCATTTTATTTATTTATTTAGGTTTTTTATATACCGGCATTCATGATACAATCACATCATGCTGATTTACAGTATAAACAGGAGTGCAAAAAACTTCTAACTGTATCTAAGGTGCGGAGAAAAGCAGTTACAAATAACAAAGGGTGATTGAACTGAGCGAGAAGAGAAATAGCAGGAAAGGATAATGTCAGTAAGATAATTACAGATTTCAACAACTAGACAATATGTCGACAATGTGACAGTATGTTGACTAAGTAAGGGGTTTATTACAATTCCTGAAACTAGTGTGATTGAGGGAAATATGTTGACAATGTGAGAGATAATTAGGGTCCGGGAATGCTTGCTTAAACAGCCCAAGTCTTAAGTCTTTTCCTGAAGGTTCGGAGGCAAGGTTCTTGTCATGACTTTGCAAATAGTCTTTATTACATAACTATGTCACCGGAATTTAATGGCACTTCCTATAGATTGAATTAATTTATACAGTTTTCAAAGATGTATATATGTGCCTCACTGTAAACCGTTGTGATGGTATACTACTTAACGACGGTATAGAAAAGATTTAAATAAATAAGTATGCTCCTAATTTTAAAGAGGTTTGCTCGAGCAACCTGCATCATGCATCTTCCATAGGACTTTGCCAACTTTCACACACGTATGTAAGCAGATTTTAAAACATGCTCACGCAAAAGGACCATTCCCTGTTTTTCCAATTAGTCCACCAGTTTGTCCAGTCAGTCTCAAGTTTTATGCAAACCCCTCTGGTTCTTCATCCTGCATGACCCCCCTCCCACAGTGAACTGGATCCCTCATCCTGGCCCGTGTAAGCCTTTAAAACATGAGATCTGCAGACTTACTCATCATGAGGAGCAGCAGTAAAGTTAGGTGACTAACAAGGCTGCCACGTGCTGTGGTGGCTGGTTTTAAAATACGGACAATGCCATAACTGTTGGCCCATCCCTGGAACACTTATACCTTGCATCTTTTCTGCTCCCTATTTTTTGCTCATGTACACGCATATATGCACACAGATTGCGGCTTGAAAATTCGTGTTGGGCACGGCCCACATATATGGGCATTTTAGCACGATCAATGCTTTTAAAATGATCTCTGTTTTGTTTACAGTGGTGGAACAACATTTCCAAGGTGTAAAGTAATGCTTGATGCTAAAGCTCGGATTACTGAAGTGTGCCAAAAGTACTAAAGCACCAAAGATGATGCGTGTGGAACATTCATTGTTATCTTAATGGTTTAATATACATCTAACTTGTTCCTTACAATGCAGATGTCTGTTTTTTGTTGTTTTGGTTTTTTTTTAAGTAGCAATTCCAGCAGGAAAATAGTTCAAATTGGTGATTTACAGTCACTGAGGTTCCCTCTCCCTTTTGTCCAAAAATGTCATCCTGAAGGAGTTAGAGCACATGGTTATGGTTTATATGCTGCCTATGCAACAGCCCTAAACAGCTTACGAAGAACATACCCAGTGAAACTGTATAACTGTACATTTCCTAGCATGTAGACTGATGGACTCTGGACTAGTGGGTTTATGCTCCCCTGCCAGCAGATGGAGACAGAGCAAGCTGATGTCATGGTATATACATAACCCTGCAGTGATCCCTTCTCCTTCTACAGCAGATGGTAGCCATGCAGCTCCCGATAGGGATTGATGCAAGCTTTTGCAAGAAGAAATTTGAAATTCTAAATTAAGGGGAAAAAAAGCCCTGCTTTTTTGTGGTGATACATAAGGTCCCTCCCCCAGATGAGAATTCCTGAGGTGGTTTCTGTGATCCCTCAGAGATGTTCCTTGGTCTGGTAGCTGGATTTCCTGACGTTGATTTCGCTGCTAGTTCAGCTGAAAAGCAGTAGATGCAGGAGGCAGAGGTGGCGGTGATAGCAGATGCCCTCTTCCCCCCCACAGCAGAGACCATCGCTGTACTCAATCAGTAAGCACTGTGCTCAGGTAAAGTTTTTAAAAAATAAAGTTTTACCTTTTGAATCAAAGGCATTTTAGAGGGGTTTCAGGACTTCCTCCTGTCTCCATGCTTGGTGCGCTGTACCGACATTCATTCCCCGCTCCCGTTGGGGTTAGGCAACTGGGCAGCCTGGCAGGTTGAGCAGCCACCGGTAGGCTAGGCCCCGCACTTAGGACTTTTTCTTGCACGCCGTATAGTAGGCCATGGCAGCGTTTTTTCGCACTCTCCTGTGCGTGTTCTGCCCTCTACAGGCCGTCAGTGTGTGTTGGTGCTGTGCATGCCTTGTGCACTGTTTTTGGGCACGCTTTTTATACACACAAATTTTACACTGTTCACATTCTTAGCACTTTCTTCTAGATGCTTATTTTTTTGTGCGCATTCCTCTGTGAGTGGGAGCCGTTCAGAAGCATGTTTACAGCCGTGATGGTGCCGGTAAGCAAGAAGCCTAAACATTTTCCTATTTGTGTGGCCTGTCATATTAGGGCTTCTTACTTGTCAGTGCTGCTTAGATGCTCAGGGAGAGTTGACTTCCTTGGATTTTGCTAAGCCTGGCTCCTCCAAATCTGATGATTGGTTGGTCACAGCCTTGACTGGAGGAATGCCAGACTTTGGTTCTCCCTTGACTGGCTCCTCCACAGGTGAGGGCAATTCTGTGGGACCAGCTCCAGTTCCTTCTGGGCTTGGTCTGGACCCGGCTGCTTTTTACTTGGGTTGAATTTTTTCAAGGCTTACAAGTCCTCTACTTCCCCTATGCCTGTCCGATCGGTCCCTCAGCCACTGGCTCTTCCTTCTTCCAGTCCTGTGCTTAGGTGCTAGAACTTCCCTCTGCTCCCTGTGGATGTTCCCAATGAATCTGGATGGCACAGATGATGTCTATCCTGATTCCCTGGATGATGGGGAAATTCCTCCAGGGCTGGAACCGTATTGAACCATGTTGCAGTGCTTTCATAGAGATGAACTGCTGGCCCTGATTTCCCAGTCCTTGAAACAGCTGGGTGTCCCTGGTTTGGATGCCATGTCTGAGCGAGGAAGAATTCCATTTTGGTTTCCTTACATAAGCCTCTTGTTTTTCCCTGTGATGGATGCCATTCTGGAATAGATTGATCTGGAATGAGATGCTCTAGAGGCAAATTTTAAAGGGGGTCAGACATTGGAAGGCCTGTACCCCACTGGATCCAGCTGTCAGAGCATTTGCGGTTTCCCCAAAGTGGATACACTTGTATGTGCTGTCTCTAAGTGGACAACTACCTCCATAGAGGGAGGTTCAGCCTTGAAGGATGTAAATAATAGAAGGATTGAGGCTATTCTTGAGCAAGCCTTAGAGGCGGGTGGCAATGACTTCACAGATTGTTTCCTGTTGTGCCCTAGTGGTGCAATCTGTCTGCTTCTGTCTCAGGAAGTTGATGAGTCTGGAAGGAATTCCAGAATGGTTATGGAGCCTGCTGCTGCCTGTTTAATAGATACAGGCTATGATTTGGTATTGTACCTCACCCAGAGAAATGGCTTCAGTGATGGTGGCCAGGCATCAACTCTGGTTGTGAAATTGGTCAGCTGATGCAGCCTCAAAGCTAATCTTACCAAGTTGCCCTTTAAAGGCTTGCTCTTGTTTGGGGAGCGAGTGGTAAGTGGTACAAGTCTCTGGTTCCTCGGTTACTGAGGATAAGAAGCAGTTACAGTGCCCCTTTGGTATGAGGGGTCATCTCTGGGGTTCCAGGCAGTCCAGTCCTTACAGAGGGTCGACCTTTCAGCAGACTGCCTTTTGGTAGATCTGTCCTTATGTCCGACAGCCTAAGAGGAGTGGGCTTGGGTGGTGGTCCTTCCCGAACTTCCCAATGAATGTTTGCTGACCCGCCTTCTGGAGGTGGATCAAGGTCACTTTGAACCAGTGGGTCCTGGAAGTGATGATAGAAGGATATTCGTTGGAATTTCGCAGTATTCCTCGGGACGTGTTCATGGTGTCCCCTTGCCCCACTCCCTGCAGAAGAAGTAGGCAGTAGAGTTCACACTTCAAAGGCTCTCAGGCTGAAGGCTGTGGTTCCAGTGCCCACGTCTCAAAGTATAGGGTGATATTACATTTATTTTGTTGTGCCCAAGGAGGAGGGCTTTTTTTCATCACATCCTGGATCTCAAGAGGGACAACCATCAATTGAAGGTGACTCATTTTCGCATGGAACCTTACGCTCTATGATAATGATGGTGCAGTTGGAATTTCTGACCTCCTTGGATCTGTTAGAGGCCTACCTTCATATTCTTGTCCCATTGGAACACTATCGCTTTCTACGCTTTGTGGTGTTAGGGCACCATTATCTGTTTCAGGCGCTGCCCTTTGGTCTAGCCACAGCTCCCAAAATACTTTCCAAGATTATGGTGGTAGTAGAGCAGCAGCTTTGCGAAAAGAAGGGATCTTGGTGCACCTGTATTTTGGGCAACTGGCTAATTTGAGCCAAGTCTGAGGAAGAAAGCCACCTGGTGACACAAGGTGATCATCTTATTGCAGGAGCTCAATCGGGTGATGAACCTGACCAAGAGTAGTCTTCAGCCATCCCAGTCGTTGGAGTATCTGGGGGTACGGTTCGACACTGGGAAGGGCAGTTTTCCTACAGGAAGCTCAGATCCAGAAATTGATGCCTCAAGTGTGTCGGCTGCTGAATGCCATATGCTCGATGGTGTGGTCCTACTTACAAGTGCTCGGCTTGATGGCAGCTAGCCTAGAAGTGGTGAAGCACATATGCGTTCTGTCTCATTGGAACCTGCTGTCTCATGACTATGCAGTTTGGAAATCTGCTCACACCTCCAGTGGTGGTTGCAAAAGGATCATCTGAGAGGGAATTCCCTTGTCCTCTCCAGCCTGGTTGTTACTCATGACAGATGCAAGTCTCCATAGTTATAGGGGCTCCCTGGAGTTAACACCCAAGGGCATTGGAATGCTGAAGAGTCCGTTGAACATCAATCACCTGGAAGCCCAGGCGGTATGGCTGGCATGCTTGCAGTTCAGTCACGGGCTGCAGTTCGCATGATGTCTGACACGACCGTGGCCTATATCAATCGCCAGGGAGGAACCAAGAGCCAGCAAGTGTCGCAGGAAATAGACCAGCTTATGGAATGGGCGGAAGGTCATCTGCAGATCTTGGCCTCTCACATTGCAGTAAAAGGCAACTTAAGAGTAGACTTTCTCAGCAGGGAGACTCTGGACCCAGGAGAGTGGGTGTTGTCAGCTGATACATTTTCAGCTGATTGTGGATCGCTGGGCCTTCCATTCCTAGACCTGCTGATGACGACTTGCATTGCGAAGGCTCCTTGATTCTACAATTGCAGGAGAGATCAGTGGTCCCTGACAATAGATGGTCTGGCCAGAAGACAGATTGCTTTATGCCTTTCCTCTGTGGCTCTTGCTGGGCAGGATAATTCGCAAGATCAAAGGCCACAGGAGGCTAGTACTTGTGGTGGCACTGGACTGGCCCAGGTGTCCATGATATGCAGATTTGCGAAGATTCCTGGTGGAGACCCACCCTTTGTCTTCCACTGCACATAGATCTTTTACAACAGGGACCAGTTCTTCACAAGGATTAGACTCTGTTCTGTCTTACAGTTTGGCTCTTGAGGGCTCGGCTGTTTAAGTGTGGTTATTCCTCTGCAGTGATTGCCACCTTACTCCATGCTTGCAAGTTCACCACTTCCTTGGCTTATGGTGGGTTTGGAGAGATTTTAAGGCCTGGTGTGAGGAGTGGGGTGTGTTCTTCCTCCATTCAGTTAAGATCCCTATGATTCTGGATTTTTTGCAGGATGGGTTGAATAAAGGATTGGCCTTTAATTTCCTTGATGGTGCAGGGTTGCAGCTCTTGCCTTTTCAGAGGCCCGGTGAATGGTGTTTCCTTGTGGTTATAATCCCGATACCTGTTTTTTGAAGGGAGTGAAACATCTTATGCCTCCCTTGATTTACTGGTTCCAATTGTGGAGTCCTAACTTGGTGCAGGTTTTTTGGTGGGCTCTACTTTCTGACTGCTGCATAGCCTTTCCTTGCAGGTGTTGACCTTGAAGACTGTGTTCCTGGTGGCTATTTGTTCAGTGTGGTCTATTTCTGAGCTGCAGGCCTGGTCTTGACAGGAGCTTGTTCCTCCGGGTGACTCTGGGGGTGTAACAGCTGTTGACTGTTCCATCCTTTTTGCCCAAGGTAGACACGGACTTTCATTGAAATCAGTCCATCTCCTTGCCATCCCTGGATAAAGTCAAGGATGGGGGAGTAGTATTGCCTCTTGTGCTCTCCACTGGTCCTGAGTCTGTCTGTCTACACTAAGGAAAAACAAAATTATCAGGTAAGTAATTTCTGCATTTAATCCTACAAAAACAAAATAAAATAGCTATTAAAATTGAAAGATTAAAACAGAGGGAAGTATAAAACTTTCACTATCATTTGAACTCTGCATTAACAATATAAACTGATAACAGTGGGAGGCATCTAAGTTCACCAGCACTGTAACAATAAGCTTGTTCAAAGAGCATGGTCTTTTTAATTGCTTCTCAACTGTCTTAATACAATATAAAGAATGTATCCGTGCAGCAAAACACTGCACGGAGTGGCAGTAGCCACAGAAGCATTCACGGAGCGGGATGCCAGTGGTTGGTGTTCCACCTTCACGGAGCGGAAGGATGGAGGGCCGCCATCACCAAATTAAAAAACAAACAAAAAAAAAAAATGGGTGGGTAAGAGTATGTAAAATTAATGGAGAGTTCATAGGCTATAGGTATTACCAATTATTAGGCTTATTCAATATTTGTTGATAGTTAATGTGGCTTTCAATGCATACTTCACTTTCAATGCATATCCAGCATAGCTCTCTGCTTCAACAGCAGGGGAGAAGAAAAACAACCAATAAGGGCTGAATCACATAGTCTGGGTAAACAAATAAGCATGGGTTGTAGCTTGCTTGTTGCGGCGGTTACTACCCCTAACTAATCAAGCTTGATATTTCACTTGGATGCAGATCCCATCACTGCTCCCTGCATTAATGGTGGGGGTGAAAGGGAAATAGAACCAGGGTTGCTAAGAGCCAAGAGAAATAGATAAGTATGAAGGAAAGAAGTGTGAAGCTTGCTGGGCAGACTGGATGGGCCGATTGGTCTTCTGCCGTCATTTCTATGTTTCTATTTCAGATCTACAAATCTGGGGCTGCACCTGAAAAGGAATGCTGGCAAGTTACGTACAGTTTTGCTTGGTGCACTTTGGCAGTACTTTTTGAGATGCCCTTGTTAGAATATAAAGCTTAAGGATGTTAAATCTATGGAGTGACTAGTCAAGCAAGCAGTTTGTGTACCAGCAAAACGGTTTTATGTCTGATCCTCGACTGGACAGGGAGCTAGTGAAAATCAGATAGCATTGGATGGTATGCTCGCAAATTGAAAGCCCTGAGCCACAGTATCTTGTAGGAGTTGCATTGACCTAAGAATGGCAGGAGGGTAACCCTATATATACATCGCATTACAATAGTCCAGATGTGGTGGTGTTAATAACTGGACACATTCAAAAATCATATGGTTTGTAATAGGGATTTTAATAGGGCATAGATGTAGTGTATGAAAACAAACTCCAATCACAGCTTTATCTTGTGAAATAAATGTTAAATTAGTCACTGATAATGCTGAGACTACTAGTCTGAGAAACTATTTTTACTTCATTTCCATTGGTGACTACGTTTCAGGACCAAAATTGACCTTGGTGTCAGACAGTTTCAGTTTTGTTAAATTAAGTGTGTTTATTTGTGGTTAGCCAAGATGGAATGACTGTCATACAGTAGAAATTTTTGTATAAGGCTTGGGTTAGGATTTTTCCACAGGAAGGTAAAACTGGATATCGTAGTTAACAGCTCACATATAGGTGCCAGCTAAATGTTAAGTAGGTTAGATAAAGCCGACCCTGTGGGACTCCTGAAGACATAGTAGTATAGAAATTGGAGTATTTTCCTTTGGTCCAGATTTGTTTTCTGCTTTATATATGACTTAAACCAGCTTAGTACTTGATAAGATACATTGTTTACAAGTCCTTGTTATAATAGAATGCACTGTCAACAGTATGAAACACAGCTGTAAGAGCTAATGGTATCAAAATCAAGCTGCGGTCCTTGTCAGAAGTTTTATAAGAGATGCTAAAATAATTTCTGTGTTCAAGTTTTCTTTAAACAAATTGCAATGGTAGAGGACTCTTATATTAACAAAGTCCTCTAGCTATTTCAGAACTACTGATTCTAAAATCTTTGCTATGAATCATAAGGAGGAAATGGGATTTTATGAGTTAACATCCTGTTGATCCAGCCCTAGCTTTTCAAAAGAGGTCTGATAGTGGCTAACTTAAGGGACAGTAGTACATGACCCTCAGCTAGAGAGATTCACCAAATGGGAAATAAAAGGAGTAATGTTTCTTTGACCCATCTTCAAAACCTTAGAAGTTCAATGGGTAGGTAGAAACATAGACCATATGCCCATCTATCCAGTTTAGCATTATAATTCCTAACACTTCCTTAGTGATCCCTTGTATTTATCCCATGCTTTTCTTGAATTCAGTAGAAACCTAGAGGTTAAAGTTGCTTATGGCAGTAAATGCTAACTTCCCTAGTTGTAGGCTCAAATTCCCATTTCATGTCAACTTCAGTAGTCTCATCCCTATCACATTTTGAGATGCTACTAAGGGATGCAGAAATTTTAGCTAGTCTTAAAGCTAGAAATTTGCAAAAAGGTATGACTATCAATTGATGCTGAAACGGGTGAAAGAATTGGTAATTGTCAGTTGGTTCACAATATTAAATAATGCAATTATTCCCTGCTGCCTGAATCAAGGAAGAATAATGTATCTTTGTAATGTCATTGATTTGTTATTAGTTTGTAAGAGATGCCTTAAAATGATTAAATTATATTAGGAGATGGATCCTTATGCCATTTTCTTTTACACTTCCTAAGTTGCCACTTCATAAGTCACAGATCAAATGTCAATCATTGTTGGAGCACTCTGGGTTCACTTTTAATAGTGCGAAGAGGCACAATATCCAGGGCATTTACCGAAATCTCATTCCAGTATAATCTAACTTCTGCTCTAAAGTGGTGATTAGTGCCCCCATTATCAATCATACCTCTCTGATAAAAAGACCTGTTTTCTATTGTGATGGTACAACTTTATTTTTAAGTGAAGTGACAGGTCTATTAAAAAGTGGTCTGACCGGGGTATGTATTTTAGAGACCAACTTTACAGGATTGTGATTCTACTAATGTGGAGTTTCTAACATGAGATCCTACTTATTTCTGTATTTATGGGTTGGGCCAACGTCTTCATAATGCTACTGCTTCTCCTCCTCTTACCTCTCCAGCCATTCTGAATCTAAATCAGTTTTGCTATACTTGTTGGCAGCATTTACCAGTTAATATAAGGGGTTTTTTTGTTGGTTTTTTTTTTAAACTGGGTGCCTGTGTAGTAAAAGATGCACAACCGTTTTTGTTCAAAGAAACACAAAAATACAAGAAATAAAACAGGATAAAACCTAAAGGAGAAGGAGTAAATTGATGATTTGAAAACTGTATCTAATGCTATTGCTGTAAATGCTTAAGTTTTGTGCCTCATCTCTTGTGCTCTACTGCACTTTGGAAGTTATCTAGTATACCAACCATGCCAGGCTTTTTACCTTTCCTCTAAAGTTTGATTATAAAATAGTGTTAGTAGACAGGTTGCTTCCAGTACCTTTCAACTTGTTACTCATTAAATAGATGTCAGAATGGGGTCTTTTTTTTGCAGCTCCCAGCTTGGAAGCCTTGTGTGCTGTCGCACATGCTCCAGACCTGACAAGGAGCAGCAGGAACCTATGGTGCTGTTCCTGCTGCAACAGTGTCACTTCCTTTAGACCAGGGCTGCCCAAATTTTTAGCACTTGAAAATTCACATGACCCAGAGAATGGCCAATGTAAAATCAGCAAGGATGTGGTCTCCCTTCTAACAATCACTTTTTGCTCTAACCCCACTCCAGTTGATCCTGTCTCAAGCTCCACCTTTCTAGTCGATCCTCTCTTAATCTCCTCCTTCCAGCATACAGCATACCTCCTCCCTCAACTTCTGCCCCTCCAACTGATATCCTCTTACTTCCCCCCAACTCCTCTCACTCCTAAACTTTTCTTGTAACTCTCAACTAATTCTGTCATCCCTCCCTCACATCCAAGCTCTTTTTATAATCCTCATGAGCCGGTCAGTCCTTCTCACTCCATTCCCTCCTCACTTTTAAGCTCCATCCCTAGTCACTTTCATTCCTCCTCTTGCCTTCTATAGCCAATTCTTCTCCATCTGATTCACCCTTCAAAACCCCTCCTGCATCTGATTCATTCCTTCATAAAGCCCCTTCTCTAAACATCCCTCTAACGAGGGTCAGTGCCAACAGTTTCCTTTGGGGCCCTACACCAAAGGTGAATTTTAACTGGAGACATCTCTACTGGCCCAAGCATACTCTCCTTCCCTACTCCTCAGGGCTGGTCATATGCCCGATGGTGATCTGTGCAAGTGGCAGTAGTATCATTAATGAAAGTGTGGGACTCATTAAGTCCTTGCAAGATCACAGCCCCTGATATCTTCTTGTGCAGGGCTTCCTGTTGCCACAGAAACTCATGCAAGGGTATGACCTTGAGAGCATGCTGGTTCCCAGTCCCCATGCTGACTTCTGCTACTAATACTGCTGCCTAAAGAGTGCTGCATCTGAGACACTGTTACCCTAGCTGAAGGTTTTGTGACCCTATTTGGGGGTCCTGACCTATAGTTTAGAAAGCCCTGCTTTAGACTGAGCTCATGATGAGTGAGATTGGCCTACAGAAGTATTGCATGCTTGCTGGCACTCAAGACCAAGAGAAGCATAGAGATGTTAGTGGCAGCAATAATGTAGGGGGGGGGGGGGAATTAAACTGAAGGGGCTGGGGAAAGGAAGGGAAAAGAGAAATTTAAAAGAGCTTGGGTGAAGAGAATCTGGTAGGGGATTGATGAGGCTGGGAAGGGAGGAGAGGGGCTGGGGCTGGGGGAGCATGTAGTGGCCAAAGGGGGAGGGGTTACTGGATCCAGCCCAGTTGAATGGGGGCGTTGGTATGTGTGGTGGTGGGGGAAGAGTCTGAATCATGGCTTTTGGCTCAAAAGCCTTGATTCAGTCCTCTTTCCCCCTGGGCTACCATATATTATTGCGTGCCTCCTCACCCAAAGCAGCATGAAATAATCAAAGGGGAGGGGGGACTGTATCAAGGCTTTTGAGGGGACCCAAAAAGCAAAGCGGAAACCGATCCAGTTGGCTGTGTAGCAGTGAAGAAAAATGAGAATCGGATGATGAAAAGAAGCCCTTTATTAAAAATATACCCGGACTCTGGCCGAGTTTCGCTCTTTAACATAGAGCTGCCTCGGGGGCAATTAAATTTGGCAGGACTTAAGGTATGCCTGCAGGGGCGATATCGCAGTATCATACAAAGTCTTAAACTTGTACAGAGATGGTAATTATCCTGTTCTGTCAAGAGACTGTACTCTGATCACGTTGCCATGTCATGTAGCAACATTAGTGAAGAAAACCTCAATCAATCTGTATCATCGACTCAATTTGAATCTATATGGCTGCGGAGCGTATCAACGATAATTCAGCAGCTTATGAGTCTCTTTTTAGTCTTCTGTTTGGGATATTAAGTTGGGGCAGCTGAGTTCCTTCTGTTCTGTGTAAGATGGATACTATGTTAGGACGCAAAATGTCCAGCCAACAGAAGTAGGAAAAAAGCATTTTATTTCAGTTCAGTGATAGGAATATGTTAGTTTTGGGAATTGGAGTATCCTGTATTATTGTTTATTGCTCAGAACAGGAGCAAATGCATTTTTATTTTTCCATGTTGCACTGAATGTGGTGTCCTGGCTTCTTGTGGATTCCCATTTTGTTTGTGTGCGTCTATTTCTAAATTGTGGTGCCTTATTCTGTATTTGTGATGGTCATCTGTGTTCTGTTTGTGATTGAAGTGAGGGATTCTGCTAGCTTTTAACTTCTATGTAGGGAACTAGAACAGGTCAGCTTGTTATGTTTTCCTAATAGGAGGTACTTATGGTCTAGGGTTCGGTGCTGCCTCTTCATAAGTTGGGTTCTTACTTTTGGAAGCCTGTGAAATAGTGAGTGGTGCAGCAATATGACAGCTTTGCTACATCTCTGCTGAGTGTTTGTATTTCATAACGTGCCTGGTAGTGCAGGAAGTTTTTGTTTTGTTTGGATTTTTTTGCCACCATAATTTCTTTGCATTTCCTAGCGTGTAGCCAGATGGACTCAGGACCAGTGGGTTATGTGCTCTTCTGCTAGCAGATGGGAGATGGAGTCAGATTCAAAGCTGATGTCACTCTAGATATACCCCCTGCAGTAACCTCAGCTCTTCAGTATCTCTCCATCTCCTAGCAGATCCAGACACTATCCCCCACTAGAATTGTGTTTTAAGAATTACAGCAAAGAAGAAAAAGAAACAAATTTTACCTTAAAGAAGATCGAGCCCTGCCTCTCCTGCGGTGAAACCTAAGGATCCCTCGTCCAGTTGAGAATTCCTGAGGTGATTCAGATATCCCTCAGATGTGTGCCTTGGTCCGGTAGCCGGTTCCTGGCGTGGACGTAGTCCCCAAAGTGGCTGAAAAGGCAACAGGTGCACATCAGAGCGCAGCAGTGAAGGCAGAGCCTCTCTCCCCGCAGCTGGAGACCATCCCGGCACACGATCGGTAAGCGCCGAGACCAGGTAAGCAGAAAACCTTAAATTCAGGTCTCCGAGGCTCGGATTGCCATACCGATTCTGTTTTGGTTTTTTTTTCTCACGGCGAGGTAAAAAAAAAAAAGGAAGCACCAGGTTGGGCTAGGCCCCGACCCGGTGCAGGGGTCCACGTGCGGGGGGGGCATTGGTGCCATCTTCCCTTCTTGACTGGCAGTATGTGCGGGGTAGGCCGGGCAGCCGATGTGCCTAATTTGTGTGCGTCCAATAGACGTGCGCACAACTGAGCGCAACCCACGTGCACAACTACACGTACAGCTGCACTTACAACCACACGCATGCATTGAAGCTCATTACCTGTGCGCCTAGACATAAAGGCTATGGCCCCAGCATCCAAGAAGGCCAGAAGGCACTCTCTGCACAACCTGCCACATAAGAGCCACACAGCCTGAACTGGAGTCTTGCCTGTGTCAGCATTGTGAAGAAGCCCAGGAGGAACCAAAGCCTGGTCCCTCACTGTCGGGGATGGGTCCGGAACTGCTACAGACAATAACTCCCCGGATCTATGCATCTCTGAGATGGCTTCTCCACAAGAGGGCACCCCTACTCAGGCTCCCCCCTAGGATTAACATGGACCCAGGGACCTTCTCCTGCTTAGAATTTTTCCAAGGGCTGCAATCCTTTGTTCAGGCACAATCAGCCCTGGCTGCACCCTGGGCTCAACCCCTGCCGGAAGCACAAGATCCAGCCCTGCTCTGATGCCTCAAGGCATTGCCTCGCCTAACCAAGAATTTCCCTGACAGGGACCCAGACACCTCAGATGATGGCGACTCCCTAGAAGAAGGAGCAATCCCTCCAGGCCTGGAACCATACCCAGACCATGCTTCACTTCTTCCACAAGGATGAATTGCCAGCCGTTGTTTCCCAGACTCTGAAGACTGGGTATTCCAGGCACAGATCCTATGGCGGAACCAAAGAACAACCCTATCCCTGGTGTCCCTTCGTAAAGCCTCGTACTACTTCCCAATGATGGAAGCCATCCAGGAACTGATTGACCTGGAGTGGGATGCCCCGGTGGCCAGCTTCAAAGGGGGTCGGGCCTTGGAAGCCCTATACCCTCTGGAACCAGCGACCAAGGAACGCCTGCGTTTCCCGAAAGTGGATGCCATGGTCTGTGCCATCTCAAAGCGAACCACCATTGCCGTTGAGGGAGGGGTTGCACTGAAGGATACCCAGGACAGATGATTGAAATCCATTCTTAAGCAGGCCTTCGACGCAACAGCAATGACACTGCAGATTGCTTCCTGCTGCACACTGGTGGCACGTTCCTGCTTGCTCCTAGAGAGAGAGGCAAATAACTCCGGAACGTATACCGGTGAGACAATGGAACCTGCAGCAGCCTTCCCATCGGATGCAAGCTCAGATCTGGTGCGAACCTCACCCAGAGATGTAGCCTCTGTAGTTTCAGCCAGAAGACAACTATGGCTATGGAACTGGTCTACTGCCGTGACCTCTAAAGCGAATCTCACAAGAATGCCCTTTAAAAGATCTCTTGTTCAGAAGCGAATTGGAGAAGTTAGCAAATAGGGCGAATCCCCAGTGCCTCGGCTATCGGAAGACAGGAGTAAAAGATCTCAGCACTCCTCCCCCAGAAGAACCAAGGGCAGAGGCTCACAACGCTTTAGACCCTACAGGACCTCGCAGTTCCAGGCACCTTGACCATCCGGATGGTCCCAGTCCTTTCGGAACAGACAGATCAAGAGCGGAACAGGCCCGGGGGTAGGCTCCAGCCATGCTCCCCAATGAGAATGGGCTGACCCATCCACAGGAAGAGGAAATAAGGGGGTCGACTTGCCCTCTTCTACCAAAGATGGGTCGAGATCACGTCTGACAAATGGGTACTAAACATTCGAGAAGGTTACTCTCTGGAGTTCCACAGCATCCCACGAGACAAATTTATGATGTCACCCTGCCACTCCCACACCAAGAGACTGGCAGTGGAAGCCACTCTGACAAGACTACTCAGTCTGAAGGCAATAACTCTGGTTCCTACCCTCCAACAAATATAGGGTGCTATTCCATCTATTTTATCGTTCCCAAGAAGGAAGGATCATTTCGATCCATCTTGGATCTCAAGAACATCATCAGTCATCTGCGGATACTACACTTCTGCATGGAGACTCTTCATGCCGAAATAATGGCAGTACAACCAGGAGAGTTTCTAACCTCCCTGGACCTCTCCGAAGCCTACCTTCACATTCTAGTCCATCAAGATCACCAGCGTTTTCTATGCTTTGCGATACTGGGTCACCATTACCAGTTCCGAGCGCTACCTTTTGGCCTGGCAACTGCCCCAGAACATTCTCCAAAATTATGGTAGTCGTGGCGGCAACACTGAGGAAGGAAGGGATTTTGGTACACCCTTACCTGGACGACTGGCTGATCAGGGCAAAGTCTTCGGAAGAGAGCTGGCAGGTGACCAGCAGAGTCAAGAACCTACTGCAGGAACTCAGTTGGGTCGTGAACACGGCAAGAGCAGTCTGCAGCCCTCTCAAGCTCTAGAGTACCTGGGGGCCCGTTTCGACACCAAACAGAACAAAGTCTTCCTCCCTCGAGGAGAAGGAAACTGATGAAACAATTACGACGATTGATGACCAATGCACGCCCCAAGGTATGAGGCAAGGGTCCACAAGCGACTGCTCCAGCAATCCTTACTGTCACGATGGAACCCACTGTCCCAGGACTACTCAATTTGCCTCCAACTACCAGCAGAGGTACGTTCTCAGCTTCAGTGGTGGCTACAGGAAGATCACCTAAGCAGAGGAGTAAGCCTATCCCCACTGAACTGGATCTTGCTCACCACGGGTGCAAGCCTGCGAGGGTGGGAAGCCCACTATTAGGAACTGACAGCCCAGGGACCATGGAACATAAATCACCTGGAAGCTCGAGCAGTCAGACTAGCATGCCTGCAATTCAGCCACAGACTCTGAGGTAAAGCGATTTTGAGTAATGTCGGACAACACTACAACGGTTGCTACATCAACTGCCAGGGAGGAACCAGGAGCCAGCAGGTATCTCTGGAGATTAGACTCTCATATGGCATGGGCGGAGATAAACCTCCAAAGGATCTTTGCCCCCTCAACAACGTCAGCAGACTTCCTCAGCAGAGAGCCTGGACCCGGGGGCATGGATGTTGTCGACCACAGCCTTCCAACTGATAGTAAATCACTGGGGCCTCCCAGCCATGGATCTACTGGCTACCTATCTCAGTGCCCAAGGCCCCAGGTTCTTCAGCTGCAGATGAGAGCCACACTCCCAAGGGATTGACGCTCTTGTCCAGACTTGGCCAGAGGAAGACTTACTATATGCCTTCCCTCCCCCCCCCCCCCCCCCCCCAATGGCCACTACTGGGCAAGGTCATCCACAAGATAGAACATCACAGGGGACTAGTTTTACTAGTGGCCCCGGATTGGCCAAGACACCCATGGTATGCAGACATGCAAAGACTCCTTGCGGGGAGCCCTCTGTGCCTACCTCCACACAGGGACCTTCTCCAGCAGGGCCTGATTCTTCACAAAGATCCATCTCTATTCTCTCTTATGGTCTGGCCCTTGAGAGGATTTGCCTGAAAAAGCGCAGTTACTCAACGGCCTTGATTGACACCCTACTCCGCACGCGCAAGTTTTCAACATCTGTCATACATAAGGATCTGAAGAGTATTCGAAGCCTGATGCGAGGACCACGGGATATTCCCACGGACGGCCAAGATCCCCCATGATTCTGGAGTTTCCTACAAGACGGTATGAAGAAGGGGTTGTCACTCAACTCCCTCAAGGTCCAAGTAGCCGCACTCTCCTGCTTCAGATCCGAAGTGGACAGTATCCGGCTATCAGCTCATCTGGATTTGACCCGTTTCTAAAAGATGTTAAACAACTCTGGCCACCCCTAAAGTGGCCGGTGCCCCTATGGAATCTCAATCTGGTATTAGACTTCCTAGCAGGGGCTTTCCTTCAGACCAACACGTGGTCTGTCACTGTGCCTCTTAACAGTGAAGATGGTATTCCTGGTGGCAATATGTTCAGCTCGTCGCATCTTCGAACTACAATCACTATCCTGTTGGGAACTGTTCCTTAGGTTCACTCCTGGAACCATACAGCTGCGCACCGTCCCCTCCTTCCTACCGAAAGTGGTTTCAGAGTTTCATTTGAACCATGGCCATCTCCCTGCCATCTCCGGATGAACATAGGACTCGGAAGACTCACACCACCTTCTCCATCTAAATGTCGGCAGTCTCCTGGTGCGATACCTGGAAAGATCGGAACCGGTGCGCAAAATGGATCGCTTGTTTGTTCTTCACAGCGGGAAGAAGCAAGGAGCAGTGGTCTTGCGGGCGACCAGAGCCCACTGGATTAAAGAAATAATCAAGGCAGCCTACATAAAGACAGGAAAGCCCTTACCACTACAGGTTAAGGCTCATTTGTGTTAGGGCCAAGGCAGTTTCTTGGGCAGAAACCAAGCTGCTGTCGCCCGCCAAGATCTGTCGGGCAGCGAGTGGTCCTCCCTACACACCACCTCCAGGTTCTATCGCCTGGATGTTCAGGCCTGAGAAGACGCAGCCTTCGCAAGGGCAGTACTAAGTGGGCCACGGGCAGCCTCCCGCCCTGTCCAGGAGTAGCTTTTGTACATCCCATTGGTCCTGAGTCCATCTGGCTACACGCTAGGAAATGGAGAAATTACTTACCTGATAATTTCGTTTTCCTTAGTGTAGACAGATGGACTCAGCATCCTGCCCACGGCTGCCCCAGAGAAGAAGGACCCTTGGAAAGCAAACCTGAAGACTAAGTAAATACGGGTAAGCCGCTGCCTACCCCTAGTTCAATACCCACAGTTTGTCCGGTGTTGGCGTTAATTGGTTGAGTGTACTGGCGGTCTCCAGTTTTGAAATCAGTTCAATCAAGTTTTTTAAGCAAGATATATCCACAATGGCTTTTCAAAGAGAATTCTGAAGAGCTGAGGTTACTGCAGGGGTATATCTAGAGTGACGTTAACTTTGAAATCTGACTCTGTCTCCCATCTGCTAGCAGAAGAGCGCATAACCCACTGGTCCTGAGTCCATCTGTCTACCCTAAGCAAAACTAAATTATCAGGTAAGTAATTTCTCCATTTTGAGATGTAGGGAAATATATCCTGCTCTGCCACCATTGTTGGAGAGGTGGGTATGTTTGGGAATAGGGGGTCTGTGGATACAGGGTCTATATTGTACAGAATTTGTATTAGATTTGTCTTTCATATACAAAGCCAGTGCTAAGTATGTTGAGTGTGATCGCAGTCTCAAATTTACTGCTAATGCTCTTGTCATCACATGCATTGTGTAAAATAGCTTCAGAAAATGCCGGTTTGATGTTATATAACATCAATCACAAAACCCAATAAAGAAAAAAGCACGTAATTCTCATTAAAAACAATTAAAAACAAGGCTATCCTTGGCTAAATGACTGTAAATGTAATTGAAAGACTACACACCTGTCTTTAAAAGGATACTCCTGCTCGTAATGAATAGGAAGAGCCTATTCAACTTAAGGATAGTAAGGATCAATGATGATACCTGAAAAATGCCATGTAAAAATGGAACAGGGAAAAAAGGAAATAGTAGAAACCACAGAAAACCAGCCTTTTATATTGGATTTCAATAAACATTACTAAACATCAATGGTGCAAAAGAAACTGCCTCTACCCTATTAATTTTTGCAAAATTTCTTAAATAGGATCTTATTTTATATTTTGAGAACATAAGACAAAAAAAGCAACAAACCCTAGCAGGCAGCTGGTGGACTGGAGAATGCTGGATAGAAGGACCACAACTTTGTATTAAAATGCTTGAACCTAAACAGCAACAAAAACCTTTGCTAATGTTGAACTGGAAAGCAAAAAGTATAACACAAAAAAGCATTAGAAATCATGTGACTATTCTTTATGATTTAGGGGCTCCTTAGAAGGGGGAGTATTAATGTGTGCTCAATCTAAAAAAAAAAAAAAAACACCACAAAAACAGGTACTTGGTTCTGAATGGGAGTCCTCATACGAGCATAGAAATGACACTACTAACTATACTATCAAGGAAACACTCGGAATAAGGAAAGACAATGAGAAAGCACCCAGCATAACTGAGCAATTAAAGGAAAAGTGACAAATTATAAACATACAGAGAATGTAATAGGGATGAGGATTACCTGAAACGAAGAAACTTTGAGCGTGCTGAGAAACAATGCTTAGTGAAATGGGAGTGGTTATCTCCCAAAAGGGTAGCCGATTATCACAAAACCAGGAAGTACTTGAGAGAGCGCATTTTTAAATCTGAAAGATTCTGGGAAGAGAAGAAGAGAAATAACTTGTGAGTTACAGTGCTGAAAACTCCTGCTTAGCTATTGTGCGATGATGTATATAGAGGGAGTTATAACACTTGCCAAAGGGCTGGGACCTTCCTCCTGCTACTGAACAACAAGCAGGAAGCAAAATGAGCAAAACCCTCATCACAGCCCATCCGGGTTTTATATGTAAACATAGGGGCACGTAATAAGGCTGCCCAATCAAAATAAAGAAATCACTATTAATGGTAGTGGAAAGTAAACTTCAGGGAGGATACACAACGCTGAGCTATATGGATGGAAGTGAAGCATTGAGAGGAGAAGCAGAAGCAAAACCAGAGCAAAGAAAAAAGGGAGAAGGGGGAAATGGGTAGAGAGGGGTAAACAAAAGAAACAAGGGGAAAATTTAAAAAAATGGAAATAAAAGATTGAGAGAGCCAAAAAATATAAAATATTTTTTGTATGAATAAAGCACTACTTATATGACGTGTCTGACTGAGGTGATCCAAAATTACAAGGATGTTAAATGAAAGCCTCCCATTCTATCATGGAGTTTAGTCCATCAGGGGCTAAGGTGTGCCGAATGTAAATATATTTTTGTTTGCGGCATGATAATTGCACAGAAATGTGACCACCTCTAGGATTGTCGTTGAATTACAAAAAATGTCAATTGGTCAATGGAGTGACCATAACCTAACCAATGTTTAAGTAAGGGCGCTTCTAATTTATGAGCATGGATGTAACTTTTGTGCTGAATGATCTGTGTGCGTATAGAAAGCTTGTATGACCTATAAACAGTTTTGCAAAGGGGCAGATGATAGCATAAACCACATGTTGTGCTGCAGTCAAAATGTCCCCTAAATCTGATGGGTTACTGGTAAAAAGTTAAGGTGAGAAAAAAATTTGATATTTTTATGTTTTTATGTGCTACATGTTGAGATGAGCATGAAAGCTTTTTTTTTTTTTTTTCCAAGCCAGTGAATGGTGCCTAAACCAGGGGTGTCCAATGTATGGCCCGTGGGCCAGAATGCAGCCCGCCAAGCCTTTCTATGCAGCCCATGGATCGGGTGCGAGGGAGGGGTACGGGGACTATTGGGGAGATGATCGGGTGCAATGGAAAATTCCTTTCTATAGCAGCCGTTCCCAAATGGGGTCACAGAATTCTCTTGTGGGGTCAAGGTTGTCTTCTGATGGGGGCGGGGGAACCCTCCGATTTGAAGAAAAAAAAAAAACTTCCAGGAACACAAGCCCATGCGTTTTGAGCCACGTGCTGGAACAAGGACGGACCACTCTGGCAACATCTCATCCTTCCATGTTCCACACTAACCCCTCGCCTGCTGGGTCCCGGGTCGAATGCCAGCAAATGTGATTAAAGGTTTCCTTTGCTGGTGTCAGGGTCAATCTGCTACACTGCATCCTGCCCCCCCCCCCCCCCCGATGGCAATTTCTTGTTGTCGCGCGGGTAGGCCGCTGTGTAGCAGAAAAGGTCCTGACGCCGGTAGAGAAAGGCGAATGAAACCTTTAATCACCTTTACTGCTGATCAGCCCGGGACCCAGCAGGCAGGAGGTGAGGGGGTAGAATCGGGGATCTGAGGGTGGGGAGTATGAGGGGAGAGGAGAGAGAGTGTGTATGTGTGCAAGCTGTAGATGTGCTGGACCTGGGGTGGGGGGCTGGGTGATAGAGCTGTAGATGTGTTGGACCTGAAGGGGGGGTGGTGGTGTGAAAGAGCTGAAGATGTGCTGGACTTAAGGACATACACACACACTCCACACAAAAGAAGCAGCAGCATAAGGTGGGGAACATAGAGAGAGAGCAGAAGCTGCTTGAGGAGGGAATCAGAAAGAAAAGATGGTGTATGATCAGGTGCACAATGAGACAGAGAAACCGCGGCAAAAGGGGAAAGAAAGAGAAGCTGGAGGAGGGATAGAGAGAGAAGCTGCCAGAGGGGAGAGAGACACACATGCATACAGCAGCTGCATAAGGAGGGGGACAGAGAGAGAGAGCAAGCAGAAACCACTTGAGGGAATCAGATGTATGATCAGATGAACAGTGCGAGAGAGATACTACTGCAAAAGGGAGAGAGAAACTGGAAGAGAGGGGGGAGAGAAGAAGCTGCCTGAGGAGGGAGGGAGGGAGAGGTGCGTGCGTACACAAGCTGCTGCATGGAGGAAGGAGGGAGAGAGAGAAGCTAGGGAAGGGGGGGGGGGGCAGTGTGAGAGAGAAGCTAGAGGAGCTGCATAATAGAGATGTGAATCGTGTGCCCGATCGTCTTAACGATCAGGTTCGGATGGTGGGAGGGAAAAATCGGATCGTTAGAGATTGTGAATTGGAATCGTTCCGATTCCAATTCACATTGTTAAATTTTTAGTGAGGCCTGAGCAGATAAACAAAACCCCACCGACCCCCCCCCCCCCCAAATGTTAAATTACCTGGTGGTCCAGTGGGGGGGGTCCCCGGCACGATCTCCCACTCTCGGGCCATCGGCGCCATTTTGGCTACCACTGATAAAAAGGCGCCGATGGCCCAAAAAAAACCCCCCACCCCGACCCTTTTCAAATTACCCCCTTTGCTTCTCCCCCCCTCCCGCCCCCCCCCCCCCCCCAAAAAAACCTTTTAGATGTACCTGGTGGTCTAGCGGGGGGTCCAGGAGCCATCCCTTCAATCGTGCCAGTGCTGGAGGTTTCAAAATGGCGCCGATCGCCTTTGCCCTTACCTTGTCACAGGGAGCGACCATCGCTTCTTGTGACAAGGTAAATTGGCGCCATATTACCTTGTCACAGGAAGTGCCAATATGACTGCCAATATGGCGCCATATTGGCAGTTGATCGCCTTTGCCCTTACCTTGTCACAGGAAGCGACGGTTGCTCCCTGTGACAAGGTAAGGGCAAAGGCGATCGGCGCCATTTTGAAACCTCCAGCACCGGCACGATTGAAGGGATGGCTCCTGGACCCCCCGCTAGACCACCAGGTACATCTAAAAGGTTTTGGGGGGGGGGGGGTCGGGGGGGGGGGAGAAGCAAGGGGGTAATTTGAAAAGGGTCGGGGTGGGGGTTTTTTTTTCGGGCCATCGGCGCCTTTTTATCAGTGGTAGCCAAAATGGCGCCGATGGCCCGAGAGCGGGAGATCGTGCTGGGGGACCCCCCCCCACTGGACCACCAGGTAATTTAACATTTTGGGGGGGGTTCGGGAGGGTGGGGGAGTGTAAGGAATTTGTTTTAAAAGGTCGGGGTGGGTTTAAAGGTTGTGTTGGTGTGCCGGTTTTCCCACCCTCCCCCAAGTAATTCCCGTGCCCTATTTAACGATACAATATAAATGCTCCTGACGATAAATCGAGGGCATTTGTATTGTATCGTGTACTCTAACGGTTTAGAACGATTTTAAAATTATCGGACGATAATTTTAATCGTTCAAAAACGATTCACATCCCTACTGCATAAGGAGGGGGACACCGAGAAGTTTCCTGAAGAGGAAGGCAGAGGGAGAGAGTTAGTCTGTTTTGGTCCATTCCAGCTTTTACAGACACCCTTTATAAATATTGACAGCAAAAATGGCAGCATCTGCAAGTGGAAGTAGGATGAGTAAAAAAAAAATAACGTAAAGTTGATGTCGAAAACCTCGTTTATGGACGGATGACTTTTTTGTGGTGGAACATGTAGGTAAAGTTTTGTGCTGGATTTTCCAAAAAACAATTGCTGTTCAAAAGGAGTACAACATAAAGTGACATTACATTACAAAGATTGCATCAACTTGTTGAAACAAAGCATCATCAGCCAACAGTCTTTGTTTTAAAGTAGCCAATCAGAGTTCCGAAGCAGCAACAAAGGTCAGCTTTTAAATAGCAGAAACTATAGCCAAGAGAGGAAAACCATTTGCAGACGGGAATTTGGTTAAGGAATGCTTGGAACTGTTTATAGATGTGGTTTGCCCAGATAAGCCTGTAGTGCAAAATGTCATCCTTTCTCATCAGACTAGTTCTAGAAGAGTTGACCTGGTGACAAACATTCAAGAGACTTTGATCAAGAGACTTGATGTTTACGAGTTTTACAGCTTAGCAGTTGATGAGATCACAGACATAAGTGACACAGCTCAACTGGCAATATTTGTAAGAAGAGTTACAGAAATGTTTTCCATCGTCAAGGAACTGCTCGATATCTGTCCTATGAAGGGCACGACAACAGGAAAGGAGATCTTTGATAAAGTCAAGCAGGTAATGGAAGTTCAATCTGTGTGAAAACAAGCTGAATAGCATGTCAACAGATGGAGTGCCAGTCATGGCAAGGAAACAGAATGGATTTGCAACCTTGTTGGAGAAATCAGTGCCACAAGAATCGTCATTCACCAGGAAAACATGTGTGCCAACAAACTGGAAATGAAGAATGTGATGGAAAAAGTTGTATCAAGTGTCAACTTCATACGATCCAGAGGTCTGAATCACAGGGCGTTTAAATCTTTTCTGGAGAAAGTGGGCTCAGAACATGATGATGTGATTTACTTCAGCCAAGTTCGATGGCTCAGCAGGTCAGGCACGCTATCCAGATTCTGGAGTTTACGTGATAAAATAAAGACGTTCATGGCCAACAAAGGGAAGGATATAAGTTTCCTAGATGATGATTTGTCAGTGAGTGACTTGGCATTTCTGGTCGATATGACCAAATATATGGCAAACTTGAACATAAGAAAATGCCATACTGGGTCAGACCAAGGGTCCATCAAGCCCAGCATCCCGTTTCCAACAGTGGCCAATCCAGGCCATAAGAACCTGGCAAGTAACCAAAAACTAAGTCTATTCCATGTAACCATTGCTAATGGCAGTGGCTATTCTCTAAGTGAACTTAATAGCAGGTAATGGACTTCTCCTCCAAGAACTTATCCAATCCTTTTTTAAACACAGCTATACTAACTGCACGAACCACATTCTCTGGCAACAAATTCCAGAGTTTAATTGTGCGTGAGTAAAAAAGAACTTTCTCCGATTAGTTTTTAAATGTGCCCCATGCTAACTTCATGGAGTGCCCCCTAGTCTTTCTACTATCCGAAAGAGTAAATAACCGATTCACATCTACCCGTTCTAGACCTCTCATGATTTTAAACACCTCTATCATATCCCCCCTCAGTCGTCTCTTCTCCAAGCTGAAGAGTCCTAACCTCTTTAGTCTTTCCTCATAGGGGAGTTGTTCCATTCCCCTTATCATTTTGGTAGCCCTTCTCTGTACCTTCTCCATCGCAATTATATCTTTTTTGAGATGCGGCGACCAGAATTGTACACAGTATTCAAGGTGCGGTCTCACCATGGAGCGATACAGAGGCATTATGACATTTTCCGTTTTATTCATCATTCCTTTTCTAATAATTCCCAACATTCTGTTTGCTTTTTTGACTGCCGCAGCACACTGCACCGACGATTTCAATGTGTTATCCACTATGACACCTAGATCTCTTTCTTGGGTTGTAGCACCTAATATGGAACCCAACATTGTGTAATTATAGCATGGGTTATTTTTCCCTATATGCATCACCTTGCACTTATCCACATTAAATTTCATCTGCCATTTGGATGCCCAATTTTCCAGTCTCACAAAGTCTTCCTGCAATTTATCACAATCTGCTTGTGATTTAACTACTCTGAACAATTTTGTGTCATCTGCAAATTTGATTATCTCACTCGTTGTATTTCTTTACAGATCATTTATAAATATATTGAACAGTAAGGGTCCCAATACAGATCCCTGATCAAAGAGAATCAGCTGGCGCATAAATTGTACGAACATGTCGTTACATTCATTGAGAAATTGAAGCTTATCATTCACAGTTAATTTTGAAGAAAGTTGTAAACGTGACAGTCCTTTCCATGAGACCTACTGACACAGTGCAACATGAGAAGTACTCAGAATTAGTTGTCATACTGATTGATGACTTCAAACAAAGGTTCGAGGATTTCAGAAAACATACTGACGTCATGAAGCTACTGAGTAATCTGCTTCATACTGATCCGAAAGATTATGCTGATAAATACCAGATGGAATTCATTGACATTAAGAATGACAGTGACTTGAAGAGAGCTTTTACTGAACATGATCTTCTGAGATTCTACAGTTCTTATGTTGTACCACACATGTTCCCCAAACTGTCACAAGATGCCAAGAAGTTCATTGCTTTGTTTGGTAACACCTACTGCTGGACCAGTTGTTTACAAGAATGAAAATGCAAAAACAAAGTTATGGTCTCTGCTTACAGATGTACATTTAACAGCACCATTGTGCATTGCAAGCTCTACAGTTGGAGCTGACAGACTTCTTATGTAAACAAAAGCAGTGTCAGATTTCCCACCTAACGTGATTAACTTATGAAGTTGCGTCCTTATGACATGAGAGACTTTGGTTAACTTTTTAGAATCTAAATTTTAGAGTAGACTGTTGGACTCCACTGGTCTAAAAACTTTCTCAAGTTGTAACTTTCATGAATCCTCTGGCTTGAGGGGCCTCGCTTAATGAAATCAAAGCGATGAGAGAGCTCCTGGATTCATTGAAGAAGAATTGAATATGAGAGGGTGGATGATGAGCAAAGCTTGAATCATCAGACTGGAAGCACATCTGCCAGTGTCACACTATCCTTTTTTCACTCTCAGAAGCCGTAAAGTAAAAACTAGGAAACTGATGGCACACGTTAGCTGCAGCTCTTCTGTGGGGTAACACGTTATACTTACTCTGGTGTAGTCTGTGCGCAAACCCACCGTATTGCTTGTTGTCCAAAATGTGCCAAACTTCCCCCTCAGATGTTAGTGTTTCAGAGATCTTTTTAAAAGATTTTATGGAAAAAAGCCAAACTGCCTTGTACAAAAAAAACAAGAAGTAATTGGTGTGTTGACTCTTCTAAATTGCTTGAACAGTTGACAGGATAACTTATCTAAATCTATTGATCACATAAGTTCTAAAGCAATTAATTACTGATAACGGTTTAAATTAATTTTCTGGGGTGGATGTTGCTTTTGTGTGTATTCAGTGATGAAACATGGAGTGTACAACTAGACTATAAACAGTTGTGAATATTTATACATAATTCTAAAATTAGAAATGCATTTATATAGGTTGCTTTGTATTAGGAAATTGGTCAATAAAACCAAATTAATGTTTAATAGGTAAACATTTCTTCAGGTCTATAGATCACTGCTTTAGAGCTGAGTTGTTAAATAATTCAGCATAAGGTAAGCTCTTTATATTGGCCCAATGGCCACATTTGTAAGTATTAAAGTTTTGGTATCATGGACTATACCAGCTCCTTCAAACACTTTGTCATCCTCTGTTGCCAACTGCTGTTTGAACATTTGTGATGCCTAGCTTCCTTCCTTGGCACAGAAATTTTGAATGTGATTGCTTTGCTTTCTAAAACAGTTGATGCCATGATCTGTCACTGTATGAAGTTTCAGCTAAACAGATTTTTGTCTCTCTAAGTAACAGTTCAAGGACAAATAGTGATTCTGAAATCCTGTTGGTAGTCTCTGAAATGAAGTGGTTTCTTAGTCTAATTTGTAGGGGAGTGATGTTTCCATCACTTAAAGAAAAAATCACTCTAGGTGGCTCATATGATGTGGTGGGCCCGGTGAGCATCAAGCTGATTGAGTTATGGCTACCACCCGCCCCAATTATGTTTTTTGCCCCCCCTGCTGATCTGAGCATAACACCAATAAGTGACCGAACCCATTTAGAATACCCACGAAAGGAGAGAAGTAGAATCGCGGCTCACATGGCTTCCAGAATTGTAAGAAAAGGTAAAGAAAAGGCCAAGGGCATGGAAACTAAAATGGTTGTCGCAGTACCTGTCGCACAGCCTCAAGCCGAGGAATCCCTGGAAGAAAACATTTCACAGGCTGTGATTAACGTTCTCAATATAGGTCTGCCCCAAATCTCTTAGCAAATTGCGGAGGTAAGGACATCACTTGCAGATTTTGATACAAGAATTGAGTGCGTTGAAGGACGGGTGGCGTTGGTGGAGGACGACATCTGGGCTTTGGAGAGGCATGGGGCTGACCTGGAAAAGACCGCACAAACTAGAGACAAGCTGGATGATTTGGAAAACCGCTGCAGACGCAACAATTTGCGGTTTGTGGGTCTCTCTGAGTCTATCGCTGAATCTGACCTTATAAGAGTCTTGGAAACATGGCTGGTGGCCATTGTCCCGACACTAGTGGGCTCGAAAATGGGCCTAATTGAGCGGGCACACAAAATGGGCCGGAAAATAGAGGGATCAGTAGAACAGAGCCCTCGTGTAGTTATTGCTTGATTTTGTCAACTTTGCGCACAAAAGTTCTCATTCTGCAACAGTACCAAAAGCTCAGAGAATTTTTCTATGATGATAAAAAAAAATGTTGATATTTCAAGACTTTTCGACAAGGGTTTCCCTCCAGCGTAAATAATTCACCACTGTATGCTCAGACCTGGTGGCAAAGAAGATCCGCTTTGCACTAATGTGCCCGGCAAAACTGAGGATTAACTATCAAGGCACAACTCTACTTTTTGACTCTGCCAGTGCTGTGAGAGATTTGTTAAAGATCGAGTGGTGAATGAGAAGTGCGATTCCACCTGAGTTGTTGGACTTTAAACTTTTCTGTGATTTCCACGAGGTCACTGGTCAGTGTTTTATTATCCATCTTGAAGGAACCATGCAAAATCAAAGACTGGATTTTGTATGGACTTGACCGATCATATTGGTTCTTCCTGTTTAAAGTTTAGGGAGGTTGCCGTTTTAACCTGCATTGGGGACAAGGTGGTGGCCGAGCACACTGATCACAGACATGATCCATGTCCTTTAACCAGGAATGTTTAAGCGCTGATGAGAATGGGGTTAGGGTCCCTGTAAGCAGGCTTGGCGGGTCCACAGAATTTATGACCTGGAGTGTGCTGTGGGGAAGGGGGTACCGGGAGGGGGGAGACATAGGGCAGGAAGACCCAAAAGGGCACTATACTTGTTGCTAATGTTGTGTGGTAACATGTGTAATACTTATTCCTAGTCGAGCCTGTATTCAATTTTAAAACCGAATGGTTTATAAAAGCCTGCTTAACTCTTGGCAGTACCAATTGGGATGACATAACTGTTTTGATTCATAATTTTTCTGACGCCTCCTCATGGCTCTTGAGTTAGTAACATGGAACATAGCAGGCTTGGGTATGCCCGTAAAGAGGGAAAAAGTGTTATCTAGGTTAAATAAATTTCGTGCTAAAGTGGCCTTCCTACAGGAAACTCACCTTTCGAAAGGGGAAGCGCTTAAACTGAAGAAAAATGCTTTGATGCTTATCCAGAGATACAAGAACACTTAGATTTTGTAGAAAGTATAATTTTTTTTTATTGAGCAATATAAGTATTCTTGGAAGATGCTGGATGCCATTTCTCTAACAACTGGCCACCATCTTGTTGTATACATGAACTGATCTTTCTTTTATAGGTAAAATACAATACAGTACTAGGTCAGAAATTCTGTACTTGCATGACCACCTAGAGAATAATTTACATAGATTGTTATGGCAACAGCATGATAGATTATCCCTAAATTACCCTGATTATTTCTCCAAGGTGGAGCCCATTTACCATCACTCTTTAGATAGTCCTTTGTTCTGTTAGAATCTTGCTGGTCATAGGCCCTGTTTACAGATGCCCCTGTTAATGGTGCCCCTGTAGTGACAGTCTAGCTTGAGGTTCCAACCGTTGCCTTCTGCTTTTGTGACCCTATAATTAGGCATCACAAAGTGTCGCCAGCTTCAACTGCTGTCCTTGGAATTCCTCCAAGTCAGGCTCAGTAGGGCATTTAAAGTTTACATAGCCAGGAATGCTAAGATAGCAGAGGATTCTGGGTCAGTTGCTGTCTCCATGTTGGTTTCAAACTCAGGCACATATATCAGTCTCCCAAATATTTAATGCGGAAAGGTCCTTGAAGAGCCGTGGCATTGCAATCCTAATCCACAGCTTTTACTATCCACAAGATGGCGGTAGATGTTCAAGGGTGCTATATTATACTTCTTGGAAACCTGATGGGATCTCTAGTCATTTTAGCCTCAGTATATGCCCCAAACTCATAGGACTACTCATTTTTTGCAAATCTGTTGTCACAAATTTCACAAATGGGGACTTACCCAGTCATTTTAGTGGGCAACTTGAATTTTGTTATAGATCCCATGCATTGGGAGGACACCAGATAAGTGCGAACAAAGGGCCAAACTGTTGGATCTCTGGAGAACTCTACATCCTGGGGAAAGGGACTTCACCCACCTAGCGAGGGCTCACCCCTCTCACTCTCAGACTATATATTGGTTTCGGAATCTATATTTTCTCGATTTCAAAAAGCCATGATTGAAGATCTGACTATCTCAGATCATTGCCCAGTAAAGGGAGAGATTAGCTATAGTGACTCGCAGGCACAGGGCCAATGGAGATTACCCGGCCATCTTTCGACTGATCCAGAATTCCCCTCTTTCTTGAGGAGGAAATGGTGTAATTATTTGGAATTTAATGCACAACATAATAATCAGCCTATCCTCCTGTGGGGAAACGGCAAAAACAGTGCTGAGGGGAGACATTATTAGCTATGCGAGTTATAAAAAGAAACAGACGCAGAAAGCTTTTCCTTAGAAAAGGAGATGAGAAGTTTAAAACGCAAAATAAATTTAACTGGGGATGAAGCTGATGTGTCTCAATTTAAAGTAGTACAGACAGCTCTCAACACCCTTTTACATAAGAGGGCAACCCGTTTCGTAAGATACCAACAATTTAATCTGTTTCAGTTTGGAAATAAAGCAGGGCGGTTACTTGCCAATCTACGGAAATCCCAGGAGCCTTCCAAATTTATTGCAAATCTCAAAACCCCCACGGGGATAGTAAAATCAGACTCAAAGTATATTGCCCACATCTTTTTAGAATACTATCACCAACTCTGCGGATAATGTAGAAGAAAGGGATATAGGTGCTTCTTTTTTTTTTTTTTTTAGAAAACCTGTCTATGCCTGAGCTTCCCATTGACATGCGAGCTAACCTTAACCCAAGAGATTTGGATGGAAGAGGTCTCGGATGCTATTCAATCTCTCTCCAATAACAAAGCGCCGGGACCGGATGGGCTAACTGCCTTATTTTACAAGTCACTCTTACCAGAGATTGCCTCTGTATTCTCTCTTTGAAAATATGACCTTGGAAGGATCCATGCCCCCTACTATGAGGGCTGCCACTATAGTGGTTTTGCCAAAGCCAGGAAGGGATCCCACGCAACCTTAATCATATAGGCCTATTTCCTTGCTCACTTCAGATATCAAGATTTATGCAAAAATATTTGCGAATAGATTAAAGCAAATTAGGCCATCTCAAATAAATAAATAAATTCTAGTTTCTCCGGATCAAGTGGGCTTTGTCCATGGAAGAAGGTCTACAGTCAATATCCTTGCACTGGCTCCCAATTAAATACAGAATAGAATACAAAGTTTTATCAATCCTCCACAAATTAATCAAAGGACAACAAAACCATTGGCTAACTGAACACATTGAACTACATGCTCCAAAAAGGAAACCTTTGCTCAATGAATAAAGGCCTCCTCAAAATTCCTCATGCAAAAATCACGCACCTAGTATCAACCCGAGAGAGAGCTATATCCATCGCCAGCTCATCTCTATGGAACTCCTTATCCCTAAATCTAAGAACTCAAGTTGACACCAAAACTTTCAAAAAAGAACTAAAAACCTGGCTTTTTACCAGAGCTTTTTCAGAAGATCTTAACTACCAACACCAACAAACTCCCAACCAGACAACTCCAAAGAAAACAGAGACACCATCCTATCAACTTATGATGGACTAATAAAACCACAAACTCTACCACAGACATCTAAGAACTTTTCCCTATATAATCTAACCCTCTATTACCCCAAATGATACCCAACTTTATCTTCAAATTGCATTTGTTAAAACTCTGTTATTCTCCTAATGTAAACCGTTTTGATGGCAAAACTGAATATACGGTATACAAAACATGTTAAAATAAAAATAAATAAATATCTATAAGGTCCAAACTGTCCTAGAAACCTGTCATATGTCCTCTCCCTCAGCCGTTGTTGGTTACATGTGATGCGGAAAAAGACTTCGATAGGGTGACATGGCCCTTCCTTAGAAAGGTATTACAGAATATGGGATTTATCGGGAAAATATATGAATATATCACTCTTCTATACTCTAACCCCATGGCTAGAATCCTGGTCAATGGCATACTTTCAGAGGAGTTCAGGCTAGCCAGGGGAACCAGACAATGTTGTCCCTTATCCCCCTTGCAGTTTATACTAACAGAGGAACAGTTGCTGCACAGATTGAGAGGGGAATCAGTGATCACGGGTATACCTGTGGAGAATCAGCATTATAAAACCTTCTTTTTGCTGATGATATTCTTTTACTTCTCACCAATGCTCGCAGCTCTCTCCCCTTAGCCTTACAGATTTTTTCAGAATATCTGATGGTATCCGGGTTCAAGTTAAATTTGGATAAAACAGAGGCACTTGATCTTTTGGGAACCCTTCAAAACGATTGGCCAAGCTTTCCCGTAAAATGGGCTACCAATTCTATCAAATACTTAGGTATCTGGATACACAAGAATCCATGGCAGTGGTACTCCTTAAATATTCCTCCAATAATAAAGAAAATAAAGCAGAGATTAGTTCGTTGGCAAACACTCCCTTTATCCTTACAGGGCCACATAGCAGTCGTGAAGATGGTGATAGCTCCGAAACTAATATGTCTGTCTTATGTTGCCCTGCCTTTTCCAGGCAAAACATTGACTTCAATTGCAAAAAGTGTTGCGGGATTTCTTATGGAGGGGAAAGAAAGCCTGTCTCTCGTATAACATATTATGCATGCCTAAGTCACAAGGGGGATTTGATCTGCCTGATTTTAAATTATATTCTTGGGTGGTGAACCTTTGGTTCCTGGGGGATTGATTTAACAACTCCTCAGAATACACAGATGGGAACCTCGTAGGGATGTGCATTCGTTTGCAACGTATTGGCAATCTGCAACATATTTGTCCTTTATCTGTTTTATTTGTGGGTTCGCGAAATGGATTGCGATCCCCCCCGAATACAAACATACGTTTCATTCTTTTGGCTTGCAGTGATTTGATTTCTTAGCAGCCATTTGAAATTGGAGAAGGCCATGGGGGGAGTATCCATAGCAAAAACCAGCCCTTTCCTGTGAGTCATAAGTTGACCTCACAGACCTGTCAGACAGGTTGGCAAGGGAGACCAGAATGCAACCTATCAGAGCTAAGCATTTCTCTAATGCGGCCAATCGCCACGCTCACTAGGTGCTCGGGCTCTGCTGCCGGAGGTTTGCTTGCTCCCCCCGGAGCTCTGCCGGTTTGGCTTGCCTCTTTGACCGGCCAGGGTTCCAGCTTTTTTCCTTCCCCTCGGTGGAGCTCTGAGGTAGTGCTGTTGCACTCCTTGGTCCCACCGGAGACTCCTCTTTCTCCCCCTCCCCCTTTTGTTTTTGGTTCCTGCTCCCACGTGCAACGGAGAAAAGTTTGTTTGTTTGAACTTCTCTCCTGCACGGCAGCCCAGCCTCCCTGCCCCCATCCCCCCCCTCCCTCTGGTTCCTCTTCCCAACCTTCCCTGCTTCTGCTGCGGCTCTCTTCGGGCGCCTTGTTGTTTTTTCTTCTCTGCCTGCGAGTTTCCTGCCGTCCCACCCTGCAGTAAGGTAAGAA
Organism: Rhinatrema bivittatum; assembly: GCF_901001135.1. NCBI lineage: Eukaryota > Metazoa > Chordata > Amphibia > Gymnophiona > Rhinatrematidae > Rhinatrema > Rhinatrema bivittatum. The sequence continues at coordinate 212,239,302 of NC_042623.1, forward strand.
CATCTGGTTTTGTTCTTTTTTTTTCCTTGCCTTCTGGGGAAAGGTGGGGGCTGGGCTCCGCCCGGAGAGACTCACAGCAAGGGCAGGGTACGTTTTGTCTGTGTCTGCCCTGCCTTGTTCCCTCGTCTGTGTCTGTTTTTTTCTGTTTTTCTCCCCATTTGGGTTCACTGTGCTTAGCAGAGCCTGGTTTGGGCTTTTTTCTCCAAAGTTAAGCCTTCCTTTCTTACCTTTCAAGCCTGAGTTAGGCTTTTTCCCATTTGGTTTCCTTTTCTGCCCCTTCAGCCTGAGTTAGGCTGTTATTTTTCTCTGTTTGGTTTCCTTTTCTGCCCCTTTAGCCTGCGTTAGGCTTTTATGTTTTTTTTCTCTCCTGTTTAGTTTTTTCTCCTGCCCCTTCAGCCTGAGTTAGGCTTCCCCCCCCGGGTTAAGGCTTTTCTTTTCCTGTCCCTTAAGCCCAAGTTTGGGTTTTTTCTCCTGAGATTAGGCTTTTTTTTTCCCCCCCTGCCCCTCAAGCCCGAGTCCGGGCTTTTCTCCATTTGAGCTTGAGCTCTCCTTTTTTTTTTTTTTTTTTTTTCCCCCCTTAAGCCAGAGTTTAGGCTTCTTCCCCTGAGTTTGGGCCTTTTTTTTTTTTTCCCCTGTCCCTCGAGCCTGCGTTTAGGCTTTTTTTTCTCCTGAGTTTGGGCATTTCTTTTCTTGCCCTTTTCAGCCGCAGCCCCGGCTTTTTCCTTCCCTGCCTGCCTCGCGCCGGCTTTCGCAGCCCCGCCCATCTGCGTTAGTTTCTCGTGGCCTCGTCCACGTTTTCTTTCTTTACTATGCCGCGGAGGACTCCTAAGAGGGGCTCGGGGGAGGGTGGTGATCTCGAGGCCCTCGCGCTGGCTCGATTCGGGTATGTGCTCCCACCTGTGCCTGCCGATACCGCCCGAGCTGTGCCTCCCTCTACAAACCCTTCACCTTGTGCCTCTGCTGCCAAAGCCCTCTGCCTCGGGGACCCCGGGGGGTGGGGAGACTCCGACAACCACTGCTGCCCCCTCCCGTGCTGGAGGTACCTGACTCGCTTTCCTCTGGTCCTCCTTCCACCGTCAGACCCGCTAAGGCGAAAGCCCTGGTGCCCAAAGAGCCAGTCACCCGGTTCACGGCCCCCCACCCCATGCCAGGTCCCCCGGTTCCCTCCACGTCCCGTGATGCGACGCTCGTGCTGGTACCGCACCACCACGAAGATAGCATTGTCCCCCAATTTCTCTTCTCGCCATCGGGGGGCTGGGAATTGAGCGGGTCAGCCGAGGGGGTGGATAGCACCCATGCACCGGCTGACGGCCGCCGTTGTTCTCGCTGCTGCCCCCCCGCCCGTCCGTCCGGACGCCGGGACCAGCTCCGCAGCCGGGACTCCCGCCGTCGATGATAGGCCCCCGAAGCCCGGGGGCAAGGCCAAGTCCAAACGCATAACCCACGTTGAGCCTGGCTCCGTGGGCGGAGGTGTGACGCTACCGCATCCCATTCGGCCCGCCGTGCTGTCCTACGCGGCTATGGCGGCGGGATGCGCCTCTGATTTGACTCCCCCTTCCCGTCCCCCTGCGGGCGCCGCCCCACCGCCGAGAGCCGGTCCCGCGCCCAGGACTGGTCTTAGCCGTCGCCACGGAGTCCGGTGTTCCATCCTCCCGGGTGAAGAACCCCAGGACTACGCCTCAGCGATGGCTCAGCTGGTGGGTGCAGGAATCTCGTCTCTTGCGGAAAAATGTACGGCAAGGTGGTTATGTTTTTGGCCAACCTTGCCGCTACGCACGCGGCGCTGGTCACGGGGTTAGTGGTGAAGGGTATTTTTTCACATTTTGGAAACCCTTAGATGGCGTGGGGACGAAGGTCTTCCTCTCGAATTGTCCCGCCCTTCTTGCCCGACGAGGCGCTGGCGGCCTATCTTGGTCGTCTCGGAGAGCTGAAGTCTCAAATTACACACCCTGCCGATGGGCCACTCGGACCGCGCCCCTCAAACACGTTGAGTCTTACCGGTGCGCAGCCGTGCTCAAGCTGAAGGCGGGGCGGGAGGAGGCCGAGGGGGTTTTTGTCATCCCCCATCAGGGCTATGCCTATCGGATCTACTACGCAGCGGGGGAGCGAGGTGCTTCTCGTGTAAGGGGGTGGGGCACACCCGCAAGGCGTGCCCCCTGGCCAGACCGCCCACCACGGCCACCCCCTCGGCGGCCGCAGAGCCGCGCACCTCAGCCACGACAGCCTGCCCGGCCCCTCCACGGAACGCCCCAGCTCCCTCGGGGCGTGGTCTGGCAGCCAGTGGTCTCCGGAGTTCGAGAGGAACCCTGCCGTCCAGACACTGCCACGCCACCTGCCCCTCAAGCGCTGGCTGCGGGTTGCCCAGCCCCGCCGGAAACGCACGAAGGCCCTGGCCCCTGCTGTCGCTGAGGTAAGCGTTCGGGGTGAACCTACCCTCCCCCCGCAATCATCTGCGCGGGGGGCTCCAGACTCCCGTGGCGGCGGCCCGGCGGTGGAGGTGTCTGCTGGTACCCCCCTCGGGGGACCCGCCCCCCGTCTCCTTAGAGGCGGAGGGCGCTCGTCCCGAGGAGGGTCCCCGGCCTCCTCCCACCGACGCCCCCGCTGATGTTGCTTCATCTACTGCTGTGGCGCCTGTCCCCGCGGCCTCTTCCCACCCGACTTGCGGAGTTCGGCTGCGGAGGTGGTCCCCGCTTCCGGCGGAGGCACGCCTACTTCGGGTGTGCCTGAGAGCTGCGGCGGCGGCCCCTTACCGACTGACGGTCCCTCTTCCCCTGGCCCACAGGGGAAGAAAAAATGTAAGCTTGCCTTGTTAGTGACAGCGTCTGGGTCTCAGGGCGGAGTGGACGTGTCTCCCGGTCCCGACAGCGCCCCTAGTTGCTCGCTGTCGGGTTTGGGCAAAAGGCGTGGGGGACCCCTCAGTGAGCCCGCGGCTCGGGTCGATAAAACCTACAAGGGTGATAGTCTCACCACTGCAACGGCTGACGGCCCGAGCGGCGAGCGCTGCGGCCCGCACTGGGCGACCTGCTGAGCGCTGACCGGCGGGAGCCTGACGCGTCCTCCACGGCTGCCTCGCCTGGGACCCGCCATGCCCCGCATTGACCTGTCCTTCCGCTCCGTCCTGGACCCGAACGCGATTGACGGCGACGGCCCCTTCCTTTTCGGCCCCGGTCCCGGCCTCCCGAGGGCCCCCCTTCCCCCTCTCCCCCCGCCACCACCTGGTGCGACGCACCCGTTTAGTGCGGCACCTGGGGGGAAGGAGGGGAACCCCTCGGGAAGAGGAGGCCTGGTAAAGGCGGGGAACCAGGCTGTACCCCGGGGCTTATCCCCGGGGCCCCCGGCCACGGTGGGGGGGAGGGAGGCCTGTCCGGCCCTATCGACGCGGGCGACTGTGAAGAGATGGTGTATGATGCCGCCGCCCTCGATCAGACGGTGTGGCCCCTTTCCCCCGACGAACCGAGCGACCCCCGCGCCACCGGTGGGGATCTCTTCTGTCGCGTTGTGTCCGGACCCCGGAGGTACTTCCGGCTGCTAGCGACGGGGAGCTGGGGGACATCGCGACGCCCTCCTGCGAGCCGCGGCTCTCCTCCAGCGCGCCGGTAGGAGGCCCCCCGGCCCTTTTTTCATCCGGGGTCGGGAGCGGCTCAGTTTGACCAGTCCTTAAGGGGGGCGGTCTCTGAGCTCGACCGGCTCCTTAGAGCTAACCCGCAGTTGGAAATTTCGTGTCGCTAAGCCCTCGAGCGATGGCCGAGCAAGGAGCGCCTCCGGAAGATAGCGGGCGCGCTCGTGGCACATCTCGAGGGTAGTAACCTCCGGGGGCCAAGGACATCAAACGGGCTCGGAGGTTTTGTTCCGAAGTAGCTCCCTGAGGGGGCGCTTCGGTTGGGTGCACTTTTGTTTTTGTTCTGACAGAGGATGGCTCTGACTTTTAGCACTCTGAATGTCAACGGCTGCAGGGACGGCCTCCGCAGGAGCTGGGTGCTCTCCTATCTTCGGAAGGGAGGGTACTCCGTAAGTCTCCTGCAGGAGACCCATACCGCTCCAGAGGACGAGGCGGCTTGGCTTCTGGAGTGGCGCGGCAGGGCGTTTCTTAGCCACTCCAGACATGCCGGGGGAGTGGCCGTCCTGCTCGCGGAGTCCCTGCAGGCAGATGTGCTATCGGTCCGATCTGTCGTGCCTGGCCGGATGCTACACTTGCGGATCCGCGTCGGTGGCTGCACGGTCCATTTGATCAATGTGTATGCCCCGAACGATGGACCCGCCAGGTTGGTGTTCTTTCGCCGTTTGTCGACCCTATTGCAGACCTTGGATGCGACGGAGGAGGTGGTGCTCGGGGGTGATTTTAATTGCACCCTCGAAGCTGCATACCGTTCTGGCGTGCAGCCGCACCCCGCCTCCGCCGCATACTTGGGGGAAACGATCCGTCGCTTCTCCCTGGTCGATGCCTGGCAGCTGCATCACCCGGCTGGCTCCCCCTCCTTCACCTATGTGCGAGTGGGGGAGGGACGAATCAGCCGCTCTCGGATCGACCGGCTCTATGTCACGGGCTTCTTAAAGTCACGGACCCTTTCGAGTGCCATTGAGGTGGCGGCCTTCTCGGACCACCATTTGGTGTTCGTGAAGGTGAGGCTCGACTCGGCCGGGCCTCGGGCCACCCACTGGCATTTCAACAACTCCTTATTGGAGGAGGAGGGCTTCGTGGCGGCGATCCGGGAGTTCTGGGTGGAATGGCGCACCTTTGAGGGGGACTTTGCCTCACGGTGCCTGTGGTGGGATGTGGGGAAAATCCACCTCAAACGGCTCTGTCAGGACTACGCCAGGGGCGTTAACAGGGAGCGACGCGGAGAGATCTGGCGCTTGCAGGGGAGGTGCTGGATCTCGAAGCGGCCCTCTCTGATGTTGCGGATCAGGCTCTGCGTGATGAATACATGGAGAAGAAGTGCGCCCTCCGTCACCTCGAAGAGCGGCGAGGCCGGGGGGCGTTCGTGAGGTCGCGGATCCATTTCCTTCGGGAGATGGACTGCGGCTCGCGCTTCTTCTTTGGGTTGGAGAAGAGGAGGGGCGCCCAGAAGCAGATCACGGCCCTGGTGGCTGCCGACGGGGCCCCCTTCAGTGATCCGGAGAGGATTCGGGCGGAGGTCTGGGACTTTTACTCGACCCTCTTCTCCCCGGATCCCGTCGACCCGGACGCCTGCAGGATCCTGTGGGAGGGGCTTCCCTCCGTCAGGCAGAGCAGCAGAAACGCGCTGGATGAGCCTTTGAGTCTGGCGAACCTTTCTGAGGCCCTGAACCGGATGCCCAACGACAAAACGCCGGGCATCGATGGTCTGACGGTTGAGTTTTTTCGCCATTTTTTTGACCTGCTGGGGCCTGATTTCCTGCGGGTCCTGGCGGAAGCCCTGGAGAACGGGGAGTTGCCGCTGTCGTGTCGCCGAGCGGTTTTGACGCTGCTCCCCAAGAAAGGGGATGCCCGCGACTTGCGCAACTGGCGACCCGTTTTTCCTCCTTTGCACGGACTATAAGATCCTAGCCAAGGCGCTTTCTCTGCGGCTAGGGCCCGTGCTTGCTCAGGTGATCCACCCGGACCAATCCTACACGATCCCGGGCCGCTCTATTTTTGATAACATCTTTTTAGTCCGGGATCTCCTTCACTACTGTTGTAGGATGGACCTGTCGGTGGCCTTTCTGTCTCTGGACCAGGAGAAAGCCTTCGACGGGGTGGATCACGGTTATCTCATGGGGACCCTGCAGGAATTCGGCTTTGGCCCCCGATTCGTGGGTCTTCTCCGCCTCCTGTACGAGTCCGCAGAGTGTCTGGTTAAGGTAAATTGGTCCCTAACAGCGCCTCTGGCGTTTAGGAGAGGAGTACGTCAGGGCTGTCCCTTGTCCGGGCAACTGTACGCGCTGGCCATTGAACCCTTCCTGTGCTTATTGCGCAGGAAGCTCACTGGCTTGGCGCTGCAGGACCCCGGGCTTCACCTTACCCTCTCCGCTTACGCCGATGACGTGCTCCTCCTGATTTCGGACCCGCTTGATATGGCGAGGATGCGCGCCTGCCAGCGGGTGTTTTCATCCGCATCCTCTGCCAAGATCAACTGGGCCAAATGCTCGGGGCTTGTGGTAGGACTGTGGCAGAGGGGCGAGCTCCCGAGCGAGTTTGATAATTTTTCTTGGAGCCGGGAGACCCTGAAATATCTGGGTGTCCACCTCTCCGCAGCGGAACCCACGGCCGATGCCAACTGGCAGGAGCTCGATGCGAAGGTCGATGCCCGCCTGCGGTCGTGGGCAGGGTTGCTGCGGTTGGTGTCCTACCGCGGGCGGGTTTTGGTGGCGAATCAGCTTGTGTCCAGCATGCTGTGGCACAGGCTGACCGCCCTGACTCCCCCCGCGGGGTTCCTCGCCCGGACCCAGAGGAAGTTGCTGGACTTCTTCTGGGCCGGCAGGAAGCACTGGGTCTCCGCGGGTGCCTTGGCCCTTCCTTTGGAAGAGGGCGGACAGGGACTCGTGTGCCTCCAGAGCCAGAAGCACGCCTTCCGCCTCCAGGCCCTGCGGAGGTTTCTGTATGCAGACCCGCCCCCGCTGTGGCGCCCCCTGGCAGCTTTTTTCTTTCGCCAGGTGGGCGGGTTACAGTACGACTGGCAGCTGTTTGTGATAAAGGTGAGGGGTACGACCACGACCTCTCGTCGCTGCCGTCTTTCTACCAAGAAGTTTTTAAGTCCTGGAGCATGGTTTCCGTGACGAGGCGGCCGGCGGTCCCCACGGAGGATTTTTTGGAAGAACCCCTTCTCCACAACCCTGCCCTGGGTGTGGAGATCTTGGAATCCCCCGTGGTATGCCGTCGGTTGGCCTCGGCCGGAACCACCAAGGTCGGTCACCTTTTGTCGCAGGACCGTACCTCCTGGATGCACCCACTCATCCTGGCGCAGCGGATGGGCCTTCCCGATCCCGCCCCTGTCACCGCAGCGCTAGAGGCCTTAAGAGCCCAGGGTGCCCTGTGCACGAGTCTCTTTCAACAGGAGGGGGGTCTGCAGGCCGGAGGTCCCCGTGGTTTTTTCCGTTCCCCCCCCCTCCGGACCTGAGTATAGGGCCCCATTCATCGGGACCCCCCTCTCTCGGCCCGACCCCTTCCCTCGCGGTCCCTCAGCAGGTTGCACCTGTTCCCTGAGGTTTCCTTCGAGGAGTTTGGGAGGAAGGCGATGTATTTGTTGTTTCTTCATATAGTCCATTACCTGGCGCTGATTGCCCGCCCTGATACCGTCTGGAGAGGAACGATAGGCGGGGATAGGGGACCCCGATGGCGATCCTTTTACACCCCTCTGATCCCACGGGGGAGCGCGGACCTGGCGTGGCGGGTGGCACACGGGGCTATCCTCTCTGGCCGGGTGATGGCAGCCGTCCTCGGCACTTCGGCTTGCCCCTTCTGCCAGGCGCCGGAGACGGTGCCGCATATCTACTGGTTCTGCCCCCGCCTCACTCCATTCCTCAGCTTCCTCAGGACCTCTTGCTGCGGTTTTGGTTGGCGTTTTCTCCCCACCTCCTGGTCTACGGCTACACCGCGCCAGGGAGCCCGGCGACTCATTGCCGAGCGCGGTTGGTGAACTACCTCCTGGCCGAGGCCAAACAATCCATTCGATGTACGAGGGAGGCTCAGCTGGGAGGGGAGCATCCGGCCGCCTGCGAGGCTTACTTCAGACGTCTGGTCCGATCCAGGCTGCGGGCGGAGCACGCAGTGGCAGTCCACCGGAACGCCATCCCGCTGTTCTCTGCCACCTGGGCTGTCCGCTGTGTCCTCTGACCGCCCCCCCCTCCCACCCGCTTACACTCTGCACCTTTTCATCTAGGTGCAGCGCTCCGGCAGCCCTCACCCCCTTCCCCTTTTTTGGGTTGCTGGTTTCGAGACTTCCGATGATGTGCTAAAGGTCACGGGCTGCGGCCGTTGTGAGTCCTTTCTGCCCTAGGGCAGTGTGTTTTGGCTGAGGGCTGTCTCGCACCAGTCCTCCCCTGGGTTTTGTGCCTTTCGTCAACTTGGCATCTTGTTGATCCGAGGCTGTGTTTTGTTTGTTCCTTGCTCAATGCTTCCTCTACGGGATGTAGACGGCGCTGAGCGGACTTACTTCGTTTTTTCTGGCCAGCGCAGGGCGCCTACGGCGCCCTGCCCTGGTGCCTTGTTTCAAATAGGCTCACTCAGTGCTCTGCGGCACTATTCTTGATGATGCAGCACTATTTATACGTTAAGCACGTGGAGTGCCACGCACTTTCTTGGCGGGGATGGTGTCGGAAGGTGGCTGAACATCTCAAATCTGTATTCAATTGCTAGCTACTGTGATAGAATTTTCCAATGGAAAAGATATTTGTTCGATTTGACTGCAGTGCTGCCGCTAGCTAGCCATACTACTTTTTGACCGCACTTTGTTTTATTGGTCTGGTACAGCAGTGCTCTTTTAAGCCAAGAAGGCAAGGCACTGCCTGCTTGTGGGGGGTCTGTGGGCAGTTTTCCAAACTCACCTATATTGGTACAGCAGTGCTCTTTTAAGCCAAATCCCCAGTAGGCCTCTTTTGTAGTTACCAATTTGTTGTGTGCACACGCATTACATTAGTGCATATCAAGGCACTGTGCCTGTAGGCAGGCAGTTTAGCACACTCACCTATATTGGGACAGCGGTGGTCTGTGAAGTCAAATCCCCAGTGGGCCTCTTTTGGAAATAATTCTTCTAATTGAAATCCCTAGTAGACAGTTAATTCCATATTGTCAGGGAAAGCTAGACATAGTCAATTGATTGGGACTGGGAGAGGAGACACCTCAAAAGGGAGTGCCAGTCCCCCATTAAAGTTAAAAAGGGACCTATTCCAATCTAAAATCTCTGGAGGGGCAGGCAGTTCCATCCAGAAAAAAAATTAAATCTAAAGATGATGCATCACCACCACCTGTTTCTGACCCTGTAGTTTTGGAGGTGAGGGAAGGGGAAGCTGAGTCATATAAGACAAAATGGCGACTCCCAAAAGCAGCAGTGCGACAGCAGTCTCAACTTAGCATTGACAATATAGTGCAGGCACTGTTTGCTTCTGATTCCGATGAAGAATCATCTTGAGTGGGATTCTCATCAGAAATGGAAGAAGTAAAGCTGACAAAGGTTTAGAAGGATCTGTTAGTCCTGTCTTAGCCTCCACTTCAGTGCTGCAAGGGAGAGATGAAACTGATGATGAGGAGGAGGAGGAAGAGCAGTCAGCGCAGGCACAGAGTGTGAATGATGCCCCTGGCATTGCTTCTCAGGGTGCACCCACAACTTCAGCTCCAGTGCCAGCATCCACCCCAAAGGGATCATGAAAGACATCTGTGATCTGGAGCCACTTTAAAGTGACTGAGGACCCACGTTTTGCTTGGTGTAATTACTGTGGCAGGGCTATTAGCAGAGGCAAGCAAATGGGACATCTATCTAATTTTAGCATGACGCAGCATATGAAGAGGCAACACCCAACAACAGTACTGCTATCTGGAGATGGTGGCAGGGGACCCCTTTTCCAGGCAGTGTAAAGTGGTTGAAAAGGAGCAGAGTAGAGATGTGAATCGGAACCAGAATCGGTTCCGGTTTCAGTTCCGATTCACATCTCTAGAGCAGAGTCACCCCACACCCTCAGCCCCTTCTAGCAGTCAGGTGGCAGGCCAGGAGCCCCCCTACCAATGTGGCAGAAGCGACAACACCCCATGGAGGAAATGGGGTGGAGGCAGGCACCCTCAAAACTTGTAACCAGGAGCATTGGGGAAATGATTGCCCTTGCTGACCAGCCCTTGCAGATAATGGAAAATGTGGGTTTCAAGCATTTTCTGAAGGTCGTACTTCCAAATTACAAAGTCCCCTCCAGAACCACATTTAGCAGAAAGGTCATCCCCAGCCTGTACAAGCAGCGTTGCAGTCACATCCAAGCGCTGCTAGCTAAGGCAGAGGGGAGTGTGCATTTCATTTGCGATATCTGGACCGCCATGAATTCTGCACACTCTTACCTTTCCCTGACAGCACACTGGTGGGATGAGAAGCACCAGGCAGCATCTCTATTAGTGAACAAGTATCAGGGTGAGGTGGGCTTTACTGCACACCCACCTGACGGACCAGGCCCATACCACCCCGCCAACATTCCAGCATGCTCAGACAGATGCTGGAGGGCTGGAAACTATACCAAGCGAGACAGGAATCCTTAGGCAGGGTTCTTTGTCACAGACAATGGTGCAAACATGGTAAAGGTATAACAAACGGGCGCTTTCAGAACATCCGATGTTTTACACACACTCTGCACCTGTTAGTGAAGTCAGCTCTAGGGTTGGAGTCCAAGCACCAAGAGAATGAATACCTGCAGGACTTTATACAAAAGTGCAGGGACATAGCAGGGCCCTTCCACAGAAGTGTGAAGGCGGGGCAGGTTCTCCGACAAAAACAGACTGATTTGGACATGCCTCACAAGCGTCTCATTCAAGATATTGCCACCCGGTGGAATTCCACCTATATGATGCTGCAGAGGTTAGTGGAGCTGCAGACACCCCTTCATGAACTTTCTGGATCAATGGACATAGGTGTGCAGAATCCCCTAGGGCATCATGATTGGTTAGTCATGAGTCAGCTGGTAAAAATCCTGCAGCTCTTCAAGGATGTCATAGAGGAGCTGAGTTCCAGACGTGCCACCTTGGCTGACATCATCCCTATAGTTAATTTCCTGGATGAAAATTTGGAGGGCTTTAAACAGGAAGAGGGAATGACAGCTGAGGTGCTGCATTGTCTGGATGTTTTGCAGCAGCAGGTGCAAGAGAGATTGAGGCCTTTAACAGAAGAGCACACATACATGTTCGTCACAGTCTGTAATCCCTGTGTGAAAGGGAAACTCGCCCTAGTCCAATTGTCTCTCAATTGTGAAGGACCTGCTGTTAGCAAATGTCTGTGATCAGGACCACCATAGGCAGAGACAGATTAGGCATGAAGCAGAGGAGGAAACAGCGGCGGGCACTTCAGAGAGTTGTGCTAGCCCAAGCATGTCAGCGACAGCTAGTAACTCCTCATCCTCCACTTCAGTATGCCAAAGGCATGTTGCACATAAAGATTCATCTTTGTGCTACGGGCTGGAGAGAAAGCAGCTGGCATGACTGACTCTCAACCCACCCAAGCAAAGGAGACACCAGCACAACTCTCAGTGACATGGTATCTCTCAGAGCCCACAGAGGACATGCAGACAGTTCCGCTGGCATATTGGGCACACAAGTCCACTGTCTGGCCACACCTAGCCAAAGTGGCTCAGCGATATCTGTCTGACTCTTCCAGGTTAAAGCACGATTAAGCTTTAACCCGTACGTTCTATAGTATCTCTTTATATTTATTTCCTGCCTTATCTTCTTTCCAGCTTGTTGCAAGCTTCCAAGTTCTCTTACCCTGTTGATTGTAACTTTGACTCATTCCTACCTATTGTTTATCCTTTGTTTACTTGAATTGTTACCCCCAGTTTTACTCTTGTTATTTGTAAAACCGATCCGATATGGTTATTTACTATGAAGGTCTGTATAAAAAACTGTTAAATAAATAAATAAATAAATGTCCACCAACCAGTGTGCCCAGTGAATGGTGTATTTTCAATGACAGGGGATATCATGAGCCCTCACTGCTCAAGGCTGGCACCAGAATTGATGGAAATGCTAGTGTTTTTGAAAATAAACCTGCCTTTGCTTGAGTTTTCCAAATTTTCCCTGTGAATGGCAAGATGAATAAAACGCTATGCCTGTCCATCCACTATCCAGGCCATACGTCCCTACATGGGTCTGACCTGAAAACATTGTGCCTGTCCGTCCACTGTCCAGGCCGTACGTCCCTACAAGGGCCTGACCTGAAACACTGTGCCTGTCCGTCCACTCTCCAGTCCGTACGTCCTTACAAGGGCCCTGACCTGAAATGCTGTGCCTGCCTGAGTTTAGTTCTGGTATTTCTAATTTCAGTTTCATGTATTTGTGCATCACATCTTTCCAGAATATTCTTTACTTGTTTTGCAACATTTGGAATATAAGAACATAAAAAGCTGACTTCAGATGTTTGGAGCTTGCATAGTTCATATGCTCTATAGTTCTCCTGACCTTCATAATATGGGCCATGTTCCTGAAATCTTTCTTAGGTGCTAACAGTAATGTTTCTAGTGGTAGTTGCACTCTAGTTCATCCTCTGTCTTCCCATAGTTTAAAGAGGCACTGTGTAAACCACAAAGTCAACATAGTTGATATTGTAGATTTGGACTTGAGTGGCGGTTTTCTTATTTCTGAGAGCTCTTCATGTTCTGAGAGCTCTTCATGTTCCTTTGTCATCAGCTGAAGTGCATAAGTACAGTTAATAGCTTCTGGGTATTCACAAATATCTCCAGCTCAGTTCTTGCTTCACAAATGGCAGTCTCTATTGCTCTAAAAACATCCTCTGTTGAATTATCTTCAGAAATGAAAAAGATGCCATTTTCTTCTGGCAGTGAACCAGTTCAAGAAGTGACAGATCAAAACACAACATGCCTGCACAAAGGAAATCCTTTAATGCTGTGCCTGTCCGTCCAGGATTTATGTCCCTAAAAGGGTTTGACTTCTAATGCTGTGCCTGTCTGTCCAGGCCTTATGTCCTTACGTGGGCTTGACCTCTATCCTCGAATGCTGTGCCTCTCCATCCAAGCATTATGTCCCTATGTGGGCTTGACTTCTATCCTCGAATGCTGTGCCTGTCCATCCAGGCCTTATGTCCCTAAAAGGTCTTGACCTCTATCCTAGATTGCTGTGCCTGTCCATCCAGGCCTTATGTCCCTAAAAGGGCTTGACCTCTAATGCTCTGCCTGACCGTCCAGGAGCCCTTTTCTGCTCAAAGGAAAGGAAACTCTCCCCTGGGTAGCCAAGGAGACCGCTGTTCACATGGAAAACTGTGGAGACCGCTGTTCACATGGAAACCTCCTCCATGTCGACTCGCCACACTTTGAAGGCTTGTGCTCCACACTAGGGGTGAACCCATTCTAGATAGCCCTTTCCTGCACAAAGGAAAGGGAACTCTCCGCAGGGCCAGCCTGTTTTGCCTCTATCAAAACCGCAGGGGACCTGACTACCTCAGCTTTGCCAGCCTGTCTTGCCCCTATCAAAACCACAGGGACCAGACTACCTCTGCTCTGCCAGCCTGTCTTGCCCTTATCAACTTTCTGTCACTCTGCCTTGCTGCCATATACCAGACGACTCACTCTACTCCTTGTGATGGTGTTGCCACTATCATGGTTCCTCAGTGTGTTGGTGTTAGTCCTTTCTGCTTGCTATGTTCCCCCTTCATTGTGCTGTAGGATGTTGATGCCACTTGTCTTGCCACTTTGCCTGTCATGCTGCCTTTGAGGGTTCATGCATCTGTTATCGGTGCTCTCTTTTTAAGCTGTGGTATGTTTTTGACACTCTCGCTGCTGCTTTGCACCTCTGTTAAAGCACTCTTGCCACTCCTGGTACCCCTTTGCCCTTTTAAAGTGCCTTAGGCTATTCATGCCACTTTGGTGCCACTTTGCCACAGTCTAAGTACCTTGGAGCTCTTTACTCATTCTGATGATTGCTCCCTAGAAGTTTCATCAGAATTGATAAGAAAACTCCAATTCTGCAGCCAAAAATAGGCTGCAATCTTCCCCCATTGACTTTAATGGGAAATCGGAAAAACGAATAAAATCTATCAACGACATTGCATAGGGTTTTCCCCCATGCAACGAATGCAACGGATATGGGTCCCGGCGAAATGAATACCGAATAACAACGGATTTTTTCCTTCTGCACATCCCTGCTATATGTGCTAATTGTGCCCCCTTGGATCCTAATTTTGTTCTTCATACAGCTGTACACGAATTACAGGACCAACAAATGAGATACAGTCTGGTCGCTATTCTTGGGTGTATTTGAGTGTAATTGCTTAAGTTACCCACGCAGATTTCCTGCACTTTCCTTTGAGAAGCCCCTCAAATGATTCTTTATTGACACTTCCCAAACAGCATACTTTTAAGGTCTCGTCTAACTGGTTGCTTAAAGATTTGCTTGACGCTGCTACTGGGATGTTATATTCTTTTGTACAGTGTCAGGAAAAGCTGGGCTTCCAACCTCACTATTTCTCTTATATGGTTATTTGAGGGCTTCATGCCAAGATTTAATGAAGGAAATGGAAGGTGTGATTGATAACGCATGTTACTCTGGCTTATTTAAATGTTTTGGGGCCAAAATGGGTTCCTTATCATGTTTATACAAATTTTACACTTCTGTTAACTCTTATTTGGTATATTCAAACCTGCTTGTGAAATGGCAACAAGATTGTGAGGAAGATATCGACATATAGGTGAGTCTGGAAAATTGTTACCTATCCATACCAAAGATAATGAATAATGTGGGCCTCGGAGAACTACAACAACAAATTTTTCATATAATCATTTTTTCTCCTGCGAGGGCCTATAAAATGCGCATAATTACATCGGACAGATGTCTCAAATGTGGTTCCATATAGGCTTTGCTTATTTGTGTGACATTCCAGACTTGCTGGGAGACCATGCGCAGCCAACTTTCGTATCTCTTTGGTATGGACTTTCTTTGGTCGTGCTCGTTCTGTATTTTGAACAATGATGTAGGGGAGGGAAGTGTGAATCACAACAATGTATGTTTTTCTCTAAGGCATGTCTAATAGCAAAGAAATGCATTTTATCCTGCTGGATAGAGACCTCTCCACCTACTGGAGCGATTCTTCAAGGAGATTTGGTCCGACTTTTATGACTCATTGCCGGACTCTGCTCACAAGCTAGCCCTTCTGGACTCGGACTGAGATCCTGTATTTTACCAGGGATCTTGATTGCCATTTTTTCTAGACATTGCTGGGGTGTGAGCTTAATCTAATAGTCTAGACAATGTCTGTATAGTGCAACTACGGGGTCTTAGGGAGGGAGGGAGGTTTCAGGGCGTTTCATAATTAAGAAAAAGGGGTGCTGCTAAACATTGGAAATGTATCCTGGTCGTTTATTTGTAAGAATGCAGTATCTCACAATAAAAACAGTTTGAAAACAAAAAATCACTCTCTATCCATGATTCCATGGTAAATTAATAATTTTATTCTAACTTGTTTTCCCTTTTTCTATTGTACTGGTGTAATTTGTGTGGGTGCCTATCTCAAGTTAAAATAAATAACTTACACTTTAAAAGTCTCATATTTAAAGGTGAGCATTTAAAAAAAATATTATGAAAAGTCTCTTACCTGAGTATTTAAAACAATTCATGCCAGAACCCAAATAATGTACAATAATTAAGCTACTGGATGTAATGTGCTGTGTATTGTTCAGGAGCTCACCATTTCAATTGAGGCAGCGTCTAACAGCTTGCTGGTGCCTAAGGCTTGAATGGAACATGGGCCTTGCACACACTCATAAGTTGTAGAATCACACTACTTTCCAGCTGTAACCTGGTAAGTCAGCAGAGGACAGGTGACCTCCATCTTCTCACCTGATGCTAGCCCTTTACCCCATGTCCCCTCTTGCTCTCCTACCTCTTCAGCTTTGACTGTCCTACCAGTCCCCAAAGCTGTGTGGCTTTGCTTTGTGCTGTTTGTGTCTGGGGGGAGGAAGGCCCCCTTGTCTTGAGAGCTGGAACAGCACAGATAGAAGTGCCAAATGTATTATAGATACTTGAGTGTTACCTGTGAAAAATTCCCCAGAGGCCCTTATCAAGTGTATTTTTTTCCTGCAGCCCTAAGAGCAGCACAGTGTGTCTCTGTGCAACCTAGGCCAGTGGTTCTCAACCTTTTTTTCAGCCGGGACACACCTGACAGATGGTTCTCACATGCGTGACACACTAAACATGTGACCATCACAGGGCTATATATAAACATACACTACATCCACGGGAACCCCTTCGACCCCCGACAATGGGTCAGAACAGAACTAGGTGATTACCCATACAACTCACCATACAAAAAAGATGTTCTGGTGACATCTCAGTAAAACCAAAACAAACTCCCTTTACTACTAGGTACAATAGCCTTCCTTATGAAAAGACAGCAAGTTACCACTAATGCATATCCTATTGAGAAAACACAACAAATAAGATTGATAGACATGCCTACATGCTAGTAAAATACCTCACCTCTGTCACACACAAAGCCGACCTTCACCAAGGACAGAAAGACCACAAAATATAAATTTGGAGACAGAAACGAATGAAAAACCCAAAAAAGCCACTCTGCATGCCGTGCAAACCTGGAGAAATGGAAACAAATATAGCACCTAACATAGTCCCAGGATCTACAATAATGCACACAAACTAATCTGCACAAAGTTACACCTGCATTATGGCATGCACTCCAACAGTAACAACCCTATCTATGAAAAGGTAACACTACAAATATTAAACCAGGCCCTAAACACCAATATACTTCTTATAAGGAAAACAGAATAAGCCAAGCTGCTATAGAATCCCACGCAGAAATAATTGTAAAACTATACTAATAAATATTTCAAAACAGCTGATGAACAGAATAACATCCAACAATTAAAAACTCATAAAAATTATTTAAAAATTGTCCAAATACAATTACATATTTCAAAACAGACAGATTACATAATACCCAATAATTAAAATGGCAGTCAATCAAGAAAAAAAAAACTTAAAAAGACACCTTTACTTACCATCTCCAGAACTCTCCTACTCCTTTCTCTTGCAGGCCAAAAGCACACACCAGAAGCAGCAGCGGCTACTGAAGCTCTGTCCTCACAATCCTCTTCTTAGGGCCCATAACCAGTCAGTCACTCACACACACATACCCCATGACCATTCTTGGTCTCTCACACACACACCAGTCATCTTCCTGACCAGTCTCTCTCTCTCTCTCCCAGAAACACATCACCTCCCTGACCAGTCTCTCTCTCAATCACACATTCTCTCTCTTATATACAAGCTCAAAATCACACAAATGCTCTCGCACCCATTCACACACACACCAGCTCTCGCACCTACTCACACCCACACCCCCACCCCCATTCTCACAATTATGCACCTGGCCTCACCGCCAAACCTCTTCTTCCTTCGCTACAGGGATGGGCTCCAGTTCTGCTGCGGCTTTACTCCAGCAGGACGACTTTTTCGCCAACAAGGGGATGGGCTCCTGTGGCGGTCTTGTTGGTCAGGGTCAGGTTTCCTCTTCACCGCCACGGGGATGAGCTCCCATGGCGGCCTTGCTTCTTGGGCCGGGCTCCCGTAGTGGCCTTGATTCATCGGAGTCGGGTTTCCTCTTCACCACTACGGGGATGAGCTCCAGTGACGGCCTCGCTTCCACACTGCCACTCCTCCCAACCCCCCACTCCTGACCTATGCTATGTCCCTTCTTCCTGCCTCGCCGGCCAATCAGAAGCTTCCTCCCTTCTTTCTACTCCCACTGGCAGATAAAAAGGAGGAGGCTTCCAATTGGCCTGCGCGGGAGCAGGAAGAATGGAGGAGGCTTGCCATTGGCCCGTGGGGGCAGGGAACGGGGAAGCACAACTGGGGCAATGGGACACCAGAAGCTGCAACACACCTGCAGGTGTAACCTATCATTAAAATCATCCATTGTACCTGAAGACTGGAGGATAGCTAATGTAACCCCAATATTTAAAAGGGCTCCAGGGGCGATCCGGGAAACTACAGTCTGGTTAGCCTGACTTCAGTGCAGGAAAAATAGTGAAAAGTGTTCTAAACATCAAAATCACAGAACAAATAGAAAGACATGGTTTAATGGAACAAAATTAGCATGGCTTTACCCAAGGCAAGACTTGCCTCACAAATCTGTTTCACTTTTTTGAAGGAGTTAATAAACATGTGGATAAAGGTGAACCGGTAGATGTAGTATACTTAGATTCTAGGCAAAGTAAAAAGTCTTGGGATAGGTGACGATGTCCTTTCGTGGATTGCAAACTGGCTAAAAGACAGGAAACAGAGAGTAGGATTAAATGGACAATTTTCTCAGTGGAAGGGAGTGGGCAGTGGAGTGCTTCAGGGATCTGTATTGGGGCCCTTACTTTTCAATATATTTATAAATGATCTGGAAAGAAATATGATGAGTGAGATAATCAAATTTGCAGATGACACAAAATTGTTCAGAGTAGTTAAATCACAAGCAGATTGTGATAAATTGCAGGAAGACCTTGTGAGACTGGAAAATTGGGCATCAAAATGGCAGATGACATTTAATGTGGATAAGTGCAAGGTGATGCATATAGGGAAAAATAACCCATGTTATAATTACACAATGTTAGGTTCCATATTAGGTGCTACAACCCAAGAAAGAGATGTAGGCGTCATAGTGGATAACACATTGAAATCGTCGGTTCAGTGTGCTGCGGCAGTCAAAAAAGCAAACAGAATGTTGGGAATTATTAGAAAGGGAATGGTGAATAAAACGGAAAATGTCATAATGTCTCTGAATACTGTGTACAATTCTGGTCGCCGCATCTCAAAAAAGATATAATTGCAATGGAGAAGGTACAGTAAGGGCTACCAAATAAGGGAAATGGAACAGCTCCCCTATGAGGAAAGACCAAAGAGGTTAGGACTTTTCAGCTTGGAGAAGAGACGGCTGAGGGGGGATATGATAGAGGTGTTTAAAATCATGGGAGGTCTAGAACAGGTAGATGTGAATCGGTTACTTACTCTTTCGGATAATAGAAAGACGAGGGGGCACTCCATGAAGTTAGCATGTGGCACATTTAAAACTAATCGGAGAAAGTTCTTTTTTACTCAACACACAATTAAACTCTGGAATTTGTTGCCAGAGGATGTGGTTAGTGCAGTTAGTATAGCGGTGTTTAAAAAAGGATTGGAGAAGTTCTTGGAGAAGTCCATTACCTGCTATTAATTAAGTTGACTTAGAAAATAGCCACTGCTATTACTAACAACGGTAACATGGAATAGACTTAGTTTTTGGGTACTTGCCAGGTTCTTATGGCCTGGATTGGCCACTGTTGGAAACAGGATGCTGGACTTGATGGACTCTTGGTCTGACCCAGTATGGCATGTTCTTATGTTCTTAAAGAGACCAGAAAGTATAAACAGAAACGTTCTGAGAAGAAGTGAACTGGAACCCACAACAAGCCAGCCTCTATATGCAGAGCAACAATGGAAAAACAGAAACATTACCATTCTTCATAAAACATAAAATAATAACAATCAAGAAATCTAAAACATCAATCATAATAGTAAAATCATATTCATAAAAAGAATATTTCAGGATCACTTCCAACTGTACCTACAAGTAGCTGTGGACCGACACCAGGAGGGCGAGATCGGAGCCTTGATGCTGGAGGCACTCCGTGAGCGACAGAGCGATTAAACTGCCAAGCCCTATGGTCAACTGCTGAAAGAGACTGAAATATGTTCACAGGGGATTGGGAGGGGAGGGGGGGGGGGAAGGGGGGAAAAGATGGGGTTCCTTTTCTCTGCAACTTGTTCTTTTGCCTGTTAAATGTTATTGGAAAATCTTTAATAAATATAATATAAAAAAAAAAAAAAAGAATATTTCAAACCAGTTAATGGTAAGAATATCCAAATTTTCTCAAAACATCTGATGAATAAAAAAATCCAATAATTAAAAAATGTTCTGTTCCCCCTCCAAAATTAAATATTTCAAAAGAGCAGAAACATAAAATTACACCCAATAATTAAAACTAATTAGAATTTAAAAATCTCCTGCTCTCCATACCTGAGATCTTTTGATTTCCAGTCACCCTGAGATCATCGTGGACTATGGGAGGTAGGGCTGTACACATTTTATCTTCTCTCTCTCTCTCACACACACAATATAACACATTCTCTCTCTCATATACACAGGATCCTTCTCCCTCACAGATACATTATGTATGTGTGTGTGTGTGTGTATGCCTGTGAGAGCCTATATGTGACACACAGGCTCTCACAGACACATTCATAGGCTTTCATAGAGACACACACACACACACATGTACTCACACAGACACATAGGCTCTCTCATACAGACACACACATGCAAGATCATACATATACATACAGGGGCACCATCACGGTCCAATGGCCTTCCTGTTTGGGGGGGAGGAGCGGAAGTTGTGAGTGGGCACACGCACAGACACAAATAAAAACATGGGCCGCCTTCAGCCGGCGATGGCCTGTGCCCTCTCTCCTTACTCGGCACCACAGTGGCATAACCAGAACTGATTTTTTGAGTGGGCACAAGTTTAACATAGGTGGGCTGTAGGCATGCAGGTTTGAGACTTACTAGTTGTATTCTTATTGATAAATAATGCCATATACTGCACCCTACAATGACTTTCTAAGTATTTTGTGACAGCCATTATGCATCATGTATGAAACTTTAAAACATTTTACCTCAATTATTTCAAGCACTTAACAGCATTAAAAATTTCTTATTAATCTGTATTTTATATTTATTGTAGTTTATAAATGCACAAGTATATCATGTAAAAAGCAAAGAAAACAAACTAACAGATCCAATCAATTATGTAACAAAACAAAAATCAATGTATTCTTTCATGAATCCTCTTTCCGGAAAGCCAGAAATCATCCTAACTACAATAAAATATCATCAATCATCAGAACAGGTGCAGAGCTAGGACAATTCACATTACAACTAATAAAAAACAAAATATTCAAATTCTGGTGTCACCTCAGCAAAAAAATATCCCTCCACTGCTATTTTGTGGAGTAACGCAAACTCCTGCAAAGAAAGACGCCTGGAACCTTGCCATATCATACAGTCACAGCACTGACTCTCAGGAATCAAATAACAGCAACCTTATGAAAAAGCAGTAATGCAAATACTACACCAGACCCTAGAATATTAATATATCACCTACTGGAACAACAGAACAAGCTGGACTGCTACAGTGAAACTACATGTGAGCAGAAATACTGTATTTCAATCCAGGGCCGGTGCAAGGGGATTTGGCGCCCTAGGCGAGCCTTCTCCCTTGCGCCCCCCTGTTGCGCCGCCACCCCCCGGTCTCGGCTCCGACTCCTACATCGTTCTCAATCACGCCCGTCGACTGTGTGGTTTTCCGGTCACAAGCAGGTTGGGCACTGCTCGCGGCCCGCCAAATCTCCACTCCTCTTTGCCACCGCTTGCAGCCCCCATATGACTCGCACCCAGTGGTGTACCAAGGGTCTCCGGCACCCAGGGGCCAATGCATTTGTGTGCCTCTCCAGCATCCCCCCCGTAATCCTTTTTGTACTAATGCTTAAGGTCACAGAAAATCAGTGGCATCTCTAGACAGAAGAATTTGGGGGGGGGGGATCCAAAATGACATTTCTTCATCACACCCACCTCTATAGCATGGATCCTGCTTTCAAATTGGTTATTAAAAAAAAGTTAATGAAAAAGTCCAAAGGCTCTTCTGGGTAATTTTAAAAAGCTAGCCAGTTTCACACTATAAAATTATTTGATAGCCTCATTCAACTAATTCTATATGGCTATGAGAGTGACATCTGGAATTTATAGGAAGGAACAGAATGTCAATATAAATCCTGCATCTTCAGTTCTCTAACTCTGAGCATCCACTGAAATTCCCCTAAACAATGGAGCTTGGATGTTTCCCTTACAGCTCATCATACTAAAAGATATTTTCAAATTCTGGTGTCACCTCACAGTAACAGCAGCACAAACACCTTCTACTGCCAGGCACATTGTGACCTAACACAAAACCCCGCAAAAAAGACACTCAAAATCTATACTGCAATCCCATCGTAACATAACACTAATAACACCAAGGACTCAAACAACAATAACCCTACCTTTGAAAAAGCAAAGGTAAATATTACACTGGATCCTAGAATACCAATACACTACCTACTGAGGAAACAAAACAAACCTGATTGCTAATGATCCCTATACAGATACTATATGCAAGCAGAATCTCTCATCATGGTCATACGGAGCAGAGACAGACCTCTCATCAAATATAGAATAAAGCCACATAAAGTATAAACAGAAATGTGCAGACAAAAACTGAACTGTACAACGCATCACGCCAGACTCTATACAGTGTAACAATGGAAAAAACAAAAATTTCACCATTCCTTGTGAAACAAATCAATAATATAAAGATATATAAATCATTAATCATAATTATAAAACCATACAAATAAGATAATTTCAAAACAGCTGATGAATAAAATATCCAATAATTAAAGATTAATGCAAATTTTGAAAGCTTTACCAAACACCAATAAAATATTTCAAACAGTAGACACATCACATACTACCCAATAATTAAAATGGTAGTCAATCAAGAAAAATGAACTTAAAAGCCACCTTTACTTACCCTCTCCAGCAGTTCTCCTACTCCTCTCTCTCTCACACACACACATACCAGTCACCTCTCTGGCCAGTCTCTCTCAATCACACAATGCTCTCGCTCTCTCTCTTACTAACACACAGGCTTTCAATCACACACATGCTCTCTCTATTTCACTTACACACAAGCTCTCAATCATACACGTTCTATCTCACAGCCACAAGCCAGCCAAAAACATGCTCCATCTCTCTCGCACACCCACACTGACACACACAAGCACCCTGACTCACATATGTACCACATACATACAGAAGCACTCTCCCTGTCTCACATACACATTACACTCACAGAAGCACCTTGCTTTCAGACTTACAGCATTTTTCACTTTTACTAAAAGTGAAAGTGATGCTCCCAACCATTAAATAAGAAAACCACATTCCTATCAGAAGGCGAAATGACACCCTTCCTTCAGGTTCTGTCCTCCCAAGGGACAGCCACCTACACCTTCTCTTGTTTTATGCTTTCAGGCAATAAAGCAAGTGTGTTTCTTCAAACTATCAGTCGTATGATTATTCATGTGGGAGATATGGAACAGAAAGACATCCTTAGTCAGCTTCCTTTTAAATGGAAGATTCCAGACTTAGTCATTTAAAAATATACATTTTCTAAAGGCTTAAAAAAAAAAAAAAAAAGCAAAACTGTTTCAGATTGGAACTATTCTAGTCTTCATGCTTAAATTATGCTTCAAAAAAAAAAAAAGCAACCCACCTGGCATCAGTATCTTAAATTTGTGATTTTGCTGAGATTTTAAATACTTTAATTTTTTTTTTTACTTTAGTATTTGTCTACCCACTTTGTTAAATTTTATTTTCCAGCAGAGGGATTCTTAAAATTTAGTAATTTCATCTTTCATCCAACTTTTCAACAAATCAGCACAAAAGTTGAGGTATATGTATTATCACACTTCATTTTTTTAAACTGGCAGATTCCTTTCTCACATACACATCACATACACATACACACACACAAGCTCCATTCCTTTCTTACATATACATCACATCACATCCACATATACACATATACACATACACACACACACACACATACACAGAAAGAAGATCGGCGCAGCCGGTCTAGCTGATCACGTGGCTGAAGAAAGGAAGATCGGTGCAGCCGGAGACCAGGCGCTGAGACTTAAGGGGCGCCGCGGCAGGCAGCCAGCCCCCGACTCTCCCTGCCTCCCCCCCATTTGCCACCCTCCTGACGCCCCCCCCCCCCCCTGGTGGTCCAGCAGAGGGCCCGGGAGCGATCTGCCACTCCCGGGGCCTCCGCTGCCCCTCAGCAAAATGGCGCCGGTGGCCTTCAGCCCCTGTCACATGGTAGGGGCTAAAGGTCACCGGCGCCATTTTGCTTAGTGGCAGCGGAGGTCCCGGGAGCGGCAGATCACTCCCGGGACCTCCGCTGGACCATTAGGGGGGTGTCGGGAGGGTGACACTGGCGGGGCGGCAGGGCGAGTCGGGAGCTGGCTGCCTGCTGCGGCGCCCCCTAAATCTCAACGCTTGGTCTCCATCTAGGTGAGTCGAAGGCTGGCAGAATTTTGAAAGGGCACTTTTTGCCCTTTCAAAATTCTGCTGCCTGCCGCGGCGCCCCCTAAGTCTTGGCGCCCTAGGCACAGGCCTAGCTCGCCTAGTGGTTCCGCCGGCCCTGTTTCAATCACACACAGGCAAAACAGAGACCAACCCTTACCTAATATAGAAATAAGAGACTACAAATTAGAAACAAACACGCAAATAGTCTGAGAAATTAGACTTTGAACAGTGGAATACCAAAGAGAGCAAAATACAAAAATATAAGAAATGCACATTCCCAAAGATGGCATATTCAAATTTCTAAAATCTAAAAATATATATTGTTTTTACCTTTGTTGCCTCATCTTTGTATTTTTCTAATCAGTTGGTCCCAGTCTCTTTTCCTATTTTTCCCTTTCGCTCATTTCCTAATTCCTTTTCAGTGCCTTTCTTCTACTGTCTTCTTCCCTTCCCTCCTCACATACACACTTTCTCTCACAGACTCCCTCACACACACAAGCTCTCACTCTCATATGCTCTCCCCCCACAAACACACATAAGCTCACATTCTCTACACATACACTGAAGCTCTCACTCTCCCCCCCCCCCCCAGCTCCCATTCTTATGTACACACAGACACACACCCAGGCTCTCATTCTCACCCACATACACAAATTCAAACTCCAGTTCTCACCTACACACACATTCAAGCTCCCATTCTCACCCACATTCACACATTCAAGCTCCTATACACAGACACACACACACACACACACAGTTTGGTGGTACAATATCAGTTTGCATCTGCCTAGAAGACATGACCTCTGTGAGGGTACCCCTATCTGCTGTCATCTAGACCCTGATGAACCTCTGCACCTTGGAGAAACTCCTCTGCCCAGTGCTCTTGAAATCAACAATTGTGAGGCAGTTCTTGATGCTGATACCTCTTTGGAAACTGGTAATAGGTTCCTTCTACTGGATAAGAGTCTCCAGAAGAGCTTGGAATTCAGCTTGAAAGACTATCAACAAAGTTGATGCAGTGACACTTGTAATCCTCCAGTCCAATGCTTCTTGGATCCTTGTCCCTCCGGGGCGATTGTGGGAAAATAGTGGCCAGGGGGATTTTTCTTCATATTGGGCATGGGTACCCAATTTTTAGATTTTTTATTGTAGAACTGAAAATCTCTAAAAAGCCCGACTTGGGCCGAGTTTCGCCCTCATACAACAGGGCTGCGTCAGGGGCTCTGCTTCACATGAGAATTCTTGTTTATTCAATTATAGTGTGAGAAAAAAGAAACATCAGATGGTCTTTAAATGATAATGCCTGTGAGTATTGTACTGTAGTCACTATTATTATAATTATTTACTGCGCAAAGTGGTCATTTCAAACAACAACCATTTAATGCATCTTGTAGCGTTAGTGCGGCAAACAGCTCAATCTGAAATATAATTTACATATATAATTTACATATATATGCACACAACCCCTTAAAACATAAAAAACAAAGCTACCCGGCACGCACATGTTATAAAATCCATGGTCCCAAATACAGAATAAAAAAAGAGACCATGAAGCATAAATAGAAACCTGCAGACAAAAAATGAAAAGGAAACTGCAACAAGACAGACACTGTATGTAGTGCAACTTGTTGGGGGAGAGACCCACAAACTAGCTCCTCTCTCTCAGGCACACACTCTAACATGGGCATATTCGCTGTCATATATGCACCTCTCACTCTTACATGCATGCTCTTTCTCCCTCTCCTAATCACACGCATGCTCTCTCTCTCTTATGCACTCCCTCCTGTTCACGTACATGCTCTCTCTCCTGCACTCCCTCCTCTCTTATACACACACACATGTTGCCTCACCAGGGTTATCTCTCTCTCACCTTCCTTCTGCTACCAGCTGGACGGGATTTATTTATTTGGCTACCAGCCCTCCTTCTCTCCCCTGCCCCTTCTTCCTTTGGCTGTGATGGCCCCACCCAGGTCTCTCCCTCTCTTCCATGCCAGGCCTAATTCTGTCCTCCCTACTCACCCACACACCTTCTTTCCCTTTCCTTCCCCTCCCCCCCCCCACACTCATCCAATATTCTTCCTCTTCTTAGGTTGTCTTTCTGCTGGGGGGAGGAGAGAGCCTTGCTAGCACCCATCTTCTTTATGTTCTCTCCCTCCACTCACCTCTCATATTCCCTCCTACACATTCACTTCTTCCCACCTTTCCCTCTCATCTCTCCCTCTTCATTTAAGCCTCATATTCCATACCTTCTGCCTTCTTTTCCCTTTCTCATTCACTCCACTCATTCTCTCAACCTTCTCACTCCCTTCACCTCGCTTCCCTCACTCATCCTGTCCCTTCCCTTCTTCCTTAACTCAGTTGTCTTTCGCTGGGGGGGTGGGGGACTGGGGCCTGGCCTTCTTACCAGCGGCTCTTCTTTGGAGCAGCCCAAGTCCCGGCACTCTTCTTCCTTGTCGGGGCCTGGCCTTCCTCCCAACAGCTCTTCCTTGCAGCGGCCCGAGTCCCAGCACTCTTTTTTCTTGTCAGGGGCCTGGCCTCCCCCCCCCCCCCCACAGCTCTTCTTTGCAGCTGCTTCCAGTCCCCGCACTTTTCTTCCTTGTCAGGGCGGCGGGGCCTGGCCTTCCCCCAGCGGCTCTTCCTTGCAGCAGCCCGAGTCCCAGCACTCTCTTTTCTTGTTGGGGCCTGGCCTTCCCCCCAGCTGCTCTTCCTTGCAGCAGCCCGAGTCCCAGCACATTTCTTCGCTGGCGGGGCCTCATTTCCAGGGGGGGAGTACTGAAACTACTGCTTTCTGGGCCTCTTCCCCTACTTTTTTGCAGCCTCGCCACCTATCTTGATGGAGGGTAGACAGGGCTGAGGAAGATAGTGGTCTCTCTTGCAGCCTGCACTAACAGCCACTCTGCGCCACCCGCGGAGTCGAGACCACGTGACCAGCTAGACTGGCCCACCAGGGGAAGCTCGATCCCCCAATAGGCCAATCCGCCCTGGGATGGGAATAAATAAAAAAGCTTGGGGGTAACCTGCACGGAGCGGCAGTTATTAACAGAAATGTGGGGGTAACCTGCACGGAGCGGCCGTTACTACCGTGGGAAGCTTGCTGGGCAGACTAGATGGATCATTTTGGTCTTTTTCTGCCGCCATTACTATGTTATTTATTTATTTATTTATTTATTTATTTATTTATTTATTTAATATATTTCTATACCGGACTTCATGAATGGGATTCATATCAGGCCGGTTTACATGGAACTTGGGGGATTAACAAGTGTAAGCAAACAAGAAGGCCAAAACAAGCAAAGTTACATATAACAGGGGGATTGAACTTGGGGCTAAGGTAGCCAGGAAGTAGACAGAGAGAAATTAACTACATATAAATAATATATGACGGGTTCAGAGATTAGTAAATATCTTATTCCTTGGGCTGAGTCTGATGTGACATTTTTGAGTTAGGGGAAGGCTTGGAGGAAAAGCCACGTCTTAAGTTTTCTTCGAAAGGTAAGAAGACAGGGTTCCAGTCTTAGGTCAGTCGGTAGTCTGTTCCATAGGACTGGGCCTGCTGTGGAGAAGGAGCGTTCTTTGGTGGATGTTAGACGGGTGTATTTAGCAGGTGGGACTGAAGGGTTCCTTTATATTGCTTCTCTGATGGGTCTTTCCGAAGAGTGGTGGTTTGAAAGGGGTCTGAAGGTCTAGTGTGAGCTGTTTGTGGATGATTTGTGGATTATAGTGAGTGCTTTATGTAGAATTCTGTATTTTATTGGCAGCCAGTGTAGGTTTCGGAGGATGGGGGTGATGTGAGCACGTCTGTTGGTGTTGGTTAAGATTCTGGCTGCTGCGTTCTGGAGCATTTGTAGAGGTTTTGTGGTTGAGATGGGGAGCCCCAGGAGTAAAGCATTACAGTAGTCAGTTTTCGAGAATAACGTAGATTGAAGGATGGTTCTTAAGTCCTGGAAGTGGAGAAGGGGTTTGATTCTTTTTAGAACTTGAATCTTATAGAAACAGTCCTTGGTGGTATTATTAATTGATTTCTTTAAATTCAGATGATTGTCAAGTATAACTCCTAAATCTCTTGTTTGAGAAATCTGTGGGTCAAGAGCTGTAATATCTGTGTTGGTCGAGTGTTTCAGGGGAGATAAGAAAGATTTCCGTCTTGGATGCGTTGAGAACCAGGTTCAGGCTGGAGAGGAGGCTTTTTATGGACTTCAGGCAATTTTCCCAGTAGTCAAGCGTTTTTTGTAGGGATTCTTTATGAGGATCAATATCTGAACATCATCTGCATAGAGGTAGTGTGTTAATTTTAGGTTGTGAGCAGATGGCAGAGGGGCAGTAAGTAGATATTGAAGAGGGTCGGGGATAAAGAAGAGCCTTGTGGGACGTCTAGCGTTGATTTATAACTTGGTGATTCTTTGTTGTTGACTCTAACCTTGTAATTTCTATTGTTGAGGAAGGAGTTGAACCATCTGAGGGCGTGTCCAGCGATTCCAATGTCTGATAGACGGTTTAGCAGAATGGCATGGTTACCGTATCGAAAGCCGCTGAGATATCTAGGAGGACCAGTAAGTATGAAAGCCCTTTGTCAAGACCCAAGAGGATGTGGTCTGATAGGGAGATGAGAAGGGTTTCTGTACTGGAAGATTTCCGGAAACCGTACTGTGAAGGGTATAGTATTTTATGTTCCTCAAGGTAGTCAGAGAGTTGTGTGTTCACAACTTTCTCTGTGAGCTTTGCTAGAAACGGAAGGTTGGATATGGGTCTGAAATTGGAGAGTTTCTTTGTATCCAGGTTGGGTTTCTTCAAGAGGGGTTTGAGAGATGCAGTTTTTAGCTCATCTGGGTAGATTCCTTGGGCTAGGGAACAGTTTATGATGTTGGTCAGTGATCTAGAGATGGTGCTGGGGATGAGGAGCAGAAGTTTGGTTGGAATGTGGTCCATCGGGTGGCTGGAAGGTTTCATTTTCTTAAGGTTGGATTCTATCTCCAGGGTGGTAGTGGGTTCGAAGGAGTCGAGGGTGGCTCTAGGGCAATGGGGGGGATTAGAGTTTAGGGCTGGGGCATAGGATTAATGGGGAGAAGTGCAAGTGTGTTTTGTAATTTTATCCTGAAAGAAGCGTGCTAGTTCATTGGCTTTTGATTGAGCCTGTTCATCAGGGATGGTGGGGGCAGAGGGTTTTGTGAGTTGGGATACGAAGGAAAACAGAGCCCTGGCATCATATTGTATATTGTGGATTCTGCTTGCATAGAATTCTTTTTTTGTCTGAAGAAGAGAGATCTTGTAGAGATGGAGGGTACATTTGTAATCCGAAAGTGTTGTGGTGTTGGGGTTCTTACGCCATGTGCCTTCTTTGTGTCTGAGGTCTAGTTTCATCCATTTAAGTTCTAGGGAGAACCAAGGTTGTTTCTTTTTTTGTGACCAATTGATAGTTTTCGTCATTTTAGGGCAGAGTTTATTAGCTATTGATTCCGTGATACTGCTCCAGAAGGGCAGAGTTGGGGTTGGAGATATCCAAATTAGGAAGATCTTTAGTTAGATGTTCACTAAGAGTGTCGGATGGACATACTTTCCGGAAGTGGATGGTAGAGTTACAATGAATACACTGAGATGATTTGCCCAAAAGAATCAGTTTGGAAGGTACCCATAAGGGATGAACCCGATCTTACCTAAATCATACTATAAGCTTATATCGTTATATCCTGCTATCCAGCTGCCTCTAGCTTAGCAAAAATCCACAGCTGGTACAATTTCTAGGCAGCAGAAGCTCTGTTTAGCATTCATAATTATTATTACTCCATTTTAGCATTGCCACAAGAGCAGGACAGTAAACATCTGTTTGCTTTATATTGAGGTCAGAGTTTCTCCTCCCTGCAGGTCAATTGCACCACAAACATTTCCAGGAATGTCTTATCCCAGGGGAATAGTTCATGTTTGGACCTTGTCAGAGCAGACATAATTCTTATTTTGATATGTTTTTAAGGGGCTATTTGAAAATATAAACAGCAGTGAGTTATTCTAACATCTGATTTTTATTGTAATGGGTAAGTTATAGGTCACAGGGCTTTCTTGTGGATTTTTTTTTAATGCAGTACGTTCCTCTTTTTGATGCAAGCAAAATTACAAAGAACAGCACCTTGTACTTGTAAAGCAAGTCACCACCGTTTGTGGCTTTGTCTCCAATTGCTTCTAGGCCGAAATCTGCTTTTTTGGCTGCCTAGATTCAGGAAAGGGGCGTTGAGCAAAGAAGCATCTTAAGAGTTAGATGTAGGCTCTGGGGTCTAATGTTGAAAATACCTGGGCAAAGAGAGGCTCCCAGGCAGAGATTAAGGAGAGGCTTCCTGCAGCTGAGATGTGAAGAAGAGAGGGTGTTTCTTGCCGCCACGGCGATGAGAGAAGGAGGGAGGTCAGTTGCACAACAAAGGCAGGCCCCTGTAGCCAGGGCTGCGGGGAGGGGAGACAAAGGTGGAGACGCGGCTCCAGCTGCACAAAAAGCAAACGTAAAGAAGTGAGCAGAGAGCCTCAGGAGAGGCTTCCGTTCTGCTAATGAACTGCTACGTGCCTGATAGTGATCGCAGCGGCTCTGCAGGCATGGGGGCCCACTGCGATCAACACCAGTCACGTGACTGACCTGACCGGCCCACCGGGGCATGCCCAAACCCCCGATAGGACAATCTGCCCCTGTTCTCCTCATAAACTGCTGATGCCAATACCACATGGGAAGCAGAAGAAGTGGTCACATCTTCTTAGGACACCTGAAGGAGATCAAGGGCTGGCATTTGGGCCCTCAGAGGTTGTTATGAATAGTGAGACTGATGTGAAGGTAAACTGTGGGAATGATTAGAGAGATGTAGGGCCCAGAATCTCCCTGCTCCTGGCATTGCATACCAGTAGGGACCAAGGCTGATAATTCTCGATCTTCACCTGACCCTTCTTCCTGATGTTGATGCCAACAAAGCAGAATCCTTTGCTTTCATTGCATGGAGGGAGCTAGACAATGATTTCTCTCTGGTCTCTATGAATGCTCAGTATCGAGGGAAATTGTTGCTTCCTAAATGTTAATGCCCCGTAAGCATCCAGTGCGGTGGCCAGGCCCTTCAACGTAGATGTCACCTGCCTCTGATGCTGATGCTATGCACTTAAAAACAGCAGTCAGGCCTGAGGAGGAGGATTCGACTAGACATGCTGCAGATCTCCTCTTCCTTGTCAATGCAATCTGTTTGTGGGGGAGGGTTTTTTGTTGAAAACGTCGTAACAAGACTGCCGCTTTTTGCCTTCTAGAATCAACCTAAGCTGGCCGGACCCAGCTTCCTCGTCTCCCATGACAATTTATTGGGGACAAGCAAATTCCACGAGAAGGGGGAAATGGTAGGGCCCTTCATGCAGCTGCAGAATCATGGGAGACTGGGGCCCCTGGTTATGACATGCTGCTTGCAAACATTCCTCATTCTGCCCGCTTCAGGAGAACAGCAAAACTTCAGCACCCAAAAACAAATGGTATTGAGTTACTGAACTCCTTGAACTGTCCTTCACCTAGGGGTAGATTTTAGAAAAGTAAGCCCGCACCAGGCGCACCAGGCGCAAAGAAAAGTACACCGGATTTTATAACATACGCGCGTATCATAAAATCCGGGGTCGGCGCGTGCTGCCCGTTCCCTCCGAGGCCGCTCCGAAATCGGAGCGCCCTCGGAGGGAACTTTCCTTCGGCCTCCCCCCACCTTCCCCTCCCTTCCCCTCCCTTCCCATACCTAACCCACCCCCCCAGCCCTATCTACACCCCCCTACCTTTATCACGAAAGTTACGCCTGCCCCAGGCAGGTGTAACTTGCGCGCGCCAGTCGGCCACCGCCGCGCAATTCCCCGGCTCGGGAGCAATTTTGGAGGCCTTGGCCAGCCCCCTGAAATGCCCCCCGGGCTGGAACCACGCCCCGAACATCGCGCCGTCCCCGAGACACTCCCCTAGCAAGCCCTGGGACTTATGCACATCCCGGGGCTTGCACGTGCCGCCGAGCCTATGCTAAATAGACTTGGCGCGCGCAGGGGGGGTTTACAGGGTTACGCGCATAACTTATGCGTGTAACCCTTTTAAAATCTACTCCCTACAGTACAGTCACATAAGTGGTTCTGAGCATATGGGAAACTGTTTTTAACTTTCTAGTTTTTAGTTTTAGCATCTATCATCGTTGAAGCATACATTATGACTATTTGTATTTGCCCAAGCTGAAGAATAACTCTGCCAGAAATTTATCTAAGTCCTAAATGTTGGTGACTCAAGCCCTGCGAGAGCTCTCCATGCATGGGAAATGTTTTGTTTTCTTTTCA
This sequence comes from Rhinatrema bivittatum, assembly GCF_901001135.1. Classification (NCBI taxonomy): domain Eukaryota; kingdom Metazoa; phylum Chordata; class Amphibia; order Gymnophiona; family Rhinatrematidae; genus Rhinatrema; species Rhinatrema bivittatum. Next base: position 212,271,494 of record NC_042623.1, read on the forward strand.
TAAGTCAATATTTAATTTCTGTTTAAAAATCTGTACACTGAAGACTGGAACAGGCCATTGGGTTTCTGTACATAGCAGGATGTTTTTTCTTTCGGTGGCGAGGCCTGGATTCTCTGAGAGGTGTAAACGTGCACAAGGCATGTAATCCTCTGCTTGAAACAAGGCTATCATGTCTCTTCTGCTGATGGATGGAAAACCAGTTATCACATTTCTTTTTATTGATGGCACCTTAAATATGTTGCTAGGCTATGAATTGCTATATGTTGTTTGCATGTAAAACATTATGGGGGTGATATTTGCTTAAGCCTTTTTACCTGGCAAAAGATTATGATGCAGGACAAATATTAGAATACAAATAATATATATATATTTTTTAAGTTTTTATTTTTGATTTTCAAATGACACACAGAGGAACAAACAGAAAACTATACCCAATCAACATGCAGAAGACCAATAGTTACAACTCAGGCCTCACCACAAATCCCACCTACATATTATTATATTTATTGGGGTTTTACGCCATGTCCAATAATCCCCAGACTGATACATATCTGTCAGATTTGTCTCTAAGCTGGTACATGACTTTCTTCATTACTGAAGTCTTTGCCACTGTGGACTTCCAATGATTTATCTGATGAGCCAATTTCCAACAGTACACTATTGTTACTCGTGCTGCATTCAACAGGTGAGAAATTAAAGTCTTTATAGAATCTGGGCCTATTCTTCTCCCCCACTTACCCAATAAACATAACTGCACTGATAGGGTCAATGAAAGTCCAGTGATAAGGGTATGGAATGGCTGCCCTATGAAGCAAGGCTAAGGAAGTTAGAACTGTGCAGGTTGAAGAAGAAACAACTGACAGGGGATATGATAGAAGTCTACAACATCATGAAAGGACTTGAACAAGTTAATGAAAATCGGTTATTTACCCTCTCAGATAATAGAAGGACCAGGGGGCACTCCATGAAGTTAGCAAATAGCTCATTTAAAACACATCAATGAAAATTATTTTTCACTCTGCATAGTTAAGCTCTGGAATTCACTGCCAGAGGATGTGGTTACAGCAGTTAGTGTAACTGGGTTTAAAAAAGATTTGGATAAATTCCTAGAGAATAAATGTTTGGGCACTTGCCAGGTACTTGTGACTTGGATTGGCCACTGTTGGAAACAGGATAATGGGCTTGATGGACCCAGTATGGCATTTCTTATATTCTTATTTATAATGCCATGCACCATGACCTTATCACAGCCCAACCATATGTGAAGCATCCCCTTGAATTAAATTTAGCAAAGTATAATGGAAAATGGTAAATATGATGCATAGTTTATATATTAAGTGGTGAATTTTAAAAGCCCAGTGTGCATCAAAATCGGAAGATATGCATGCATATAGGACATGCGTGCACCTAGCGGATTTAAAAAGCCACCTACATGCACGCGCATCTCCTGATTCGGAATATCTCACTCCAGTTCCAAAAGGGGCATGGTTTGGGCATGGCATAGGCATTCTGGGGCGGGGCCAAGAGATGTGTACACAAATACGTGCTTGGGCGTGCCCCAGGACCCCTTTAGAAAACAAAAACAGCCATTCCTGAGGGGATGCAAGGGATGTCATTGCCTCTGGTGTTGATGGTGCGTAGTTAAAAACAGCAGTGGGGGAGGGAATGCAGGCTATTAAACCAGGGTGGTTTGGAAGCCCTAGCTCTACACTGGGTGAACTGGTGAAACTGGTCATGGCGTGGATGTGTGCCAATTATAAAATTCACCCGCTTGCACAGCTCATACCCAGATGTGTGTGGCTGTGTGCACCCAGTTGCAAAATAAGGTTCATATGTCTGTGTGCCCAGGCTATTTAATAACATACGTGCAAATGTGCGTATGTTATAATATTGCCACATAACAGGGTGCGTACCGACAAGCGTCAATGTGCACCAGCAGGCCCCTTTGAAAGTTACTGCCCCTCTTTCTATGTTTATTACAGATGGAAAGAGTTTGTAAAGAGCACCATATAGCAGACCAGTCAGATGAAACACCTCACATCTTCACGGGACAACTGACGCCAGTTGTCCCATCAAATGTGAGGTGTTCCACCTGATTCTAACCACCATCTTCAGATAAGTTAAGGATCTTTATGTTTATTGATTGCACTGAACAAGCTTGGGTTTTTGGTTTAAATCGTAATAACATTGATTTTTGTACATGCCCTATGAGGTTTTTTGAAAAAAAAAAAAAAAGCAAATTTGGGTTTAAAGATTGGGAAATTCGGTGTTGGCTATTTTTTAAGCCATAAGCCAAGCAACAACAAGGGCGCGCAGTCCAACCAAAAATAATCAATGAAGAATCCAACAAGGAAGGACTACAATATTATTAATGTCCTTTAAAACTTAAAACATTTTTATTGTATGTCAGGAAATGTGTCAGCATACCAACGTAGTTAACAGAACTTAATTTTGTTGTCCTTCCTTGTTGAATTCTTCATTGTTTTTTAAGCCAGGCATGATTACCAATCTGCTGAAAACCTGCACAGTTAAATTGTGCTGAGTTACTTACAAAGCTGATTTTACAGATAACTGACATTCCTGTCTCTGTTTTTCCTGGTCTGATAGTTTGAACAAGGGAGGCACTTGTATTTTTTGTGGACATAAAATATAATAAAACACAAATAAAGCACAGAATCTATGTGCTAGCTTTTTAAAAAATATTTTTATTGGCATATTCAAAAACAGGTACAGCAAAATCATGCCCCACAATTAGGCAACTTCTTTGACATTATATAACATAACGTAACCTAACATAGTAATCATAATTCCCTATTTTTCCCCTCCCCTCCCCTCCCCTCCCCCATCCCACCCATCTTCCCTTCCCTGATTCGCTCAAACCCTACGCAGCAATTTCAGAAAGAAATAGTAGCAAGAAAAAGAAAAGAAAGAAGAAAATAAATATACCAGTTCATGCGATGAACTGCTGGAGCACTCCTAGGTATAGTACAGAATAAAAAATAGCAAACCCGCCAAATTTGTTATCAATATCAAAACAGTACAAGCAGATGTCATAGAAAAAAGTAAAAGATTCCATCAAGTCCTTAGTGTTTAGAGGTTGATAGAGGTGACGCACCACTGAAAATAGTATCCTTACCCCTCCCTCTCCAACATTCACCATTGCCTTACTTCCTCAGACAATTCCCTAAAAGAGACTTCCAGATCTCAGAAAAATGTTTTTTACAAAGACAGGCTTCATAGATTTATGTTCAAGGAGTAACAATTCTAACACTCGCTTTCCACATACCTTCAGAAAGGCCAACTGGATCCAACCATTTAATCATAAATCAGTTTTTCGTCATAAGACTAGCTTTTAATAAAAGAGCCTTTGGGGTCTTCTTTACCTTAACTTTGTCTTCTTTCACACAGAACAGACAAAAGTCACCGACCATGAGAAATGCATACCAAAAAGAGAACTTAAGAATTGCAGGACAGATTGCCAAAATTCCCGAGTTTGTGCCCATTCCCACAGGCGGTGCAGTAATGTGGCACCAATAGAGGTGCTTTGCAGACATTTCTCGGGTGGAGCAATGTGAGCTTTATAAGCTTTTAGACATGAGAAGAACAAATTATGGACTATTTTAAACTGCATTTTTTTCAATGGCATACTCTCTGTAGCTTTATTAGCTGAAAGCAATCCTGCCAAAATGTCATCATCTTGAATATCTACAGACATAGCCTTCTCCCAAATATCTGCAATAAACTTTAAAGGGTAACAGAATGAATATATTTATATGCCATAGACATTGAAACCTTTCTCACCTTCACTAAGGGGTAGATTTTCAAACAAGGCGCGTTGGCGTACTTTTGTTGGCGCTCCAGGCGCAAACAAAAGTACGCGGGATTTTAGTAGATACGCGCGGAGCCGCGCATATCCGCTAAAATCCTGGATCGGCGCGCGCAAGGCTATCAATTACGTATAGCCGGCGCGCGCTGAGCCGCACAGCCTACCCCCATTCCCTCCAAGGCCGCTCCGAAATCGGAGCGGCCTTGGAGGGAATCCTCTAACGCCCTCCCCTCACCTTCCCCTCCCTTCCCCTACCTAACCCACCCGCCCGGCCCTGTCTAAACCCCCCCTTACCTTTGTCGGGGGATTTACGCCTCCCGGAGGGAGACGTAAATCCCCGCGCGCCAGCGGGCCGGTTGCGCGCCGGGACGCGACCTGGGGGCGGGTACGGAGGGTGCGGCCACGCCCCCGGACCGCCCGGGCTGTAACCACGCCCCCGGACCCGCCCCAAAAACGCTGCCGACACGCCCCCTAAACCCTGCGACGACCGGGCCCGCCCCCGACACGCCCCCAACACGCCCCCCTCGGAGAACCCCGGGACTTACGCGAGTCCCGGGGTCTGCGCTCACCGGCGCGCAGGGCCCTGCTCGCCGGTGAGCCGCCTAAATCCGCCCGGATTTGGGCGGATTTAGGCGAGCAGGGCTCTTAAAATCCGCCCCTAAGTGCATGAGCCTTTGAAAAGCACCAGAGGTGTCCTTAGACATTCCCTTCCCTAAAGTACTGGAAAGGTATTTATAAATAAACCAAATAGTCCTTTTTACACAGCTCCAAATGTTCAATGCAATAGTCCAAGAAATGAAGCTTTCCTGTATTAAAATCCAAAAAGGGCTGGAAGGAACCTATCTTCCAGTCGCTTATTTCAGCCTGCGAATCTTCTGGGCAAAATTGTGGATTACCAGTCAATTACGGGCCAATACAGAAAACTTCGCGGGAGAACGGGCAAGTGCCCGCTCTTCCGACGCACACCCAGGCCACTCTCCTGGGCACGCAATCCAGTAAATACATTTATGTAAATGAGGGCCCACGGTAAAAGGAGGCGCTAGGGACACTAGCGCATCCCTAGCACCTCTTTTTGGACAGGAACGGCGGCTGTCAGTGGGTTTGACAGCCGACGCTCAATTTTACCGGCGTCTGTTCTCGAACCCGCTGACAGCCACAGGTTCCGAAAACGGACGCCAGCTAAATTGAGCATCCGTCTTCCAACCCGTGGGCCGCGGGCAGATTTAAAATTTAAAATTTTTTTTTACTTTTGAGGCCTCCGACTTAATATCGCTATGATATGTGCTTGGCCGCACATTTTACTTTCTGGATCACGCAGGAATGACTAATAGGCCCATCAATATGCATTTGCATGTGGTGGGCGCTATTAGTTTTGGGGGGGGGGGGGTTGGCAGCATGTTTTCGACGCTCTATTAAATAGCGCATAAAAAATGCGCAGCCAAACGTGGGCTAACAGTGCGCTCCGCTGGAGCGCACTTTACTGTATCGGCCCAAATGGCAGGCAGGGAGATAGTTCCCAGAAAAGGTTTAATAAATTCTTAATAAATTTCCTTATGCCTCTAGCTGTTCAGAACTGCAGCGATCGAGAAATCAAAATAGGGAGTTTATCCATTGGCAGTGCAATATATACTTTAGATTAAGAGGGGAGGCAAACTATCTAACTCCAAAGTCCTGCTACCACTACTGTGTAGTTTTTAATTTTTTTCTTTCTAATGTCATTGGAAAGAGCATGTTTTTTTTTTGCTACAGTATTCACTTTGTTTCGTCTTGGACCCAGCCTTGCTTTGGTCAGAATTACAATCTCAAAGATAAACAACATTTGCATGTGTGAAAGCACTATGTTAAAAAGAGCCATCTTTGACACCCAACTGTGAAACATGCAAATGAGCTAGAGATGTGACATTTTACAATGCAGCTCAGTTTACTGTGCTTACCACACTTTTAGCTTTTGACACATATTTGTTTAGACATATTTTCATAAATTAGTCATCAAAGTCAATGCAAAACTTTGTATGCTGACCACCTTGCATTGGTCAGTGGTGGCTGAGCCACTGTCAATTCAGCAAAATTGACTACCCCATTGCCTAGGGGCTACTCCAGACAGCCAGACAAGGTACCAGCCACAGGTTAAGCACAAAACAAGAAAAGTCAAGACGCTACATACGAGAATTGCTTAAAACTGCAGATTTCACAAAAATTCACTTACAGTACAGTGTGCTAGCACACTGTTAGCCTGCTATTGGACGCACGTTTTCCCTTACCCCTTATTCAGTAAGGGGAGGAAACCGCGCGTCCAACCCATGGCACCTAATAGCGCCCTCAACATGCAAATGCATGTTGACGGCCCTATTAGGTATGCGCGCGGGATACAGAAAGTAAAATGTGCAGCCAAGCTGCACATTTTACTTTCAGAAATTAGTGCCGACCCAAAGGTCAGCGCTAATTTCTTCCGGCACCGGGAAAGTGCACAGAAAAGCAGTAAATCTGCTTTTCTGTGCACCCCTCTGACTTAATATCATAGTGACATTAAGTCGGAGGTCCCGAAGAGAAAAAAAAGTAAAAAAATAAAAAAAAAAATAAAAAATTTGAATTCGGCCCGCAGCTGTCGGGCCGAAAACCGGACGCTCAATTTTGCTGGCGTCCGGTTTCTGAGCCCATGGCTGTCAGCGGGCTCGAGAACCGACACCGGCAAAATTGAGCGTTGGCTGTCAAACCCGCTGACAGCCGCCGCTCCTGTCAAAAAGGAGGCGCTAGGGACGCCGGATCTACCGCTGGACCTAATTTAAATACTGAATCGCGCGCACCGGCGTTCGCCCGCTCTCCCACAGACTTTACTGTATCGGCCTGTTAGTGATTTTTCCTGCCTTGCACATGCTTTTGAATGTCCCATCAATGCGTGACAAAATGGCTGGTGAATAAATGTACTGCCTGCCCGATGAAGTTGTTATGGGTGCATCAAGGGTAACAATAATGTGCTCTTCAGTAAAATGACCTTGCAGGACCTTGAAGGTGCAAGAAATTTGACCAAGACATCATGTTCCTCAATTGAGACTTCACATATATGGCCAATCCATCATGAATTATCATAGATGCAAGCTAAATACTGACCAGGTTGGAAGCTGGATACTTGAAGGGCAGGAAAATATTCATGTTCATATTCTAGAACACTTGCAATGAATGAGGTGATGCCATTCAAAATTTTGCTAATGCAAATTTTAGTTGCATCAAGGGGCTTGAAGTGATGATTTTCCTTTGTGCCAGCAACAGTATGACCTTTGCTAAACTTCTCATCCTGAACAGGTCTGATTGCTTCAATGTTCTCCTTTGGAACAAAGGAAAATTTGATACCACAAAGAGCACAATGGTGTCACAGGCCAGAGCAAGTTCCCAAAATCTCTTCCACAACACACTGCTAACATGACATTACCATAGTTCCTTGTGAAGGTGATACTTTTGCATGTTCAGGCTTGCATGGAGTAAATAACACAGCACGATAAAGTGTCCATTTTGAGGGGTCATTTATAAAAGTATGTCGAAGCAAGATGTGTCATAAGCTACAAGCATGGAAAGCACAACAAGCTTTGACACACTGTAGAATTTCACATCTCTAGCTCATTTGTGTGTTAAACAGCAGGGCGCCAAAGATGCCTCTTTTTAACATAGCCTGCCCACGCATGCAAATGAGGCATAACCATTGGGAGCCTTAATTATGACCAAAGCAAGAGCGAGTCAAAATGAAACAGGATGACTTTTGTAGAAAAAGATATGCTCTTTCAAATGACATAAAAAAAGAAAAAGAATTAAAAACTACACAGTAGAGATATTTGCACCTGAAAATTGGCAAAAGTTTGCATAAAAAAGTGACATTAGTGTCTTTATGTAATTATATCTTTGTTTCCAGTATCTGTAAAGCCTTCTAGTGCAAATCTTATAACGTATATGCCATGGGCCATAGCTACTGGACCAGCCAGGACCTGAATCAAAGCAATGAGGAGTCAAATAGCCCTTATGTTTCTTTTGTAACATTTTCACATACTTTGCTGGCCCATAAAAAGGGAGGCAAGCTCGCATTATGTTCCAAACTTTGCACTGGGACTTACCACCAGGGGGATGTATTAATGCACAAAATTTCAGGCCCCTGAGTGGTGGTGTCAGGCTGCAGCACCTGGACAAAATGGATTTTAGGTTGCATGAAGCATGGTAGTCAGAGGTGACCTCCATTCAACTGCTTCTAGCTCTCCAACCAATAGAGACTCAGGTGAAAAATTTAGTACAGTTATGTTTGAGACCCTAGAGAACATCTGTGCAAAATTGTGTTCGATTTGGAGAAGATTGAGCATGGACCCTTGCTCCACTTGATATGGAATGACCCTTTTTTGATACCTGTTAGAAGGCTGGATCTTTCTCTAACAACAGTTCTCAAACTCAGTCACTCGAATTCCAGACTTTGAAAATTTTGTGGCAGAACAATGTTTGCTCACTTTGGCAAACAATAGAAACACTAGCCAGAGGGATCACATGTCTGAGAAGTTCCTAGGAAATGAGATTTATATGGAGTTGTAGGACAGCCCCCAACTTTGAGCTGTGCACTAGCTGCATTCATCATAATCTCCTTCTGAATATGCATCTGTCCTAGATGACATGCACATCTGGAAGAGGGACAAAAGCACCACATAGCACTTGCCCAGTCTGATGTCACCACAGAGAAAGGGGATGAGCTCAACAACGAATACTCATATCTCAGACATTAACAATTTTATTTTAACATTAAAAAAAAGTTTCTATAGGAAATACGGTATTTAGTTTTCTAAAGAGCAACCTATATGTAACAAATAATAAGTTCAGCAATTACATCCTGCTATTCCAATTAATATTCCTTGTACTCACATTCATATACACATTCCACACTACTAGCAGTACTACTAAATATTTCTAGAGCATTGCAAGGTGTACACAGCAATGCACAGCCACATAGAAGACAGAGAGTCTCTAATGGAGCTCACAGTCTAGTCACACATAATATACAAAATGACAAAATGCACCAAAGACAAACTGTAGACTCAAAGACACTGAGTCTGTATAATCACACCTCAGAGTACGTGGTCATGACTCTTCTTTTCTCATAGCTTGGACTGATCCTTATTCATGCAGCCACAGCTCATACATGCAAGAAGAATAACCAATGGGACAGTGCACTACCGGGGTACAAATTATATCGCAATGACAGAGAGGAGCACCCGGGAGGAGGTGTGGCGCTTTATGTCCGGGATGGCATAGAGTCCAACAGGATAAACATCCTGCATGAGACTAAATACAAAATCGAATCTTTATGGGTAGAAATCCCTTGTGTGTCAGGGAAGACTATAGTGATACCGTCCACCTGGTCAAGATGGTGAGATGGACAGTGAAATGCTAAGAGAAATTAGGGAAGCTAACCAAATTGGTATTGCAGTCATAATGGGAGACTTCAATTACCACAGAGTACAAATAGTGCAGGTGAATGTTCAATCCTGACAAAATACTCCGAAAGTCATATAAAACATAGAGTGTTTTATTCTTTCAATATGGCAACTCCACAAATTTATGCAAACATCGGCTTAATGGCGTCCCCCGACACGGTCCCGTGTTTCGCCGCGGGCTGCATCGGGAGGGATCGCCAACTCAGGAATTCACACAAAAGCTGTAACATGGAAAATAAAACAAGTGTCAGGATTGTAAAGGGACTTACAACCGACCATGATACAATATACAAAATTTCACACATACCTGATCAAAGCATTCAGAAAATAACGGGAGCGCAATGCCCTTCTTAGTTGACAGGTATTTAAAGATGACAACTGGCGCCAAAACTACGGGAGAGACAACCACGTGAGTCAAAGGACTCCATTCATTGGCTGCCGTTCCTGTAGTGCACCAAAGCAGTACCTGAACCAGCCTACCCTGCTAGTGGGTGTTATTTTTAAGTAAACAGAAACCATTCGATTTCACGATTTAAACCTTTTGGGAACACTGTATCCAGAGTGAAGATCCAACGTTGTTCAATCCTGCCTAGTACCTCAGATTAATTACCCCCCCGTGCAGGTCGTGGAACAACCTCAATAACACAGAATGAGAGGTCTGAAAGCAAATGTGATTTTTTAATCCAATGGTCAACTAAGGGTTCTTTTTCCCGCTGCAAACGTATGTTAGAGCAATGCTCTATGATCCGAGTCTTTACCATTCGGGCAGTTTTCCCAACGTACACTAAAGAGCAAGGGCAACTGATAATATAAACTACTCCCGATGTGGTACAATCAGAGTGAAAACGCAATTGAAACCTTCTGCCAGTGGACGGATGACTCACACAGGTGGTAACCCTCGTATAAGTACATACTGTGCAACGGCCGCACGGATAGTGGCCGGGATTATTGATAGGATCCTGTGGTACTGGGAGGACCAAATATTAGGTCATATGTTAGGGATTCGTCACACTTCATTACCTTGTTAGATCAAACACCGGTTCCCCAAGAACCCTTTCTTTTTGTTACACTTGACATAGTTTCCCTCTATACCAGCATTCCCCAACCTGATGCCTTACGGGTTATTGAAAAAGTTCTGGACTCTCGGATTGGCCCTCAACGCATTCCCACCTCCTTTTTAACCACCTTAGCCACATTGGCACTTACAAAGAATTTTTTCCGCTTTAATGATTCATTCTACCTTCAAATTAAAGGGACAGCTATGGGCGCCACCATGGCGCCGAGCCTTGCCTGCCTTTATGTGGCAGAATTTGAAAATTCCTTCGTGTATTCTGCTGAGGGTTTCCAAAATGTCACACTATGGCTTCGCTATATTGATGACATTTTTTTATTATGGGTAGGCACAGAGGTTCAATTGTTTATGTTTATTGACTATCTCAATGCAAGTAACCCTAATCTTCAGTTTAATTTTTGTACACATCGCTCTCAGATTGCTTTTTTAGATGTGCTGGTATCGGTAGAGGACGATCGTCTTTTGACTACTATTTTCCGTAAAGAGACGGACCGTAACACTTTGTTATCTTTTCAAAGTTGTCACCCCAGTGCACTTCGTAGGAACATCCCCACGGGCCAATTTTTTAGGCTGCGTAGATTATGCACTACTCAGAGGGAATTTTTAGATAAAGCCCATGAGATGTCATCTCGTTTCATGTCAAGAGGGTACCCTAAGGTTGTAGTTAAAAAAGCGATGAAACGAGCTCTATACACCAACAGGGATTTATTATTTACCCCCTCGCGGCATTCTGACTCGTCAGTCACAAATTTCATTCTACCTTTTTCTACCCTGAGCCGGCCGATCACTCATATGATCCGGAGACACTGGGAGGCCTTATCTTTAAATACACTGTTCACTGATCCCCTCAGGTTTACTTTCCGTCGGGGCAAAAATTTACGTGATAAATTGATTCATGCGGACCTCCCAGTACCACAGGATCCTATCAATAATCCCGGCCACTATCCGTGCGGCCGTTGCACAGTATGTACTTATACGAGGGTTACCACCTGTGTGAGTCATCCGTCCACTGGCAGAAGGTTTCAATTGCGTTTTCACTCTGATTGTACCACATCGGGAGTAGTTTATATTATCAGTTGCCCTTGCTCTTTAGTGTACGTTGGGAAAACTGCCCGAATGGTAAAGACTCGGATCATAGAGCATTGCTCTAACATACGTTTGCAGCGGGAAAAAGAACCCTTAGTTGACCATTGGATTAAAAAATCACATTTGCTTTCAGACCTCTCATTCTGTGTTATTGAGGTTGTTCCACGACCTGCACGGGGGGGTAATTATGCTGAGGTACTAGGCAGGATTGAACAACGTTGGATCTTCACTCTGGATACAGTGTTCCCAAAAGGTTTAAATCGTGAAATCGAATGGTTTCTGTTTACTTAAAAATAACACCCACTAGCAGGGTAGGCTGGTTCAGGTACTGCTTTGGTGCACTACAGGAACGGCAGCCAATGAATGGAGTCCTTTGCCTCACGTGGTTGTCTCTCCCGTAGTTTTGGCGCCAGTTGTCATCTTTAAATACCTGTCAACTAAGAAGGGCATTGCGCTCCCGTTATTTTCTGAATGCTTTGATCAGGTATGTGTGAAATTTTGTATATTGTATCATGGTCGGTTGTAAGTCCCTTTACAATCCTGACACTTGTTTTATTTTCCATGTTACAGCTTTTGTGTGAATTCCTGAGTTGGCGATCCCTCCCGATGCAGCCCGCGGCGAAACACGGGACCGTGTCGGGGGACGCCATTAAGCCGATGCTTGCATAAATTTGTGGAGTTGCCATATTGAAAGAATAAAACACTCTATGTTTTATATGACTTTCGGAGTATTTTGACAGGATTGAACATTCACCTGCACTATTTGTACTCTGTGGTAATTGAAGTCTCCCATTATGACTGCAATACCAATTTGGTTAGCTTCCCTAATTTCTCTTAGCATTTCACTGTCCATCTCACCATCTTGACCAGGTGGACGGTAGTATACTCCTATCACTATAGTCTTCCCTGACACACAAGGGATTTCTACCCATAAAGATTCGATTTTGTATTTAGTCTCATGCAGGATGTTTATCCTGTTGGACTCTATGCCATCCCGGACATAAAGCGCCACACCTCCTCCCGGGTGCTCCTCTCTGTCATTGCGATATAATTTGTACCCCGGTAGTGCACTGTCCCATTGGTTATTCTTCTTGCATGTATGAGCTGTGGCTGCATGAATAAGGATCAGTCCAAGCTATGAGAAAAGAAGAGTCATGACCACGTACTCTGAGGTGTGATTATACAGACTCAGTGTCTTTGAGTCTACAGTTTGTCTTTGGTGCATTTTGTCATTTTGTATATTATGTGTGACTAGACTGTGAGCTCCATTAGAGACTCTCTGTCTTCTATGTGGCTGTGCATTGCTGTGTACACCTTGCAATGCTCTAGAAATATTTAGTAGTACTGCTAGTAGTGTGGAATGTGTATATGAATGTGAGTACAAGGAATATTAATTGGAATAGCAGGATGTAATTGCTGAACTTATTATTTGTTACATATAGGTTGCTCTTTAGAAAACTAAATACCGTATTTCCTATAGAAACTTTTTTTTTAATGTTAAAATAAAATTGTTAATGTCTGAGATATGAGTATTCGTTGTTGAGCTCATCCCCTTTCTCTGTGGTGACATCAGACTGGGCAAGTGCTATGTGGTGCTTTTTGTCCCTCTTCCAGATGTGCATGTCATCTAGGACAGATGCATATTCAGAAGGAGATTATGATGAATGCAGCTAGTGCACAGCTCAAGTTGGGGGGCTGTGAGGGAGTCCAGTTGGACCGTTAGATGATCGAGGGGTTAAAGGGGCACTTAGAGAAGATAAGGCCATCGCGGAAAGATTAAATGATTTCTTTGCTTCGGTGTTTACTGAAGAGGATATTGGGGAGGTACCTGTAATGGGGAAGGTTTTTCATGGGTAATGATTCAGATGGACTGAATCAAATCACGGTGAACCTAGAAGATGTGGTAGACCTGATTGACAAACTGAAGAGTAGTAAATCACCTGGACCGGATGGTATACACCCCAGAGTTCTGAAGGAACTAAAAAATGAAATTTCAGACCTATTAGTTAAAATTTGTAACCTATCATTAAAATCATCCATTGTACCTGAAGACTGGAGGATAGTAAATGTAACCCCAATATTTAAAAAGGGCTCCAGGGGTGATCTGGGAAACTACAGACCAGTTAGCCTGACTTCAGTGCCAGGATAAATAGTGGAATATCAAAGTCAAAGAGCATATAGAAAGACATGGTTTAATGGAACAAAGTCAGCATGTCTTTACCCAAGACAAGTCTTGCCTCACAAATCTGCTTCACTTTTTGAAGGAGTTAATAAACATGTGGATAAAAGTGAACCGGTAGATGTAGTATACTTGGATTTTCAGAAGGCGTTTAACAAAGTTCCTCATGAGAGGCTTTCTAGGAAAAGTAAAAAGTCATGGAATAGGTGGCGATGTCCTTTCGTGGATTGCAAACTGGCTAAAAGACAGGAAACAGAGAGTAGGATTAAATGGACAATTTTCTCAGTGGAAGGGAGTGAGCAGTAGAATGCCTCAGGGATCTGTATTGGGACCCTTACTGTTCAATATATTTATAAATGATCTGGAAAGAAATACGACGAGTGAGATAATCAAATTTGCAGATGACACAAAATTGTTCAGAGTAGTTAAATCACAAGCAGATTGTGATAAATTGCAGGAAGACCTTGTGAGACTGGAAAATTGAGCATCCAAATGGCAGATGAAATTTAATGTGGATAAGTGCAAGGTGATGCATATAGGGAAAAATAACCCATGCTATAATTACACAATGTTGGGTTCCATATTAGGTGCTACAACCCAAGAAAGAGATCTAGGCGTCATAGTGGATAACACATTGAAATCGTCGGTTCAGTGTGCTGCGGCAGTCAAAAAAGCAAACAGAATGTTGGGAATTATTAGAAAGGGAATGGTGAATAAAACGGAAAATGTCATAATGCCTCTGTATCGCTCCATGGTGAGACCGCACCTTGAATACTGTGTACAATTCTGGTCACCACATCTCAAAAAAGATATAATTGTGATGGAGAAGGTACAGAGAAGGGCCACCAAAATGATTTATTTTATTTTATTTATTTATTGTTTTTATTATACCGACATTCAATTGAGATATCACATCGGTTTACATGTAACTAAAACAAATAAGACATGACCTGCTTATTTTACATTATAACATGGTAACTGTTTGTAACCTGGTAAAAGGAAGGAACGAACAAATGACTGAACAAGTGGTTAACAAAGTAGCGCGATCTACTTATTTACAATGTAAGAAGGTAACTGCTAACGACTAGGAAAGAGATATTTACAGGAGTGTTCTAATATTGCACTGCAGAGATGCTGTAAAGGATACTATCTAAGGGATTCTTTGGAAAAAAGATGTGTGGAGATTCTGGAGGTGTGGAGGGGAGGGGGGGTGAGCGGGGACGACATGGGTAGTAGGGAGGAGGGTGAGGCAGGGAGAGGTGAGGGTGAGGGAGAGGAGAGGGTGAGGCAGGGAGAGGCAGGGAGAGGTTGTGGGTGGCTGTCGGGGGGGAAGTTGTTTTCAAGCTGTAGTGGGGAAGTTGTTTTCAGGGAGGGTTGTGTGCAGAGGGGGTGAATTAAGTATCTGGTGGGAAGGCTTTTCTGAAGAGCCAGGTTTTGAGTTGTTTTTTTGAATACTTGAGTGGAAGGTTCATTTCTGAGGGGGGGGGGGGGGGGGGGGGGAGGGTGTTCCAGAGTGCGGGGCCCACCACAGAAATGGCACGTTTGCGGGTTGATGAGTGGTTTGCTGTTTTAGAGTTTGGGACAGCTAGGAGTCCGGTGTTTGAGGATCTGAGGGGAATGGAACAGCTCCCCTATGAGGAAAGACAAAAGAGGTTAGGACTTTTCAGTTTGGAGAAGAGACAGCTGAGGGGGGATATAATAGAGATGTTTAAAATCATGAGAGGTCTAGAATGGGTAGATGTGAATCGGTTATTTACTCTTTCGGATAATAGAAAGACTAGGGGGCACTCCATGAAGTTAGCATGTGGCACATTTAAAACTAATCAGAGAAAGTTCTTTTTTACTCAATGCACAATTAAACTCTGGAATTTGTTGCCAGAGGATGTGGTTAGTGCAGTTAGTATAGCTATGTTTAAAAAAGGATTGGATAAGTTCTTGAAGGAAAAGTCCATTACCTGCTATTAAGTTCACTTAGAGAATAGCCACTGCCATTAGCAATGGTAACATTGAATAGACTTAGTTTTTGGGTACTTGCCAGGTTCTTGTGGCCTGGATTGGCCACTGCTGGAAACAGGATGCTGGGCTTGATGGACCCTTGGTCTGACCCAATATGGCATGTTCTTGTGTTCTTGTGTTCAAAAGGGGGGAGGGGAGGGGACAGTGAGAGAGCTGGGAGTTGATGTACATTTGGACTGCAATTAACAGGGTCTCTTGCCTCAGCTTCACCGTGCCATGTAGGGATCTTCTTTCTTTTGAAATGAAATGAGAAATATTAATGGCATTTCCTGTTTTTTTGTTAATATTTGTTTTTTAAAATGACATGAAAAAAATTAATTTTTAAAAACTTTTATGCATTGTTGACATGGTTGATAAGACACAGCCAACATGGATTTTTTAAATTTTTTTTTACAATTTTGGTTCCTCCAACAGTATTGTTATGATATTAAGTCAGAGGGTGTACAGAAAAGCAATATTTTCTGCTTTTCTGTACAATTTTTCGGGTTGCTCAGAAATTCTGAGCGTAAACTTTGTGGCTTGGCCACACATTTTTTTTTCGGTATGCTGGGAGCATAACTCATAGCCTCATCAGCATGCATTTGCATGTGATGAGCACTATTAGTTTCAGGGAGGGTTGGACATGCGTTTTCGACATGCTAAACCCCTTACTGTTGCGATCCCCCCTGTTGCTGCGCTACAGGAGGTCTCTTACCTTCCTCCAGAGGCCGCTCTGAAGCCTGGGCCTTGCCTGTGTTCCATCCGGGACTTGCTCCAGGGCCTGAGAGGCCTAGCTGTGCCTGTGGCTTGCTTGCCAGCGTTTGGACTTCCTGTTTGGCGACGCCCTTTCCCTAGGGGCTGGCCCGCAGCTCTCCACCTGACTTATAGGACCAGCGGTGGGCGGTCCTGGCAAGCTCCTCCCAGGGAGTTTGCCTTCTACCTCCAGTACTTAAGGACTTTCTGTTCACTTGCAAAGGGCCTTTGGATCGGGCTCTACAGTCGTCTGTAACCTTGCCGATCCAGGTCCCCCGGTTTCGCCTATGCCTTGATGGGTTCCTGTCCTGTGTCCCTGCCTAGATGTATGCTCCTGTTCCTGCCAGCCGTAAGGACTTCGGATGTGAGTATCCCGCATCGGAGTTCCTGTTCGCCTGGGTCTTCCCCGCACCCTCCTTCTCAGCGTGGTCCGCGACCAGCCTTCCTGGGCTGTGTAGGGCGCGTCTGGGACAGGGTGGTCCACGACTCAGTCCCACGGGTGGGCTGAGTAGGGCGCCCTGATGGACAGTGCAAAGTTTCCGTCCAGCCTTGTCTACAGTATCTGCTTCAGCCCTTGCCCGGATGTCTTCCTGTCTCTGCCTTGACCTACGTCCTCGTCTGGTTCCTGAGCCTTCTGTCCTGTTGGGCCTGGAGTGGCCAACAGGAGGGATTCGTCCCACGGGCTCTTGAGCTTCTGCCAGCCGAGGGGGCTTCGGATGTGAGTATCCCAGCATCGGAGTTCCTGCTCGCCTGGATCCTCCCTGTGTCTCGCTTCAGCCCTTGTCCCTGATGTCTCCGTCTTGCTTCAGCCTGCTTCTGCCCCGTCTGATGTCTTCTGTTTAAGGACTCTGTCTGCCCTCGCCTCTGTCCGGCCTGCTGCCCATTGCCGTTCCCTGCGGCAGGTCCGAAAGGGTCGGGAACAGTCGGAGGACCGTTCATTAGTCAACTTCCCCGTGTTGGCTACCATGGGCATGCAGGTCCGGCTGAGGGTCGGACTCCCTGCTTCTGTTTCTGCCTGCCTGGCTCACCATGCCTACTCAGCTCACCTCCCACGGTGTGGCTTGGGGCTCCTCCTTGAGTCCTGCCGTGGCCCAAGGGCTCACCACCACCCGCTTACGACGACCGCGCCCCCGCGCGCTCGTAACACTTACAGTATAAGGGGTAGTGGACATGCATCAAAAACGTGGTGTCCAACTGCGTATTAAACAGTGCACTATGGCAATCAAAAAGCAAACAGAATGTTAGGAATTATTAAGAAGGGAATGGAAAATAAAATGGAGGATGTCATAATGCCTCTGTATCGCTCCTTGAATACTGTATGCAGTTTTGGTCACTGCATCTCAAAAGGATATAGCTTCATTGGAGAAAGTGCAGAGAAAGGTGTCTAAAATGATAAGGGGTATGGAATGGCTGCCGTATGAGGAAAGGGTAAAGAAGTTAGGGCTGTTCACTTTGGAGAAGAGATGACTGAGGGGGGATATGATAGTAGTCTATAAAATCATGAACGGACTTGAACAAGTTAATGTAAATTGGTTATTTACTATCTCAGATAATAGAAGGACCAAGGGGCACTACATGAAGTTAGCAATAGCTCATTTATAACAAATCAAAGAAAATTCTTTTTCACTTAGCGTATAGTTAAGCTCTGGAATTCATTGCCAGAGGATGTGGTTACAGCAGTTAGTGTAACTGGGTTTTAAAAAAGGTTTTGGATAAGTTCCTTGAGGATAAATCTATAAAATGCTATTACGGTAATTAATAAGCAATAGTAGCTTGCGATTTATTTAATGTTTGGGTACTTGCCAGGTACTTGTGACTTGGATTGGTCACTGTTGGAAACAGGATACTGGGCTTGATGGACCCTTGGTCTTACCCAATATGGAATTTCTTATGTTCTTATGGATTCGATCATTTTCCCTCTTAGCTGTCTCTTTTCCAAACTGAAAAGCCCTAGCCTCACATCATAGGAAAGATGTTTCATCCCCTTTATCATATTTGTTGTCTTCCTCTGCACCTTTTCGAGTTCTTCTATGTCTTTCTTGAGATGAGGTGACCAGAATTGCATATAGTACTCAAGATGTGGTTGCACCATGGATTGATATATAGGCAATATGATGTTTTCTGTTTTATTCTACACCCCTTTTGGATCATTCCTATGTGGCCTGAATATCTTTTTCTGGTGCTTGCTATGATATTGGGGGATGGGAGAGGGGCATTCTTAGACAAAATATCTGGTTTTAAGGTTGGTTGTTTTTCAATAAACCTGACTCTCACTAATTGCCCCTACCAACCAAAAATACTTCAGGTGAATCAAGCCGTTAATTTATAAATTGAACAATAAGTAGTAAACCATGTAGTTCTTTTTATGAGATGATGCAGACAATACAGAGTAACTTTAGTGGCTGCAGGAATTGTTACTTTAACAACTCTGATCAGAACATGTAAAGTGATCAACAATATACTAGTAAGTTCTAATCTATGGCATCTGGATGACACATTATCTCCACCAGTATCTCATGCATCTATCAGTTTTCATCCATTCTCATCCTTTAGCTCATCCTAATCCAGTGAATGAGCTTAAAATGTGTTTTGAAAAAAATATTCAGTGCTCAAGATCCTATTGGTTGTGTCAGGTGGCAGGTGCCAGACTTGAATAAATGGGGAGTACCCTTTGGAGGAGCTCATTCTCCCTTCCGATAAGTACTCATTTGACTAGGAGCGCACATCTCGAAATGTTCATTTCAAAGAGATATATAATAGTAGATCTGGAATACCTTTTTTTTTTTTTTTTACGTCTGCTCTTTCGTTGCACTCTTCTTATAGTTGTAATGAATCATTCATTCTAGAGATCAGTTCTGAACAGCAATTTTCTGGATTTATATGGAAAACAACAGTATTCTGAAGCTGTGATTCAAATCATTTAATTTAATAATTCATTGCCATGGTTCAGTATGTGTTATTTTGAACAGGATTAATGCCAATGAAACCGGATGGATAGATAGTATCTGAGAAACAGAGAAGCACATAATATGACAAATGAGCTACAGAAATATAATTTCTATCATGCATTTCATTTCTTTATTTATTCGAAAGCTGTATATAAAACAAAATTAATGTATATTTCTAGTCACTCATAAAAACAGTTCTCTCACTGTCTATCAGCCTCAATAGACAGTCCAAAAAAATGTCATTTCTCTTTGAGGTATAGGAGAAAATATTCTAAACATCTCTCACAGACAAAGTCTGCACAATGCTCAATAATTTCCAATGCAAAATAACAGAAGTGGCTTTGTGCAGTCACACCATCCATGTCCATGGCTCAGTAAATCTGCATCACCACCTCTGGATAAGATGAATGCTTGCTGTCTAATAAATGCTTCTCTGCACAGGAGCTACCCATTGTAGGAGACATGTACTGCATTTGAAGTAAAATCTGATTTGGGAAGTGTTTGTCTCTAGTAAAATGTAATGAGTTTAACGAAATATAATTAACTTCCAGCAGAATTGAAATACTCTGCTTTCTTTTGGCTTTGTGGAATCTCTGTGACTGTGTTAAGTTTCATGTTTCCATCAGTAACCCTCTTGATCCCCCTTCCGAGTTGCTCAGCACTTGGAGCCTGCTTTACACTTGAATCCTGTTGGAAGACTTCCTTACTGAAATGAGTCTTGTAAGAGAGACAAAGAGGGTGGACTAGGGCAGGGATGGCCAACCCCAGACCCTGAGAGCTACAAAGAGGCCACGTTTTCAGGATATCCACAATGAAAATGCATGAGAGGGATTTGCATGCACTGCATCCATTGTATGCAAATCTCACTCATGCATATTCATTGTGGATATCCTGAAAAACAGGCCTGTTTGTGGTTCTTGATGCCCGGAGTTGGCCACCCCTGGACTAGGGTCTGGCATGGAATGCTGCACTCGCCATGTACAGCTTCTGCCTACCAGGCCTCATAAAGGTTTATGTTCACCATGCAAAACTCAGCTCTTCCCCCTGCATGGAAATTTGATCCAGAAAACTAAACCTCATTTTGCATCTATAAATCTCTCTAAGAATCTCGACCCGGTGCTATTTCAGACATTCAGACTGCAACATGATCACCCATCCCGCACAGGAAGTCAGGGTGGCCTTGGAGTTAGACTATGTTGGGTACCGGGAGGCTTGTGTTCAAGTCTTGCTGCTGCTAGGTGCCCTCACTATGACCTTAGGACAGTCACCTTACCCCCATGACTTCAGATACCCACTTAAAGGTAGATTCTAAAAGCCCTATGCGCACCAAAGCCAAGAGATATGCACGTGACTTGGGCCAGCACGCACTGCACAGATTTTAAAAGGCATGCAAGTCCACATGTATCTCCCAGTACGCACCACAAATCAAGAAGTCAAAAAAGGGGCTAGGATGTGGGCAGAGTCTGGGTGGGACATAGGCATTCCGGTGCGTAAGTATTTACACACATAGGCACGTGCTGGGGTCCTCTCCTGGGTAACTCTACTTCTGCAACGGATGGCGTGTAAGTTTTAAAATAAAAAATATCAGGGCTAGTCAGCGGGGTTTTGAAGGGTCAGGGTTAATAGGGTAAAAGGGAGGCTGTCTAGCTAGGGGGGATAGAAGTCCGGGTGCTTTTACCTGGGTGAACTGGGAACAAACTGGGGAAACCAGTAATTGCGTTGGTGTGTGTGTATCTAATAAATCTCCCCACTTACGCGACAGAGCCAGCATTTGCATGCATAAGCATGCATCCTTACAAATTGTGTGCATGGGTAATTTTATATCATATATGCATATACTCGTATATGTTAATAAATGGCTACATCCATACGCGCGAGCTGCCACACACATGACATGTACACCTGCACGGCTGTTTTAAAAGTTACCGTCCCAGTTCATAAACTCTTTTGGGCAGGGACTCATAATAATATTGCTGTTTGGTGACTGAATTTACTGTTGAAATAATTGGTTTAAATAAATAGAGTGGCCCTATAGTTCCATTTCAGGGGAGACAAGTTTGAATCAGTCCTGGTTTTATCCCATTTATGGAAATGTATTCCAGCTAGGAAATCAGAACTGTGTTCCTATGTATACAATGAGGCAAAACAAGGAGTGGCTCAGTTTGTCCCCCCCTAACAGGCAGCTGTAGAGTCACACTATAAATAATAAAATAGGTATTCATTACTGGAGATTGCACACATTGGTACACAACAAAACATCAAATTAAACACTGAAAAATGATGGGAGGGTTCCCTTAAGATAGTGGCGATAGAGGTTTGGATAGAATAAAAAGTAGAAAAGAAACAAGAAG
The DNA here is from genome assembly GCF_901001135.1 of Rhinatrema bivittatum. Taxonomy (NCBI): domain Eukaryota; kingdom Metazoa; phylum Chordata; class Amphibia; order Gymnophiona; family Rhinatrematidae; genus Rhinatrema; species Rhinatrema bivittatum. The sequence goes on from NC_042623.1 coordinate 212,293,163, forward strand.
AATGGAGTGATTAAAGGAGTCTGCTACATATTAGGAGATGCTGCTTGCTATCGGAATTCATTCTAGACTGTATTTGGAAGACAGGTCAGAGGTCCTTGTTGCTGCACCCTGGGGTAAGTCTGATGCATTTGCAGATAAAGACGCTTTGAAGCACAGTGATGAGGTCAGGGTCTTCCAACCTTCAGGAATTACTTGAACTTAAATGCACAAGTCACATGGTCTGTCTTAGCCTTCTAGATGCAGTGGGTTATGCTTTATATGGTTTCAAAGGTCCAAATATCTTGTTCTTTCCTTTTGTATGACTCAAACTGGTTGGTGCTATATTTACCCTAGAAAGACTGGATACATTTCAAATAGTAATAACTTTTATCACATTGTGTATTAACTAGGCCCCGGGACTTCTCTGTCACTTCTGCAGAAGAAATGTCTGAGGTTAAGCACACTGTAGTTTCAAAAAGGGTATTTTTATTTGCAAGATTTATATCTTACCTATCAAAAATTCCTAGGTGACATACAAATACGTTTGTAAAAGTTACATAAAACCATGGTAATACAAGGTGCAATAAATAATTAAATGATACATGATAGTCAATCCATAAAGTGAATAGCATAAACACATAAAATGAAATAAAACAGTAAATAAAACTAAGATTAAAAACTAAAACATGAAATTATAAAATATTTATTTTATTAATATCTTAAACCTTCTATACTGCAGAAACAGCAAGCTGACCAAGGCGGTTTACAAAAATAATAATAAAATACAATAAAACAATACAATCATTTTTAATAATTAGTAAAAACATAAAAATCATAAAAAACTAGTTAGGGCATAGAAATAACCAAGGCTTAAGTTTTTTTTCCCTAAAAGTCAGATAATTTGCCTCCAGTCTAATGTCTACCAATGCTGAGTTCCAACACACTGACCTAAGCACCGAGAGCATCTTCTTCCTTGACCCTACCTTTTTCACCATCCTCACTCTAGGATACCTGTCTCTGCACTTTGTTTATTAAATAACTTGTTCCTTTGCCCTAATTAACCTTAGACATCAACATCATAATCTTAAACATAATCCTTTCCTTAATAGGCAACCAGTGCAATTCCACCAACAGCAGTTTAGCAGTGATTCATCCTGGACAGCCATACACCAGTCTGGTTGCCAGATTTTGTATCATCTGGAGCTGTTGTATATTCTTTATCGTTACCCCTAACAATACCAAAAATTGGCATTACTAATGGTTGTATTATCATTCTAAATAGGCATGCTGTTTTAATTAAAACAGATTAGATCAAAATTGACCTAAGTTGATTGCCAAAGATACATACATACCAGGGCAAATTTAAAATAAGGCAGAGATAAAATTGATCTAAATGTTAGGTCTCTTGGAAATAGAAAGGCCTTAACTTTTTTTTCCTGAAGGGCTTATACAGGTTTCTGATCTGATGTCCTCTGGCAAATTATTTCATAATTCAGGTCCGACCACCACAAAAGCCTGCACACATGTTTCACATAGGCGATACCATCTAGCTGATGGGATCTCTAGAAAATTCTTACTGAGTAATGCTCTCATTGATGCTGGCACAATTGCATGTAACACTTTACAAATAAATAACACTATTTTCAATGTCACCCTCCAAAGGCCAATATAAGGATTTAAAATTGGGGTGATAATGCTGCATTCTTGACACCCTGGAAATGATACATGTGGCTGCATTTTGGGCTATCTGAAGGGCTCTCATGTCGAATGTGGAATCCCCAAGAAACAGAATTGCAACAGTCGAAGTGGCTTAAAAATCTGAAGGAGATAAAAAAGGTTGTAATTGCCGAACTGTACATAATTTATAAAAAACAAAAAACTTTTGAATAACTGTCTTAACATGGTGCTTTAAAGACAAGGTGGCATCAAAAATCATTCCAAGGCTACAGGCCTGAGTGGTGATTGGAAAATTTTGTCCATCAATTATTACAAAACCAGAGAGATCATTTTTTACCTGCCTAGCTAAGAACAAAAAATTCAGGCATAATTTATTACTTAAAAGCCATTGTCTGATACATCCCAAGACTCTCTTAATGTTTCCAAGGCTGAATCTAAAGAATCAGACACAGGAAAAGTGAATTGAATATCATCAGCATACAATTAAAATCCAAATCTAAATCAGGAAGAATACATCAAATAGGTCTCCTATAAAAAAATGAATAACATAGATGAGAGTGCCGAGCCTTGTGATTTTCCCCTTCAATAAGAGGACCATGATGAAACATGATCACCAAGCTGCATATTCTGGAAACAATTGCTAAGGAATTATCTAAGCCAATCAAGAACATTCCCAAGGATGCCAAATCTATTAATCTTGCCAAATACAATTTGTGATCTAGCATATCAAATGCTGAAGAAATATCTAGAAAATCAGAAAGTATCTCTGGTCAGTATCGAAACCTCTATGAAACATCAATTTTGAAAGTAGTAGAGTTTCTGTATTATGTCTAGATTGAAACTATAAGGTCAATTTTAAAAGCCCTATGAGCACCAAAGCCAGGAGGTACGAGTGTGTCTTGGGCTGGTGCGTGCTGCGCGGACTTTAAAAGCACGCAAGTATGCACGTATCTCCTGGTACACACATAAATCAAAAACTTTTAAAAAGGAGGAGGGGTTGTGGGTGTGGTCTGGACAGAGGATGGGACATGGGCATTCCAGGAAGTTACCTTGAAATGTGCACATATTTACATGCACAAGTGCACGCCAGGGTCCCCTACCCCTTAACTTTACTTCTGCTATGGTAGGTGTGTAAGTATTAAAATACAAAAAATTAGGCGTGTCAGCGGGGGTTTTAAGGGTCAGGGATTAATAGGGCAAAAGAAAGGCTAAGTATCATGGGGGAGAGTTAGAAAATCCAATTTGTTAACTGGGCGAACTAAGGGTGAACTGGGAAATAGAAATATTGCATTGGCCAGCGTATTTAATAAAATCCCAACCACTTACTTGGTAAGTAGAGCCACCATTTGCATGCACATGCACGCATCCATATAAAATTGCGTGCACATGTACGCACGTACAACCGATTTTGTATGCATATATCATATGTTATTAAATGGCCACGTCTGTGTGCAGAAGCCAGCATATGTGTGTACATGTGCACCCATGCAGCTGTTTGAAAGTTACCGTTCCCATGATTGTTATAATGATCTAGAGCAAAAGTTGTTATGTTTATCGTCCACCCTGTCCAAATATGCTCTGTGTGTTACAGAGCATTCCAAAAGTTAGAATGAGTGCAAATTCTAATTTTATTCATTAAGAATGTTTTACACAATTAAACTGTAAAAATAGAGCCCAAAGAGTAAGTTACTCTATTTCTCAAAATTTGTTTGTACAAAGTAGCTGTGGGGAAAACGGTTTCCACCATCAACACCTACTGTTCAGACCCAGAATCACTGGTACTTGGTTCTGGCAGGAACTACAGTTTGTGGTTTCATGCCCAGGATTATTGGGATGCTGGTTCAGATTCCAATTTCCCTCCAGAAACAAACCTAATTAATCAATCTCAAATTTTCTGGTGAGTAAGCATCAAATGGATTAACTGAAAAGTCTGAAATCAGCCCTTAACCAATATCCTGTTTTGTTTTGTTTTTTTTAAAGGAAAAACATTTTTAACTTTTTTAAGCTTCCAAATATTTTTCAAAAAGTCATCTACTATTTGAAAATACAAAAGGTACTATATTTGAATTGCCTAGTTACAGTGAAATTTTATTTATAACCATTATCTCAAACTCTTGTGAAATGGTGTCTGTTAAGTGTTTAAGTGGCACTCTTATTCTAGTCAAGTGGAATAAATGTGAACTAAATGACAATATATCATTCTGAAAAATGAGAACAGAACGTTTCCATATAAAACCATGGGAAAAGAAGGACAACAGAATGGCATGTACATTCAGTATATAGAACGGAGCAGAATGGGATCCCACATTCCATTCAGATTGATATATGTCATCGGGATCAAGTTGCACTTACTGGTCATTTTGGACACAGGCATTCAGCATATTGACCAGAATAATTTCATTTTGCGACATGCCATTTTTAACTCATCCAAACACTTTAGCAAGAGGCTTTTACATTGTTGTTTCCCAGTTTAACTAAATCATTTCACAACAATAATAGGGGTTTTTTTTTGGCTGGTCGAGATTTCCAGGCATTGAGGTAGGATTATTCTGTAAATCTTAAACAGCCTTGGAGTATATCATCTCTATTACTGGGTCATTGCCATTACAATTTTAATTAGTACCAAGGTATTAAAATCTTGAAATTTCCACTTGAAATAACTTTTAATCCATCCCAAATGCAGCAAGGAGTTTCCATAATTTTAAGAAATGGTGGATGCCTTTGCAATGTGCCTGTTTTGCAAAGTGTCTATGTGGTTGACATTTTTCAGTCTTGATTTAACAATTTGTCTTGTCACAGACCTCTGCTGCAGATACTTTGGGGTTCAATATCTACCTTTCTAAAGAGTTCTCAGAAGACACTCAGCATTTTAAATGGTTGGATAACTAGCAATGAAGATGAAAAATAGCCCAGACCTACGCAGGATATTATACTGCCGTCGCTGTCTGAGGTGCTGAAATCAGCAGCTCTCCGATTTCTCCCATACCTTCCATATTGATCTCCGTTGCTGAAGGAAGTAACATGCGTGCTCAAACCATTCCTTGCCCCCACCCTCTTCCCCACTCAGCCAGTCGGCTTTTCAGGATATCTTAATGAATATGCATAAGATGTGTTTGCATGAACTGCCTCCAACAGATGCAAATATTTCTCATGCATATTCATTCGATTATATACTAAGAAACCACTTGGATGGGGGCGGGGCGGGGGGCGAACGATGGTTTGAGCACCTCTATTGGCTTAGTGTTGCTATATTTCTTTCAGCAGGGGAAACTTTGTTATCAATTCTCTCCACAGTTTTTCTGATCAAGCGATTATGCTTTAATTTATTTATTTTGAAGACTTTGCTGGTTAACTGCGTCAAACCACAGGTCCAGGAAATAAAGCAGCGCTCTCCCACGCCTTCTCTGTTTCTTCCTCCAGTGCCTTCTCATTTACCTCCCCCCCCCCCCCCCATAAATGTTTGAGAAGCCTCTGAGAGAGCTAGGGGGAACCCGCGAAGACAACTTGGATCGCTTTGCTTCTCTCGCCCAATTCCGAAGGGGGGAGACCTGGATCCGATTTACTGACAGATTAATAAACAAGGAAGCAAACTGGTTTTGGGGGGAAATGAGGATGACCTGATTTCTTGCCGATGATAGATCATAATGGCTTTACTTTTAAACAGGCAAACAGAGATTAAAACCTAATGGGCGTTTCAGTTGTGAACACCTTGATCTGCTGAATTCTATTCTGGAGATGGCTAATGGGAAACACTGACTGGGGAGAACTTCAGAAGAAAATGCCCACACCGTGGAAGATCTGCATGATTTTTCGATTCATTTCCTTAGCTGCTTCGCTTAAAGTACTCCAAAGAAGATGACCAATGTCCTCTATGCTGTGATGCATGCAGTTCTCAGTTTATTAATACCCGCAGCTAACATTTTGGTAATTGTAATCATCACCAAATAATGAAGAGGAGTCAAGGCAACAGCTATATTTTCATCCTGAATCTTGCTGCCGCCGATCTGCTGGTGGGCTCATGTGCATTGTGGAGTCTCTTGATGACCTCTTGGATGGCGATTTCGACAATAATTTGCTCCTGTGCTTGTTGAGAATATGTTTACCATCACCCCTTGCATTGGTTCCACCTTGACTCTGATTTTGATTTCCTTGGACCGGTATTTAGCCGTGAGATTGCCCCTCCATTACCTGAAGATCATGAACAAGAGATCCGTGATGACTCTGATTAGCAGCTATGTGGCTCACCTCCTTTCTTGTGGGCCAACTGCCCTTATTTCGCCTGCCTTACAAGAGACAATTACCCTGGCGTCTGCGGTCTCCCTTACGCAACTAAAAAAGAGTATCTCTGTATCCTTTGTTTTAGCATCTTCGTGCCGGCCTTGGTCACTTTGGTGTCCCTTCATACAGCTGTGGGAAAGATCGCTTACTTCCACCACCGAAGGGATTCAGAGCACAGGGGTGAGGGACAGCGTCCCCTGGACTCATACAGTTGCACTCTACCACTTTAAGGCAGCCAGGACGGTGCTGATCGTCATCAATCTGCTTCATCCTGTCCTGGGGACCCTACTACATTACAGGCCTTGTCCAGGCTTTCTGTACCTCCTGCAATCTGCTGGATCTCTTGAAAGACGTTTTATTTTTCTTAGGAGAAACAAACTCCCTCCTTAACCCCATCATCTACGCATTTTACAGCCAAGAAATAAGGAGGCATCTTCCCAAAAATCCTTGGTTGCAAGCGAAAGAAAGCGAAGCCATATATTGTCCCTGATCGGGTTGTGGTTCAGTTTATTAATATTAGAAGTTCCAATCCTGTCTTAAATAACGGGAAGGCAGGTCAAGAGCTTTATCAGACTGTCAGGTTCCTAACACTTTGATTCTGACCAGCTGAGGGACTGCAGCTCTGTGAAATGTAACCGAAGCAATGGCAAAAGTCCATCCGTAGCACATTCCCACCCAAGGAGCTTCTCCAGTTCAGAACCTCTAAGGAAAGCCTTTGATCTTTTAATTCTCTGGAAAAAGAGGAAGAACGATTGCAAAGCACTATAATGAGCTTATTGCTATCTCTCATTTGCTCAGTATTTCAGATCGAGCCGTCTGGTAATATCGTCCCATGGATAAATGATTTAAAATGGATTAAACAAGTATTTGATTATAATAAAAGTACACCTGCATTCACTATAAGTAAAGTATGCATCCATTTCTCAAATTAAACAATTCTGTTTCATAATGTATTGAAGATTAAGATCATTGGTGCTACATTTCTATTGGATCCTTATGTAGTTAGTTAATTAAGGACTATTTTAAAATGATGTCGTTATTTACTATATTACTGTGTTGAAAAGTTATTGAATAACCATGTGCAGGCTGGCGACTAACAGTCACGGCGTCTTCTCTGGAAGGTGCTTCCTTACTTGGACATCTGTCATTTATAAAATGTTATTCTAGCAGCTAACCACAGTAAATACAAAAAAACACTATTTAAATAAGTTAAAATTGAAGTAAGGTGAGGTATATAGTTACACAATCCATAAAATGTATTAAGACATATCAGTTGAAAAGTAGTCTCAGAAACAAAGGAGCTAAAAAATGTTCTCATACTATAAAAATCAACTGTTACATAGAATCATCTTACAACATAACTTTGCCTAGAACCTTGAGTGATTTTAATTCAAAGAGGACTAAGGAGAAGTGAGGGAGATGAGAGACTACAAACATAGGGGCCGATGTAATAAGTAGGGATGTGAATCGTTTTTTGACGATTTAAAATATCGTCCGATATATTTTAAATCATCAAAAATCGTTAGGGGGCCACGATACAAATACCAATTCCCCCGATTTATCGTTAAAAATCGTAAATCGGGGGAAGGGGGAGGGCAGGAAAACCGGCACACTAAAAACCCCCCAAAAACCCCCCCCCGACCCTTTAAATTAAATCCCCCCCCCTCCCGAACCCCCCCCCCCCCCAATGCTTTAAATTACCTGGGGATCCGGCGGTGGTCCAGAACGGCGGCGGTCCGGAACGGCCCCCTCAATAGAATCGTGTTGTCTTCAGCCGGCGCCATTTTTCAAAATGGCCGCCGCAAAATGGCGGCGGCCATAGACAAAAACGATTCGACGGAGGAGGTCGTTCCGGACCCCGCTGGACTTTTGGCAAGTCTTGTGGGGGTCAGGAGGCCCCCCCAAGCTGGCCAAAAGTTTCCTGGGAGTCCAGCGGGGTTCCGGGAGCGATTTCTTGCCGCGAATCGTTTTCGTACGGAAAATGGCGCCGGCAGGAGATCGACTGCAGGAGGTCGTTCAGCGGGGGTTCCGGACCGCCGCTGAACGACCTCCTGCACTCGATCTCCTGCCGGCGCCATTTTCCGTACGAAAACGATTCGCGGCAAGAAATCGCTCCCGGAACCCCGCTGGACTCCCAGGAAACTTTTGGCCAGCTTGGGGGGGCCTCCTGACCCCCACAAGACTTGCCAAAAGTCCAGCGGGGGTCCGGAACGACCTCCTCCGTCGAATCGTTTTTGTCTATGGCCGCCGCCATTTTGCGGCGGCCATTTTGAAAAATGGCGCCGGCTGAAGACAACACGATTCTATTGAGGGGACCGTTCCGGACCGCCACCGTTCTGGACCACCGCCGGATCCCCAGGTAATTTAAAGCATTTGGGGGGGGGGGGTTCGGGAGGGTGGGGGATTTAATTTAAAGGGTCGGGATGGGTTTTAGGGGGGTTTAGTGTGCCGGCTCACGATTTTAACGATTTTTCACGATAGTTTACACACCCAAACGGCAACAATACGATTCCCTCCCCCTCCCAGCCGAAATCGATCGTTAAGACGATCGAGGACACGATTCATATCTCTAGTAATAAGACGCCTGCTGAAAATAGTCACTCATATTGAGCACCCATTTTCCGAACGTGCAGCAGCCACATCCCCTGAGCACCTGATGCAGTATTTAAAGGACGGGCTGCACAAAAAAAGGGTGCGCTAGGGAAGAATTCTGCATCCATAGTGCTCAAATGCATCGGATGTCCATAATTACAATGGGAATTCAATACAAGCATTTGTTTTTATCCCACTTCTTCAGGCCAATTTCTGCATTATTTTGCCGAGGTTGCTGAAGACACCCACAGCTAAGCGCCCCTTGCTATGGGCATCTAAATTGTGCAGCCATAAGAATTTATTTTAAATCAAGCCAATATACATTTATTTTTCAACACTGCAAGCAGTTAATGTAAGTGCCACAATGATACTAAGTAGGAAAACACACAGAGGACAGCACATTTAAATTTTCATGAGCCCCTGACTTACGAATTGACTTTACGCCACCTCCAGGGCTGGAGTTAAATTTGCAGCATTAAAAAGTGTGCATTGGGCACCCTGCAATTTCCTGCATTGGGAGGTCATAGCTAATAGCCTCATCTACATGGAATTTATATATGATGGGTACAATTGGCTATGCATTTGTTTGGGCATGAGTTTTGCACACAATCTCCTTATTGCATCCTGTGCTAATCTAGCGCATCCAAAACGTGCGTAGACCAGAGTGGTAAACTGAGCGCAATTTATTGCATCGGCCCCATAGATTGGGGATAGGGAAGTACTCAAATGTAAACCACATAAAAGGCAGAATCTACAAATCATGAAAGGTCTTGAACAAGTTAATGTAAATCAGGTATTTACTCTCTCAGATAATAGAAGGACCCCAGGGGGCACTCCATGAAGTTAGCAAGTAGCTCATTTAAAGCAAATCAAAGAAAATAAAGCAAATCAAAGAAAACATAGTTAAGCTCTGGAATTCATTGCCAGAGGATACGGTTACAGAAGTTAGTGTAACTGGGTTTAAAAAAGGTTTGGATAAGTTTCTAGAGGAAAAATCCATAAACTGCTATTATGGTAATTAATAAAGCAAGAGTAGCTTGTGATTTATCTAATGTTTAGGTATGTGCCAGGTACTTGTCACTTGTATTGGCCACTATTGGAAACAGGATATTGAGCTTGATGGACCCTTGGTCTGACCCAGTATGGCATATCTTATGTTCTTATGTTAATGTGAATAAAAACTAAAATAATGAGGTAAGGAAGAGTTATGGATGGTGAACAAAATGATAAAGGGGATGGAACAACTTCCTTATGAGGAAAAGCTAAAGAGGTTAGGGCTCTTCAGCTTGGAGAAGAGGCAGCTGAGGAAGGATATAATGGAGGTCTATAAAATAATGAGAGGACTAGAGCAGGTAAATGTGAATCGGTTATTTACTCTTTCAATAGAAGGACTAGGGGGCACTCCATGAAGTTAGCAAGTAGCACAGAATGTGTGTGCCAGAATAGAGGGAGTGAGAGAGAACCAGGGTAGGGGGTACATGAAAAGTACATGGGTGGAAGAGGTTATGTGTGTGAAAGTATGGTAGCAAGAGCTGGAGAGGAGGTTAAGAGAGCAGGTGGAAAGAGAATTGTAAGGAGTAGGAGATAGCAGAAAATGAATGGGGAAGTCAGAACTGGTGATGGAAAGTGTATGAGAGAGAGACAGAGGTGGTAAAGGTGGTGGTGGTGGTGAACTAACAGAGAGCCAGAGGTGAAGATGGATGGGAATGGGTGTGGCGATTGGGAGGAGGGAAACATTTGAGGGAGAGACACACCAAGGGGTGATAGTGGTGGAGAGGGTATGTATGTGAGAGCCAATAGGGGTGCTGGGGGAAGGGGTATGAGTGGGAGTTAAGAATATTGGGGGTGGGGGGGGGTGGGGATGGGATAGGAGATTATGCAGGAGGGTGAATAGGGCTGAAAATGAATCATAGAGAGGCTGATTGGATGGGGATAATTGGGGGTGAGAGAGTCAGACTGTAAGGGATGGAAGAACGCAAGAGGGAGTAACATGAAATGGCAGAGAGAGGATGAGAGCAAGAGGGAATGGTTGGGGGAAAGACAGTCAGTGTGGGATGATGGAGAGTGGAGAGAGCTAGAGATAGGATGGGTTGTTGAAGGAGAACGGAACCAGATAGCAGAAATGGATGGGGAAGCAATCCAGTGAGAGTGAGATGAAAGGCTCAGAGGAGCAAGTCTTTTCATAACCTGCCCGTCTGCCAGTAATGAAAACAGCCGAGTCGGCGGCTGTTTTAATTACTGGCAGACAGGCAGGTTATGAAAACAGACACAGAGTTTACCAGAGTCGGTCTTCATAACACGGCGGTCTGCCGAGCCATTTATTTATTTATTTTGCTTTAAATTTTTTACTTTAAAAATAAGTACAGAAAAGCAGTTTTTTCTTCTTTTCTGAGCGATAAATGTGCATCTGAGATGCACATTAATCTTTTTGCATGCGGAGTGAACATTCACATGCTCATTCACATGCATTTGCATGTGATGAGCGCTATTACATTCACTCCACGTCCGACGCGGGTTAAATAGGCACTAATCCCCCTATTGCATTAGGGGGTGGATAAGCACCTATTTAACCCGCGTTGGAATGCGGGTTATTTAGTGCGCTTGGCTGAGTGCACTATATTGCATCGGCCCCATAGTGTCCTTATGCACAGCCCAAAGCCCCTGATGCCAGCCCCAATATTGTCAATGCCAGTAGAAGTGAGTGAGTTGTGGGACCACATCCCTACTTATACTTGCATGAATACTGGGTGGACAGTTTTCAACCCATTTAAAACACTAAAACCTCCGTCAGCACATTTTTATGCTGTGCAAATTTTAAAAGCTTGCACAATCAGTGTATATGATCACAGTGGCTTGCAGTTCTGTGAATTTGTAGATTTTATGAACTTTGATTTCTGAAAATTTTAACTTCCTACACTCCAGTGTTTGCTTCACAAGTGGAATATCGTAGAACCGCCAACTGGCACATTTTCATATTGGTGAATGTGTCTTTTTCCACTTGTCATAATTTGTGGGTAAAATTCTCAGAAATTGAAGGTCATAGGTAATCATATTATTATTAGCAATGACATGCAAGGTTCTGAGTTCACTTTCCAGGACAGCGGTACAGTAGAAAAAATAAATAAAGGTAGATATATTTCATATGATGTGCAAGCATGTTAGAAAGAGAAAAAAGAGGAAGATGTGATCATCAGAGGTGAGAAGGTTCTGTAAAGGTTTGAAATGTTTTTTTCTGTATCTAGTCTTCTTGCTTACTGATGTTCTTGATAGTTTTTAGTCTTATTGACCAAAGCTGTAAATAGGCCATTCATTATCTCTTTGTATTGTTTGAGATGACTACATCAGTCAGTTGACTGATATTCAAATCAAACATCCTTTAGGATTTGCTGTGTCTTATCAAAGAAGTACTGCTTCCCACTAAGAGAACTTTTTATTTGTGCAATCATTTACAGCAGCATCTGTTCGAGCCTGATTATATTGTTAGGAATATGTGTACTGTATATCATACTGTATGTTTAGGCCCAGCTTGAAATGCATTGTGGGTATGTACAATACTGGTAATCATAAATAATGAAATTCGCAGCATTTCAACCCACTGTGATCACGTACACAGATTGAATCCTGACACTTCTCAATTGCATAAAAATGTGCCTAGTGAAACTGTATTTTCATGTGAAAAATATCAAATACCTGTAAAAACACTGTTTAAATGTGAAAGAAAGATAATTTTATTTGTATTGTAAGTAATTCCTATGTTTTCTTTCAATACAGGGCCTAAAACAAAATTGCATATTTTTGGGCCGGCGGCAATTCTAAGGTGTTTGCCACTCCCAGGTGTCTATCACAAACTGTACCACCAAAACTTTGAAATAAATAGACAAATGTAGAATTATTGTCTGTACTTAATACACAGCAGCAATTTGTTCACCAAAAACATTCGTTTTCTTTCAGTTATGGGTCCTAAAAACATAGTGGCAATAAAAATGTGCCATGGTGGTTCTCAGTAATACCAAATTTCGGCATTTCTAGTACAGGTAAATAGCTTTTGAGAATTACCCTCATAAAATGTAGCTAGCATTGACATTGTGCTTTCCTTCAATTTCCATTCAGACAAGTTGCTGGGATTGAAACCATCAACCTTTTGGCACAAGGGCAGCAACACGTCTATGGGCTCCAGGGCAATCTTCCTGTGAGCCATCATCAAACCAGTGAGCTAGGGATCTTTGTACCATCCTCTACAATCTTCTGCTCTACTAGGTGAACTATCAAAGGAGCTATCCCAGAGGCAACTGCATGTGTTTTGTGTTGTTCATTATCACAGGACTTGGGCTGTTGGCTCACTGATGCAGCCCAATTATAAATACATAAGCTGCTGAAGTGAATTTTATTGAGAGATTTTTTTCAAAATCTTTTTATTGAAATGGCAAAAAACAGATACAACCAGAAAGAGAAAATAACTACGATTTAAAACCAAACCACAAAACAAATACATCAATTTGTATCAGTATTATTCCTTGCCCTAACAGTTTAAACCAGCCACTTTCCCAAACTTCCCTCCCTTCCTCCAGAACCCCCATTCTCACATCCTTAACCAGCTCCCCACTAAACTAATATACCAAGATCCCAATACGCAATGAGACATGCAAACTCCAATCAGGAGTTTAAATCAAGTGCATGCATCATTCCATAGACTAGCATTAGCAGAGTGAGAGTGCGTTTGTTTCCATTCATGGACACACTCAGCAACCTTTTAAATGTTTTCTGCTCTCTGGAAGTCACCCAAGAGAAACTGCTTTCAATAATCCTCATTATCAATGCAAACCACAAGGCTCTTATTCAATAATGTTTTGTTTGATAATCAAACCTTCTCCCAAAAAAGGGTGTATGTCTGTATACTTGGAAAAACATATTCAAATGTCTTTTATATCATACTGAATTTTGAACAGTCGGTATTAAAATCTCTCAATACTTTTTTCTTTTATGTCACCAAACTTTTCAGTGTTGTCAGGATGTTCTTTTAAATTCAGCACAGTGCACCACGATGGATGTGGCCCTTTCAGGGTCCAGTCCTACTGTTAGGGGATGTCAGGGCTATGATGTCTCCTTTTCCCCTCTGCCTGTGGGCTGCCTCTCCTGTGCTGAATTTCAAGGGCACAGTTTTTAATGCTCAGCCCCCAGAATTGCCAGGGTACACAGGGTGCACAGGCACATGGATTCTTGCTGCTGGGAACTGTTTCTCTCCTGGGTGTGGAACAGCCTTACAGCTTTCTCCCCACAGGACAGTTAATTTGTTCCCATGTAATACTTAATTATTAATATTCAATAGTTTCATAGTTAATGAAATCAGCATATTCTGTAAAGTCTTTTCGGTTAATTGTTTTTTTTTACTGTGTTAAACTGTTATATGTAAAGCTGGTTGCTAAATTACTGTTTCACTGTAAACCGAGGTGATGTAATCCTTTACGTACCTCGGTAATAAAAGAACGAATAAATAAATAAATAAATAAATAAATAAACAAAATAAAACAAACAAGAGCCCCGACCTGGGAAATGCTGTGCTGCTGCCCCCTTGAAAGGTGGGAAGGTTCTTTTTGCAAAAAAGGAGAGAAATCATGTGAAAAGTTTTAGACCAGAGAACCAGAGGAGAGAAAAGCAGAGGCCTTGCACTACCTGGTTGTACTTGTAACATAGGAAGATAGTAAATGATGGCAGATAAAGATTAAAATGGCCCAATCCAGTGTGCCCCGCAAGGTTTCTAGGTTTGTAATTGCTGCTCCATGCAGTTTACCCCATGCCTTCTGTTTAGGGTTATAATTGCCGCTCCATGCAGTTTACCTCATGCCTTTTCTTTAAGGTTGTAATTGCCTCTCCGTGCAGGTGACCCTATGCTTTCTGTTTAGGGTTGTAATTGCCGCTCCATGCAGTTTATCTCATGCCTTCTGTTTAGGGTGATAATTGCCACTTTGTGCAGTTTACCTCTTCTGTTTAGGGTTGTAATTACTAGGGATGTGAATCGTTTTTTTGACGATTTAAAATATATCGGACGATATTTTAAATCGTCAAAAAATCGTTAGAGGCGATATATAATAGGAATTCCCCCGATTTATCGTCAAAAATCGTAAATCGGGGGAAGGGGGAGGGGAAGGGGGAGGGCGGGAAAACCGGCACACTAAAACAACCCTAAAACCCACCCCGACCCCTTAAAATAAATCCCCCACCCTCCCGAACCCCCCCAAAATGTCTTGAATTACCTGGGGTCCAGTGGGTGGGTCCCGGTGTGATCTTCCAAAATGGCGCCGGCCGTATGGCCATTTTGCAATACAGCAACACGATTCGAGTGCAGGAGGTCGTTCCCGGACCCCCGCTGGACTTTTGGCAAGTCTTGGGGGGGTCAGGAGGCCCCCCCAAGCTGGCCAAAAGTCCCTGGGGGTCCAGCGGGGGTCCGGGAGCGATCTCCTATGCTCGTGAAGTCGGGGGACAGGAACCAAAATGGCGCCGGCGCTAACTTCCCTGTCATATGACAGGGCAAAGGTAGCGCCGGCGCCATTTCTATCAACGCACCCGTGGCCCGAGAGTGGAAGATCACACCGGGACCCCCCCACTGGACCCCAGTGGGGGGGTCCCGAACCCTCCCGAACCCCCCCATTTTGGGGGGGTTCGGGAGGGTGGGGGATTTATTTTAAGGGGTCGGGGTGGGTTTTAGGGTTGTTTTAGTGTGCCGGTTTTCCTGCCCTCCCCCGATTTACGATTTACACGATATTTAAAAAAACAAAACCGCGACGATCCAATCCCCCCCCCCCAGCCAAAATCGATCGTTAAGACGATCGATCACACGAGTCACATCTCTAGTAATTACCGCTCCATGCAGTTTACCTCATGCCTTCTGTTTAGGACTGTAACTGCTGCTTTGTGCAGTTACCCCATGCCTTCTGTTTAGGGATATAATTGCCGCTCCATGCAGTTTTACCCCATTACTTCTGTTTAGGGTTGTAACTTCTGCTCTGTACAGTTTACTCCATGCCTTCTGTTTAGGGTTGTAATTGCCGCTCCATGCTTACCCCATTACTTTTGTTTAGGGTTGTAATTGAAGCTCCATGCAGTTTACCCCATGCCTTCTGTTTAGGGATGTAATTGCCGCTCCATGCAGTTTACCCCATGCCTTCTGTTTACGGTTGTAATTGCCATTCCATGCAGGTGACCCCATGCCTTCTCTTTAAGGTTCTTTTTTTTGTTTTTTTACCATACTGGGTCCATCAAGCCCAGCATCCTATCTCCAACAGTGGCCAATCGAGGCCATAAGAACATGGCAAGTACCCAAAAACAAGTCTATTTCATGTTACTGTTGCTAGTAATAGCAGTGACTATTTTCTAAGTCAACTTAATTAATAGCAGGTAATGGACTTCTCCTCCAAGAACTTAGCTAATCCTTTTTTACATCCCTAAACAGAAGGCTATATCCACAGCTATACTAAATGCACTAACCACGTCTTCTGGCAACAAATTCCAGAGTTTAATTGTGCGTTGAGTGAAAAAGAACTTTCTCCAATTAGTTTTAAATGTGCCACATGCTAACTTCATGGAGTGCCCCCTAGCCTATTACCCGAAAGAATAAATAACCGATTTGCATCTACCCGTTCTAGATCTCTCATGATTTTAAACACCTCTATTATATCCTCACTCAGCCGTCTCTTCTCCAAGCTGAAAAGTCCTAACCTCTTTAGTCTTTCCTCATAGGGGAGCTGTTCCATTCCCCGTATCATTTGGTCGTCCCGTCTCTGTACCTTCTCCATCGAATTATATCTTTTTTGAGATACGGCGACGCAGCATTGTAACACAGTATTCAAGGTTGGCGGTCTCACTATGGAGGCGATACGATGACATTAATGACATTTTCTGTTTTATATTCAACATTCCTTTCTAATAATTCCCAACATTGTTGCTTTTTTGACTGCCACAGCATACTGAACCGACGATTCCAATGTGTTATCCACTATGATGTCTAGATATCTTCTTGGGTGGTAGCTCCTAATATGGAACCTAACATTATGTAACTATAGCATGGGTTATTTTTCCCTATATGCATCACCTTGCACTTATTCACATTATCCCTTCTACTCGGCCTCCCAAGCTAACTCCATAAAACCATTACAAATGCTTCAAAACGCTTCAGCCAGGATTCTGACCAAGTCTAACAAAAGAAATCATATTACCCCAATCTTAAGGAACCTACACTGGCTCCCAATCAAATTCAGAATCTCGTACAAAGTTCTCACAATCATTCACAAATCTATACACAATCTCATTCCACTGGATCTCAATACCCCTTTACAACCACATATTCCTTCCAGACTGGCGAGAACAGCTTATAGAGATACTCTACTTGCCCCACCCATCAAAACCTCGTTAAATAAACGATCTCTATCTACAGCAGGCCCTGCGCAATGGAACTCTCTACCTCCAGAACTCCGGAAGGAACCTTGCCCCATCACCTTTAAAAAGAGACTCAAAACCTGGCTATTCGAACAAGCTTTTAACCCATACCAATAATCGCCCATCAATATGCACCATGCAATATGCACCATGTAACATAACTCCCATACACTTAGACAGGTTCCAGTTGTAGAATCTCATTACCATATCGTAATCTTTGTAAGTTATACACCTTGCAACAAGCACCATGTAACAGGACCTTCCAGATACCAGCCAGGTTTCAGTTATAGAATCTCACTACCTAATCGTATCTTTGTAAGTTACTCCCCAGTTCCTTGATCCAAGTTTACTCTCCCGGTTTGATGTAATCGCATTCTTATATGCTTGTTTCTGTTATAATGTAAACCGAAAAGATATGTAACTTTGCCACATGAATTTCGGTATATAAAAATGTTAAATAAATAAATGAATAAATAAATTTCATCTGCCATTTGGATGCCCAATTTTCCAGTCTCAGAAGGTCTTCCTGCAATGTATCACAATCTGCTTGTGATTTAACTACTCTGAACAATTTTGTATCATCTGCAAATTTGATTACCTCACTCATCGTATTTCTTTCCAGATCATTTATAAATATAATGAAAAGTAAGGGTCCCAATACAGATCCCTGAGGCACTCCACTGCCCACTCCCTTCCACTGAGAAAATTGTCCATTTAATCCTACTCTCTGTTTCCTGTCTTTTAGCCAGTTTGTAATCCATGAAAGCACATCGCCACCTATCCCATGACTTTTTACTTTTCCTAGAAGCCTCTCATGAAGAAACTTTGTCAAATGCCTTCTGAAAATCCAAGTACACTACATATTCTACCGGTTCACCTTTATCCACATGTTTATTAACCCCTTCAAAAAAGTGAAGCAGATTTGTGAGGCAAGACTTGCCTTGGGTTAAAAGCCATGCTGACTTTGTTCCATTAAACCATGTCTTTCTATTTGTTCTGTGATTTTGATCTTTAGAACACTTTCTAACTATTTTTCCTGGCACTAAAGTCAGGCTAACTGGTCTGTAGTTTGTAACTGCTGCTCCATGCAGTTTACCCCATGCCTTCTATTTAAGGTTGTAACTGCTGCTCCGTGCAGTTTACCCTTACTTCTGTTTAGGGTTGTAACTGCTGCTCCGTGCAGTTTACCCCATGCCTTCTGTTTAGGGTTGTAAACTGCTGTTCTGTACAGTTTACCCCATGCTTTCTGTTTTGGGTTGTTACTGCTGCTCCCATGCCTTAACTTTTTCAGTCACCTCTTTGGAGAACTATATCTCTTTCCTTTTCTTATAAAATGTTTTTGCTGCCAGTTTTATAACTCACTTTAGTTTATCCTAAGGTTCTTCCATAGTGCCTGATGATCATTGGTGCTCAGTGCTCTTGTAGGAGTAGCTGCCACAGGGATGAAGTGTGATTTTGGAACACTTTCTTGGTTAGGTCCAGATGTTATTGATAGGGCAGAGAGAAATTCCTGGGAGATAATTTGAAGTCAGCTGTACTACAGTTAAACTGCCCTTGAAGATAGGCTTTTTTTTGAAGCATTGAAATATTTAAGGGACCAAGCAGGTTTTTGTTGGTTCTTGGCCTGGCCTGTAAATAAATCAGCTCTTCATCATTCTTGCATCAATGTTTTGTGTTTCTACCTTGTTCTTTGACCACTTTGTACTCTCTCTAAATTCAGAAAAAGTAGGATTTAGAGAGATCAGAAGAAGTCCTTGTCAGAAGGTCACTCAGTGAAGATTTTCTTTACTGTTAAAACATATTTTCTGCTGGAGTTTGTGATTCCTATCTTACTGGATTTTAAATTGACAAAGAATAAGGGCCAGATTTTAAATCACCTATATACCTAAAAGCCAGGGTTTTACGCAAGTAGCTGGCCTTACGCGCACCGGGCCAATTTTCAAAGCCCGCCCAAGCATGTACACCCCATTTGCCACTGTGCCGGGGGATCGCGTGCCGGCAGGGTGCCGGCACGTGTAACTTGCTCCTGCTGAGAAGCAGGCGCAAAAGGTAGGTTAATAATTTTGGGGGGTTAAGTATTGGGATAGGGGGAGGGCAGGATAGGGGAAGGGGAAAGGGAAGGAAGGTCAGGCTAGGGGGTTCCCTTCCAGTCTGCTTAATTGGAACTCCTTAATTGGAGCGGACTGGGAGGGAACTGGGGAAGGCTCCGATACGTCGCCATGGGTAACTGCAAAAATCCTCCCTCTCCTCTTGCGTGCGCTGTCCTGGCATTTTATAACATGCGCATGCATGTTATAAAATCGCTCGTCCATGTGTGCGTGCCGGGTAGCACTCGCACATGGACACACGCGCAATTTTTTAAAATCTACCCTAAGTGAAAATCTGAATCATTTTATTTCTTTCAACATTTAATTTTATAATATAGAAAAAATTATCCAGACAATATATTGTATATATATATATTTTACTCTCAATCTGTTTACAGGGAAATGAAAAATAAAACTAACTTACATCAACTGTACAAAGTTTGTACCTAATGAAGAGTAGATAACCAACTGGCTACAGTGGTTTCAGTTTTGGTAGTAACTAACATTTTGTCTATTTAGAAAAATGTTACACAAATCTGCATGCATTCAGAGAACACCATCAGCCTCACCCTAGCCAAGTGGAGTACATTGTTTGATCATGCAAAAATGCAGCACAGCATTTAACAGTGTTGGATAAGATACTAGCAATAATTTAGCATGTTGATGCATGCATTTTAATATACAATCGAACCATAAAATGAGACACTGTTCAGCTATTATGGAGCTGACATCAAATCAACATGAAGACCAATATATTTCCAAGTACTACAATTAGCTGTGCTCATCAATTATAGCCCTTACTAAAGCATCTACATCCCTACCTAACCTGGAGAGGCTGCAAAGGTAAATGAGTTTCTGTGTCTGGGAGATCAGGTAGGATGGAGGTTTCATTTTGGTCCATTGTATATTAGAAGGAAAGTTTAAAAACTCATGGAGTTTATTAAACAGAAATTGAATTTTTATTTTGCTGGCAAACAGTAGAAGTTCTTCTTTAGATACTTGTTTCACTGGAAGGGGTTCAGGCATAGTGACCTTTCAGAAAAAAAAAGAAGATGGAGAAGGAAAAAGCATTTAAAATGGCTTGCAAATGGAATCGATATGTATATATTTATCACCCAATTAAATCTATGTTCATAAATCATATTACTGTTTAATGGCAAAAATCAGTCAATTAATTGACCCATAAAATTGCTGGTAAATTATTAAAAAAAAAAAAAAAAAAAGATAGCTCGTAGTAGTGATGGTGCAGATAACTCTGCCCAGGGGCACTCTATAAAGTGAATAATTAAAAAAAGTTTATTAATAAGATATGAAAACTGCCAAGTCAGCTGCTATCCATTCCTGAATAGGAATTGAATAGTGTCTTTGCTGTGTCAGTCTATGTAGTCCACTTATTTCTGGATCGGAACCAAAAGTATTCGTTTTCATATCTCAATAAATTATTTTCATTCTTTTCACTAATGGAGTGCCCGGCTATAGCTGGAACAAAAAAAGGAAAGAACTAATTTGCAAAAGTACAGTTCAGCTTGCCAGAGCATGAAGCTTCAACAAAACAATAGCACACTAATTTTTATGAATAAACTACCTAATTTGCTAAAGTTTTAGCATGCTCTCAATCCATGTAGTATTTTTAAGAACAGTATAATGAGTAGGGGTGTAGGGGAGCAGGAGGAAGGTTGTATTGCCTTAAGGATTTTCAAGCAAGCTGGTTGAGGATGCCTGTTGCTGTCAAGCTATTTTGTTCAATAATATATTTTAACACACTGCTGTGGGTTCTTACAAAGTATAAAGAGGTTGATATTCAAAAGTCATTTAGATAGGGCGGGTGGGAGGCACTTCCGGGCGGAGAAGAGTTAGCCGCTTAACTTACGTGGCTAACTGGTCATGCTGTAGGTCTGTCCTAAAGTTGGCCAGATATACTTACATTTATCTGGCTAACTTTAAGAAAGTCGGGGATATTTTATAACCTCGATATAGTTAAACGTTATATTACTTCTGGCCATTTCACTGGCAGTAAAGTTAAACGTTATCTGCTAAGAATAGTAAACACAAACGTTATCTGTTAACAATGTAAAAATTATCTATTATAACTTTTGCTGTAACAAGTTGTTTTACCTGTAAACCGGAGTGAAGGCTAGTTCCAAACTTCGATATATAAAAACACACAAATAAAGAAATATTCAGCGGCACAACAGCACCGCTGAATATTCCTAAGTTAGCCGGATAGCTATATCTGGCTAACTTAACTATCCAGGGAGCGGCTGAATATCGGCCCCAAAATTGCGAAACTATCAAGAGTCCAAAAAGGTGTATGAGCACCAATTAAACATTCTGGTAAATTTTAAAAGCTCTACGTGTGCCACAGCTGGGAGATACGCACGTTATATCAGCCCAGCACACACTGTGCGGATTTTAAGAGGCGCCAGGATACACGAGCAAAAGTTTTCATAAAAGGCGCGGGGTATGGGCATGGTCCAGGCGGGGCATGGGAATTCCAGGAAATATGAATAAAATCAGTGCATAAGTATTTACACACACCAGCATGTGCTGGGTTTCCTATCTGCGTAACTACTTCTGCTATGGACGGCATGTAAATCATGAAACACAACAAAAAAAAAAACTAGGCTAGACAGCGGGGTTTTAAGAGTCAGGGCTAATAGGGTAAAAGGGAGGCATGTTAGCTAGGGGGTTTAGGAACTCCTCTCCTTTAGTGGGGCAAACTGGGAACAAGCTGGGAAAATAAATTGCATTGACACACATATCTACCAAAATCCCCCCACTTACGTGATCGAGGCAGCAAATGCATGCGTCAATGTAAAATTGTGCGCACATGTAGGTGTACACAGCCACTTTTATACCATGCACATGTAATAAAATCGCTGTGTTCATGTGCGCGAGCTGGCAAATGGGCGTATATGTGTGCCTGTACACAGGTCTTAAAATTCACCTTAATGGAGGTAATTCTCAAAGAGTTGCATGTGTCAAACTTAGCATATATGCTTGTAAATAGCCTGTACATGCACAATCCATATTTTATAAAAGTTGAAAGCATGCATGTACTTCACACTTCATGCACATACATATATGCATGTAAAAAGTGGCGTTCTGAGGCAGGGCCAATAGTTGTATGTGTAAATTTCTATTTTGAAAGACACTTATGCGTGTATATTTGGCAACTCACATAATTTTACACCTGCTAATTATCTTGCGTAATTGATATCAGACTTGTTTATCGTATATTATTGGCTCGTTGAGAGGTCTGGGTGAACCTAGGGCAGAACAGGCTGAAGAACCAGGTTGGTCTGAATTACCTGGAAAAGGACTGGAGAACTGGTGGACTTATTAGTAAACTGGTAATTTCAATCACATGTGCAAGTTTTAAAATATACTGACTTGTTCACGTAAAGCAAATGTTGCTTACCTGTAACAGGTGTTCTCACAGGACAGCAGGATGTTAGTCCTCACATATGGGTGACATCACAGGATGGAGCCCAATCACGGAACACGTTTGTCAAAGTTTTTAGAACTTTGACTGCCACCTACTGGGCATGCCCAGCATGGCACTAAACCTGCAGCCAGCAGGGGTCCCCCTTCAGTCTTGTTTATAGCTACAGGAAGTGCCAAAAATAAAATAATAAAACGTAATGAACCCAACACCACGGGGTGGCGGGCGGGTTTCGTGAGGACTAACATCCTGCTGTCCTGTGAGAACACCTGTTACAGGTAAGCAACATTTGCCTTCTCACAGGACAAGCAGGATGGTAGTCCTCACACAGAGGTGAGTACCGAGCTGAGGATGTCCGAGTATGCACGAAATGTACCCAAAGATGTGCAATAGGCACAACAACTGGGGTGGAATTTGGTAGAGGGCATCCTGAACCCTAACGGGCAGGCGGAAGGGTGTTGGTACATCAAGTTGCAAAAAGATTGCGCAAGACAGTTTGGCCGAAGATGGAATCTTGTCTTCCAGCCTTGTCTAAACAACAGTTGGCTGTGAAGGTATGGAGAGAACTCCAGGTAGCAGCCCTACAAATATCAGGAAGCGGCACCGAGCGTAGGTGCGCTACTGAAGTTGCCATGGCCCTGACAGAGTGCGCTTTAACATGGTCTTGAAGTGGAATGCCTGCTTGCTGATAGCAAAAATATATGCAGTCCGCTAACCAGGAGGAGAGAGTCTGCTTACCCACAGGCTGCCCTAATTTGATGGAATGGAAAGAGACAAACAATTGAGTGATTTTCCTGTGGGCAGCTGTACGGTCTAGATAGAACGCTAGAGCCCTTTTACAGTCAAGGGTATGCAGAGCCTGTTCTCCTGGATTGGAATGGGGCCTGGGAAAGAAGGTAGGTAGTATAATGGATTGATTAAGATGAAACTCCGATACTACCTTAGGCAAGATCTTAGGGTGAGTGTGGAGTACTGCCCGGTCGTGCAGAAGTTTAGTGTAAGGAGGATAGGTAACTAGGGCCTGTAAAAATCACTAACTCTGTGAGCGGATATAATCGCCAAAAGAAAAATCACTTTCCATGTGAGATAACTAAGATCACAGAATTGGAGAGGCTCAATGATGGTTTCATGAGCCGACCCAAAACCAGATTGAGGTCCCAAGAAGGGGCCGGAGGGCGTAGCGGAGGCTTGAGGTGGAGCATGCCCTTCAGAAATCGTGTTTACAAGGGGTTGTACTGAAATAGGAACATCCAACACCTTTATGGAAGGCAGCTACCGCAATGACATGCATTCTGATGGAAGAAGTTTTAAGACCTGATTCTGACAAGTGCCAGAGTTAGTCCAGAAACATCGTGATGGAACAGGTAAAAGGATCAAAGGATTGAGCAGAACACCATGATTTAAATCTGTTCCATTTATAAAGGTAAGATTTTCTCGTGGAAGGCTTCCGTGAAGCAATCAGGACACAGGAAACAGGCTCCGAAAGGTTGAGTGGCTGAAGAATTAACCTTTCAACATCCAGGCCGTCAGGGATAAGGCCTGAAGATTGGGGTGGCACAAGCACCCATCGCTCTGAGTGATCAGAAGCGGGTCCTTTCCCAAGGGAATATGCCTGTGAATGCAGAGGTCCTGAAGGATCGGAAACCACACTTGGTGTGGCCAGTGAGGTGCAATCAGGATCATGGTTCCCTTTTCCTGACGTAGCTTCACGAGAGTCTTTGAGAGAAGCAGAAGTGGAGGGAATGCATATAGGAGACCAGTTGCCCATGAGAGGGAGAACGCATCTCTTGGCTGTGAGTGTTGGCTGCGAGTGAGAGAGCAAAAGTTCTCTACTTTGCGGTTTTGAGGTGAAGCAAAGAGGTCTATGTGGGGATAACCCCAATGTTGGAATATTGAATCCGCTACTGTTGGGTCGAGGGACCACTCGTGCGGTTGAAAGCGCGACTCAGCTTGTCCGCCAACACATTGTCCACTTCGGGCAAGTAGGTGGCCCTGAGGTACATCGAGTGGGAGAGGGCCTCCGCCCATATCTGTGCCGCTTCCTGACACGGTAGGTAAGAGCCCGTCCCTCCCTGTTTGTTGATGTACCACATGGCCACCTGGTTGTCTGTTTGAATCAGGATGACTTGGTTGAAAAGGCGATCCTGAAACACCCTGAGAGCATAACTGATTGCTTGTAGCTCCAGGAAATTGATTTGGTGTTTGGCTTCCTCTGGAGACCAAGATCCTTGTGTCTGCAAATTGGCGACATGTGCTCCCCAGCCAAGGTTGGAAGAATCGGTGGTGAGAATTATTTGAGGGTCTGGAGCCTGAAGGGTAGGCCTTGGAGGAGATTGATCTGATTTTTCCACCAGGCTAGAGACTGACGAAGTGGGTCAGTGATGTGGACAATGGTCTATAGTGGATGGATGGATTGAGTCCATTGTGACCTTAGAGTCCACTGCATGACCCTCATAGCCAAGTGGGCCATTGGGGTAACCTGTACTGAGGATGCCATGTGTCCCAGCAGGATGAGGAAGTGGCATGCAGTCGAGCGGTGCTGAGACTGTAGCTAGTGTGCAAGAGAAATGAGAGTGAGAGCTCGCTGTCGAGCTAGAAATGCCTTTGCTTGAAAGGTGTCCAGGTCTGCCCCTATGAAGGACAAAGTTTGAGGTGGGACTAAGCAGGATTTCACGTAGTTGATGAGAAATCCTAGCGAAATCAGAGTGTGTAAGGTGAGATGTAGGGATGACAAAGCAGCTTGCTGAGTGGGAGCCCTGATCAACCAATCATCGAGATAGGGGTAGACGTGAACACCTTGAGTCCTGAGGAGGGCTGCTACTACTACGAGGCACTTGGTGAAGACTCATGGTGCAGATGCCAGGCTGAATGGTAGCACTCGGTACTGATAGTGTCTGGGGACTACCAGAAATCTCAGAAATCTGCGATGAGATGGAGTTATCACAATATGTGTGAGCGTGTCCTGGAGGTCTAGAGAGCAGAGCCAGTCTCCTCTTTGCAGAAGAGGAAGAAGGGAACCCAGTTCCGTACATGGTTTTCAGGGGTGATGAGTCAGACGAACTGAACGAAATCACTGTGAACCTGGAAGATGTAGTAGGCCAGATTGACAAACTAAAGAGTAGCAAATCACCTGGACCAGATGGTATGCATACTAGGGTACTGAAGGAACTAAAAAATGAAATTTCTGATCTATTAGTTAAAATTTGTAACCTATCATTAAAATCATCCATTGTACCTGAAGACTGGAGGGTGGCCAATGTAACCCCAATATTTAAAAAAGGCTTCAGGGGCGATCCGGGTAACTATAGACCAGTGAGCCTAACTTCAGTGCCGGGAAAAATAGTGGAAACTATTCTCAAGATCAAAATTGTAGAGCACATAGAAAGACATGATTTAATGGAACACAGTCAACAAGGATTTACCCAAGGGAAGTCTTGCCTAACAAATCTGCTTCATTTTTTTGAAGGGGTTAATAAACATGGATAAAGGTGAACCGGTAGATATAGTGTATTTGGATTTTCAGAAGGCGTTTGACAAAGTCCCTCATGAGAGGCTTCTATGAAAACTAAAAAGTCATGGGATAGGAGGCAATGTCCTTTCGTGGATTACAAACTGGTTAAAAGACAGGAAACAGAGAGTAGGATTAAATGGTCAATTTTCTCAGTGGAAAAGGGTAAACAGTGGAGTGCCTCAGGGATCTGTAATTGGACCGGTGCTTTTCAATATATATATAAATGATCTGGGAAGGAATACGACGAGTGAGGTTATCAAATTTGCGGATGATACAAAATTATTCAGAGTAGTTAAATCACAAGCAGACTGTGATACATTACAGGAGGACCTTGCAAGACTGGAAGATTGGGCATCCAAATGGCAGATGAAATTTAATGTGGACAAGTGGAAGGTGTTGCATATAGGGAAAAATAACCCTTGCTGTAGTTACACAATGTTAGGTTCCATATTAGGAGCTACCACCCAAGAAAGAGATCTAGGCGTCAGAGTGGATAACACATTGAAATCGTCGGCTCAGTGTGCTGCAGCAGTCAAAAAAGCAAACAGAATGTTAGGAATTATTAGGAAGGGAATGGTTAATAAAACGGAAAATGTCATAATGCCTCTATATCGCTCCATGGTGAGACCACACCTTGAATACTGTGTACAATTCTGGTCGCCACATCTCAAAAAAGATATAGTTGCAATGGAGAAGGTACAGAGAAGGGCAACCAAGATGATAAAGGGGATGGAACAGCTCCCCTATGAGGAAAGGCTGATGAGGTTAGGGCTGTTCAGCTTGGAGAAGAGATGGCTAAGGGGGGATATAATAGAGGTCTTTAAGATCATGAGAGGTCTTGAATGAGTAGATGTGACTCGGTTATTTACACTTTCGAATAATAGAAGGACTAGGGGGCATTCCATGAAGTTAGCAAGTAGCACATTTAAGACTAATCGGAGAAAATTCTTTTTCACTCAATGCACAATAAAGCTCTGGAATTTGTTGCCAGAGGATGTGGTTAGTGCAGTTAGTGTAGCTGGGTTCAAAAAAGGTTTGGATAAGTTCTTGGAGGAGAAGTCCATTAACGACTATTAATTAAGTTTACTTAGGGAATAGCCACTGCTATTAATTGCATCAGTAGCATGGGATCTTCTTAGTGTTTGGATAATTGCCAGGTTCTTGTGGCCTGGTTTGGCCTCTATTGGAAACAGGATACTGGGCTTGATGGACCCTTGGTCTGACCCAGCATGGCAATTTCTTATGTTCAAGGTTACCATCTTGAACTTTTCTCGTTGGAGGTACTTGATGAGGGCATATGGGTCCAGAATTTGGGGATTAGAAAGTACCAGGAATAGAACCCTAGGCCTTATTGGGAGTAGGGCACTGGTTCTATTTATCTGGACTGGAGGAGGAGGGAAACCTCCTGTTCCAGGAGTGGTGAATGGTCAGATATTCCCCACGTCAGCCGAGGTGGGGAATCCAGTGGAATGGAGAGAAAGTTCAGGTGATATCCCTGAGAGATTATGGCAAGGACCCACTGGTCTGAGGTGATTGTGTGCCGTCTGTTGTTGAAATGGCACAATTGACCTCCCACTGGTATCTGAGGCAGTGGACTCTGGCTGCTGCTCTCTATGCAGGAGTCAAAAGCCGGAAGCAGGGCCCGGCTGAGGAGCTGCTTGTGGCTTTTATTTCAGAGGTTGAAGAGACTGGGCCGTCTGGAAAGGTCTCGTGGAACGACTTCTAGATGGTGGTGGATAGGACTTCTTTGGACGGAAGAATGACTTTTTAGTATCCTTCCTGAATGGCTGTTTGGAGGAGAGAGAGAGTTGGCGAAGGGTCTCATGATGCTCCTTGAGTTCCACCACCGTCCGCTGGATCTGTTCGCCAAACAGATTGTCTCCTATGCAAGGCAGATCGGACAATCTGTCTTGTACTTCAGGGCGCAAGTCCGAAGACTTAAGCCAGGCCCATCTTCTTGCAGAAATGGCAGCTGCAGATACCCTGGAAGCGGTGTCAAAAATATCGTAAGAGAATCTTATTTCATGCTTCCCTGCTTCAAAACCCTTGTGTACCAGGGTTTGAAGCTGTTCCTGGAATTGCTGAGGCAGGGACTCTGCAAAATCATGTATCTGCTTAAATAAGACCCTATTATACTGGGTCATATACAGCTGGTAAGAGGCGATCCCTGGAAGACACGCCGGCCAATGGCATCCAGGAATTTCTGCTCCTTAC
Organism: Rhinatrema bivittatum; assembly: GCF_901001135.1. NCBI lineage: Eukaryota > Metazoa > Chordata > Amphibia > Gymnophiona > Rhinatrematidae > Rhinatrema > Rhinatrema bivittatum. The sequence goes on from NC_042623.1 coordinate 212,321,376, forward strand.
CTGGGGGGAAGGAGGAGTGGGGTTTTGAGCATCGTGCCCTCTTTTGGGCACATTCTACAACCACAGATTGGTGATCCAGCTGAGGTTTCTAGAATCCTGGGGCTGACTGGAGCAAGTAAGTGGTATCTGCCTTTCGATTGACTGGAACTACTGAACCAGGGTGTTCCCAGTTCTTTTTGAGAAGATCCAAAACAACCTGATGAATAGGGATGGAGGTTATTTCCTTGGGCGCATCCAGGAATTGTAACAGCTCCATCATTTGGTGCCTATCATCTTGCTCAGTCTGTAATTGACCAACTCAGACATTTCCTTCACAAAATTTATGAAGGACAAGTCCTCTGGAGGAGAACGCTTCCTGCTTTCAGTAGGAGAAGGAGGAGATAGTAAATCATCAGTGTCTTAAGATGAATTGTCAGTCCAGGTGTCATAGGGATCAGCACCTGTCCCTCTAGGAACCTGAGAAGGATGGGACGAGGGTTTCGGTGCCGGGGGAACTTGGAATCTGTGCATCGCCTTATCGATGACCTCCTGAACCATCCGGTCCAGCTCTTCACGGAGACCTGGAGCAAGCAGCCCCGGCTCCGGAAGGGGAGAAGGAGGCAGAGGCATAGCCAGAGGGACCACCATTAAAGGTGGTCGCGGCTCCCGATACCCGTCCGGGTGAGGGTTGCCTCGGTGACCTCGTCCCAGAAAGGGTTGATGCCTTTTCTGGATGGGGTTTCTTCGATGGCGGCTCGGATGATGGCGAAGTTGATGATTTTCCTTCATCGATGGTCCGAGGCTTTCGGTGTCAATGCCGATGTTTCTCTCTACGATCCCCTCGGTCCTGAGGGGAAGAAGACTTAGTTGATGGCCGGGAAGTCATTGACGCCGGACGATCACCGGCCGGTGCCCGATGCTGGCGCGAAGTGGACGGTGCCAGTTCAGACGATGTCGATGCAATCGACGGCGTCGGAGTTTGGGAACGAAAGAGAAGTTCCATTTTCTCCATTCTGGCTTTGTGACCTTTTGGTATCATTAAGGCACAATTGGTGCAAGTCAGGACATCATGCTCGCACCCAAGGCACATTACACAGACTTTATGAGGGTCTGTTATGGACATTTATCTTATACTTAGGGGCCTTCGGAACCCCGACCGAAAAGGGTAAAAGACATACCAGAGTACCGCGGAATCAAAAATTTGAGAGGGGGATCCCTGTGGGGTATGAAGGTTTTTAGTAATTCCGTGAGGAAGTCAGGAATCTCTGTGGAGCTCCTTAACCCACGTGGCTACTGCTGCGCGGAAAAAAGAAGACTGAAGGGGGACCCCTGCTGGCTGCAGGTTTAGTGCCATGCTGGGCATGCCCAGTAGGTGCTAGTCAAAGTTCTAGAAACTTTGACAAAAGTGTTCCATGATTGGGCTCCTTCCTGTGATGTCACCCATATGTGAGGACTACCATCCTGCTTGTCCTGTGAGAAATTGGGTTTTACGCGAGCAAGTCGTACTTTATTTTCATGTATAAAATATATGCGCGTATATTTTTAAAATAAAGAATCAATGTTTTAATGCATTAAAATACTCGCTTTCAATCTTTTGCATGTATTTGCACGTAAGCATACATACATGGATGTTACAAGGAAGAGCGTCACATATTTTATGTGTGTGGATTATATTATAAAATACCACTGTAGATCTAAGTGCGGCCATATACATGAATATATGCTGCTGCATGTAGTTGTTTGAAAATTATCCTCAATATTTCTATTGCTGTAGTAAAAGTAGAGACCTTCATTTCCAGTTTTTATTTTTCCTGGAAATGTTTCAGTTTTTATTAAAACAAGAAGAAAAATGGAGGGGGCGCTAGTGAGCAGTGCTAGCGGATGGTCGCATAGTGGCTCGTGCTCCCTCCCAAGCTCAAACTTTTTCAAATAATTTGCAGATAGCGGGGAATTTTCTCCTTCAAAACTGGACGGTTAGCTGCGGGATCGAGCAGGATGGCAGCGAAGAAACGGACTACTGACCTCAAGCAATTTTCTTCCAGTAAAGTTGCAGACATGCTCGGCTCCGAGGACGATGGCGAGCAGGCCAGCCAGCAGCGGGCTGAACTAGAGGCACTCACGGACGCGTGCCCTGGAACGGCCCCCATGGCTGAGCCCCTGATGGGAAGTCTTCACCCAGATATACCCACCCGCTCTGAAATCTGTACCTGGTTCTGCGAAATTCGCGCTGACCTTAAAAGCTATAAGGCAGAGCTGCAGGAGCGCATGGGTGAATTGAGAGAGGATCTGAACGCTGTCGGGAACCGCGTGGACGAACTTGACTTACGCGCCGACAACCAGAGCGCTAACCTGGACACTTTATATCAGCAAACTAAGCATTTGCGCCAAACTATGGAGACGATGTCCGATAAACTCGAGTACCTAGAGAATCGCTCTAGGCGCTCCAACCTCCGTATCCGAGGGGTGCCTGAAATTGATAGCTATAAGGACAGCATGGCCACGGTGGCGGCCATTTGCAAAGCACTTATTACTGATACCAAGGCCCCCTCGAGCGACCCGAGGGCTGATATGGTCATTGAACTGGAGCGAGCTCATCGAGCACTAGGCCAAAGGAGGAACAATCAGCCCCGGGATCTAGTCCTTAAATTCCTCAATTTCAGGCAAAAGGAGGAAGTAATGGCTGCAGCACGCTCTCTTCCCAATTGGACATGGGAGAACAACGCCATCGCTATCTATAGTGACTTGGCACCTTCTACTCTCCAAAAACGTTTTCAACTTCGAGAGGTGACAGGTGCCCTACGGAATGCAGGGATTAAATATAGATGGGCATTCCCTTTTGCCCTCCTATTTCAATGCAAGGGGGATTACCTATAAACTTAAAACACTGGAAGAAGCTGAGCAGGTATTCAAGGAGGCGGGCCTGGCGATCACGTTTTCTAAGGAGCCGTCTTCCCATAAGCCGACACGGATGGAGGCAACACCAAGATGGTGGCGACCAGAAGCTGGCCGGGGACGTCTTCGCAGACAGAATACTCCAGCAAGTTGACCACCGCGGATACAGGATGAGACTTTCACTTACCAGGGACATCAATCTGACTCAGGGATGGTGATCTCTCTTTGGTCTCTCTTATCGCCGCTGCGCGGCTTTTCCTGTTCAGTTCTGCTGATTTGGTACCTTTGTCTGTGCCCACCCAAATAGCTATTTTTCATATTCAGTTCTAGGGTGGGTTCTAGGCCTCTTTTCATCTGCTGTCTACCGTTGTATTCAGAGCTTATTCCTCTGCAGTTTTTATAAGGGGACCTGGGGGGGTACTGACTGTCGGCCAGTGCGCTGTTTTTCTGCACCCCCAGGGAAATGGTCCGCGGAAGGTGGAGGCGGACTTTTTTGATTTCTCACCTTTATATGATGGAGTCTCAAGGGTTTTTTTTCATATATATGTTTGGTTGGTTTCTCTGGTTACGGGGCAGGGGGCTCTCTCTTACGCATTCCTGTTTGTCAATGGGTTGGCTTAACATTACAATACAGAACCAGTATATCCTTTGGCTAACTTCTTCTTTTTCAGATATCTATCATGGTTAAAATAGTATCCCTAAATGTTAAGGGGCTCAATTCCTATAGGAAGAGATTCCTACTTAAACAGGAACTTCACCATCAGCGAGCAGATATAGTCTATGTGCAGGAAACACATTTAAAGAATAGGCACAGCCATTTATTAGCATACCGAACCCACCCCCATGTTTATCATGCCGGCTGTGGGGGTGGCAGTAAATTCACGGGAACGGGGATTATGCTCGCCGCGACCTTAGTTTATGAATACATTTCCCATGTAGCAGACGCTAAGGGACGATACCTATTACTGAAGGTCCGGGTGGCCAATCAGGTATACACCCTTGTTTCTATCTATGCCCCCAATAAGGATCGTGATTCCTTTCTGACGGAGCTTGGGGGTTTGCTTTTAGAGCACGCTGATGGGCATATAATTTTGGGGGGGGGATTTTAATGTCACCTTGCAGCAGGAGCTAGATAACTCAAGGCCACAATCACACACACCCAAAGTGTTACGTAGACAACTTAAGTCCCTTATTACCGATTGGTCCTTAATGGATATATGGAGGCATCGCTTCCCCAAGTCACGCTCTTATTCTTTTTATTCCACCCCTCATGATAGCTCTTCTCGCATCGACTATTTTTTAATGGATATGCAATCGGGCAATTTTGTCCGCAACGACTGATATTGACGCCATTTCATGGTCAGACCATGCCCCTATCTCGTTAGAGGTGGATATGAGTGATGGGGATAGGGGAGAGCGCTTCTGGCGCCTGAATGAGTCACTGCTGCAAGATGATTCCTTTGTCCAACAGTTTACACCTCAATTGCAGGAATATTTTGAACTAAATACTGACCCTGAGGTAAACCCCGGTATCATATGGGACTGTTCCAAAGCTTATGCTAGGGGTTTATTACTCTCTTGAGCAGCAGCATGTAAACGCCAACGGGAACAGGCCAGGCGACTTTTGGTGCCTGGCTCGCCAGAGAACATATGCAAACTCTCTCTCCACATTGTTACCAGAAGTTACTAGCAGCCAAATCCGAGTTATACAATCTAGATAACGCTCAATTGCTACATGCCTTAAACATAACAAAACAGGCCTATTATGAGGGGGGAGATAAGGTGGGGCGGTTCTTGGCCCGTAGTCTAAAGGCCAGGCAAGCCTCTACACCATCTCTAAAATTAAGAATCCTAAGGCTGAGGTATTAACGGCCTCTACAGACATTAGAGATGCATTTTCCGCTTTTTACGGCCATCTGTATAGCCCTGATGGGTCTATCCACCCTACTAGCGTATCAGACTACCTGAAGGGGGTTACCCTGCCGAGTCTTACCTCTCCCCAACGGGAAGCGTTAGAAGCTCCCATAATGGTGGAGGAAACATTGGCGGCTATTAAGTCCCTCAAACCGGGGAAGGCGCCAGGTCTAGATGGTCTGTCTGGGGTCTATTATAAGAAATGTGCACCTGTCATTGCAGGGCCACTGACTCACTTTTTCAATAGCCTGCGGGCAGAGGGGAAACTGGCGCCACAAGCGAATGTTGCGGGTATTACGGTCCTAGCCAAACTGGGGCGGGACCCTACCCAATGCGCCTCTTATAGACCTATATCCCTCATAAATGTTGACCTTAAGCTTTTGGCCCGGATCTTAGCGCTTCGATAAATAAGTATCTCCCGGCTTTAGTTCACACAGATCAAGTAGGATTTGTCCCGCACCGCATGGCTGCTGATAACATTCGGAAAAGTGCTAGATCTCATGTGGTGGGTCCCATAGGCGGAAAGAACCAGCAGTATTGCTCTCTCTGGACGCAGAGAAGGCATTTGACCTGGTCCACTGGCCTTTTTTATTTTCGACCCTACAGAAGATGGCCTTTGGGCCAGGCTTCTGTCAATGGATCCAAAGATTGTATGAACAACCTAAGGCGCGGGTAAAGGTGAATAATGGCTATGGGCCTGCTTTTGACATTGGCAGGGGCACCCGGCAGGGGTGTCCCCTCTCACCACTTTTGTTTGCCTTATATCTAGAAACCTCTTGCCGCCACAATCCGGACTCTCAGGAGATCAGGGGTGTTGAGTTGGGTGCAGCTCAGTATAAATTATCCCTGTTTGCTGACGATGTGCTGTAATGCTGACCGACCCCCGGACGTCCCTTGAAGGGGCCATCCGGGAATTGGACCGTTATAGCGCTGTCTCCGGTCTGAAGATCAATTTTGACAAATCTGAGCTACTTAATGTCAACCTGAGCTCCGATGTTGTCCGGTCATTGAAGGGTCTCTTCCCTTTCAAATGGGCTAAAACTCACATCAAGTATTTAGGTGTCAGGATATCATCCCAGCTTGCTGACTTATATAGCTTGAACTATCAACCATTAATTGATAAGATATTTACTGACCTGAGCCGCTGGAACAAGGGCTTGTATTCCTGGTTGGGCAGAATTGCTATTATTAAAATGAATACCTTGCCTAAATTCCTTTACTTGTTCTCCTCCCTCCCTGTGTATCTCTCTCCTCCTCTCCTCCGCACTTGGCAAAAGAGAATTTTTGATTTTATATGGCGCAGGCGACCCCCACGACTTCCTAGGGCGGTTCTTTATTTACCTAAATTACAGGGGGGTTTGGGGGTGCCTAACATTCTTTGGTACTACCGTGCTGCGCAACTCAGGGCACTAATAGATCTCAATCGTTCTTGTTTCCCCAAGCAATGGGTGGTCCTAGCAAATTTGCAGGATTTATTAAAGCAAATTAGACCCCTATGGTAAACGAGAAGCTATTTTGAAATGTCTTACTCGTGAATAGAGGGTCTTACATTAGTATCTTGGCGATAGAGTGCTTTCTATTTGAAATAAGACCAATACATTTATTTCTTTGTTATTTATTGGTCCTAGAACAAGCCATGGTAGGTTCCATGGCTCTTACAGCCATGCCCTGGCAACCACGGTCTACATGGAGATCAGTACGCTGTATCCCATGGGTCTTGGAGACCACACTGTGCGTCTGGGGGCAATCCCGTACACAACTGGTGGGGACACATAAATATTTCTACCAGTCCTCGCTCGCTCATAATGTGCGCTTTGCCCCGGGGCACTCTTCTCCACATTTTAAACCCTGGAGGGAGAAAGGCATAATCACTATCGGCCACTTTTTATCTCAAGGGGGTTTCCTTACCTTAGACCAGTTGTCAGCTAAGCATAATCTTCTAGGGATGTGAATCGTGTCCTCGATCGTCTTAACGATCGATTTCGGCTGGGAGGGGGGAGGGAATCGTATTGTTGCCGTTTGGGGGGGTAAAATATCGTGAAAAATCGTGAAAAATCGAAAAATCGAAAAACCGGCCACATTAAAACCCCCTAAAACCCACCCCCGACCCTTTAAATTAAATCCCCCACCCTCCCGCTAACCCCCCCCAAATAACTTAAATAACCTGCGGGTCCAGCGGCGGTCCGGAACGGCAGCGGTCCGGAACGGGCTCCTGCTCTGAATCTTGTCGTCTTCAAGGCCGGCGCCATTTTCCAAAATGGCGCCGAAAAATGGCGGCGGCATAGACGAAAAGATGGACGGCAGGAGGTCCTTCCGGACCCCCGCTGGACTTTTGGCAAGTCTCGTGGGGGTCAGGAGGCCCCCCACAAGCGTGGCCAAAGTTCCTGGAGGTCCAGCGGGGGTCAGGGAGCGATTTCCCGCCGCCGAATCGGTTTCCGTAGGAAAATGCGCGGCAGGAGATCGACTGCAGGAGGTCGTTCAGCGAGGCGCGGAACCCTCGCTGAACGACCCTCCTGCCAGGTCGATCTCCTGCCGGCCGCCATTTTTCTGTACGAAAACGATTCGCCGGCGGGAAATCGCTCCCTGACCCCCACGCTGGACCTCCAGGAACTTTTGGCCAGCTTGTGTGGGGGGCCTCCTGACCCCCACGAGACTTGCCAAAAGTCCAGCGGGGGTCCGGAAGGACCTTCCTGCCGTCCAATCTTTTTCGTCTATGGCCGCCGCCATTTTTCGGCGCCATTTTGGAAAATGGCGCCGGCTGAAGACGACAAGATTCAGAGCAGGAGCCCGTTCCGGACCGCTGCCGTTCCGGACCGCCGCTGGACCCGCAGGTTATTTAAGTTATTTGGGGGGGGTTCGGGAGGGTGGGGATTTAATTTAAAGGGTCGGGGGTGGGTTTTAGGGGGTTTTAGTGTGCCGGCTCACGATTCTAACGATTTATAACGATAAATCGTTAGAATCTGTATTGTATTGTGTTCCATAACGGTTTAAGACGATATTAAAATTATCGGACGATAATTTTAATCGTCCTAAAACGATTCACATCCCTATAATCTTCCATCCCCCAATTTTCTGGTGTATGCCCAAGTTGTTCATTACATCCGGGCCTTGCAGGGTATTAATGTGTTACGCCCAGGACGTTCTCTGATAGAAGCATATTTCTCCTACAGTGATGTACTTAAAGGTGTAACCTCTAAACTGTATCAAATGTTCTTTCAACAGGGAATAGATAAGTGTACATTTGTTTCACAATGGAAGGCTGATTTACAATTGCAGTTGGGTGAAGGGGGATGGAATGCGGTATTGATGGCGGCCAGGACGCTGTTCGATATCGGCTAAACTACAGGAAAATTGTTTTAAAATGATATATCGCTGGTATCACACCCCTGACAAATTGCATAAGTTCTACCCCCACACTGACGATCAATGCTGGCGTAACTGTTGCCAGACAGGTACGTATATGCATATTTGGTGGGATTGCCCTAAACTGTCAGCTCTATGGCAGGAGGTCTTTGCTTGGCTGAGTAGTCTCCTAGTTATGGCTCTTTCTCCCTCGGCAGCGATTGCGCTGCTACATATCTTCCCAGATGCTATCCCTAAACTGTACTGGCGTTTCTGTGCTCAACTGTTTATTGCCGCCCGCAGCCTTATTGCCGCTTATTGGAAGTCTGAACGTGTGCCCACATTGCCAGAGATTCAGGCGAAGCTCCATACTTATTATACGCTAGCTTCCCTGACAGCGGTCAAGCATCAACGCCTTCCTGCCTTTACAAAGGCCTGGAAACCTTTTATTGATTTTTTGGGTGGCTCTTAGTTGCCGGTAGTAGCCTTGGAGATTGGGTCTGGGGTCTGCACATTCCCTCACTTTTTACTATTGAACATGGAGGTCTTTTTTGCACTCACCGTGGCTAATGGGTGATTGGGGTCCTTTGTATCCATTTCTCTTCGTCTACGTCGATACATGCTCTTCGTTGGTACTGATTATTTGATATGCTGTTTTGCTGTATTTAACCCTTTCCTTCACAGCTCGCTGCCTCGATCAGATGGACTTTTTATTTGGACTGAGACTCCTTCATGGGGGGAGGGGGGAGGGGGTAGGGGATGTATATTGTTCTTTCAATTACTGTTTACACATTATGTTCAGCTTTCATGCTCATTTTGTATTTTGCACTGTGTGTTGTGCAGCCAATAAAAATTGTCAAATTTAAAAAAAAAAAGAAGAAGAAAAATGGAAGAAGTGAGTGGAAGACAACAATTTTTCTGGATAAATATTTTTGTTCTTGTAACAAACACTAAGAAATTCCTGGTAAAAAATAAAAATTGAGAACGAAGGCCCCCTAAGTATAAGATAAATGAGTTGGTGAACATGTAGAAAGGGCAGGCTTGTAAACAGACAATGGCTCCACGCTCTGAGTAAACACCTTGACACCATTCTCTTTCCTAAAAGAGCTTCAGCCAGTTGTGTACTGCAGCCAGAGACCATTAACCTGCCATGACAATATTATTATCTCTTAAAGTAGACAGGCCTAGAATATATTCTCCACATATGAAGCAATTCAGGGGAAATGAAAAACATAAGCAGCAGGCTAAACTTCAATAAGTTACATTAATATGGATTTCCATGATTGAATATGGAGAAATTACTAATTACCTGATAATTTCGTTTTCCTTAGTGTAGACAGATGGACTCATGACCAGTGTTATGCTCCCCTGCTAGCAGATGGAGATGGAGCAAACTGACATCACAGTATATATACTCCTGCATGACATCAACCTGCCTATTCTCTTCAAAAGCAACTGTGGCCAGACTAGCAACAAACGTGATTAAAAACAGTCAGCCACTACTGTACTCAACCAACAATATTGAAATCAATCAATGAATGAATGTACCCCAATCTAGGGACTAGATGAACACTTACCAGTAATCCCCTGGAACACGTAGCCCCACAGAAGGTCCATTGACACAATCATTCGACAGCCAAGGGCAGGAAGCTGAGTACATCTGTCTAACTAAGGAAAACAAAATAATCAGGCAAGTAGAAATTTATCCTTTTCTAGCATGTAGACAGATGGCCTCAGGACCAGTGGGATGTGCCAAAACTACTCGTGGTCCACTCAATACCGCATGTGCAAAGGCTGCTTCCTCCCGGGCCTGCACATCCAGTTGATAAAACCTAGAAAAAGTGTGTAAGGAGGACCATGTTGCAGCTCGGCAAATGTCGATGAGAGATAATCTAACCTCCGCTCATGACACTGCCTGAGCCCTAGTGGAATGAGCTTTCACCTGAGTAGGCAACGGCTTTTCAATCTCCTCATATGCGGCTGTGACCACCTCCTTAATCCAGCAAGCTATTGCAGCCTACAAAGCTGGTTTGACCTGTTTCCTTCCACCATGAAGGACAAACAGGCGATTCATCTTTCGGAAAGGTTCAGAAACCTCCAGATACCGCACGTCATTCAAGGGACGCAAGAGGAGATACTCCTCCGCATCTCTGACCTTATCCAAGGGCAGCAAGAAAATGGACTGATTTAAGTGAAAATCCAAGATCACCTAGGCAAGAAGAAGGGAACAGTACGCAGTTGTAACGCCCCTGGAGTCACCCAAAGGAATGGCTCCTGGCAAAACAAGGCCTACAGCTTGGAAATTCAATGCGCAGAAAATATCGCCATCAGGAACCCTGTTTTCAAGGTTAATAACCACAAGGAAAGTCTACATAGTAGTCAAAATGTAGGGCCTGCCAAGAAATCCAACACTGTGTTAAGACTCCACAATGAAACCAATAACCTCAATGAAGGCCGAATATGCTTCACTCCCATCAAAAAATGGGCCACATCAGGATGAGAGATAAGGATTCACCATTCACTTGGCCCCTGAAACAGGTAAGAGCCACAACCTGTACCTTCAAGGAATTAAGGGTCAAGCCTTTATTTAACCATCCTGCAAAAAATTCCAAAATGAGCGGGATCTTAACCAAACGAGGAATAACATCTCCATCCTCACGCCAGGCCTCAAACACTCTCCAAACTCACACATAGGCTAAGGAAGTGGAGAGCTTTCAAGCACAAAGCAAGGTGGCAATCACCACAGAAGAATAGCCATGCTTTAACAAGCAAGCTCTCTCAAGGGCCAAACCATAAGACATAACCAAGTCAGATCCTATTTCCTGTGACACTTGCTGGCTCTTGGTTTCTCCTACCGACTGATGTAAGCCACTGTCATTGCGTTGTTCAACATCACTCGGACTGCTTGACCCTGCAGCCTGTGGCTGAATTGCAAGCATGCCAACTGGACCGTCTGGGCTTCAAAGTGATTTATGCTCCAGAGGGACTCTTTGGCATTCCAGCATTCTTGCGCCGTTAGCTCCTGACAGTGAGCGCCCCAACCCTGGAGACTCACATCTGTTGTATCAATCAGTTTGGTGAGGTTAAGGAAACACCCTTTCTCAGATGATCCTCCTGCAACCACCACTGGAGGTGAGAGCAGATTTCCATCAGCAAGTGGAGCTAAACTGTATAGTCCTGAGACTTCGGGTTCCAATGAGATAGGAGGGAACACACCTACAGCACCATTTCCAGGATTGCTACCATTAAACAGAGTACCTGTACACAGGATCACACTATTGGGCATATACAGGGCCGGTGCAAGGAAATTAGGCATCCTAGGCACCTTCTGCCTTGAGCCCACTCCCCCCAGTCGCACCATAACCCCCATTAGGGGGCACAAGCCATGTGGAACTGCGAGTGGCGGCGCCATGGTGGCAAAGTGGAGTGGAGATTTGGCGGGCTGCCTGATGAATTCCTATTCCTCTTTGGCCTGCCTATTCCTCTTTGGCATCAGTATCCGGAGGTTGTGAGAGTGGAACATTATTACATGGAGAACTTCCAGTTCACACACCTTCACTTGCGGCATAAATAGCCGCCGAGTGGAGCTGTCTCTGCGATGGAATTTTTGTTGATTGATAGGATCAGCTGGTGAGCAGAGCCGAGCCATCTGAACCACAGCTATGGTGAGGATTGTTGCGCTGGGGCCGCAGAGTGGCAATGGGGCTGTAGGATCCGCTATTTCCATGGCAGCATGAGGAAGGGTCCCTGCAAACCAATGGGATCCTGAGAGGAGAGAGGTGGTGCGGAACAGTTTCAGGGACACAAAATGGTGGTTGGTTCTCGGGCTCTGCTCAGAGTACTGCTCTGTCCTCCTCGGTTGAGACTTTTTTTTTCTTTTTGTGGCCTAAGAGAGGTTGCAAAGCTGCTGAGCACCAGTTTATTGTATGAGGTCAATTTGCGGGCCCTGATATTGCAGGCTCTTTGGAGTGTGAGGTAGATGATTTGGGAGGTAATGGCCGACCCGCTAGTCTGCAAGACTGAAAGGTTACAGGTCTTGAGGGGCTTGTTGGAGACTGCGGGGAGATGTTTTGTGTCAGGGAGAGATCCAGGTGCTTGAGAGGCTAGAATTGTACTCATCTTTTCTTATTATGAAGGGTTTTTGGTTTGTTCCCAGACAGTGGGGAAGAGTAGTTGCCCGCCAAATCTCCACTCCTCTTTGCTGCTATGTGTCACCACCGCTCGCAGTTCCACATGGCTCACACCCCCTAATAGTCAGCACTCTAGACCCAGGCCTAGTTTGCTTAGTGCTTTCGCCGGCCCTGGGCATATAGTGTTCACCAAGAGACACACCTGTGATATCAACTTCTGAATCCATACTTCTGGTAGGAAGATTTTGGCCTGCCTCACATTGAACCGAACACCCAGATACTGTAACAATTGAGATGGCTGAAGACTGCTGTTGGCCAGGTTCACCACTCAACCGAGCTCCTGCAACAAGGAGATCACCTTGCGGGTCACCAGGTGGCTCTCTTCCAGAGAATTGGCTCGAGTCAGCCAGTCATCCAAATACGGGTGTATTAGGATTCCCTCTCTTCTCAACTCTGCCTCTACTACCACCATAACCTTGGAAAAAATTCTGGGAGTGGTGGCTAGACCAAAAGGCAGCGCCCAAAACTGATAATGGCATCCCAACACTGCAAAATGCAGAAAACGTTGATGCTCCAATCTGATGGGAATATGAAGGCAGGCCTCAGACAGATCCAAGGAGGTCAGAAATTCCCTCAACTGCACGGCTATTATCACTGAGCACAAGGTTTCCATGCAAAATGAGTCACCCTCAAATGACAGTTGACGCCCTTGAGATCCAAGATGGGACAAAAGGAGCCCTCCTTGTTGGGCACAACAAAATAAATGGAAAATTGCCCCATACTTTCTTGAGACATAGGCACTGAAACTATAGCCCTCAGCCTGAGAAGCCTTAATAGTGTAGATTCCACTGCCTGCTTCTTCAGTGGGGTGTGGCATGGAGATACCATGAACACGTCCCAAGGAATACTGTGAAATTTCAGCGCATATCCTTCTTGTATTACCTCCAGGACCCACTGATCCAGTGTGATTTCAACCTACCTCTGATAAAAGAGAGGCATCCCATATTTCTTGTTCCCGAAGGTGGGTCGGCAAACCTTCATTGTGAGGCTCAGGAGAATCTGCTACCTGAGCCCACATCTCACTTGGGCTGTCTGGGATGAAAGGACTGAGTCCTGCTGAAAATCTGAGTCCTCTGAAAGGTTAACCCTCTGTAGGGACGAAACTTCTTGGAACCCCTGAGATGACCCCTCATACCAAAGGGGTGCTTCAACTGCTTCTTATCCTCTGGAAACTAAGGAACCAGAGATTCACCCCACTTACTGGCCAATTTCTCCAACTCGCTTTGGAGATCGGTGTCGGCCAACCAATTTTTGCAGCCATAGTTGATGCCTGGCTGCTATTACCAAAGCCACTCCTCTAGCCAAAGTACGGATCAAATCGCAAACTGCATCTGCTAAAAAGGTGGCAATGGGTTCCATAACTGCTCTGGAATTCACTCCAGAATCATCAACCACCTGAGAAAGAAGCAGACAAGAGCAGAGCCAATAGGGCACAACAGAAGCTATGTGTAAAGTCATTGCCACTGCTTGAAAGGCTTGCTTAAGGAAGACCTCAGTCCTCCTATCATGCACATCCTTCAAGACCACTCCTTCCTCCATGGGGATAGTCATCCGCTTAGAGACAGTAGAGACAAGCGCATCACTTTCAGAAAACGGCAAACGCTCTCTCACCGCCAGATTAAGGGGGTGGGTACATGCCTTCCAATGTCAGACTCCCTTTGAAATTTACCTCCGGAGTGCCCCATTCAAGATCAATCAAATCTTGAATGGCATCCATAACAGGGAAAAAACAAGAGGATTTACACAAGAAACCAAAATGGGATTCTTCTTTGGCTCAGATATGGAATCTGCTCCAGGTATACCCAGCATCTTCAAGGTCTGGGAAATCAGGGCCGGCAGTTCATCTCTTATGATAGAAATGCAACATGGTCTGATATGGTTCCAGTGCTGGAGGAATTTCCCCATCTTCCAGGGAATCAGGATCTGCCTCATCATCAGTGCCATCCGGATTCTCATTGGGAATACCCGCAGTGAACTGAGGCGTGCTTCGATGCTTAAACATAGGAGTGGAAGAGGGAGGGCCACCGGCTGAGGATCCTACCGAACAGGACTGGTTGAAACTGAGGACTGCGCCTAAGCTAAAAGATTCCAATTTATCCCAGTCAACTGAAAAGTAGAATGTAAATACAAACAGAAAACACACTTTGAAATGTTTGTATGCTAATGCCAGAAGTCTAAGAAGTAAGATGGGAGAATTAGAGTGTATAGCAGTGAATGCTGACATAGACTTAATTGGCTTCTCAGAGACATGGTGGAAAGAGGATAACCAATGAAATAGTGCTATACTGGGATAGAAATTATATCGCAATGACAGAGAAGAGTACCTTGGTGGCTAGGTGGAGCTTTATGTCCGGGATAGCATAGAATCCAACAGGAGAAATATCCTGCATGAAACTAAATGTACAATTGAATCTTTATGGGTAGAAATCCTTTGTGTGTTGGGGAAGAGTATAGTGATAGCAGTATACTACCATACACCTGGCCAAGATGGTGAGACAGACAGTGAAATGCTAAGAGAGATTAGGGAAGCTAACCAAACTGGTTGTGCAGTAATAATTGGAGATTTCAATTAACCCAGTATTGACTGGGTAAGTGAAACATCAGGACATGCTAGAGAGAGAAAGTTCCTGGACTGAATAAATGACAGTTTTATGGAGCAATTGGTTCAGGAACTGACAAGAGAGGGAGCAATTTTAGATCTAATTCTCAGTGGAGCGCAGAATTTGGTGAGAGAGGTAATGGTGGTGGAGCCGCTTGGCAATAGTGATCATAATATGATCAAATCAGAATTAATGAGTGGAAGGGGGGCAGTAAGTAAATCCATGGCTCTAGCACTAAACTTTCAAAAGGGAAACTTTGATAAAATGAGAAAAATAGTTAAAAAAAAAACCCCAAAACAACCCCCCACCCCCCCAAACTAAAATGTGCAGCTACAAAGGTAAACCATGTTCAACAGGCATGGACATTGTTAAAAAATACCATCCTAGAAGAACAGTACAGATGTATTCCATGCATTAAGAAAGGTGGAAAGAAGGCAAAAAGATTACTGGCATGGTTAAAAGATGAGGTGAAAGAGGCTATTTTATCCAAAATAACTCATTCAAAAATTGGAAGAAGGAGTTATCAGAAGAAAATAGGATAAAGCATAAGCATTGGCAAGTTAAATGTAAGACACTGATAAGGCAGGCTAAGAGAATTTGAAAAGAAGTTGGCCGTAGAGGCAAAAACCAACAATAAAACTTTAAAAAATATATCCGAAGCAGAAATCTTGCGAGGGGGTCAGTTAGACCGTTAGATGATCAAGGGGTTAAAGGGGCACTTAGAGAAGATAAGGCCATCAGGGAAAGGTTAAACAATTTCTTTGTTTCGGTGTTTACTGAAGAGGATGTTGGGAAGATACTCGTTCTGGAGAAGGTTTTCATGGGTGATGAATCAGATGAACTGAACAAAATCACAGTGAACCTGGAAGATGTGGTAGGACTAATTGATAAACTGAAGAGTAGTAAATCACTTGAACCAGATGGTATACATCTCAAGGTTCTGAAAGAACTAAAAAATGAAATTTTAGATCTATTATCAGACCTATTTCAATTAATTTGTAACTTTTCATTAAAATCATCCGATGTACCTGCAGATTGGAAGATGGCCAATATAATCCTATCTTTAAAAAGGGATCCAGGGATGATCCAGGAAAACTATAGACCGGTGAGCCTGACCAGTTTTGGGAAAAATCATGGAAACTGTTATAAAGAATAAAATCACAAAACATGATAGATATGGTTTGTTGGGACACAGCCAACATGGATTTACCCAAGGGAAGTCTTGTTTCACAAATCTACATTTTTTTGAAGGAGTGAATTAACATGTTTATTTATTTATTTAGATTTTTATATTCTGCTTTCACACTTTTTTCAGCACTTCAAAGTGCATTACATTAATGTACTGTAGGTATTTCCCTATCCTCAGATGGCTCACAATCTAAATTTGTACCTGAGGCAATGGAGGGTAAAGTGACTTGCCCAAAGTCACAAGGAGCAACAGTGGGACTGGAACCCTGGTCTGCTGCTCTACCACTCCATATGGACAAATGTGAACCGGTAGTTGTGATGTATTTGGATCTTCTGAAAGTGTTTGACGAAGATCCACACGAGAGGCTTCTAAGAAAACGTAAAAGTCATGGGATAGGAGGCAATGCCCTTTTGTGGATTGCAAGCTGGTTAAAAGACAGGAAACAGAGAGTAGGATTAAATGGTCTGTTTTCACAGTAGAAAAAGGTAAACAGTGGAATATCTCAGGGATCTGTACTTCGATCAGTGCTTTTTAATATATTTATAAATGATTTGGAAAGGGATATGACAAGTGAGGTGATCAAATTTGCAGATAACACAAAATTATGCAGCGTGGTTAAATCTCAAGTGTATTGTGATAAATTTCAGGAGGACCTTGCATATAGGGTGAAAAACCCTTGCTGTAGTTACATAATGTTAGGTTCTATCTTAGGAGTTACTACCCAGGAAAGAGATCTAGGCGTCATAGTGGATAATACATTTAAATTGTTGGCTCAGTGTGCTGTGGCGATCAAAAAAAGAAAATAGAATGTTAGGAATTATTAAGAAGGGAATGGCAAATAAAATGATGGCTGTCATAATGCTTCTGTATTGCTCCATGGTGAGAACGAATCTTGAATACTGTGTGCAATTCTGGTCGCCATATCTCAAAAAAGATATAGTTGCATTGGAGAAAGGGCGGAGAAGGGCAACCAAAATGATAAGCAGCATGGAATGGCTGCCCTTTGGGGAAAGACTAAAGAAGTTAGTGCTGTTCAATTTGGAGAAAAGACGACTGAGGGGGGATATGTTTGAGGTCTACAAAATCATGAAAGGACTTGAACAAATTAATATAAATCAGTTATTTACTCTCTTTACTCTCTCAGAAAATAGAAGGACCAGTGGCACTCCATGAAGTTAGCAAGTAGCTCATTTAAAATAACTCGAAGAAAATTATTTCACTCAGTGCATAGTTAAGCTCTGGAATTCATTGCCAGAGGATGTGATTACAGCAGTTAGTGTAATTGGGTTTAAAAAAGGTTTGGATAAGTTCCTAGAGGAAAAACCCATAAAGTGCTATTAATTAATAAGCAATAGTAGCTTGTGATTTATTTAAAGATTGGGTACTTGCCAGATACTTGTGACTTGGATTGGCCACTATTGGAAACAGGATACTGGGCTTGATGGACCCTTGGTCTGACCCAATATGGCATATCTTATGTTCTTGTGTAAAAAAACCTCTACCGAAGAAAAGGCAGCAGGATCCACGCCAAACCCAGGAGGAACTGGAGTGGGGCCCACTGAGCTGCCATCTCCTACGAAGTAACCAGTCAAGGAAGTTCCAAGTCCAGCGTACCTCCAGGCAAATCCTTAGCTAGACCATCAGTCTGGGAAGATCCAGGCTTAGCAAAATCAGTGAGAGACAATTCTCCCTGAGCTTCTAAACATCACTGACACATGTTAGAGGACGCTCTAGGCTGAATTGCCCGAATATGACAGGCAACGCAGAGAGAAAGGCGCTTAGGTTTCTTGGTCACTGGCACCATTAGTGCACAGCCAATGGAGAATGTGCGTTCAGCCACTGAAAAATTTCACACGCACAAATTTGATGTGCACACAAATTAGGCGCGCCCAAGAGTAATCACCACAAAAACAAACGCACAAAATCTGGGCATACCACCGATAACTTAAAAGATGTGTGCACAAGAGTTGCACCCAAAAGTGAGCGCATGTTTTTGCAGAGCCAGATGCATTGTACACACCGACATTCTTATAGAGGGCAGTCGAGCTTGCAAAGAAGTGTGCGAAAATGCTGCCATGGCCTACCACGTGGTGCACAGAAAAAAGGCCTAACTGTGGGGCCTAGCCCACCAGAGCCGCTCAACCCACCAGGCTGCCCAGTTCCCTTAACCCTACAGGAGCAAATGCTAGAACGAAGCGCCGAGCACAGAGATCAGAGAAAGTCCTGCAAAACCCATCTGCACTGTCTCTGCCTCTTATATTATTATTGTTTTAAGTTTACATGCGTTCGAGCCCTTACCAGCTGAGAACAGAGATGGTCTCTGGCTGCAGGGGGAGAAGGTATCTGCTGTCACCGCCACGCTCAGCCTCCTGCACCTGCTGCCTTTAAGCTGTACAATCAACTAAGTCCACGCCGGCGTAAACCAGCTACCAGACCAAGGCACACATCTGAGGGACCACGGAAATCGCCTCAGGAACTCTCAGCTGGGGGAGGGACCATCTGGTATCACCGCAGGACAGCAGCGCTTTTTTTTTTTTTAATTCTCCTTCCAAATTCTGAAGCAATCCCTATAGGGAGATACACGTCCACCATTTGCTGGAGACGGAGGACACTGGCAGGCTGGTGTCACTGCAGGAGTATATATACTGTGATTCAGCTTGCTCTGTCTCCATCTGCTGGCAGGGGAGTGTAACCCACTGGTTCTGAGTCCATCTGTCTACATGCTAGGAAAGTCATATTTTTAACAGCTAGAAAATAAAGTCCAAGTATCTTATTTTCCTATCAGTAACCATGTTTGTCCAGGAGAAAACTGAATTATATGGATCTGATATCTGAGGAGGAGGAGGCTTTAGGTGGTCTTGAAAACTTATGCCAGTCTAATTGTAATTGTAATCTGCATATAATCCAGATTCTATAATCAAATTAGAACACTGTTCCTGTGAAATATGAGAACATATGCTGCAGTGACTATTGAAAGGGCCAGTTTAAATCAATATGGAAAATATTCCTTTCTAAAATGTTTATTTTACAGAGAGGTTGAAAAATTAAAATTATGGGATTGTGCTCAAACTCTACCCCTATTGGATGGGCAGAGGATTTTGAAGTGCAATCAGGGATTGCTTCTGAATGATCCAGGGAATCTCATGCTAAGAAAGTAATGAAGTCCCTGGTCATAGTAATGTAATTTTCCCGAAACATTCTTGTTCAATCTCAAATTGCAATCTAGAAAACCAGCAGGCCTGGATTTAGGTATAGGCAAAGTAGGCAACTGCCTCCGGCACCACAATTTTATAGTTGCTGGAGTGTTGTTGCCACTGATGCATGCCTAAATCCAGGCCTGCTACCTCAGGCTCTTACATCATCCCTCTTCACCTCAATATTGCAGCCAGGAAACTCAGCGCGGGGCCACCTGCAACCCTCACGGCCCACCAGCTTTGTGAGAGTCCTTCCCTCACACAGGTTTCCTTGGTAACAGGAAACCTATGTGTAAGGAGTAGGCAGGTTGCTGCAGGGTCAGTGAGTGCACGAGGACTGCAGGAGGTCCCGCGTTAAATTTGTTGGCTCCCCTTGCTGTTGCTTCTGTTGTGGGGCCAGCACCAAGACATAGAAGTTAGGGGAGGTGCTATAAGAGGGGATCATTTTAGCAGGGGGGTCAAGAAAAGGAACTTTCCCTTGCCCCCATTGGGGGGTGTGGCACGGTTTGAGCAGCAGATGCAGCCAAACCCCTTCCCTTCCATTGCCTATAGGTACTGGCAATGTATAATCCAGCTCTGAAAACCAGGCAAATCTTTTGATTGTAATCTAATTACATTATTTTTCAACCAACCTCTAGTTTATTTTATCTCTTAGGTTTCACAGAGTTAACAGCTGCTGTAAGAAATATCACTTATGGTACAAGAAACTCATTCTGTATAATCTGTACAGCCAACAATACTTATAATTCTTATACCCACAGTAGGGAACACATTTCTCATTATGTTTCTCACAACACCTGCAAACTGATCCTAGAACAAATCACATACTAAACATCATTGATGTAAAGAATAAATGCCATTCTATGTAGAACTACTGAGGTACAGGAAATACAATAGTAATTATACAGACATTAATATTTATAATTACCTCTACTTTAATTCCTACTCTGAATCTTGCCTGTCTTCCCATTGCAAGAAAAGAGACAATAATTTTGTCCTGATCGAGTATCCTGACCCCAACACAGTTGTTCAAGGATATAAAAATTGGCTTAAATGCAGTATTAGAGCCAGAAGTAATATTACTTTTCCACTTCCATGTCTTCACTCGGTTGCCTGCATCATCCGCACACTGTCCTCCACAAGGATTAAGATTTATCCTACATAAAAGAAACACAATTCTGAACTATATACAAAAAGTCAAGGCCATACTGAGGGCCATATTGAGCCGTGAGCAGACTGGGTAAGATATTTTGATAAAATTATCAAGATAACAGGATATTCAGCAGCGTGGCTGTGCCACTGAATATACTCTGATAAATCAAAGTTATCTAGATACATTTATCAAGATAACTTTAGGATTGCTTCGTGGCATGACCAGACTTAACTTATCCAGAGAACTCTGAATATTGGGGTTATCTGGCTAAGTCAGCCCTGCCCCAGAATTCCTTTGAATCAAAACAAAAACAAAAAAACCTCAAAACAAAATTAAAAAAACAAACAAACTTAAATAGAAAGAGAAATGCATATAACACAATTAATACTAACAAGGTCATTCATCAAACCATGTTAGGGCCTTATGGCATGATAAAAGGGGTCTAATACGCAATAAATGCGCAATCTTTATCGTGTTGCATGTTTGCATGCAAATATGATAATGAGTATGCAAAAGCTAAAACATTATGCAAATGAGGGACTCCTACCACACTTCGCAGATAAATAACTCACACTAATGCGGGATTTAAGTCAGATTTAATTATATCTTTTTTTTTTGTGCAGTAGAGGGGAAAACAGTTTATATCATGCCATAGCAGTTGTTAATGTGGCTATCATCATGAGCGATAAAACGAGGGCTTTTCTGACACATACCTACAAGCCCTGCTGGGCCGAAAAAAACCCTTTTTCTTACCTACCCCGTCTTCATAAATATTCGATGTTAGGGGAAAGTGTACTAGTAGTGGGATACTGGCTGCTTCATTGGCTCCCTTACGTGATGGAAGCAGGATTTGCATGCACATCTACTAGTCCATTTCAAATAGGGTGCACATGTACATGCTATCAGCCTATGTTATACCATATGTGCATATACACACCTATGTTGTAATGGTTGTTTTAAATTTTTATCCATCAGTCAGCACTTTGAACACTATTTACACACTTCATTTATTTTAGTTTATTTTATCCATCATCTACTTCAATTCATAACTATGTAAAGAATTAACCACAAGGTCCATATATAGTTGTATTTGTTTTTATTTGGCTCTGTATCATTCTTTTCCACTTTCTATTTCTTAACTCCTATTTTTATCTTTTTGTTCATTTTTCAAGAAGGAACAAATTGGGCACAACATATTAATTGTACAGCTCAATAGACAGAGCGGGAGCATAACTTCGTAATATCCACCCTGCAGACATGCAGTAAGCGTTTTCTCTTCTTTTAAAATTTTTAGATTTAGATTATTAATATTTAGTTTTAAATGAGTATTCATTACCTTTTATCCATTATTTTATTCCATTATGTTTGTAGATTTATATTGTTTTTTTATTCTTCATTTTTTAATAATCACAGTTTTCTTTTATTTGTTGATATGTCCTACACTGATACCAAGTTGTCCTCTCTAGTACATCTATAATGTAACTTGACACCACGTTTGTTGTTATTATTGTTGATTTGAGTTAACACCATCTGAGATTATAACTACATGTTTTTACACGAACACTTATGTGACCTGCTGACATACCTCACTAGTCTGTTTATACTTTGTTTTCTTGTGTTCTCTAACATACCATTATGATGCCTTCATACATATACATGTTTTGGTTTAAGTTGTCTATGGGGGTCATTTTCCAAGGAGTTACCGCAGGAGATAATTCCGCAAATCGCGCTAACAGCCGTTAACGCGATTTGCGAATGCAAATTTTTAAATTTGTATCCAGGGGGCGGAGTTGGGGCGGACCATATGTTAAGTAGGAAAGAGTTATCGTGTGCCGCGAAACAGCTGCAGTGTTAGCATGGCCAATAGCTACACCTCTTTCATTTGCGGTACGTTGTGCGCTAGAGGCCGGTAAAGGTTTATCACGAGAGAGAGAGAGAAAGAGAGAGAGAGAGAGAAAGAGACTTGCTATAGTGTCTCTTCCCTAGACAGGTATTTGTATCCCTATGAGAGGCTCACCTAGTAACTCAAGGTGGGGATTAGGTATGAGTGTAGGGGGTTGGGGGCCACTTTCACATTCAACGTGAGACGTTCGAACAGAACAGTGGTCTCTTGTGAAGATTTGATGGCCTTCGGAGTGAGGAAACTCACTCCAAGATGAGATTTGGGCAATGTTCTCTCAAACTAGCTTGTTGTTGCCCAGGTAGAGTGTCCATCAAGCTAGTTTGAGAGAACATTGCCCAAATATTGGAAAATGAGGCCCTATGATTGTCAAACATCTATGTACCGGTATGTTGTTTATTCAGTTTTATTTATTTATTTATTTGAAGAGTTTTATATACCGTTATTCGGTAAAGCCATCATAACGGTTTACATAGTGAACAAATATATCTAAGGAAATTTTGAAATATTATTATAACATTGAGAACATTACAGTAAAACATAGAATAACAATTCTAGGAAGTAATGTAAGGTTGGAAGAGGAGGGAAATGACTTAGATAGTAAATTATAGTTCTTAGTTCATTTGAGAGTTGGTATGAGCAGATTATTGAGGGTCCGTGAAAAATTTGCGAAACAGTAAAGTTTTTAGGTCTTTTTTGAAGGTTTTTATGTTGTGTTGAGTTCTCAGGTCTTCAGGTAGAGTGTTCCAAAGATTGGGGGAGGCGATGGAGAAGGCTCTTTCTCTTGTTGATGTTATATGAGCATCTTTGATGGTGGGGATTAATAAGAAGTTTCTATATGTGTGTTTTAATCTTGAATTTAATTTGATTTTCAGTTTTAGTAGCCCTTGAGGCAGCTCTTGACAAAGAGCAAAACTCTGCCAGAGTCGGGCAAATTTCAATAAAGATCTCTTTTATATACACCGATCTCTACCTGTTTTTTACTGCTACACAGCAATCTTGGATTGGCTTCTGATTTGCTTTTTGGGGCCATTGTATTACATATACATGTATATACACATTTGGTATAACATAGGCTGGAAGCGTGTACATGTGCACTCTATTTGAAATGGACGCACACATGTGTGCGCAAATCCTCCTTCCACCAAGTAAGTGGGGGTATTTTAAGGACGGGATAGGGGTTCACGTGGATGTATTCCGGGCAGCAAGGATGGTGAGTTTGAGAGGAAACAAAAAGGTGATAATTGAAAATGTTTGATTGTTTTTCTGAATGGCCTTTGGAGTGCATAAGAGACACTGTACTCTAAAAGTTTGTGTATGTGGTTAATTTGGTTAAAGTTTTAAACTAAAAGGTACTTGCGCCGACACCATTGCCAGTTTCACTAGTCTGTTCCCAGTTCGCCCAAGCAAGGGATAGGACTTCCTAACCACCTAGTTTGTCTTCCTTTCCCCCTGTTAGCGCCAACTCCATAATAGCCCGCTGACTATCCTAGATTTTTTCTTTTATAACTTATACGCCATCCATAGCAGTAGTAAAGTTACGAGGCAGAGGACCCCAATGCGCCCCTGTGCGCGTAAGTAAATATGCACATATCTATTGGCCTCTCCCCACACGCCTACACGTGGTCCCTTTTTCTATACTTTTTCACATGTATGTATAGCAGGCGATATGAGTGTACTTGGTTGGCTTTTAAACCCGCTTGATGTGTGCTGTCCAGAGTTTTGTGAGTATCTCCCAGTTTGGACATGTAACACGCTAATGCATCGCACACCATGATACTTTGTCCCATGACACAAGATATCATGGGTTACGAACTTTACCTTTGTGATGTGGTATTTAAAACATTTTCCTAACTATGCCCCCTTTTGTTTTTAATCACAGGGACTAATTCCTTGGAATTTATAGCAATTTGATGAATCTAGGCTGAAGATGGAAAAACATAAGAAAAATATTAACTAAATATGCAATTAGTCCATACTTTGGGGGAGAAGCAAAGAATCACCCTAGCATAATTTAAAAAAAGATTTAAAAATAGGAAAAAGGGCAGAGAAATATCTGACTAAATATATTGCAATGCAAGTACATAAACAAGATTACAATCCATGACAACCACTAATCTGGATTAATTCTGCCTTAGCATTAATCTTCAATTTAAGTAAAGTTCTTAGCTGACCTAAGTCAGAATACGTTATATATGTTTTAAGAACATATTTTCAAGAAAACATAAAACATATTTAGCACCTAAGGCTAAAACCTCCTGCTTCCTATCTGAAAGAAGTACTAGAGCAAATTGACAAATTCAATAGTAGCAAATTACCAGGACCTGATGGCCTTCACCCAAGTTCTAAAGGCACTCAAATATGAAACAGCAGATCTATTATTGGCAATCTGTAACCTATCATTCAAATCTGCCTCTACTTGAGGACCAGAGGGTAGTAAATTCAATGCTAATTTTAATAATGGTTTCCAGGGGGTGACCCAAGCAAGTATGGATCAATAAGCCTGATGTCTGTACTCTGTGAAATGATGGAAGCTGAAATTAAGAAAAAAATTACTGGTCATGTGGATAACATAGCTTAATGGGAAAGTGCCAGAACGGATTTAAGAAAGGGAAGTCCTGCTTTACTAACCTATAAGAATTCTTTGAAGGACTAAACAAGCATGTGAATAAAGGAGAGTTAATCGAGATAGTGCATTTGATAAAGTCCCTCATGAGAGACTCTTCATAAAATTAAAGAGACATGGGATAGGAGGTGTTGTCTCATTGTGGACTGGTAACTGGTTAAAAGCCAGGAAACAGAGTAAGGCTTAATGATCAGGTTTCCCAGTGAAGAAAGGTGAATAGTGGAGTGCTCCAAAGACCCTAGACCAGTATTTTTCAATTTATTTATTTTTTTATTGATGATCTAGAAAGGGAAGCAATGAGTGAAGTGATCAGATTTGTAGATGACTCAAAAATATTCAGGGTAGTTAAAACACAGACAGATTGTGAGGAGCTACAGAAGGATTCTTGTGAGACTGGGGAACTGGGCATCTAAATGGCAGATGAAATTTAATGTAGACAAGTGTAAAGTACTGCACATTGAGAAAAATAATTTTAATTTTAGATACACACTGATGGGTTCTGCATTAGGAGTAACCATCCAAGTAAAGGATCATGGAGTTATTGTAGACAGCTCAGCATGTGGCAGTGATCAAAAAAGCAAAAAGAATGCTAGGAATTATTTGGAAAGGAATGGAGAATAAAATGAAGGACACAATGATGTCTTTGTACAGATCAATTGTGTGGCCACACTTTTGAGGATTGTATACAATTCTGATCACTCCATCTCAAAAAGGATATAGCAGATTAGAAAAGGTAGAGAAAAGGGCAACAAAAATGGTTAAGGGGTTGGAACAGCTCCCTTATGAAGAAAGACTGAACAGGTAGGGCTCTTCAGCTTGGAGAAGAGATGATAGAGGGGGATATGACAGAAATCTACAAAATCATGAGTGGGGTAGAACAGGTTAATAGGCAATGACTATTTACCAATTCAAATAACACTAGGACTAGGGGACACTCTTTGAAGCTAACAGGTGGCAGATTTAAAATAAATTGAAGAAAGGGAAATTACTTACCTGTAATGAGTGTTCTCTTTGCATAGCAGGACAAATGAGCCACACAAGTGCGGATGCCAGGTGATGGTACCGACATGGAAAAAACACTCCCTCCAAACTCAGGAAGAATGAAGACATTTTTTGTAGTATTCACAGAAGTTCCCATGCTGCTGTTGTTGTGCAAGCCCCTTCAGTTATCTACAAGCTAAGCTTCAACTTGGGAAGGTGTGAGGGTTTGTGTGGCTGATTTGTCCTGCTGTCCATGTCTATTACAGGTAAGCAATTTTGTTATCTCCATGGACAAGCAGCATAAACAGCTACACAAGTGGGGACACTCTAGTTGAGGGTTGTATAATTGTATTTCAGTATCTTATCATAAAGGCAATGCAATCTGTGAAAAAGTGGACAGTGGGAAGTTGAAGCAGTACTTAAATAAGTTGTTAAAGATTGCTTGATAAAAGAAAGCATCATTGCGAGAGTCTTGGTCTACACAGTAATGTTTTGTGAAAGTATGTATGGATTTTTATGTAGCAGCTTTGCAAATGTTCTCAATGGAGGTCTGATGTAATTGAACTACAGAGAAAGCAGTAGCCCTCTATTAATGAGCATTAACTTTTTGAGAATTTCATTCCTGCTTTGGCATAGCAGAAAGAAATGTATTAAATAAACCATGAAGACAGGATTTATTTCTTATCTGGTAAACTTTGTCTGTTCATGTTATAAGGAAAGGAATAATTGGGAGAACTTCCTCAATGAATTTGTTCTGTCCAGATAGAAGAGAGCTGTTCTTCAGTCTAATCCTGTTCGAGTCCTGTTCGAGTATGTAATTCAGCTGACGCGACCCATCAACAACACAGCTCAAAAAGAAGCTTCAGCAACAATAACCAGCCACAGCTTCGCTCAACACCTCATAGAAAAAACAGCCAAACTTAACCCAACAGAACCTCCAATCAATCCAAAACCCAATGTACAAACACCCCCCACTGCAACAACATGGTCACAGTTCGAGACCGTAGCCTCTACCGAAGTGGAAAACATTATTTGAAAGATTAACCCAGCAGCACACCCCCTAGACCCCATCCCAACTAAAACCCTCAAGCTAATCCCAAACTGCCTAGCTAGACCCATAACGGACATCACCAATCTTTCCCTCGAGCAAGGAATACTCCCGGATTCCCTCAAATGTGCTATAGTCAAACCCATCCTAAAAAAACCGCAACTCGACCCGACCGTCCCATCCAACTATCGGCCCATCTCGAACCTTCCGTTCCTGGCGAAGATCATCGAAAAGACGGTTAACCACCAACTCTCAGAATTCCTGGAAAACCACAACATACTTGCTCCCGCCCAACACGGCTTCAAAAAATTTCACAGCACAGAATCTCTACTACTCACCCTCACAAATACTATACTACGAGGGTTCGACAAAGGCGCATCCTTCCTCCTAATCCTACTAGATATCTCCACTGCATTTGACACCGTCAGTCATAAGATTCTAATTCACAGACTAAAAGAAATAGGCATCACCGGCACCATTCTCCAATGGTTTCAATCATTCCTCACCAACAGAACCTTCAAAGTAACCCTAGGAACTACAACATCAGAAAGAAGACCCCTCTCACAAGGAGTCCCCCAAGGCTCATCACTATCCCCCACCCTCTTCAACGTCTATATGCTGCCACTATGCAACAACTTAGACAAAACAGGACTCACCTACTTTCTGTACGCCGATGATGTACAGATCCTGCTCCCCATCAAAGACAACATCGACAAGGCACTAAACCAATGGGAAACATACAGGACAAACATAACCACCATCCTCTCAGAAATGGCACTAACGCTCAACCAGAACAAGACGGAAATACTTCACCTCACTAAAAAATCCTCAATACCCATAACGGATCCCTCAACCCTATCCAAATACAACATACTCCCGACGGTTAGAGACCTCGGAGTCATCCTGGACCAGGAACTAAACTTCAAACAACATATCAAGACATTGATAAAAGAAGGATTCTACAAACTTCAAATCCTGAAGAAACTCCAACCTCTACTCCATCCCCCAGACTACCGGACGGTACTGCAATCCCTCCTTTTCGCTAAAATTGACTACTGCAACGTCCTCCTGACTGGCCTTCCCACATCCACCCTCAAGCCCCTCCAGCTCCTACAAAATGCTGCAGCACGGTCACTAACGAATAAAAAAAAACCAGATCACATCATGCCAGCACTCAAACAACTCCACTGGCTGCCCGTTCCATTCAGATCCCAATACAAAACACTCATGCTCATTCATAAAGCATTACATAATGACAAAGCCAGCTGGTTACAAAGACCTCTGGCCACCTACATCCCTACTAGAAATCTCCGCTCTACCAACACAGGCCTACTCCCCATCCCCCCCACAAAGGAAGCACAGAAAGTCTCCACAAGAGAACGCGCCGCATCCGTAGCAGGTCCTCACCTATGGAACAACCTCCCAACCGCACTCAGAACTGATCCCTCCACACCTACCTTCCGAAAAAACCTCAAAACCTGGCTCTTCAGGAAAGCCTTCACCCTAGACAAGTAACCCTGCCACAGTCCCCCCTCCCACCTTATATCATGCCCCACCCTTCCTCTGTACATAGTTAATTTATTAAACCTATTTATATGCTGTATTAAGTTATGCCATTCAAGCGAATGTGCTGTATTAAGTTATGACATTCTGTATTAAGTTATGACATGCTGTATTAAGTTATGACATTCAAGCGAATGTAAAACCGTTATTGGATTATAGCCAGTTCTCAGTTAAGCTGTTATAATGTTCTATGTCATTACAAGGTTCGCCTTAGACATATTGTTATATGTAAACCGATGTGATATACCAAATCGAATGTCAGTATAGAAAAATAAATAAATAAATAAAATGTAAAGGGTTTGTTCAACTGAGGATGAATTAGGTTTGGAAAAAAAATTAGAATATTAACCAATTGGTTTAAGTTGAATTGAGATACTGCTTTTGGATGAGTTTTGGATGAGTTCTTAGAACAACTTTATGAAGCAAAAACTGAGTATATGGAAGATAATGAATTAAAACGAAGTTTATTTACACTGTGTGCAGATGTAATTGCCTTGAGGAAAAAAAACCTTTCCAAGTAAGGAACTTAATTCCAGCAGACAGTATAGGTTAAAAAACAGGCTTCATTAACTGAAAAATAACTACATTAAGGTCCCATTGAGTAGATGGGATTTTGATTGATGGTTTCAAATATAATTCATTGATAAATTTGGACTCTAAGGGATGATGTGAAATAGGAAGATATGCAGCAATTGTACTTAAATGAATTCTTATTGAATTAAATTTTGGTCCCATATTTGACAATAGTAGATGATATTAAAGTAATGTTGTTGTAGGGAATGTGAACAGGTTCTCATTGATTGAAGAACACAGACTAGAGAATCTTTTCTATTTGAAATTATACGATTAACTAGTTGTTGGTTTCCTTGCTGCTAATATAACCTGTGTAACTTCTAAGGAAAAAGGCACAGCAGAGTTGCTTACCTGTAACAGGTATTCTCCTAGGACAGCAGGACGTTAGTCCTCATAGATGGGTGACATCATCAGATAGAACCCAGCACGGAAAACTTTTTTCAAAGTTTCTAGAAACTTTGACTAGCATGCTGAGCATGCCCAGCATGTCACTATCCACGCAGGGTTCCTCTTCAGTCTCATATCTTAGCGAAAAAAAGACAAGCGAAAAATAAAATAAACCGACGGAGAACCCAAATCTGTGGGGTGGCGGGCAGGTTTCCGGAGGACTAACATCCTGCTGTCCTAGGAGAACACATGTTACATGTGTTCTCCTAGGACAACTCTGCTTTCTCCTAGGACAAGCAACTCTGCTTTCTCCTAGGACAAGCAGGATGGTAGTCCTCACAGATGGGTGAATACCAAGCTGCATGCTGCCCCCCGACAATGACAGCACTGAACCACATACCAACAGGCACAACAACATAAGTGCTGCGGGTTGCAATGGGAGGCAGCAAGAACCAGATACTGGGCCCTAGGTAGGGAGAGTTGGGTTCTTATTCCTGGAACAGATTATGAAGGACAGACTGGCCAAAGGTACTGTCATGTCTACCATCCTTGACCAAACAGTAATGGGCAGCGAACGTGTGCAGGGAGCTCCACGTCACAGCCTTGTAGATCTCAACGATGGGGACTGCACAAAAGTGGGCTACCAATGCCTCCCCGGCCCTGAATGCGCCTTGATGCGGCCTCCAAGCAGAAGGCCCACCTGCTCATGGCAGAAGGATATACAGTCCACCAACCAGTTAGGCAGGGTCGGCTTGCCCACTGCAAAACCAAGTCTGTTTTTATCAAAGGAGACAAAGAGTTGCGTGGACTGCCTGTGGGCTGCTGTGCGCTCAAGATAAAAGGCAAGAGCACACTTGCAGTCCAGGCTGTGCAGAGCCCATTCACCGTGTTGAGAATGAGGCTTTGGAAAAAAGGTGGGCAAAACACTGGACTGACTGAGATGGAAATCAGTCACTACCTTAGGGTGAAAGAATTTTGTATAGGGCGGAAACGTCATTAACGCCTGAAGCTCACTGACCCTACGAGCGGCGGTGACTGCAACCAGGAAAATGACTTTCCAGGTGAGATGTTTAAGCTCGCAGGAGTGCATAGGCTCGAAAGGAGGCTGCATGAACTGCGCTAGTACCATGTTGAGGTCCCAGGACACAATAGGAAGATGCAGAGGGGGCTTTAGCTGTAACAGGCCCCTCATGAAGCAGCCGACCAATGACAGCATCTTGGTGATAAGTGCTGATCACACTCAGATGGACTCAAATCAAGGTGATCTGTAGCCCAGACTCTGAGAGAGACCACAAATAGTCCAATAGTCGTGGAGTGGGGCAAGAGAAAGAGTCTAGGCCTTTCGCCTCACACCAGACGGAGAACCTCCTCCACTTCAACTGGTAAGACTTCCTGGTGTAAGGCTTTCAGGAACTCATCAGTACTTGCAACACATAATTATCAGAGAGGTCAAGGGACTGCAAGGCTAGCTGCACGTATCTTTTAAAATCCGGGGTCGGCGCGCGCAAGGTGATGGACATTTGTGCACCTTGCGCGTGCCGAGCCCTGCCCGTTCCCCCCAAGGCCGCTCCAAAATCGGAGCGGCCTCAGAGGGAATTTTTTTTTAGTTCCCCCCACCTTTCCCTCCCTTCCCCTCCCTAACCCACCCCCCAGCCCTAACTAAATCGCCCCCCAGCCTGGGAGCAGTTTCAGAGGCCTCAGCCATGCCCCTGGAATGCCCCCGGGCTGGCACCACGCCCCCGACATGCCTCCCAAGCAAAGCCACGGGACTTATGCGCGTCCCAGGGCTTTGCACGTGCCAGCAGCCCATGCAGCATAGGCTCGGCGCACACAGGGGGAACTTGGGGCAGGTTTTCGGGGGGTACGCACGTATCTTATGCGCGTACCCCTTTGAAAATCTGCCCCTTATTTATTTAAGCAATTTATATTCCACCAATCCACTAAACTTGGTGGATTACAATTAAGCACACATAATTATGAAAACAAACAACCAATAATACACTTCAAAAAACACATAATAAAAATTTTGTCAAGATTTAATTCTTAACAAAAAAACACTACCCTATGGGGCGGATTTTAAAAGGGTTACGCGCGTAACCCTTAAACCCCCCCCTGCGTTCGCCGAGCCTATTTTGCATAGGCTTGGCGGCGCGCACAAGCCCCGGGCTTTGCTAGGGGGGCGAGTCAGGGGCGGTGCGACGTTTGGGGCATTCCGGGGGCTGTCGTGCCAGCCCAGGGGCGTTCCGGGGGGCATGGCCGAGGCCTCCGGACCAGCCCCCGGGTTGGGTGATGGCACGCCAATGGCCACCGGCGCGCGCGAGTTATGCCTGCCTCGAGCAGGCGTAACTTTTGGATAAAGGTGGGGGGGGGGTGGGTTAGGTAGGGGAAGGGAGGGGAAGGTGGGGGGAGGTGGAAGAAAAGTTCCCTCCGAGGCTGCTCTGATTTCGGAGCGGCCTCGGAGGGAACGGGCAGCGCGTGCAGGGCTCGGTGTGCACAAGGTGCACAAATGTGGACACAGGAGGAGACAGAGGCTAGGATAAGCTACACCACTGGAAGCCTGCGGTCCCCCAGGATGGAGCCCATAGGGACCCCTGCCGCTTGGATTTAGGTGGGCCTCACAGGGTCTCCTGGAGATGAAGTAGAGAGGCGTGCCCACGGACAGCAAGGGAGCGAGGTCGGAGCTGTAGGTCTGATGGAGCAAGGAAGAGCAGAACAGCATAGGCAATGACAAGGCAAGGGGCAGAGCCAGAATCAGGAGACGAGGTCCATGGCAGCCAAGGTCAGAATCAGAGGATCAGTCCGAGAAATAGTAAACGAAGCAGGGTCAGGTTCCAGAGGTCAGATGAAGTCACAAGGCAGGCAGAGGTTAGGATCCAGGCATAAGACAGAATGGTTGAGGAACAGGCAGAGGTCAGTACCAGAGAGACAGTCTGAGGGTACTACCTGGGAAGACAGGACAGACAGACGCTGAAACAGAAGGACACTGGAACAAGACTGGGAACATGGAGGCAAACTAGTACACATGCAGTGCTGACCCGATTGCCAAGGCAAGGAAGTGCAGGCACGGACTTCCTTATATCGAAGATTCAATCAGGGTGCGCTGCAGATCTAGGACCCACTCCTGGTTCTACAAGAGGGGTGTGGCCAATGCCACTGGAAAAGCCTGGTGCGCAGAGGAGCTAGCGAGGTGAGCAGGCCCATGTTTGGGCCGGGCGCGGATGGGGCGCCTAACAAAACTATGATACCCTAAAATAACAAAAAAAAATCATTTATAAGAAGTTTGAAAATTATAATATTAAGAAAAGGTACGTATTCTCCCAAAATAAAATAAAAATATAAAAGTACACTTCAAATTACTATGAACAAAATAATAAAACTCAAACTAAATACTCCTTCTATAGAATATAGCTTTCTTCTAATATATCCCCACATTAAATCATTCTTGATAATCATTATTAATATCTAACCACTGTTGAAAGGGTTTCCATATTTTCTGAAATGCAATAGCCTATCCTTCCATATGTTGGGAACCCGTGGAAGGGAGCGCTAGGGGGCGCTCCCGATTCTGGGAAGGGTGGAGTGTGCCCTTGGACCTTGGCGAACCGGGAGATGAGCTCAGTGGAAGCGCCGAGGCAGGTGAGACAGGTCCTCCTCTGGGTGGAGACGGGAAGCCTGACCCCTGCCGCACCTGCACAACCTCCAGGAGACCAACAACGCAATGTTGGTCTCTGAGTGGTCCTCCAACCACTCCAAGCCCTTTTGGACCTGCCACTGGGTAACAGCGAAGGCAGCAAGCTGGACGAGGACATCTGGCAAGTATGGACACTGGAGACAGAAGTGCTGGAGGAGATGAAGACTCAGGATCTGATGAAGACAAAGGTGAGTTCAAACTCAGAGCGGAGGTATCCGGGCAAGACTCGAAGCAGCACCACCTTGGACTGAACTTCGGAGACACACCTGACAGGTCATTCGATAGAGGATGAAACCTTTGACTCGGCGTGGAAGACGCAGCTGAAGGTCCTTCCGAAGTTGGACTGAGGATGGCCCGCTCAGAGAACACACCCAAAACCAGGACGTCCAAGGAAACAGGTGACGAGGAAAACAGGACAGGTTAAAACATCAGGGCTCCAAGGTGAAGGCTCGGGATATCATCTTCGGACTTCCAGGAAACCCAATGAAGGGCAGCGAGGAAGAGTGAGGAAGAGCAAGGCAAGGACATTGGTGAACACTGGACCAGGGAAGGACACTGACTAGGGATCATGGCACTGGACCAGGGAAGGACACTGACGAGGGATCATGGAGGAACATTGGCCCCGACAGATGAAGATATCCCACCAAGCACCCTACACACCCCAGCGGGGTTGGTCGCTGACCACTGTGCACCCTACACAATCCAGCCGGGCTGGTCACGGATCACGCAGGGACGGGACAGCATGGAGCTATGGCAGATGTCGGACAACAGGATCATGGACGAAGACAGGAACATCTCGAAGAACTAGAACAGGAGAGACATCAGGAACATCTGGCGGATGACAGGGCAAGATGATGGACATCCAGAGAAGAGACCAGGAACAACAATGAGGGATTCCATGAACAAGGAAAGCCAGGCAGGAGCAGAAGCGAGAGGTCCAGGGAAGAACTAGCTCCTTGTGAAGGCAAAGCTGGAATGACTGCAGGGCCCTTAAATAGGACTGAAGAGGAGGTTCCAGCGATGAGGTCATCAGGTGGGGCCAGGAGGGCCTCTCACTCACTGGCCCTTTAAATGGCAGGAGGAGGCACAGCCCCGCACCTAAGGAACAGGAACAGGAAGAGGTGCAGTACCCTGGACAGCGGCCATGCTGCTGCTGCCGCCGAGCAGGAGCAGAAAGAACGGGCCGCAGGGCAGGCCCTGACGAGGGAGGTGGCTCCCTGCCACATGGGGAGGCGGAGCGAAAGTGGCATCCTGCCGCTGAGGAGCAAGCTTCCAGGCCTGCAGGGTGACGGCATTACTGGCGGCCTGAGCCGCAAAAGGAAGCTGAAGTCTGCGGCTCCCCGCCATGGTGAAGAAGAGAAGCAGGCTGCGACTCCCTGCCGTGAAGGACGTCTGCGGCTGCTCCTGCCACACCGGACCATGATGGCGGCCTCCAGGACGAAGTAATTGTCTGCTTGTGGCTAGGCCCGCGAGCAAGACTGCAACACCATAGAGCTATGAGCTTTTCCATATAGTGGATCCATTTCAACCTTTGTACTACAGCAGAAAAACTAAGTGGCCCACTATTTTTCCATCTCCTTGCCATCACAGTTCTAGCAGCTTGAGCCACAACTACAACAGGATGCTGGGCTTGATGGACCCTTGGTCTGACCCAGTATGGCAATTTCTTATGTTCTTATGTTCTTATGTAATTTCTCTTGCATATCCATGACCCCTTCTAAAGACATATTCAACAAAAATAACTTAGGATCCATTGGGACCTGTTTACATAATATATCTTTTAGCCATTAACATATTGTGGATCAAAAACCCTGAACAACAGGACAAGCCCTCCACATATGGAAACAATCACCCACAGCTCCACAAGCTCTCCAACATTTATCAGTACGATCCACATTCATCTTAGTAGTTTGTAAGGGGTGACATACCATCTATATAGCAATTTAGAGCTGTTTTCCCCTAACATGGATACTATAGAACTGTGATCCACCAAAGCAAAACACTTTTCCTATTCATCCTCATCAAATTTCAACATCCAAATCCTTTTCCCAGGTGGACAAATGCCAATTCTTTTTTTTGGGAGCCTGATTTTATAATGCATATAATTTAGAGATCACTCCTTTGATCAAATTAGCCTTATTGCATAACCCTTCAAATAGAAATTTGCCTTTCCTCAAATCCTTCCTTATACTTTTAGTATTAACAAAATGCCATAACCGAATATATGCAAAATAATCTTTTTGGAATAGCTGAAACTCCTCCAACAGTTCTTGGAAAGTTGTTATTTTTTTTTTTACTTTTCCATACCTGTTCTAACTATCAATCCTTTATCTTCCCAAGTACTGAAAATTTTGTGTTCGCTCCCAGCTGGAAAATCCACGAAATTGTCAAATAGGAGTAAGAAAATGAAAGTATTTATCCCCCACAAACTCTTTTTTCCATTTTCCCCAAATTTCCAAAGTACATGCTGTAAAAGGAGATATCCTACCATAATCCTCACCGTTAAACCTTTTAACCTAGAAAAGCCCCTGTACCCCCAATATATTCTTTTCAATGTTCACCCATTGTTTCTTAATAACCTTACTGTGAATCTACCACTGCCTTCAGTTGCGAAGCTACATAGTATTTAGTAATATTTGGAACTCCCAGTCTTCCATCTGTCTTTGATAAATACAAAACATGTCTAGCAATTCTTGGAGGTCTCCTTTTCCAAATGAAAGAGAAGATCTTTTTTTGCAATTTCCTTAAAAACTCATCAGGAATAATACAAGGAAGAGTTTGAAAAAAGTAACCCAGTTTTGGTAAGAGTGTCATCTTTATCCTGCCACTCTCCCCAACCATGAAAGAGTATATCTATCCCACTGATCCATATCCTGCCCTACTGACTTGAACAATTCACTATAATCAGCTCCTACTTATACTCCTAAGTATCTAACATGACCTTTTGCCCACTTAAAGGAAATTTTGCTTTTAAACTTTGAACTTGCAAATCTGATAAACAAACATAAGATCTCATATTTATCTCTTTTGATTTTAAAACCTGAAACTCTCCCAAAAATCTCAATTTCAGATGTTAACAGCCTCAGAGATTTCTCTGGACTAGCAAGAGTAAACAATATATCAACGGCATATGACGACATTTTATAATGCTCTTTTCCAATCTTTATCCTATCGATACCTGTATATTGCCTAACTCTTTTCGCTAAAAGATATATACTTAATGCAAACAACAGAGGAGACAGAGGGCACCCCTGTCTGTACCCCTTTGTACTGTAAAATTTTTGGATTATCCCCCATTTATATTAATACCTGCTTCAGGACTTCTATACAGTTCCTGCTCCCATTTCAAAAAATAACCCCCATATCCATCCGTTCCATAACTTGAAGTAAGAAAGACCAATGTACCTGGTTGAACCCCTTTTCTGCATCCACAACAAAAAGCACCGAAGGTATACATTTCCTCTTTGCATAATGAGTGACAATAATAATTTTACACACATTATCACCCACCATTCGTCTCTGCATAAAGCCCGCTTGATCTGAATGGATCAATTAGGGAACACCAATCCAAGAGAAATAGTGCAGTGAGGCTAGGTAAAGAATCAATACTTCAAATCAAAGTAGGTGTAATAAATCAGTTAGTATGGCAACTCCACGATTCAGACATTACAAATCAGCAGGTTTTTAACAATCCCCAGACACGGTCCCGTGTTTCGCCGTGAGGCTGCGGTGGGAGGGACAGTAAGGAATTCAAGAATCTATAACAAAAGAAAATTAAATGTGTGGGACAAAAGAAATGATAGGAAACTGCTCAATTAAAATTTCACAATTCAAACATACCTTAATCAATTTTGGTGCACAGATTAACTGGGAGTGCACTGGGTTAGTACAACAGAGAGCCTTTTAAACGCTGAAAAAAGGCACGAAAACAGCGCCAACCAATCAGAAACCAATAAATAACGGACTTGACAGATGACTATAGATACAGATCATGTAAAAACACCCCACTCATTCTCATTGTTTAAGCCTGTAGGGGCTAAACTATTCAATGAAAAAATCCACCTTTGTTCCCTACGGACTAAAAACTCTGAAAAATTACCCCCCCCCCAACGTGGAGGAGAAAGCACATCAATTACAAAAAATTTCAAATTCGAAATACTATGGGGATGAGCGACCCAATGGGCAACTAAGGGAGCGATTTCCCGCTGAGTGTTCAGACTAGAGCGATGTTTGATTATTCTTGTTTTGATAATTTCAATCTTTGTGCAAAAATCTTAGCCAATATTTTAAAATCAATATTTATAACAGAAATTGGTCTATATGAAACTATAAAGCATATGACCTTTTTCTGGTTTTGGTAGAACTTTTTTACTGGCTACATTGGAATCCTGTAGCAACCGGCCACTCTCTCTGATATAATTATACACTTTTACCAAAGGTCCCATTAGTATATCTTTAAATTTTTTATAGACGAATGGGGTAAAACCATCTATACCCGATGCTTTTCCTGGTTTTAATTCTTGTATAGTTCCCAAAACTTCCACAGACGTTATGGGTCTGCCTAATTTCTCTCTCAACTCTGCATTTAAACAAGGCAAGTGTACCTCCAATAAGAAATGCTGTATTTCTTCTTCCAAAGCCCCATTCTCTGTCTCATACAATTCTGCAAAAAACTGATTAAACTGCTTTCTAATTGCATCTCCTTGCATAATCATGGATCCATCTTTATCCTTAATTTTGACAATTTGATTTTGGTATATTCTATTCTTTAATTTATGGGCTAATAAGTTCCCAGCCCTATTGCCAAACTCATAAGTTTGTTTAACCGAATCTAATTTAAAGGCTATTTCTTCAGCCTCTAAAAGATGTAGCTGATATCGAATATCTTCCAAATCCTTTAACAGCTGTTTAATAGGATTTTGTTTATGCTTGAATTCTATGCCCTTTAATTTCTGTAGTACGAGCAGAATATTCTTTTCTCTCTCTCTTTTTTCTTATGAGATGCCACCGCAATTATTCTGCCCCTCACCATTGCCTTGAGGCAGTCCCATAAAGCCACCAGGGCAATTTCTTCTGATTATTTTCTGAATCTGATGTTCTGTATCTTTATTTTTTAAAAGATTATCATTTAATTTCTAAAACTGACGCCCTCTCTTAAGTTAAGTCCCTACCTTCTCCCACCAAAATGAGGCATGATTAGACCATGAAATACTACCAATCTCTACCTCTGTAGTATGAACAACCAAAGATCTCTCAACCAAAATGTAATCTATTCTCATATGTATCATGTGGCTTTGAGTAAAAGGAATAATTCCTCTCTGTAGGATGCCTCACCCATCATACATCTACTAGATTCCATTTTTTCATAAATGACTAAAGGGTTATCCTATCAATTTTAGAAGATGACCTGAAGAACAATCTATTACAGAATAGTGAACCAAATTAAAATCCCCCCCCCCCCCAATTATTAGTTTCCTATTTTTGGATTTTAGAAGACAAGCATCTATTTTTTTTAAATCTCTCTCTGCTGAACATTTTGGAAATATATATTCACTAGGGCATAATAATCAGCACGAATAAAGAGATGCACAATAAGAAATCTCTGCCCCCCCCCCCCCCCCCCCCCATCATCATGATATACAGAATCAACCTGTACCATTAAATCTTTTGATATGAAGATTCCTACCCCAGCGTATTTATAAGATGAAGCCAAAAACATATTGATATTATGTTTAGAATATAGCAAGTGCTCATCTCTCTTTCTTAAATGTGTTTCCTGTATAAATGCAATTGAGGCTTTTAATGAAAGCAGCTCTTTAATCATAATTTTGCATTTATATGGAGAATGCAGTCCCTTCACATTTAAAGAAACAAACCTAATAGAAACCATTTATTTATTTATTTATTTAAAAGCTTTTTATACAGTCGTTTGGAACAAGTTGTCACAATGGTTCACAAACACAATAAATAAATGCCATAAGGCATTATTATCTCATCATTCCCCCCACCATATCCAAAATACATCTTCCTAGTACCCATTCCCTTCTTAGCCTCTGTAACCTTCCCCACTGCAAATTCACTATCTCTTTCTTTATTCCACCTACCCCATCTCCCTTCTCGGACCCATCATTAACCCCCCCTCCTACCCATAATCCCACATTAAAAAAGAAACTGCCAAAACAGCATTAATCCCTCCTAGGAATGAGTATCCCCTCCCCCTCCCCCCATTCCTCATACTCCCTTAACTTATATTACCAACTGTAATAACAATACTGTCCCTAAATAACCAAAGAAAAACCCACAGCAGGAAAAAATAAACCCATGTCGTGTTTACTAAATAAGGCACAGGCTAGTAGAATAGAAATAAACAAGCAATGCTTATTGTCAGACACTAAGAATGAGAATACTAAGCAGCCACAGGACTTCCATGAATCACTGAGTCCAGCAACTGCTATTATATTCAGGTGACTCCCGATCTCTGCAGGCTGGTTTCATCTGTGTTCCATCGCAGCCGATTCCTGCCTTTACCCACATGCTGCCATTTTGGTTTCTCCATTTCTTGGTCTCTGAAAGCTTCTTGCGCCACTTCCAGAACTGACAGTCCTGCTGCCTTCAAGATGATGATTGCTTCCGCCTCCGTATGTATCTTAGAAGTAACAGAGATGATAGTAAATGCTGTACCACAAGGATATAGCCATTTGTATCTAATATTGTCTTTGTGCAACAAAGATGTGATAGCCTACAGCTCCTTCTGTTTTTTTTGAGTGTGGTGAGTGCCAGATCATTGAAAAGTGCATTTTTATGGCCTTCCCAAGAAAGATTTCCCATCCTCCTTGCTTGTTGCATGATTTTCTCCTTCAGACGGAAGCTTGCACAAATGCAATTATGCCCTGCAGAGTAATCCTTATAGACGTGCCTAAAGCTCTGTGAGCCATATCTAGGACAATTACATCATTATTCACACTCTCGCTATCTCCTTCCCTGACATTCAGCACTGCTCGGTGAAATTTTATGGACCACCAAGCTTGCATTTTCAAATGCTTCAGTTTCCAGTATGCCCCAGATCCGAATATTAGATCGACCGATCTATTCTCCTTTAACTTTAAGGTTATCTCAGCTTTACTTTTATGCGCATCTCACATTTCAACTTTCATCCGCACGATCTCAGAATTTTGATCCTTTATAGAGGCTTCCACATCTTCTACGCGCCTCCCAAAATCAGCTATATCAGATTGAAAATTTGAAATAGTGTCCCAGAGCTTGTCCTTGATTGATTTTATATCCAACTGAATTTCATGAAACCACTTTCTAAAGTCCTCTTTAGTTAGATCATCTCCTTTACTTTGAAGTACACTCTTGTCCAGACATCTGGTTTCTGTCTTCAATGGCTCACTCGACCCTGGTTTAGTCACTCCGCTTAAGGTCTCAAATCGCGATCCACTGGAATTGTAGGAAAAATGCTTCAAATCGACCCATTTTTTTGGGAAGCCATACCTCCATTCATCTACACGAGCCAGTCGCCCAAAATCAGGCTTAGATTCATCATTCTGCTATATTTATAGCAGAATGATGGCCCACGAACAAAAAAGGGGTTAGGGGGACGATAGTGTACGGCCTTTCCACACACTATTGCCCCCATAGCGCCTCGGGAAAAGGTGTGTGAAACACATTATCGCCTGCAGCGCTACTCATACATAACTCTACCCAACCCCCACCCACACTCCTCCCCTTCCCTTAATTTGAATAGTACTGCCATTTATCATGTGCGGTAGGGCATTATCGCACACGATAAGGCCACATCGCAGCTTGATGAATGACCCGGTCAGTGAGTTATTCACTGTTTTGTACTGTCTTTTTAGTTTACAGAGAGTATGAGGGGAGCGAATGGATTTAAGTGTCCATCTTTCAGGGATGATGTCACTTCCCAGGACCTACAATTTTAATCATCCAGTTTTTGGATTCGATTTACCTCACTTCTTAATGGGAGGATGACTGAAGTGAATGCTTTGGCTGGTATGTCTGGATGGACGTCTCATAACAGGGTGGGACCAAGTTCATTTGGGCTTTAAATACAAAATTTTAAGGCCTTGAATTTGATCTGCCATAGGACTGGCAGCCACTGCAAAGCAATAAGAGTGGAGGTGATATGGTCTCATAGGGATGACCCAAAAATTAGATGGGTAGCTGAGTTCTGTATTAATTGTAATGTGTGAAGGTATGTATTAGGAAGAACCAGAAAGAGAACACTGAAGTAGTCGAGTGCAGACATGATTAGTGATTGTGTTATTAAACAAAAGTCAGTCTGATCAAGAAGCAGCTTTAAAGACTGCAATAGGTGCAGTTTGTAGTAAGATACCTGAATTAATGACTAACATACAGTCTCAATGATAACAAAGAGTCTATTTGAACCCCCAAGTTGCAAGCCTGTTTCTTTATAGGTAGAAGAGTCCCATTGAAGGGAACACTTAATGATGCAGTGTCTATCTCAGGATAATAGAACTACTTCCACTTTTTTTTTTTTTTACATCCAGTATCAACCTGTTTTCTAATAGCCAATCCTTAATCTTAGTTAAGCACTCCATTAGTATCCTCAGGGCTAGGTCCATGGAAGTCAGAATTGAAAAGAAGAACTGGATGTCAACTGCGTACAATTTGAATGAGACAACCAGAATGGAGAGGAGTGAGCAAAGAAGAGTTAGATAGATATTAAAAAGAATAGGAGAAAGTGAAGAACTTGAGGCTAGGGATGTGCACTGATTTTTATTTGTGCCATTTTTGTTTCGGGTTTTCTTCTGCTTAATTTCATTTTTTAAATGGTTCTGGGGTATTTATTTTGTGTTTCCCTATTTTTGGACTTAGTGCACAC
Organism: Rhinatrema bivittatum; assembly: GCF_901001135.1. Taxonomy (NCBI): domain Eukaryota; kingdom Metazoa; phylum Chordata; class Amphibia; order Gymnophiona; family Rhinatrematidae; genus Rhinatrema; species Rhinatrema bivittatum. The sequence continues at coordinate 212,363,464 of NC_042623.1, forward strand.
TAACTGAATGTTAGCACGCACTGAGTCCCATTAGTGCACACTACCTCAAAATAATAATTATACAAAATTTTGTCTTTTTTTTTTTTTTCATTTTGGGGTGCTCCTGAAACAAGATTAAATAGACAATTTCAATGCCATTATCTATTTTGTCTAAAACAAATGCCCATCCCTACTTGAGGCACTCTTGTAAGAAGGAGATATGAATTGGAAAAGGCATCCCCGATCTTCACTCTGTAAGACTGATTTGTGAGAAATGAGGAAGACCAAGAGAGAAACATAGCACTTATTCCTATTGCTCTCAGGCAATCTAACAGAATCTTATAATTTAAAGTGTCAAATGCAATGACAAGTCCAGAAGAACTAGCAGATATTTAGTACCTGAATCGAAACCTTGGCAGATAGTGTCAATTCAGTGCAGTGGAATGCCGAAACCCAAAATGGGTACTATCCAAGAAATTGTGATTCATGAGATAGTCTTGTAGCTGTGTAAATACTACTTTTTTGATAACTTTGGTCAGCAGTGGTTACGTAGAAACCGGACAGTATTGTGAAAGATCGGTGGGATCCTTTTCAGTGTCCTTTAATAATGGATCGACGGTTGCCATTTTCAATTGAGACAGGAATTGTCCCTCAGAGAGGGAAGCATTAGTGAGATTAGTAATATAACTACCAACCTCATTACAAAGGAATTTGATTAAATCCATAGAACATGAATTAAACATACAGAGTCCTTTTGTTTAAATATTGAAGGTATTTCAAAATTGGAAATTAAAGCAAATTCATACCAAATTGGTGCTTTTGCTTGTATATCTGCAGAATTGCAACCTGGACAGTCCTTAATAGCTTGCATAATCTTGGTAATCTTCTCCATGAAGAATGAAGCAAACTTTTCATAGGATTTGTATGAAGAAGAGATGGGATTATAGGAAAGAGCTGTTGATACCGTTCTAACTATCTGAAAAAGTTCATGACGCCAAGAGGCCGCAGTTGATATTCAAGACAAATACCAGCCTCACTTGACTTGATCTATGGCCTTTCTGTAAGCTGTAATTTTCATATGATAATCAGAGAGAGCATTATCTGATTTACATTTACACATTTTACATTCTGTAATGTGGACTTCCCATATTAATGTCTGCAACGCAGACGAGTATCAAGTAGCTGTTCTTTGTCTCTGTATTACTAAAGTTCAAATGGGTGCTATGGCATCTAAGGTCATTTGTAGAGAGAATTGCCAAAGTGCAGTTAGACTGTCAGGATCTTTGATAGAGGGCCTAAAGAGTACTGGCAGCCATTGGGAAAGTTAATCATTTGCCTCTATGGGTAGTCTTCTCTGGATTGTCCTGCGTGAAAGAGGGCCTTGAAGTATAGAATCTGGGTGAGAGTTAAGACACTATACTAGGTAATGGTCTGACCAGGGTATCTCAGTACAGGAGTCTGTCCAGGTGTTTGTGGTGAAGACCAAGTCCAAAGTATAAATAAATTGTGCACCCTTGGTGTGGATCCTAGAGTGACTGACTGAGTTAGAAACTGGCTGAGTGGGAAGCAACAAAGGGTAGTGGTAAATGAAGTTTTCTCTGAAGAGGGGGTTGTTATTAGCCATGTACCTCAGGGACTGGTCCTTGGACTGGTTCTTTTCAACTTTTTGTGAGCAACATAACAGATAGATTGTTGGGAAAGGTATGTCTTTTTGCTGATGATACCAAAATCTGTAACAGAGGGTGGATAGCCAGAAAGGAGTGGAAAACATGAGGAGGGATCTAGTGAAGTTTGAGGAATGGTCTAAGGTCTGTGTTGCGTCCATTGGTCCTAGACGGCTTTGCCCTGTTTGCCTCACCTTGTTCACGGCTCCTCCCAGTTACCTTGGGAAAATGGCTACCGCTGCGTCTGCAAGCCGCTCTCTCCAGCGTCCCTGGAACGGCTATGGTGCTGCCTCCCGTCCTGCTCCTCCCAAGGCCCTACTAGGGTGTGTGCGCACACTACCCTCATCTTTATTCCAGCTATGGCGCAAACCTCGGGGGGCGACCCCTCTAGTGACGTCACGCCATCCAGGCATTTAGCCTGCCCTTACATGCTAGCTAATTGAGTTAGCAAGGATTGGATTTGTCTGGTCTATGCTACTCTGCTGCTTCTTGCTGCCACTGGAAGCTCTCTCTCTGCCCTTTGGGGTATTGACTAACTTGGGTACCCGCTCCTCGGGGGCCCTCTGCTTTATTTCAGGTGCCTTACAGGCATCAGGTCTGCTCTCCCTGCCTCGGTGCCAGTACCATCCACTTCAGCCTGGTGGAATCGCATACCTACAGTTACCATCTAGTGAGTAATCTAACTCTCAGTCTGTCTCATCCACAGCAATGCCTTGCTGGGAAACCTACACCGGAATTCCCCTATACCAACGGGGTGAGAAGGGTCCCCTCTGCCGAGGGTCCCGAGACTGCAACATCCAGACTACCTCATTACTGCCACCTCTGGTGGTATACATCAAGCTGTATAATAAAAGATCTAATTCTGTGTTTGTGCATCCTGAGTCTAGCCTAGTAATGTGGTTCCCCAGGGGGCTCCTCCCCGTGGGTATGGTCATCTGTCACAGTACCCAAGAATCCACCCAAACACTGCTTAACCATAACAGTCTGACAGCTAAGATTTAATGCTAAAACCCAAGGGAAAGATATAGTCTTGGAAGTGAATTTCTTCTAAGTACAAAGGAAGATTGGGATCTGGGAGTAATTATATCTGGTGATCAAACAGGTGAATAATGTGATGGTAAAAGCCAGAAAGATGCTTGGCAACAAAGGAAGAGGAATGGTCAGCAGAAAAAGGAAGGTGATATTGCCTCTTTATAGGTCAATTGTGAAACCTCACTTGGAATTCTGTGTACAATTCTAGAGACTGTACCTTGAAAAGGATATAAAGAAGATGGAATCTGTCCAGAGGGTGGCTACTATATTGATCAGTGGTCTTCATTCTAAAGCATATGGGGATAGACTTAAATATCTCAAAATGTATACCTTAAGGGAAAGGCGAAATAGGGTCAATATGATTAGAGACATTCAGATATCTCACAGGTGAGCCTTTTATCAATGGAAAGGTGGCTTTAGAACAGTGATGGCGAACTCTAGTCCTTGAGTGCCACAAACAGGCCAGGTTTTCAGGATATCCACAATTGATATGAATGAGATAGATTTGCATGCAATGAAGGCAGTGCTTGCAAATCTTTCTTATGCATATCCATTGTAGATATCCTGAAAACCTGGCCTGTTTAAGGCACTCCAGGACTGGAGTTTGCCATCACTGCTCTAGAACAAGGAATCATGAGATGATGTTGAAAGAGTGAAAGGGCATAGACTCAGGAGTAATCTTAGGAAATATTTCTTTACAGAGAGGGTGGTGGATGTTTGGAACAGCCTCCCAGTAGGAGTTGTAGAGACAAACAGTATCTGAATTCAAGAAAGCATGAGATAATTACAGGGGACCGTTAAGGACATGATGAGAATTATAATGCTAAATTAATTGGATGGATGAGCAGGCTGAATGGGCCATATGGTCTTTTTCTGCACTCATGTTTCTATGTTGTGGGGTAGGTAAAAGCTGGAGGCATGTAGATATGTAGGAAAGTGGATGGGTTTCCGTATAATGTGGTTCTTTGGTGTCCCTCATGTAGTTGGCAGTTGTGTCCAGAAAGTGGACTTGCTGTGTGAATTGTTCTAGGCTCAGGTTGATGGTGGGGTGGAGTTTGTTGAATTCTTGGTTGAATTCTTTAAATGCTTCAAGCCAATGAGTGCAGATGATGAAGATGTTATCAATGTACCTTAGGTAGAGGAAGTGGCTTCTGGGTATAGGGGTTGAGGAAACATTCTAAATCGGCCATGAAAATGTTGGTGCACAAAAAGAACTATCTGGGGCATTCCAAGGTGGGGCCAACATTTAAGCTTGTAAGCTGCTATTTTTAAAAGATATTTACATGTGTAGATTTGCCAACTTACTTGCATAATTTTACACCTGCCTAATTATCTGGCGTAAATGATATTAAATGTGTTTATTGGATAGTATTCACTGAGTGAGAGGTCTGGGTGAATTGGGGGACATTCAGGCTGAAGAACCAGGAGGGTCTCAATGACCTAGAGAAGGACTGGGTGAACTAGTGGACCAATTGGTAAAACTGGTAATTTCCTTGATGCACGCATGTTTTAAAATACGATTTATGCAAGTAAGTCCTGCTTTATTTTCAAACTTAAAATATGTGTGCATATATTTTTAAAATAGGTAGGAAAAGTATGCATTTCAATGCATTGATATATGTTTTTTTCAATGCATTGCATGCATTTGTCCAAAAGTCTACATATACATGTATGTTGTAGGATAGAGATATGAGTATTTTATAAAACACGCAGGTTATAAAATACTAGCGTAGAACTTCTTGTGGCCATATTCGTACGTATATATCGCCACAAGCATTTACTTGAAAGTTATCTTCCCTACTACTAGCTCTGGTTTAAAATGAGAGGCTCTACTACTGAGCTAAAGTGACAGCTCCCCTAATGGAGCTAGAGAAAATCTTAATCTATTTTTGTCTGACTGGTTATTTTCCTTCCTATGACAGAGGTTCTTCAGTCTTCAGGATATCTACCATGAATATGCATAAGATGTGTATACAATGGAGACACTGCATACAAATCTATCTCATGCATATTCATGGTGGATATTTTAAATCCTGGCTGGCTAGATGTGTCCCATGGACTGGGTTAAAAATCACTGCTCTATTATGTAAACTTTTTGTTTTTTACAATAGAGTTTAACAGGAAAAAAGCTTCTTTAAGGATTTTCTAAGCAGTTTAAAATGAAAGCAATGTTAAATTTGTTATTGGATTTCTTCTATATCCTGGACTACTACTTATTAAAACCAGAGGTCTATACCTACTAATAGAGGTGCTAAAGTAAGGATTTTTAATTTTCAATGAAACAATCAGAAATAGAAACATCCTTATATGACATTTAATTATTATTATTATTTGTTAAAGTGGACATGGATTTCAGTATTGTGAAGACAAACTCAGGAGAAAGGAGGAAAATACATTTTTTAGAAAACACAAGTTTAAAAATGTTTATTTCTAATGAACACAAAGGTCCATTTTCAAAAGCATTTAGCTGGCTAAATCAGAATTTAGGGAGCTAATTGAATATTTGGGTACTTAGCCAAGTAAATTCTAGCCCCCTGACTTATTAGCTGACTAGAATTTAGCCAGATAAGTTAGGGGCGTTCTGGGGCATAACTGAGAGGAATTGAGGTAGCCGGCTAAGTTAACCGACTAACTCCAATATTTAAAATTAGCTGGATGACTCAGCTGGCTAAGTTTGGTTGGACCAAAGAGCTGCCCTAAAGGTAGCTGACTATATAGTTAGTGGGCTAACTTTAAGATAGCTGGCCATATTCAACAGTGAGGCTGTGCTATTGAATATACGTTCAAAGTTAGCTGGATAAGTTTATCCGGTTAACTTTGCTATCCGGACTGTGTCTGAATATGGACTTCACAGAGTTTGTAAAAAGTGACAGATCAATAGCATTGGAAAACAAAGTCCTCCATATATCCATAAAAAAGGTAAAACACTAGCAATGCAAGCTTCCCCACACTTTCTAGACAATGCAGCTCAACCTTACTCCGTAAGGATCAGCAAGAAAGCTGGCTTCTCTGTTGTAATGGCTACCTAATGCACCCATTGTAAAGGTTTATAGTGATACAATTCACTGGAACTGGACTGAGACTACTCAGGACACTGAATCTTAAGAACATATTTCTCTTGGCAACCACAAAATCTGAACTAGCAATCCAGAGGTGAAAGACTCTGTACCTTTACACCAATCTAGTACTTCCTTGCTGTTTCTATAAAGGACTGAGCAGCTCTACTTCCACACTCTCTTATGTTAGCAATTTTCATATGCTCCTTTGCTGGCAGGGCCAGAGGAACCACTAGGCGAGCTAGGCCTGTGCCTAGGGTGCCGAGACTTAGGGGGCAATGCGGCAGGCGGCAGAATTTTGAAAGGGCAAAAAGTGCCTTTTCAAAATTCTGCCAGCCCCCACCTCACCCTGCCTCCCCCTTCCCCCCAGTGCCACCCTCCCGACGCCCCCCTGGTGGTCCAGCGGATGGCCTGGGAACAATCTGCCGCTCCCGGGGCCTCAGCTGCCACTAACCAAAATGGCACCGGTGGCCTTTAGCCTCTACCATGTGACAGGGGCCAACCAATGGCACCGGTAGCCCGTCACATGGTAGGGGCTGAAGGCTACTGGCGCCATTTCGATTAGTGGCAGCTGATGACCCGGGGGTGGCAGATGGATCCCAGGCCCCTGCTGGACCAGTAGGTGATTTGTGAGTTTTCTTTTTTTTTTGGGGGGGGGGGGGGGGGGTTGGCGCAAGGTTGAAGATGCCTAGGGCGCCCAATCCCCTTGCACCGGCCCTGTTTGCTGGTAATCATATTTCTGCCAGGGAACCTCCAACTCACTGTACCAAAGGAATAAAAAGCGGATGGAAGAAAGCACAAAAATATCTAATGGGATAAATGCCTGTCGTATGCCTGTAAAACAATTAAAAATTGAAATCTATGTTATAAATTACATTTATAAAAATATCATCTTCCTTGCTTCTTGAATATTTACACTCTCGCCTCTTTTTTGACCTAAAATATTTTTATTTTTTATAAATTTTATTGGGGATGGGGGATAGGATTTTGCTGAATAATCTTGCAGCAGGGGGACTGGCCAGATTTATGAAAAAATTCTTCTGGAAACCTAGCTGATTAGGGTCAGCTGAATATTCTCTGAATATAACTAGCTAAAATGAGCCTATTATCTTATCTTTTGAATATATATCTGGCAGTGACTATTAGGAGGGGCTATACATGCAAGGACATATAGTCTGCTGGTGGAATCAAGACGGAGTTATCTGTAATGTAATGGCAGAAAGTCTTTAGTACAGTGTTCAACTTCTTAGCAATGAGAGATCTTGTCCACACTACCTAGCAATAATCTGTCAGTTATCTTACTGAAGAATAAAAGAGGGCGCTAGAGGTTGATTGCAGAGTGGATGAGTATACCCTCCATTTTGAAGAGTCCAGTTTGGATAGGATATGGTTTGACACAGTAACCTTTGCTTTAGATCTCTTGTACTGAAAGATGGGGTATGATTTAAGAGCAATATAGAGGTGCGCTGGAGTCATTGTGTGTTTGACTTCCTTCCCAAGTCAGCTAATACTGAGTTTATGTTTTGCATCTGCTTTTGAGATGGAATGCATTGACTTGATATTTTGCTGGATTTGCACACGTTTGGTTGGCTAGCTATATAGTGCTCCTCCATGGTGTTTAGTGTGTTCATCAGGATGATTTCAACCACACTGAACTCTTTATTATGTGGTCATGCAAGAATCAGCTCAGAAGCCTTCACATACCAGGTTCCTTAAGTTTAGAGAAAGCTGTGAATCCTGCTCAATATTTCACACTATAGTCAATATGGCACTCTTCTGCTGTATGTATTGCAGTCCTATATTTATTGGTGTGATTGAACAGTAATATTTTTGCAGAAATTTAAGTAAAAATTTCAGACTCCATGGCAAGTGCTATGTACCGCCATGTGAAAAACCTTGGTGCTGTAACCCAATACAGGCTGGTTACTACTGCGCCAGAGGCCCAAAAGGAGCGAAAGGAAAAGGGGAAGTGTGATTTCTGTTTGAACTGCAAACTTGTCTACATCTGTTTGATAAACTATATGAAAACAGCAGCCTATCAACCAACAATCAGATATGAGGGTGAGAAACATGAACATACCATACAGTCCCGTTTGGATGATAGCAGGTAGCTTTGCCATTGGACTCAAACACTGCTTGAATTTCAGCGTTGTTTGGCTTATCAGCATAAACTATGCAGCAAAATGTTTTTAGGTTACTTCCAATGATAATGATGGCCAGATTTCCAGATGGATAACTACATTTAGATAAGGTCTGTAAAGTTTGTTATTAATACAACAGAATTATAAGGCATTATGAACATTACTATATAAGCTTTGTGTGCTCTGACGGGTTCTGATGGTATTACAAACTACAACAATAAAGCATAAGTTGCGAGTGAATGCCACAAATAACATATGATAGCATTTACAGTCAAAATTATTTACTCATAACCCCAAAGACCATCATGTTGAAAGTGGCTGCAAAATAGCATAGGTTATTATAGTGTAATGTCATGGTAGCACAACTGAGTTAGCATTTAACGCTTTAATTACTTTTCTTTACCTCTGGCAGCTCCTAGGCTGCAATATAATGGTGTATGTCAAATGCAGAAGTAAATGAGTGAAACCTGTAAAACGGACCAGTTTTCTGTCTGGTGAGTGAGGACTAACAAGGTTTTTAAATACAAAAGGGATAGCAGAAAATTTACATTTCTAGTGCAACTTTTGTTTATGTATTTTTGAATCTGAATGGCTGCAAGCCTATGAATGTTTTCTAAAGCAGAAACAGCAAGATCTTGTATATATATAAAAAAAAAAAAAGGCAAAAGATTTTTAGGAAGCATCATGCAGTGTGTGCCTTCTCCCAATTTTTTGATACATACTTGTTTTACAGTACATTAGTTTGTAGAGTGCCACTAAAGAAGTTTGAGCAATTGTAAATTCAACATCTAGTCTGATTTATATTCACTGTACATTGGACAACAATTGAGTCTATTCTGTTTAATATACTAAACAGCAGCTCATGACTACAACCAAACTAATAGGGAGATTTATAAAGTTGCAATAGTTTATTGTGGGAGGGACCATAAATTGCTGGGGATGTCCACAGGATATTTGATTCCTCCCTTTCAAACTATCACAGCATTACTGTGGCACAATTCTTTTTATCATGGCAAAAAACATGCGGCAAAAAAAATCATGCCACAGAATGGGGCCTTCCCATGAGAATGTGGCCTACCTTGGCTGAGGCTGTCATCACTTAAAGGATCCACGGTCCAAAAAATAGCAGTCCCTCCTCCCCCAGACCATCAGGGTCATTTTTGGGGGGTTGGGAACCCTAGACACCAGGGATTTAACTTTATTTGGATAGGGGAGAAAGGATGGGCTGGGGGTGGTAATTTTACTAAGAGGGCAATTTTGTCACGTAAGGGGAGAGGGTGGGGAAGGGAGAGGGCCATTGCCGCGCGTTGGACTCATTCAATTTTTTTCAGGGGCCAGCACCACCTCGGAAGGCAGCAGGAGGTGGACGGGGGTCTCTAAAGACCCCCCAGGGTGATTTTTTCAGGATTGGGGAAGTGTTATTTTTTGGGATCTTGGGCCCTTTATTTTTCCCATGCAACCATCAGAGATCCACTTTAGTTTCCTAATGCTCCCTTGGGAAAATAACTATAGCTCCCTCAAATGCGCTAAAGTAATGCAGTTGACTTTTTTCTAAGTCAGCTGCATTATTTTATCTACATAGGAATGCCTATGCATAAGCTGTTTTGCATGCATTAGGCAATTTTATGCATGCAAATACATGCAAAGCAGCTTATTTCCATAGGGAGAGGAAATCATGTTTGATATGCAATATTGCCTCGATATGATGATAATGCGCAATACACAGCATTTAACTTGTGTTACATGTTCTTTAACTCGCGATATTGCCTTATCATGCTTAGTAAATCCAACTGTAAGTTTGTTGTTTCTGGCTCATTTGTTTTGATTAGACAGTTATTGTTTAAGTTCCTTGTGATATCAGAAGCTATTGCAAAATCTGTTATTTTGTGTCATTAGCTATGTACAAATATAATTCTGTGAAGGAGAGGGCACACATTAACATGTGAAAGGGCCCGATTTATTAAGGATTATCTCTCTTTGACTTTGTAAAAACCCACAATAACTTACAACCAGTGGGCTTTATAGTCTAAATATTGAACCAACTATTTCTTGAGTATTTACATTGGCATTAGAAAACTGTCAAAAGTCCCAACTATCAGGTATCTTTTTGAAAGAATCTTCAAATGAAAGGAGCATCCTGCCCATTACTCCTTAACATTACACATCAAGGATACAATAATTGTGCTGTTCCATCAGGAAATAAGGTGAGAAACTTTCCTCCATGTTTATAGTATTTTTCTACGAACTCTCTTGGCATCATCTGCAAAGAAAATCTAAATTTTAGCAGCTACTATGGACAGTAAACCCCTACTAAAAGCACTTTCATAGGCTAGAATCAGTGAAAGAACTGCATAGTGACTGAATGTAGTAATCAGCTAAAACTGTATCCTAAGAGTAAAGAAAACAGCACATTCCTTTCTAGTTAACACAGGAATATCTATAAAAATATCAGAAGACAATTCACATTTTTTCAAAATTATGTAGGACATGTTCCATAATACCTGGGTGTTTTAATTAGTATGTGCTGAATGAAGGATTTGTTCAGATAGCTCTTTGGGACAGAACATTTTTTTGGTCTTCTGATCCACAATTGGCTTTTATTCTGGAATTTTGACTTCCTGTAACCCACCAGAAAGTAAGTTTACTTACTGCAAATGTTTTTTTCTGTAGGTAGCAGGATGAATTAGACGTGGGTGACGTCATCAGACGGAAATGGATAGATCTGTCTCTCCAAGATAATGGAGAAATTACTTACCTGATAATTTTGTTTTCCCTTAGTGTAGACAGATGGACTCAGGACCAGTGGGCTATGTGTTCCTCTGCTAGCAGACGGGAGACTGAGTCATGTTTCAAAGCTGACGTCACCCTATATATACCCCTGCAGTGACCTCAGCTCTTCAGTATTCTCTTTGAAAAGCCATTGTGGACATATATATTGAAGAACTTGATTAAAATTTGAATACAACTTGATTAAACCCTTGGTTAACCAAAACTTGATAAAAAAAACTTGATTAAACACTGGAGATTGCCAGTGTACTCAACCAACATAAGCGTCGAAACCAGCCATACTGTGGATGTCCTGAACTAGGGGTAGGGCAAACCTTACCTGTATTCATATGGAATCGAGGTTCGTCTCACGGGCAATTCCTTGGGGCCTCTTCTGGGAGCCGTGGGCGAGATGCTGAGTCCATCTGTCTACACTAAGGAAAATGAAATTATCAGGTAAGTAATTTCTCCATTTCCTAGTGTGTAGTCAGATGGACTGAGGACTGGTGGGATGTACAAAAGCTACTCCCAAATGGGACAGAAGGCTGCCCATGGTCCAGTTAGCACAGCCCTTGCAAAGGCTGTGTCCTCTCAAGCCTGGACATCCAGGCAGTAGAACCTGGAGAAGGTGTGGAGGGAAGACCACGTCGCTGCTCGACAGATGTCGGCAGGTGACAGTAGCTTAGCCTCCACCCAGGACGCTTCCTGGGCCCTTAGTAGAATGAGCTTTGACCTGAAGGGGCAAAGGCTTCACTATTCTATGAAAGTTGCCTTGATTACTTCCTTGATCCAGCGAGCTATAGTAGCTCATGAAGCCACTTCGCCCTGTTTCTTCCCGCCATGAAGAATAAACAAGCGATCAGTCTTGCGCACCATTCAGAGTGCTTCAGGTACCGCACTAGGAGTCTGCCAATGTTTAGATGGTGAAGAAGGCAGGAGTCTTCTGTGTCCTTGTGTCCCTCTGGTGATGGCAAGGAGATGGATTGATTCAAGTGAAAGCAAATGTTGCTTACCTGTAACAGGTGTTCTCACAGGACAGCAGGATATTAGTCCTCACCTATGGGTGACATCACAGGATGGAGCCCAATCACGGAATACTTCTGTCAAGGTTTCCAGAACTTTGACTGGCCCCTACTGGGCATGCCCAGCATGGCAACAACCCTGCAGCCAGCAGGGGACCCCCTTCAGTCTTGTTAAAAAGCTACAGGTAGTGCTGAAAATAAAATAAGAAAACGTTACGAACCCAACACCACGGGGTGGCAGGCGGGTTTGTGAGGACTAACATCCTGCTGTCCTGTGAGAACACCTGTTACAGGTAAGAAACATTTGCTTTCTCACAGGATAAGCAGGATGGTATTCCTCACATATGGGTGAGTACCGAGCTGAGGATGTCCGAGTATGCACCAAATGTACTCAAGCATGCAAGGCAGTAGGCCTGGGATAAAATTTGTCCGAGGGCATCCTGAACCCCACTGGGCAGGCAGAAGGGTGTTGGTACGTCACGTTGTAAATAGGTTGCGCAAGACAGACTGGCCAAAGATGGAATCTTGTCTTCCGGCTTTGTCTAAGCAATAATGGGCTGTAAATTTATGGAGAGAACTCCAGGTGGCAGCCCTGAAAATGTGCTACTGAAGTCGCCATGGCCCTCACAGAGTGTGCTTTAACACTGTCTTGAAGTGGAATGCCCGCTTGCTGATAGCAAAAGGATATGCAGTCCGCCAAACAGGAGGAGAGAGTCTGTTTACCTACAGGCTGCCCCAATTTGATAGGATGGAAAGAGACAAACAATTGAGTGCTTTTCCTGTGGGCAGCTGTATGGTCTAGGTAGAATGCTAGAGCCCATTTGCAGTCAAGGGTATGCAGAGCCTGTTCTCCTGAATTGGAATAGGGCCTGGGAAAAAGGTAGGTAGTATAATGGATTGATTGAGATGAAACTCCGAAACTACCTTAGGTAAGAATTTAGGGTGAGTGTGGAGTACTGCCTGGTCCTGCAGAAGTTTAGTGTAAGGTGGATAGGTAACTAGAGCCTGTAATTCACTAACTCTGCGAGTGGAAGTAATTGCCAAAAGGAAAATCACTTTCCATGTGAGATATCAAAGGTCACAGGATTGAAGAGGCTAGAAGGGGCTGGAGGACGCAGAAGAGGCTTAAGGTGAAGCAAGCCTTTCAAAAAACGTGTTACAAGGGGTTGTACTGATATGGGAACATCCAACACCTTTATGGAAGGTGGCTACCGCACTGACATGCATTCTGATGGAGGAAGTTTTTAGACCTGACTCTGACAAGTGCCAGAGATAGTCCAGAAACTTCATGATTGGACAGGTGAAGGGGTCAAGGGACTGAGAAGAGCACCATGAAGTGAACCTGGTCCATTTGTAAGAATACGATTTCCTCGTGGAAGGCTTCCGTGAAGCAATCAGGACACGGGAAACTGGTTCAGAAAGGTTAAGTGGCTGAAGGATTAACCTTTCAACATCCATGCCGTCAGGGACAAGGCTTGAAGATTGGGGTGGCGTAGGCACCTGTCGTTTTGAGTGATTAGAAGCGGGTCCTTTCCCAAGGGAATGTGCCTGCGAATGGAGACATCCTGAAGTACTGGAAACCACACTTGGCGCGGCCAATGGGGTGCTATCAGGATCAATGTTCCCTTGTCCCGACGTAACTTCACGAGAATCTTTGAGAGAAGTGGAAGTGGAGGGAATGCATATAGGAGATCGGTTGCCCATGATAGGGAGAACACTTCTCTTGGCTGATAGTGTTGGCTGCGAGTGAGAGAGCAGAAGTTGTCTACTTTACGATTTTGAGGTGTCGCAAAGAGGTCTATTTGAGAATAACCCCATTGTTGGAAGATCGTGTTTGCTACTGAGGGGTTGAGAGACCACTCGTGCAGTTGAAAGGTGCGACTCAGCTTGTCTACCAACACATTGTCCACTCCCGGCAAGTAGGTGGCCCTGAGGTACATCGAGTGGGAGAGGGTCTCCGCCCATATCTGCGCAGCTTCCTGACACAGAAGGTAGGAGCCCGTCCCTCCCTGTTTGTTGATGTACCACATGGCCACCTGGTTGTCCGTCTGGATCAGGATGACTTGATTGGAGAGGCGATCCTGAAATACCCTGAGAGCATATCTGATTGCTCGCAGCTCCAGGAAATTTATTTGGTGTTTGGCTTCCTTTGGAGACCAAGATCCTTGTGTCTGCAGATCGGCCACATGGGATCCCCAGGCGAGGTTGGAAGCATCGGTGGTGAGAGTTATTTGAGGGTCTGGAGCCTGGAAGGACAAGCCTTGGAGGAGACTGACCTGATTTCTTCACCGTGCGAGAGACTGACGGAGTGAGTCGGTTATTTGGACAATGGTCGACAGGGGCTGAATGGATTGAGTCCATTGTGACCTTGGAGTCCACTGCATGACTCTCATGGCCAAGCGGGCCATCGGGGTGACCTGAACTGAGGACGCCAATTTTCCCAGGAGGATGAGAAAGTGGTGTGCAGTCGTGGAGTGCTGAGACTGCAGCTGGTGTGCAAGAGACACGAGAGTTAGAGCTCGCTGTCGAGGCAGAAAAGCCTTTGCCTGCAAGGTGTCCAAGTCTGCCCCAATGAACGATAAGTTTTGAGATGGGACTAAGTAGGATTTGTCGTAGTTGATGAGAAATCCGAGTGAAATTAGTGTGTGTAAAGTAAGATGTAGGGGCGACAGAGCAGCTTGCTGAGTGGGAGCCCTGATTAACCAATCGTCTAGATAGGGGTAGACGTGAACACCTTGAGTACTGAGAAAGGCTGCAACTACGACAAGGCATTTTGTGAAGACTCGTGGTGCAGATGCGAGGCCGAATGGAAGCACTCGGTACTGATAGAGCTTGGGGCCTACTAGAAACCTCAGGTATTTGCGATGAGATGGAATTATCGTGATACGAGTGTACAAAGAGGAGAGTGGCTCTGCTCTCTAGACCTCCAGGACGGAGGTCTAGAGAGCAGAGTCACTCTCCTCTTTGTAGAAGAGGACGAAGAGAGCCCAAGGTTACCATTTTGAACTTCTCTCGCTGGAGGTACTTGTTGAGGACACGTAGATCCAGAATCGGACGAACGCCTCCTGATTTTTTGGGGATTAGAAAGTACTGGGAATAAAACCCTAGGCGATGCTGAGAGTAGGGTACTGGTTCTATTGCCTTGGACTGGAGGAGGAGGGAGACCTCCTGTTCAAGAAGGATGGAGTGATAAGATATTCTCCATGTCGGAAGAGGTGGGGAGTCCGGTGGAATGGAGAGAAAGTTCAGACGATAACCTTGAGCAATTATCGTTAGGACCCACTGGTCTGAGGTGATTGACTGCCACCTGTTGTTGAAATGGCACAATCGACCTCCCACTGGTATGTGGGGCAATGGAAGCTGGCTGTTGCTCTCTATGCAGGAGTCAAAAACCGGAAGCAGGGCCTGGCTGAGGAGCTGCTTGTGGTTTTTTTTTTTCGTGTCTGATGAGACTGGGCTTTTTGAAACAGTCTCGTAGAACAGGTTCTAGTTGCTGGCGGGTAGAACTTCGTCAGGCATAAGAATGACTTCTTAGAGTCCTTCTGAAAAGGCTGTTTTGAAGAGTACTCAGAAGGCAACAGAGAGAGCTGTCTTAGGGTCTCATGATGGTCCTTGATTTCCGCCACTGTTAGTTGAATCTGCTTGCCAAACAGATTATCTCTTACACAAGGCAGGTCAGATAATCTGTCTAGTACTTCAGGGCGACGGTCGGAAGACTTGATCCAGACCCATCGTCTTGCCGAGACAGCAGCTGCAGAGACCCTGGTAGCAGTGTCAAAGATATCGTAAGATGATCTGATCTCATGCTTGCCTACTTCAAAACCCTTGTTTACTAGGGTTTGGAGTTGCTCTTGAAATTGCTGAGGCAGGGAGTCTGTTAAGTCTTGTATCTGCTTAAATAAGACCCTATTATATTGGGTCATGTAGAGCTGATAAGAGGCAATTCTGGAGATGAGCATTGATCCCTGGAAGACACGGCGACCAATGGCATCTAGAAATTTCTGTTCCTTGCCTGGGGGAAAGGAAGTGTGAGGTTTTGATCTCCTTGCTCTTTTCTGGGCAGATTCGACAACCAAAGATTGGTGATCCAATTGAGGTTTGCGAAAGCCTGGAGCTGACTGAACGAGAGAGGTGGTGTCAGCTTTCCTGTGAACTGGAGCAACAGAGTCAGGATGTTCCCAGTTCTTTTTGAGGAGATCCAAAAGAACCGGTGGATAGGGACGGAGGTTATTTCCTTGGGAGCATCCAGGAATTGTAACAGCTCCATCATTTGTTGCCTGTCATCTTGTTCAGTCTGCAATTGGAAGGGAACCAATTCAGACATCTCCTTCACAAAATTTATAAAGGAAAGGTCCTCTGGAGGAGAATGTTTTCTGCTTTCAGTAGGTGAAGGTGGTGAAGGCAAATCACCGGTGTCTGGTGAAGAATCATCAGTCCAGGTGTCGTAGGGATCAGCACCTGCTCCTCTAGGGATTAGAGGAGGACGGGGCAGTGGGATCCCTGAAGGTTCTGGTCGAGGCTCCGAAGGACTCGAAGGAATAACTGGAGGCACTGATGAGGGTATCGAAGGCACCTGTGCAGGCATCGAGGGCATTAATGGATGGCTCGGTGGTGCTGATGGATACGTCGGCACCGATGGGTGGATCGGTGGCACTGACAGACGTATTGGCATCGACGGCTGAGGCATTGGCAGAACTCCCGATGGAGGGATGCGAAACGGTGTTTCTTCTCCTGATGACAAAGCAAGCGGGGAGGGCACCGGAGCCATCGATGGAAAAGTGGCCATAAGTGCTTCCATCCTCAAGAGCAGTGGTGCCAATGCTGCTAGAATCGGGTCAGTGGTCGGTTCCGCAATTGGTACCGGTATTGGTGCCGGAGGAACCTGGCGTCGATGCATCGCCTTGTCGATGGCCGCCTGAACCATCTGGTCCAGTTCTTCTCGGAGACCTGGAGCAAGCAGCCCCGGGCTCTGGAACAGAAGAAGGAGGCAGAGGCAAAGGTGGAGTCGCGGCTCCAGATACCCTGTCAGGTGAGGGTTGCCTCGGTGACCCGGTTGCCGAAAAGGTCGGTGCCTTTTCTGGACAGGGTTTCTTCGACGGCTGCTTGGACAATGGCGAGGTGGACGATTTCGCTCCCTTGATGGTCTGAGACTTTCGATGCCGGTGGCAATGTTTATCTCTACGATCCCCTCGGTCCTGAGGGGGAGTAGAGGGTGTCAAAGGCTGAGAAGTCGTCGATGCTGGACGGTCACCGACCGGAAGTCGATACTGGCGCAAAGTTGACTGTGCCAGTTCTGACGACGTTGATGCAATGGACGGCGTCAGGGTTTGAGCACGGAAGAGAAGTTCCATCTTCTCCATTCTAGCCTTGTGAGCTTTTGGCATCATAAGGGCACATTTGGTGCAGGTTAGGACATCGTGCTCACATCCGAGACACATTACACAGACTTTGTGAGGGTCTGTGATGGACATGGTGCAATTACAGTCCAGGCACCGGCGGAACCCCGATGCCACGGCTATGAAAAAATTGAGCCATGGTACGGTCGACGGCCAGTAGGCCGCGAGGGCCAAACTCGACGGTAATTGATGGAAAACGTTGGAGAGGCCATATGTGAACTCTTGCCCACGGTACTACTTCCAGTGTTGATGCCATGAGGCCACACCTTGGGGTGCATTGTAGTTGTCAACTGGCGTACTTGGTCTATCAGTTTCCTCCTCCTCCTTGGGGGAGGGAGGAAGACCTTGTTCTGCTTGGTGTCGAATCGGGCCCCCAGATACTCTAAGGACTGGGAGGGCTCGAGGCTGCTCTTGTCTATGTTCACGACCCAACTGAGTTCCTGTAGGAGGGACCTGACCCTGCTGGTCACCTGGAGGCTCTCTTACAGTGACTTCACCCAGATCAGCCAGTCATCCAAGTAGGGGCACACCAGGATCCCTTCTTTCCTCAGGGCTGCTGTCAAGACCACCATAATGTTGGAGAATGTTCTGGGGGTGGTTGCCAGACCAAAGGGTAACACCCGGAACTGGTAATGGTGGCCCAGAACCGGAAAACATAGAAAACGCTGGTGGTCTTAATGGACTGGAATATGAAGGTAGGCTCCAGAGAGGTTAACAACTCTCCTAGTTGCACTGCCATTATGACGGAGCGGAGAGTTTCCATGCAGAAGTGCAATATCCACACATGATGGTTGATGCTCTTGAGATCCAGGATGGGCCGAAATGAGCCTCTTTCTTGGGCACGATAAAATAGATGGAATAACGCCCCATATTTACTTGGGGTATAGGTACTGGAATTATAGCCCTCAGACTGAGGAGCCTTATCAGTGTGGATTCCACTGCCAGTTTCTTGAGCTGGGAATGGCAAGGTAATATCATGAACCTGCCCCGAGGGATGTTGTGAAATTCTAGAGCGTAGCCTTCTCGTATGATGTCCAGTACCCATTTGTCCAATGTGATCTCGACCCACAGCTGGTAGAACAGGGAAAGTCAACTTCCTATCTTCTTTTCCCGTGGATGGGTCGGCCCAACTTCATTGGGAAGTTCGGGTCGAGTCTGAGCCCGAACATGTCCCTCTTTTGGGTTGCTGGTTCCGAAAGGACTGAGACCTGCCTGAGGGTCAAGATGACTGGAACGACTGGTTTCTGTAAGGCCAGAAGCACTGGGAGCCCCTGGCCCAACTCCTCATGGGAGAGGGGTGCTGAGACCTTTTTTCCAGTAGTCGAGGCACTGGAGATTCGCCCCACTTACTGGCTAGCTTCTCCAACTCGCTTCCGAATAGGAGAGATCTCCTAAAGGGCATCTTTGTGAGGTTTGCCTTCGAGGTTGCATCCGCTGATCAGTTCCACAACTATAACTG
This sequence comes from Rhinatrema bivittatum, assembly GCF_901001135.1. Lineage (NCBI taxonomy): Eukaryota > Metazoa > Chordata > Amphibia > Gymnophiona > Rhinatrematidae > Rhinatrema > Rhinatrema bivittatum. The sequence continues at coordinate 212,381,979 of NC_042623.1, forward strand.
TCTTCTGGCTGCCACCACTGAGGCTACTCCTCTGGCCGAGGTACGCACTAGGTCTTAGCTTGCATCTGTCAGAAAGGCTGCGGTGGGTTCAATCGCCTCTTTGGCGGGTGCCCCAGAGCTAGCTGCCTCTCTCGAGAGGAGCAAGCAGGAACAAGCCACCAGGCACAAGCAGGAACCAATCTGCAATGTCATTGCTGTTGTGTCGAAGGCTTGCTTAAGGATGAATTCTAATCACCTATCATAAGCATCCTTCAAAGCCACCCCTCCCTCAACAGGGATGGTTATTCGCTTCGAGAGGGCGCAGACCATGGCGCCCACTTTGGGGAAATGCAGGCGTTCCTTGACCGCTGGGTCCAGAAGTTACAAGGCCTCCAAGGCCCGATCTCCTTTAAAGCTTGCCTCTGGGGCGTCCCATTTCAGGTCAATCAACTCCTGGATGGCGTCTAGATTTGGGAAATAGCAAGAGGCTTTACGAAGAGACACCAGGATGGGGTTCTTCTTTGGCTCTGCCATAGGGTCCATGCCTGGAACTCCCAGAGTCTTCAGGGTCTGGGATACAAGTGCCGGTAATTCATCTCTGTGGAAGAAACGAAGCATGGTCCAATATGGTTCCAGGCCTGGAGGGATTTTCCCGTCCTCCAGTGGATCCCCATCAACATCCGCAGTATCTGGGTTTGTGTCAGGGATACTCTTGGTGAGGCGTGGCCCTCAGACAGGGCCGGGAGAGCAAGGCCCCCCCCAGTTGGGGTTCAACCCAGGCAGGGACAGGGGCTGACTGTGTTTGAACAAAGGCTTGGAGGCCCTGAAAATATTCCAGCCATGAGAAGGCCACCGGATCCATATTTGTCCCAGGGAGAACTGGAGTAGGGGCCACTGAACTGCCCTCTCCTGAGGAGGATGCCGTCCCGAAATTGCTCAGGTCCGGGGAGCTGCTGGATAAGGTCGCGGCTGATCTGTCCTCAGACTGGGATGGGCCAGGCTTGGAAAATTTTTTAAAATCCAGTCCTCCCTGGGCCTCCTCATAGTGCTGACACAGGCAGGATTCCAGCTCAGAGTGTGCATCTCTAATAAGGCAGGCTGCGCAGAGAGAGTGTCATCTGAGCTTCTTTGCTGCTGGGGCCATAGCCTGTGAGGTTTGTGCATTTAACCAGTTATTGTCTATTGGACGCGCACCGACTCGCCTTGGAGAAACCTATGTCTAAACGGTCGGTTGTGCACTAAGTTTTGCGCTCAGCTATGCGCGTATTTTATGCGCCCGTTAAGTGCACAGAAGGTCGTCCTGCACCACACATACTGACAGCCGAAGGGGGAAAATGGCACCGCACCATACCGCATGCAAGATGGTGCCACCACGGATCGCCATGTGACAAGGCAATAGCTAAAGCCAGGAGAATGCGGGGCTGCATAGAGAGAGAAATATCGAGTAAGAAAAGGGAAGCGATTATTCCCTTGTACAGGTCCTTGGTGAGGCCTCACCTGGAGTACTGTGCTCAGTTCTGGAGACCGTATCTCCAAAGAGACAGAGACAAGATGGAGGTGGCCCAGAGAAGGGCAACCAAAAAGGTGGAGGGTCTTCATCGAATGACTTATGAGGAAAGATTGAAGAATCTAAATATGTACACCCTGGAGGAAAGGAGGAGCAGAGGTGATATGATACAGACATTCAGATACTTGAAAGGTTTTAATGATCCAAAGACAATGACAAACCTTTTCCGTTGGAAAAAAAATCAGCAGAACCAGGGGTCATGATTTGAAGCTCCAGGGTGGAAGACTCAGAACCAATGTCAGAAAGTATTTCTTCACGGAGAGGGTGGTGGATGCCTGGAACACCCTTCCGGAGGAAGTGGTGAAGACCAAAACTGTGAAGGATTTCAAAGGGGCATGGGATAAATACTGTGGATCCATAAAGTCTAGAGGATGTGAATGAAGAGAAGAGGCATGGGGGTGGCTTGCGGGAATGACAGCTACTACCTGGAGATTAATACCCTTATTCAATAAACATACTCACTGTTAATGAGACTCCAACATTGCTCTATGCTTCAACGGCAAGAGGAAATGTGGAAAAAAGGATTTGCATTCACAAAAAAGCGGGGGAGTAGCTTGCTTGCTGCGGTGGTTACTACCCCAAACCAAATAAGACTGATACTTCACTTTCAATGCAAATCCAGCATAGTTCTCTGCTTCAACGGCAGGGGGGATAAAGAAAAGAGGATTTATATTAAGACAACAACCAACAAGGACTGAATTACACAGTCTGGGTAAACAAATAAGCATAGGTGTAGCTTGCTTGTTACGGCAGTTACTACCCCGAATCAATTAAGCCTGATATCTCTACATCAATGGCGGGGGTGGAAGGTAACTAAAACCAAAAAGTTACTAATAAGGGCCAAGAGCAACAGATAAGTTGATATGTAATTTTGCTACATGAACTCCAGTATATAAAAATGTTAAATAAATAAATAAATAAATATGTATGAGAAAACAAAATAAGTGTGAAAACTTGCTGGGCAGACTGGATGGTCCGTTTGGTCTTCTTCTGCCGTCATTTCTATGTTTCTATGAGTCGACCGAGCCGAAAACGGGGCCTAGCCCATCGAGGTGGGGGGGTGGGGGGGAAGACACAGCAGACTATTTGGATATTACATGGTGCAAGATTGCTTTTCCTACTGCACTGTCTGCAGATGCTTAGGTTTCAAGGCAATAATGAGTTGTGAATGTATGCACAGAAAACCAGTTGGCTGCTTTACATATGTCTTCTATAGGCACTTTTCTTACATATGCAATGGAGGAAGCTGTTGGAATAGCCGTTAAGCTCTGACTGGGTTGGTGAGATCAAGTTCAACTGTGTAGCAGTATTGTATGCAACTAATTTTCCAATTCAACAGTGTCCGTTTGGTCACAGGTTTTCCCAATCTGATCATATAATACAAACAGTTGTGATGCTTTTCTGTGAGTTTGCATTCTACATTTGTAGCGTCTAGCACTCTTTTGCAGTCTAGCATGTGTAGCAGCTTCTCACAACTATGTGAGTGAGGCTTTGGGAAAAAATTTGGAAGCACAATTGATTGGGTTGGCGGAAAGGCTGACACCACTTTTGGTAAAAATATTGGATATGTCCGTAGGACCACCTTATCATGGAAGAATTTCATATACGGTAGATAATGTACTAAAGTTTGCAGTTCACTAACTCTTTGAGTAAACTACTACTAGAAAAGGACTTTCCATATTAGATATTTTAAAGGTGCAGTTTCCAGAAGTTCAAACAGAGGTTTCATTAGTGAAGTGAGAACTACTTATATAAGAACATAAGAACATAAGAAATTGCCATGCTGGGTCAGACCAAGGGTCCATCAAGCCCAGCATCCTGTTTCCAACAGAGGCCAAAACTAGGCCACAAGAACCTGGCAATTACCCAAACACAAAGAAGAACCCATGCTACTGATGCAATTAATAGCAGTGGCTATTCCCTAAGTATAATTGATTAATAGCCATTAATGGACTTCTCCTCCAAGAACTTATCCAAACCTTTTTTGAACCCAGCTACACTAACTGCACTAACCACCTCCTGTGGCAACAAATTTCAGAGCTTTATTGTGCGTTGAGTGAAAAAGAATTTTCTCCGATTAGTCTTAAATGTGTTACTTGCTAATTTCATGGAATGCCCCCTAGTCCTTCTATTATTCGAAAGTGTAAATAACCGAGTCACATCTACTCGTTCAAGACCTCTCATGATCTTAAAGACCTCTATCATATCGCCCCTCAGCCGTCTCTTCTCTAAGCTGAACAGCCCTAACCTCTTCAGCCTTTCCTCATAGGGAGCTGTTCCATCCCCTTTATCAATTTGGTTGCCCTTCTCTGTACCTTCTCCATCGCAACTATATCTTTTTTGAGGTGCGGTCTCACCATGGAGCGATACACAGGAATTATAACAATCTTCGTTTATTAACCATTCCCTTCTTAATAATTCCTAACATTCTGTTTGCTTTTTGGACTGCTGCAGCACACTGAGCTGATGATTTCAAAGTATTATCCACTATGATGCCTAGATCTTTTTCCTGGGTGGTAGCTCCTAATATGCAACCTAACATCGTGTAACAACAGCAAGGGTTATTTTTCCCTATATGCAACACCTTGCACTTGTCCACATTAAACTTCATCTGCCATTTGAATATCCAATCTGCCAGTCTTGCAAGGTCCTCCTGTAATGTATCACAATCCGCTTGAGATTTAATTACTCTGAATAATTTTGTATCATCCGCAAATTTGATAACCTCACTCGTTATATTCCATTCCAGATCATTTATAAATATATTGAAAAGCTCCAGTCCTATTACAGATTCCTGAGGCACTCCACTGTTTACCCTTTTCCACTGAGAAAATTGACCATTTAATCATACTCTGTTTCCTGTCTTTTAACCAGTTTGTAATCCACTAAAGGACATTGCCTCCTATCCCATGACTTTATAGTTTTCTTAGAAGCCTCTCATGAGGGACTTTGTCAAACACCTTCTGAAAATCCAAATACTTCCACCGGTTCACCTTTATCCACATGTTTATTAACCCCTTCAAAAAAACGAAGCAGATTTATTAGGCAAGACTTCCCTTGAGTAAATCCATATAGACTGTGTTCCATTAAACCATGTCTTTCTATATGCTCTATGATTTTTATCTTGAGAATAGTTTCCACTATTTTTCCTGGCACTGAAGTCAGGCTAACTGGTCTATAGTTACCCTGATCGCCTTGGAGCCTTTTTTAAATATTGGGGTTACATTGGCCACTCTCCAGTCTTCAGCTACAATCGATGATTTTAATGATAGGTTACAAATTTTAACTAATAGATCAGAAATTTCTTTTTTGAGTTCCTTCAGTACCCTAGGATGCATACCATCTGGTCCAGGTGATTTGCTGCTCTTTAGTTTGTCAATCTGGCCTACTACATCTTCCAGGTTCACAGTGATTTGTTTCAGTTTGTCTGACTCATCACCCTTGAAAACCATCTCCGGAACTGGTATCTCCCCAACATCCTCATTAGTAAACAAAGCAACAAAGAATTAATTTAGTCTTTCTGCAATGGCCTTATAGTCCCTAAGAGCCCCTTTAACCCTCGGTCATCTAACTGTCCAAAAGACTCCCTCACAGGTTTCTTGCTTCGGATATATTTTTAAAAGTTTTTATTATGAGATTTTGCCTCTACGGCCAACTTCATTTCAAATTCTCTCTTTGCCTGTCTTATCAATGTTTTACACTTAACTTGACATAGCCGATAATCGCTTTGCCTTTCTTCCACCTTTTTTAATGCGTGGAATACAGTCTAGGATTGTATTTTTAAACAATGTCCATGCCTGTTGAACACTTTTTACCTTTGCAGCTGCATCTTTCAGTTTTTTTCTATTTTCCTCAATTTATCAAAGTTTCCCTTTTGAAAATTTAGTGTTAGAGCTGTAGATTTACTTATTGTCCCCCTTCCAGTTATTAGTTTAAATTTGATCATGCTATGATCACTATTATCAAGTGGCCCCACCACTGTTACCTCTCTCACCAAATCCTGCGATCCACTAAGAATTAAATGTAAAATAGCTCCCTCTCTCGTTGGTTCCTGAACCAATTGTTCTATGAAGCAGTCATTTATGACATCTAGGAATTTTATGTCTCTAGCATGTCCGGATGTTATATTTACCCAGTCAATATTGGGGTAATTGAAATTTCCCATTATTACTGCACTGCCAAATTGGTTAGCTTCCCTAATTCATATGTGGCTGTATATCTTAGTTGGTAAAGCTTCTGTTAATATATCCTGAACATACTGCTCTTCAGATTGAATTTGAAATATTGGAAAAGATTGTTGTGTTCTGGATCCTTTGGATGTTGTGGATCATGGAGACTGTAGTGACAGGTTTGGTCCCTTATCAGAACTTAGTTTTAGTTTTTTTACTTTTGGCACTCTGGTCTGATCTCTTATTTTCCTTTACTGTGATTTGTTTCTTAATCTTCAAACATCTTTTGTTTGTGACCCCCTGAGATGGCACGTGTCAAGTGCGTTGGTGTTATATGCTCCATGTATTATTCTAATGCGTAATGCTTTGATCCATCCAATGTGCTGAGTTTTGGGCATTATGATGCACCGTGCTTTGGGCACATCATAATGCTGGTAGCTTTGATGTGCTACGCATCGAGTATTTTGAAGCACCCTGTATCGCTTGCTTCAGCGCAAAGTTTGATGATCTCCAACACGTTATGTGACAACTCATGCATCATCTTTGTTGATTTAACAGCCTTCCGTGAAGCTCCTACAGATCATTCCCAGGAGGTTTGACATAGTTTTTGTCAATTTAGACTTTTTGGCTAGGATGGGCACAGAATGCATCCAGTATACCAGGGAATCTCAGTGCTTACTTTGTTTTATTTATTTATTTATTTTGCAAATTTCAAATTTGACATATTCAAATTCAGAAAATCATAATTCAGGAGTAAATAGAATAACATTAAGTATATTATCCTATGAAAATATATAATCTATATAACATACTGTCACAAAGTATAATTATCTAGACTCCCTATTATCAAACAATGGGGAGGGATTCCATTTCATAAGCAAGTATACCAACAAAGAAGAAATATGAAACAAATATTGAGAGACTTCAGAGTACACACATTCTTTCCTACAACTAAGAAGATGATGTTATATGCTCAGTCTCTTGGTTCCTTCGGCTCTCTAAATATTTCTCTAGCTGTTCAGGTTCATAATAAACAAATCTTGTACCATCAATTTTCATTACGCATTTACAAGGGAATCTGATATTTAACTGAATCCCAAAAGTTCTAGCCTGATTAGCCAGCATTAAGAATTTCTTACATCTTATCTGGGTCTCCTTAGAAACATCAGGATAGACCCATAATTTTTTTTCCCAAATATAAACAAGATTCAGATGGACTGAATCAAATCACGGTGAACCTAGAAGATGTGGTAGGCCTGATTGACAAACTGAAGAGTAGTAAATCACCTGGACCGGATGGTATACACCCCAGAGTTCCGAGGGAACTAAAAAATGAAATTTCAGACCTATTAGTAAAAATTTGTAACTTATCATTAAAATCATCCATTGTACCTGAAGACTGGAGGATAGCAAATGTAACCCCAATATTTAAAAAGGGCTCCAGGGGCGATCCGGGAAACTACAGACCAGTTAGCCTGACTTCAGTGCCAGGAAAAATAGTGGAAAGTGTTCTAAACATCAAAATCACAGAACATATAGAAAGACATGGTTAATGGAACAAAGTCAGCATGGCTTTACCCAGGGCAAGTCTTGCCTCACAAATCTGCTTCACTTTTTTGAAGGAGTTAATAAACATGTGGATAAAGGTGAACCGGTAGATATAGTATACTTGGATTTTCAGAAGGCGTTTGACAAAGTTCCTCATGAGAGGCTTCTAGGAAAAGTAAAAAGTCATGGGATAGGTGGCGATGTCCTTTCGTGGATTGCAAACTGGCTAAAAGACAGGAAACAGAGAGTAGGATTGAATGGGCAATTTTCTCAGTGGAAGGGAGTGGACAGTGGAGTGCCTCAGGGATCTGTATTGGGACCCTTACTGTTCAATATATTTATAAATGATCTAGAAAGAAATACAACAAGTGAGATAATCAAATTTGCAGATGACACAAAATTGTTCAGAGTAGTTAAATCACAAGCAGATTGTGATAAATTGCAGGAAGACCTTGTGAGACTGGAAAATTGGGCATCCAAATGGCAGATGAAATTTAATGTGGATAAGTGCAAGGTGATGCATATAGGGAAAAATAACCCATGCTATAATTACACAATGTTGGGTTCCATATTAGGTGCTACAACCCAAGAAAGAGATCTAGGTGTCATAGTGGATAACACATTGAAATCGTCGGTGCAGTGTGCTGCGGCAGTCAAAAAAGCAAACAAAATGTTGGGAATTATTAGAAAAGGAATGATGAATAAAACGGAAAATGTCATAATGCCTCTGTATCGCTCCATGGTGAGACCACACCTTGAATACTGTGTACAATTCTGGTCGCCGCATCTCAAAAAAGATATAATTGCGATGGAGAAGGTACAGAGAAGGGCTACCAAAATGATAAGGGGAATGGAACAACTCCCCTATGAGGAAAGACTAAAGAGGTTAGGACTTTTCAGCTTGGAGAAGAGACGACTGAGGGGGGATATGATAGAGGTGTTTAAAATCATGAGAGGTCTAGAATGGGTAGATGTGAATCGGTTATTTACTCTTTCGGATAGTAGAAAGACTAGGGGGCACTCCATGAAGTTAGTATGGGGCACATTTAAAACTATTCGGATAAAGTTCTTTTTTACTCAACGCACAATTAAACTCTGGAATTTGTTGCCAGAGAATGTGGTTCGTGCAGTTAGTATAGCTGTGTTTAAAAAAGGATTGGATAAGTTCTTGGAGGAGAAGTCCATTACCTGCTATTAAGTTCACTTAGAGAATAGCCACTGCCATTAGCAATGGTTACATGGAATAGACTTAGTTTTTGGTTACTTGCCAGGTTCTTATGGCCTGGATTGGCCACTGTTGGAAACAGGATGCTGGGCTTGATGGACCCTTGGTCTGACCCAGTATGGCATGTTCTTATGTTCTTTTACTTAAGAATAATTTTAATACATTATCTCTATCTTCTGAAAATTTAAATTTTACCAATAAAGTTCTTCACATTTCTATTTGAGAACTATATCAATTCAGTAACATTCCCTCTGCTGGTAGATTTTCATTTAATTGTTCTTCCTTCTTCTTCGGTAGAAAATATGCCTTCAGTATCACTGGTAACATATCAGATGATAGTAATAGTATTTCTTGAAAATAATTCTTTAATTGTTCTTTTGGAGAAGTCATTTTGCACTTTGGAAAGTTTAATATCCTTAAGTTGTTATACCTTAGGGAGTTTTCTATACTTTCCACCTTTTTCTCCAGCATAGTTTCTCCTTTAATTATAGAAAGCTGCACTTTCTTTATCTGGTTTATTTCTTCTTCCACTTTTGTCAAATTAACAGTATGTTAATTTATTTCTGGGGTTAAATTATGTAAAGTTGTTTGCATTTCTTTTATATTTGAAGACAAGTTTAGCAAGGCATTTTGCGTCGACATTATCGCCTGCCATATTAAATCCATAGTCACAACTTTAGGTTTTTCACTCGGTAAGAAAGGTATTAAATTTATAGCTTGAGGTAGAGAAATACCTTGAGTTTCTGGGTTCCTTTGAAGTTGAGTAATCTTCACTGCTGGTCCAGCTTCCATTTCACTGGTTCACACTCGGTTCAAGCCGATAGTTCCCTCCACTTGTGGGGAGGAGATGAAGGGACCTCCCGTTCTTTCTAATGGCGCCATTGCTCCAGCTACATCTTCCCCGATAGGGCTCATTTCCAAAGACGCCATCCGTCCTCATCTTGAGCCAAAGTCAGCAGCGGTCTTGGCATCGCCTGGTGGACTGGGAGTTGTAGGAGCCCCGGGACTTAGAGTGATATCTCCCAGGAGCAGAGGTGCTTGCTCTCCACCTAACTGCTCAGCGGGATATCCCAGGGCTATTACCTCCATCAGGGGTTGGAAGCCTGTCAGCGTTGTTTGAATCAGCGTGAGTCTTGTGGGGGTCGGGACTCCCTCTCTTTCCCGGCCCTTATGCTTTATATGTGGCATCTCTCGGAGGCTGGCAATCAAGAAAAATATCAGAAAAGAATCAACTCTTCAGGAGCTTCACACACACCAATGTCTCTCTCGGGCGCCATCTTGGACACTCCCCTCTCAGTGCTTACTTTGAGTAGGCCTATACATCAAGTTATCGAATACTTGCTGCTCTAGCTTTGCCTTGGAGGATTTACTGCAACTGCTATGAGAGAAAGAGAAAGACTGATGATTTCCAGAGGCAGACCTGCTCTGTTGCCTCATCTCTAAGGGCAGTTATTTTAGCTGCTCTGGATCTCTGTGCTCTCAGAGACATCCTGCCACTGTTAGGATATTTTTGCTGGTCATGGTCTGGGCCTAAACAGAGGTAAGCAGTAGTTGTGGCAATTGGTAATGGACATAATTTGTCCATAGGAACAAATTTAAAACTGGAGGTTTTCTTCGAGACCATCTTCACAGTTAGTATTAAAAAGTGTTGTTTTTGGAGTCACTTAAGCGAAAAACTATCAGAAAAAATTATTTCTGTGGAGAGACAGAAATAGCCAACTGTGAGGAGTATGGACAAAAATAAAACTAAGATACTCCGAAGCAATGCCTGCTTAGGAACATGCTCGGTAGGGCTCAAAGCTCTACTAGCTTGGAGAGACAGATCCATCCAGTGCCACCTGATGACATCAGGCACAGATGATAGCTAATTCAGCCTGTTAATTGACAGAACAGAGGAACATGCCATACTGGGTCAGACCAAGGGTCCATCAAGCCCAGCATCCTGTTTCCAACAGTGGCCAATCCAGGTCATAAGAACCTAGCAAGTACCCAAAAACTAAGCCAAACATGGAAAATTCAAAAAAGGCAGGCTGTGATGGACTGTTTTCTTTCGATCAAGTTAACTGTGTATCTGTGGAAATGTTACACTCCCCATTCAATTCCCATAGCCAGTAGGGAAGGAATATTTATTTTATTTATTTATTTAAAGACTTTTATATACCGGTATTAGTGGGGACATCATACCGGTTTACATTTGAACAGCAGATAGAAATTACATGTTAACAGGGAGTTACAACTGGGAGGGGGTGTCACACAAGAGCAGAGTAGACAAGTAACTTAACAACTAGTGAACAGGGAGTCCTTGGTAGCAAGAAACAACGGGAGTCCTTAATATAAAGAAAGGATAGGATTGCTTATGTGAGAGTTCAAAAGTGCAATCATTATGGAGGGGTGAGGGATGAAGAGAGGTGTGTTGGATCTATGTAGGGGCATGATGAGAATGAGGGTGGGAGAGGGGAGGTTAATCCGGATAGGCTTGTTTGAATAACCATGTTTTTAACTTCTTTTTGAACTTGAATGTGCATGGTTCTAGGCGTGGGTTTGAAGGCAGGGTGTTCCAGAGGGAAGGGCCAGCAATAGAGATGGCTCGGTCGCGTGTGATAGAAAGGTGGGCTATTTTGAGTGGGGGTACAGAGAGGGTGCCTTGGTAGGTGGTTCTAGTGGGCCGGGACGAGTGGTGGGTGTTAAATGGAATATCTAGCCATTTGGAGTTGTGAGCGTGTATGGATTTGTGTACAATGGTCAAGGTTTTGTAGTGAATTTGGGAGGGGATGGGGAGCCAGTGTAGGTCTCCGAGGATAGGGGTGATGTGATCGGATTTACGGGTGTTAGAGATGATCCTAGCAACCGCATTTTGTAACATTTGTAGCGGTTTTATCATGGAGTAGGGAAGCCCTAGGAAGAGTGCGTTACAGTAGTCCAATTTGGAAGAAATAGTGGCTTGGAGTACTGTACGGAAGTCTTGGGTGTATAATAATGGCTTAAGTGTTTTGAGGACATTAAGTTTAAACAAGCCTTCTTTAAGTATGGAGTTAACATAGTTTTTCATGCTTAGCTGTTGATCGAGGAGAACTCCAAGATCCCTTACGAAGGGATGGGCTGTGGTAATATTGAGATTGGGGTCATTGGCTAAGGGGGAGGAGGGGGAGAATGGGGGGGAGATAAGTAGGAGTTCGGTTTTGTTAGTGTTGAGTGCAAGGTGGAGGTTGGTGAGTAGGGAGTTGATAGATGCTAAGCAGTTTTCCCAGTGCTTCAAAGCATCGGAGATAGTGTTGTGGATAGATATGATGATCTGGACATCATCAGTGTAAAGGTAGAACTTAAGTTTAAGTTGGGAGAGGAGGTAGCAAAGTGGGGTGAGGTAGATGTTAAAGAGGGTGGATGAAAGTGAAGAACCTTGTGGGATTCCTTGTTGTAGGGGATGGGGGGCAGATATGGCATTACCAATTTTAACTGAGAATTTTCTATTTGAGAGGTAGGATTTAAACCAAGCAAGGGTTAGGCCTGAGATGCCAATGCTTTCTAGATGGGCTAGGAGGTGATTATGGCAGATGGTATCGAAAGCCGCCGAGATGTCAAGGAGGGTGAGGAGATAACTGTGGCCTTGGCCCATTCTTATAAGAAGGTGGTCGGAAAGGGTGAGAAGTAGCGATTTGGTGTTGAAATGTTTCCAAAAGCTGAATTGTGAGTCATGGAGGATCGAGTGGTTTTCAAGGTAGTCCATGAGTTGTGTGTTAACCACTCTTTCCATTAGCTTGGAGATAAATGGGAGGTTAGAGATGGGGCGGAAATTGGAGGGGTCTTTTGGATCTAGGGATGGCTTCTTTAGAAGGGGTTTGACTACCGCATGTTTGAGTGTGTCTGGGACAGTCCCATGATAGCGAGAACAGTTTATGATGTCTGCTATGGCTCTGGCTATGGAATTAGGGACGGCCAGAAGGGCTTTGGGTGGGATGGTGTCATTGGGATGTGAGGCAGGTTTGAGTTTTCTGAGAATAGTTTCAATTTCTTTGGAGGAGGTATAGTCGAAGACAGTCATGGCAGGGTGGGAGGAGGCAAGGTACGAGGAGGGGGAGGAAGGGGGAGGGCTAGAGGAGGAAGGGAATCTAGAGAGGAGGTTAGTTATTTTGCTCTGGAAGTAGGTAGCAAGTTCTTCACATTTGGCGGCTGCGTCAGAGTCAGGTATAGTGGGAGGGATAGATTTGGTGAGGCTTGAGATGTAAGAGAAGAGTGCCTTGGGGTTGAATCTGTAATGGATTTTCTTAGCGTAGAAATCTCGTTTGTGTTTTAGTATTGTAAGTCTGTAAGAGTGTAGGGCAGTTTTATAGATGGTGGCGTGCTGAGCGGTGGGGTCCTTACGCCAATGTCTCTCTTTTTGTCTGAGTTTATTTTTTAGGGGTTTTTTTTTTATTATATGTTTATTCAACTTTTTATTTTTCATAAAGGATATTACACAGTTTGTAAACATAATACATCTTCTCAAGACTAGTCCTAACAAGATTTACATTAATACATTCTGTGAAAAAACTTAAAGAAAATCATTATTAGTAATTACAAAACCTGGATTAATAATATAGAGCAGTTATTTTCAAGAAATATTAACCTTATAGTAATATGAGCCAAAATTATCCTTAATTCCCCTATTGTACAATAGTGGTCTACATGGTCTACGGGGTCAAGTATCAAGGAACACACGCAATTGTTCAGGTTGATTAAAAACATATTGCGTGTCCTGATGTATTATAATACATTGGCAAGGCAACCGTAAAATGAATTTGTCACCACGCACTACGACTTTCTCCCTTAAAGTTAGAAATTCCTTCCTCCTTAATTGTGTATTATAAGCTACATCAGGAAACACTCTGATTGGTTGACCATGAAAATTGGAGTTTTGATGCCTAAAATACAATCTAAGAATAGAGTCCCTCTGAGAAATGTCTGCAAAAGAGACAATTAGAGTAGCTCGGGTATTTATCTGCATATCAGAAGATTTTTCCAACAATTCTGATAAATTTATATCTTCACTCTGTTCTACCGAATCTTTCACTTGCTTTTCTTTTTGAGTTATATAATATATCCTAGATATTATTGGGATTGTTAAATCTGTAAATTTTAGAATATTTTTTAAATAACTTTTAAACAATTCTTTAGGTGATAGTAAGTGAGTTTTTGGAAAATTCAAGATTCTCAAATTTACTCTCCGAATCTGATTTTCAAGTTGTTCTAATTTGTCAGAGTGGATTTTCTCAGATTTGATTAAATTCAATTGTACTTTTTCTAATTCAGTAGTTTTAGTTCCCAAATTTTCTACTGCTCCATCCAATTTTTCAATTTTTGTTTGTAGCACTTTATTATTACTCAAAGTTTCTTGTACTAGGGAGGTCAGATCATTTATAGATTTTTGCATGGTGAATATCATATTACCTATACCTTCCAATGTAAACTTAGTAGATGCAATTACAGGTTCATTAAACATCATTTCTTCCTTATTCCCTCCTACCCCCTTCTCCTTAGCAAACATTTCCGTACTAAGTTCCCTCTCTTGGTCTTTTATGACCAAAAAATCAGGTTTCAACCGGGGGGAGTATATGTTTCCCTTCCCCTTCTGAATAGCCAGGGAAGAGACCAAGTTCAAGTTAGATTCTTCAAGAACAAATTCTCCACCAACCTTCCCGGTTGGTGGTTCTGGTGTTGTTGGGGCACCAGGGCTCAAGGATGTCTCATATGCCAGGGAATTCAGTCCCTGCTCCTGGGCTAATATTCCAGCGGCATCATCACCTGGTGTTAATTCAAGGGCTCGCACAAAAAGATCTGAGATACGTGGCTGATTTTCATTAATAACTGGAGTGGAAGTCACTGTTTTCCCCTTCCTCTTGGTGTGTAGCATTACCAAGATAGGTTAGGGCCAACATATAAAACATAAACCAGGTACCTTTAGTTGTTATGATCTTTTTGAGACATCATCACTTTAATCCAGGTTCCGTTGATTGCCGAACTGAATAAAGTCCTCATCGAACCCCGGTCGAATCCCGGCAAAGCCCGGCAAAGCCGCGCGCCTAAGAGGCAGCGCACCGACGGCGAGTACGCAGTACAGACGCTGTTGTTGTAGGCGTCTGGCAGGCTCCGCCCTCTGACGTCAGAGCCCGGAAGGAGAGCAGGAATTAGGCTGGGCAGGGCAGCATCCCCTCCACTCAGGAAACAATGACAAGAGATAATTTCAGCAGATAAAGTACCTCCAAGCAGCGGACTGCTGCTACCCACAACAAAACAAGTTCAGCAATAGATTTCTCCCCTTAGGACGCCGCTGTTGTAGGCGTCTGGCAGGCTCCGCCCTCCGACATCAGAGCCCGGAAGGAGAGCAGGAATTAGGCTGGGCAGGGCAGCGTCCCCTCCGCTCAGGAAACAATGACAAGAGATAATTTCAGCAGATAAAGTACCTCCAAGCAGCGGACTGCTGCTACCCACAACAAAACAAGTTCAGCAATAGATTTCTCCCCTTAGGACGCCGCTGTTGTAGGTGTCTGGCAGGCTCCGCCCTCCGACATCAGAGCCCGGAAGGAGAGCAGGAATTAGGCTGGGCAGGGCAGCGTCCCCTCCGCTCAGGAAACAATGACAAGAGATAATTTCAGCAGATAAAGTACCTCCAAGCAACGGACTGCTGCTACCCACAACAAAGCAAGTTCAGCAATAGATTTCTCCCCTTAGGACGCCGCTGTTGTAGGCGTCTGGCAGGCTCTGCCCTCCGACATCAGAGCCCGGAAGGAGAGCAGGAATTAGGCTGGGCAGGGCAGCGTCCCCTCCGCTCGGGAAACAATGACAAGAGATAATTTCAGCAGATAAAGTACCTCCAAGCAGCGGACTGCTGCTACCCACAACAAAGCAAGTTCAGCAATCATTTTTTAGGGTTTTTAACTTGGGTGTATACCATGGGTTGGCGTGTTTGGAGGTGGTGTTTATGACGCGTTTGGAGGTAGGGCAGAGTTTGTTGGCGATGTCCTCCGTAAGGGTAGTCCAGGATGCTAGCGCTGAGTCAGGGTCAGAACAGACTAGGTTGGGAAGGGCGGTCGATAATGTAGCAGCTAGATCGTCGCTGGGGCAGGATTTTCTGGATATAATAGTAGTGCTTTGGGTGGTGTTGTGTGGGGAGGAGGCGTTGATAGAGAGAAGGCCTTCTATTAGATAGTGGTCAGACCAGGGAACTGGAGTGTAGGTAGGGGTGGTGGTAGCGAGGACATCAGAATTAATGAACATCAAATCCAGGGTGTGCCCTGCTTTGTGGGTGGGAGATGCAATAATTTGTTGGAATCCTATAGCGTGGAGGGATTTGATGAAGGCTTCACAAGACGAAGAGTGGGATAGGGAGTCTACATGAAGATTAAAGTCTCCAAGGATAATGGAGGGGGTATCAGCATTGATCCAGTCGGCAATGAATTCAATCAGAGGTGAGGGGTTGGCATCGAGGAGTGCAGGAGGGGAGTATACTAGGCAGATTTGGAGTTCAGTTGATCTGAAGAGACCTATTTCAAGCTTGGGCGGGGTGACTATGTGAATAGGTTTGAGGTTTAGGTATTTCTTAGCTGCAAGGAGGAGGCCTCCTCCTCTTTTTTTGGGTCTGGGTAAAGAGAATATATCATAGGAGGAAGTAGGGAGTTGATTGATGAGAACAGCATCACTGTCTTTGAACCACGTCTCGGTGACAGCACAGATGTTAGGTTTACGGTTAGCAAGTCGTTGAGGATGGGTGTCTTTTTTGAGAGAGATTGTGCATTAAAGAGTATTATAGAGAGGGTGGTGAGGCCTAGGAGTTGCGTCAGGGGGAAGGTGAGGATGGGGATTAGGGATTTGCGCAGGGGGGAGGGGTAGTGAGAAGGAAAGGGAGCCAGTCTGGCAAAAGGATGGTGGATGCGGGGGATGGGATATGTTGCCATTTCAGAAAGCAAGTGTTGGCAGAGGAGGTAGTTGGTGGAGGAGGTCCCGGGAGCGGATGTGGTAGTTGCAGTGGCTAGATGGACAGTGGGGGGGGGGGGGGGGGGGTGGATGGTCTTTGTGTCAGTGGCAGGGTGCGGTGGGCCTGGTTGGCAGAGGCGAGGGGAGGGGAGGGAGAGATGAAAGGGGTCTACAGGGGGAGAGAATGGTATAGGTTAGTGGGCTGGTGCTAGGTCGTATGATGGAGCGCAAGATGGTACAGCAAATAGCACAGTGAGAATGGTGCAGCAGTTAACACAGTGAGATGGTGCAGCAGTTAACACCGAGAAAGATCTTGGTGCTAACTATCAAAGACTGAGAGAGAGTGTGGAAAGGCCAAACATAGTTACAGTTAGCAGGGGTACATCCAGTATCGAAGACATCAAGTCAGACAATGCAGAGCTTGCTGTCAGTTCTGTAGAGAGGATAAAGGCACACTAAGGGGCGCACCAAGGGGCAGGCCCCTTAGGTCGCGCTCCTTCGTGCGCGCGACGCCACGTTGTGAAGCCCCGAATTTAAAGGGGCTGAGGCAGATTTCCCAGGTTCCCAGGTGCTGCAAAAAGAGCGTGGCTCTCACCCTGCGATTGGGTCAGAGAGCTCCGGGAGGGCACGTCCAGGCATGTCCAGGCAGGTCACGTGGTCTCGGGCCGGTGGGGCGGAGGAGGTCGCTGGAGTCGATGGGCTCTTGCCCCGAGGAGGCGGCGCCGATCGCGCGAGCCGGGCTGGAGGCAGGCAGGCCGACCGGCCGGGAAAGAGATCGCCGCGTTGTGAAGCCCCGAATTTAAAGGGGCTGATCTTAGTTTCCCTTGAACTCTCTAACCCCTTGCTAATCACAGACTGTATGAAAGATATACATATTGCTGAGTACCATGGATATAAATCACTACTTTCTCTCTAAGAGCAAACTTCAGTACTATAATTTGTATTTTAATCTACAATATTAGAAAGTGCAAAGAAGCCAAATGACCAACAGAAGGATTTTACCTTTTCACATGCAACTGTAAAATCACAAGAAGTGATGTTATAATTACAGTCTTCTGCATACATTTCTTCATATGGCATAACAACAAAAGTCCGGCTGTCTCCAAGTGAATCCGAAAGATTGAAAGAAATGGTATTCATATGGTGTGAATCTGGCCCTGCAATCAAAGAGAATTTTTGTATTATTTTGCTTTTTTAAAAAAAAATGTTAAACATAAAATTAATTTTTTTAAATTAAAAAACATGAATGTAGAAAAATAAAAAATAGAAATCTGTTACACTTTTTGCATCTTAAACCTTACATATGGAATTTTATCTTTAGAAATATCTATTACTTTTTAAAAATATATTTATTTTTAAAAAGTATTATACTTGTTTGCAACAGAATAGGAAAAATAGAATACAAGTGGGAAAACATGTATAAATACAAACAATTGTTACAACCCCTTATACCATGTCAGTCCACAAATGAGGAAGGAGCGATGTCTCTAGATTTCAAGAAACATAAAAGGATAACTATTTATCAAGAATAAATGATTTCACACTAAAGGGGCCCTGTATTATTGAACTTAGCATTTAACTGGCTGGAGAAGATGTGGCTTCAGGAATAAAAATCTGAGCCGCTCCTCTGTTGCAGCCTAGCATTCAGGAAAACTGATAGTTTAGCGGGATCAAAGAAAACATTTAATTCCCTGGAATTTTACATTACATTTACAGGTAAAATTAAGCCAAAAAAACAGAGCACGTAGTTGCAAAATTCCAGATCATAATAAGAATCTTTTCCTTTTAACCTGGGTTGATTTGGATACATCAGGAAAAATACAGACTTTCAGGCCATGGAACAATACATCTTTATTACAAAAAAAAGAGCTAATGCTAAAGTCACAATGAGAGTTGCAGTAGATATAATTTGGACAACAGATTTTTCCAGTTCCGCTGTTAAGAAGATCCAAAGAAAGTTGGGGTACTTTCGCATCTTGGGCAATTTTTTTCATAGACAAATAATAAGCCTTAGAAACAGGGGTATTAAATTTTCAGGAATCTTCAGAACCTCAAAAAGATATGACCTCGACATTTTAATGGGAGATACCATGCTTTTCTTGGAAAGTTGATAAACTGAAGATTACATCTCCTAACAACATTCTTTAAATTCTCTTTTATTTATCAAATGAAGATGGCATTTTGAAAGAGTTCCCACAGACTCCTGAAGCACTTTGGTTTTACTGTCCAACAACTGGATCTTTTTAGAGACAGCTTCAGACTGCTCCCGAAAATTTTGCGATTTTAATGTCAATCCCTGTTGTTAGACTACAAACTTACCCATTTGCAGAGAAAGCTTAGATAATGCCTCCCAAATTATATCTAGCATCACAATTTAATTCTTAGTGGAACACAGGATTTGGTGAGAGAGGTAACGGTGGTGGGGCCACTTGGCAACAGTGATCATAACATGATCAAATTTAAACTAATAACTGGAATGGGGACAATAAGTAAATCTGCAGCTCTAACACTAAACTTTCAAAAGGGAAACTTTGATAAAATGAGGAAAATAGTCAGAAAAAAACTGAAAGGTGCAGCTGCAAAGGTTAAAAGTGTTCAACAGGCTTGGACATTGTTTAAAAATACAATCCTAGAGGCACAGTCCATATGTATTCCACACATTAAGAAAGGTGGAAGGCAGGCAAAATGATTACCGTCATGGTTTAAAGGTGAGGTGAAAGAGGCTATTTTAGCCAAAAAATCATCCTTCAAAAATTGGAAGAAGGATCCATCTGAAGAAAATAGTATAAAACATAAGCATTGTCAAGTTAAGTGTAAAACATTGATAAAACAGGCAAAGAGAGAATTTGAAATGAAGTTGGCCATAGAGGCAAAAACTCATAATAAAAACTTTTTAAAATATATCCAAAGCAAGAAACCTGTGAGGGAGTCGATTGGACCATTAAATGACAGAGGGATTAAAGGAGCTCTTAGGGAAGATAAGGCCATTGCAGAAAGACTAAATTAATTCTTTGCTTCCATGTTTACTAATGAGGATGTTGGGGAGATACCAGTTCCGGAGATGGTTTTCAGGGGTGATGAGTCAGACGAACTGAATGAAATCACTGTCAACCTGGAAGATGTAGTAGGCCAGATTGACAAACTAAAGAGTAGCAAGTCACCTGGACCGGATGGTATGGATCCTAGGGTACTAAAGGAACTAAAAAATGAAATTTCTGACCTATTAGTTAAAATTTGTAACCTATCATTAAAATCATCCATTGTACCTGAAGACTGGAGGGTGGCCAATGTAACCCAAATATTTAAAAAAGGCTCCAGGGGCGATCCGGGTAACTATAGACCAGTGAACCTAACTTCAGTGCCGGGAAAAATAGTGGAAACTATCCTCAAGATCAAAATTGTAGAGCATATAGAAAGACATGATTTAATGGAACACAGTCAACATGTATTTACCCAAGGGAAGTCTTGCCTTACAAACCTGCTTCATTTTTTTGAAGGGGTTAATAAACATGTGGATAAAGGTGAACCGGTAGATGTAGTATATTTGGATTTTCAGAAGGCGTTTGACAAAGTCCCTCATGAGAGGCTTCTACGAAAACTAAAAAGTCATGGGATAGGAGGCGATGTCCTTTCGTGGATTACAAATTGGTTAAAAGACAGGAAACAGAGAGTAGGACTAAATGGTCAATTTTCCCAGTGGAAAAGGGTAAACAGTTGAGTGCCTCAGGGATCTGTACTTGGCCCGGTGCCTTTCAATATATATATATATATATATATATATATATATATATATATATATATATATATATATATATATAGATATATATATGTATAGATATATATAGATATATATATATAAATGATCTGGAAAGGAATACGACGAGTGACGTTATCAAAATTGCGGATGATACAAAATTATTCAGAGTAGTTAAATCACAAGCAGACTGTGATACATTACAGGAGGACCTTGCAAGACTGGAAGATTGGGCATCCAAATGGCAGATGAAATTTAATTTGGACAAGTGCAAGGTGTTGCATATAGGGAAAAATAACCCTTGCTGTAGTTACACGATGTTAGGTTCCATATTAGGAGCTACCACCCAAGAAAGAGATCTAGGCGTCATAGTAGATAATACATTGAAATCGTTGGCTCAGTGTGCTGCAGCAATCAAAAAAGCAATTAGAATGTTAGGAATTATTAGGAAGGGAATGGTTAATAAAACGGAAAATGTCATAATGCCTCTATATCGCTCCATGGTGAGACCACACCTTGAATACTGTGTACAATTCTGGTCATCTTATCTCAAAAAAGATATAGTTGCAATGGAAAAGGTACAGAGAAGGGCAACCAAAATGATAAAGGGGATGGAACAGCTCCCCAATGAGGAAAGGCTGAAGAGGTTAGGGCTTTTCAGCTTGGAGAAGAGACGGCTGAGGGGGGATATAATAGAGGTCTTTAAGATCATGAGAGGTCTTGAACGAGTAGATGTGACTCGGTTATTTACACTTTCGAATAATAGAAGGACTAGGGGGCATTCCATGAAGTTAGCAAGTAGCACATTTAAGACTAATCGAAGAAAATTCTTTTTCACTCAATGCACAATAAAGCTCTGGAATTTGTTGCCAGAGGATGTGGTTAGTGCAGTTAGTGTAGCTGGGTTCAAAAAAGGTTTGGATAAGTTCTTGGAAGAGAAGTCCATTAACTGCTATTAATCAAGTTTACTTAGGGAATAGCCACTGCTATTAATTGCATCAGTAGCATGGGATCTTCTTGGTGTTTGGTTAATTGCCAGGTTCTTGTGGCCTGGTTTGGCCTCTGTTGGAAACAGGGTGCTGGGCTTGATTGACCCTTGGTCTGACCCATCATGGCAATTTCTTATGTTCTTAATTTGTGGTTTAGAAATAAAAAAACATTGTACCTCTCCCAAAGAAACCAACTTTCCAAATTGGCCAGAAGAAGCAGGAACGATAGAGGGATGGCTCGACACAGTCTCCATCTTCCCAGATGCTGCCATAACCTCAGCTTCCAATGACAATGGCTCCAGGACTACCACAACGCTCTCAGGCCACAACATGTCATCGTCTTCTTTATGAAGACCATATGTTCTTAATATTCCAGGACTATTCTCAGGCAGTAGTGGAGAGGTGTAAAACTTTTTTCTCTGTGTGTGCACAACTGATTCAGAAGAAATTGTGGATCATGTTGCTATTCTCTGTCCCATCAGGACAAAGTTTTATACTTTGAAACAGCTGCGGCAGCAACACAATTTTTGCAGTCTTTGGACAATTCTTGAAGGAAGCTGGTGTTTCTCTTTTTTCTTTCACTCTTTTGCTGGAGCACTCGACTTTTCATTGGCTATGGAGTCCCCCATGGCTATATATTTATTTTATTTATTTAAAGGTTTTTATATACCGATGTTCACGTCGGCTTACATAGAACCAAAGTTGGAAATTACATCAAACAAGAGGGTACAGATAACAGGGCTAACTTTGTAAGAACTGATAGATAAAGCTGAGAGCAACTTAAAATTAAAATTAATACAAACAACTAATTACTTATAACTTATTAATACAAATAACTTATTACTTATTACAAATAACTGCAAACCAAAATAACAGTCAACAAACTCGGATTTACGACAGAGTTAAAACGCATGTGTACATATTAAAGTGCAACTAACAAGAGAATTTATGTTCACGGCATCAGACATCTAGCGTATTGGGGGTATGAAATGCGTGAATCAATCCCTTAGGGAGAGACCTTTAAGTAAAGGCTTTTGTGAAAAGCCAAGTTTTGAGCTTTTTTTTGAACGTTCGACTACAAGTCTCTAGACGAAGGTCTGTGGGGAGGGCATTCCAGTGAGAGGGGCTGGCAATCGAGAATGCTGGTTTCTTGAGAAGTGACTTGGCTGGAGGTGCATATAAGGTGCCTAAATACCTGGTTCTGATGGGTCTCAGTGATGCGTGTGGACGAAGAGGGTCGCTTAGATCTAGCAAAGTTTGGGCATGAATGGTCTTGTGGGTTATGGTTAGTACTTTGAATATGATTCTAGATTTAATGGGGAGGCAGTGTAGGATTTTCAGAATAGGTGTGATGTGTTCTCCTCTACTCGAGTTGGTTAGAATCCAGGCAGCCGAGTTCTGCAACATTTGTAGTGGTTTGGTGGTGATAGCTGGGAGGCCAATTAGCAGAGAGTTGCAATAATAGATTTTTGAAAATAGAATTGTTTGGAGGACTGTTCTAAAGTCCTGAAAATGGAGGAGAGGTTTCAGCTTTTTCAATATGTGTAGCTTATGAAAGCATTCTTTCGTTGTGTTTTTGACAAATTGCTTGAGATTCAGCCTATTGTCGATAGTAACACCGAGGTTTCTTACGTGTGTGGGGGAGATCCTTAGCGGTGTGATTAGATTGTTGGCCGACTGAAGGTTGTCATCCAGGGTGATCAGCATAAGTTCCGTTTTTGAAGTACTGAGAACTAAGTTGAGGCTAGTGAGGAGGGAGTTTATGGACTGTAGACAATTGTTCCAGAAGTTGATGGTATTGGAGATAGATTCAGTGATTGGCAACAGAATTTGGACATCATCAGCGTATATGAAGTATGTGATCTTCAGGTTTGAGAGCAGATGACATAGGGGGAGAAGATAGATGTTGAACAGGGTTGGGGAGAGGGATGATCCTTGAGGGACTCCGAGAGTGGATTTGACTGGGTGAGAATCCTTGTTGCTTATTCTGACCTTGTATGTCCTGTTGTTAAGGAATGATCTGAACCATTCAAGGGCTGAACCAGAGATGCCTATGTCTGAGAGCCGGGTGATGAGGACAGAGGGCTTTACGGTGTCAAATGCTGCAGATATATCGAGAAGTGTCAGAAGTTAGGGCATCTTTTTCTCCAGTCCGGATAGGACTCTGTCAGTCAATGAGATTAAGAGGGATTCCGTACTGAGGGATTTGCGGAATCCGAATTGGGCTGTTGAGAGAATCTCGTGGTCTTCTAGGAATTCCAACAACTGTTTGTTAACTATTTTCTCCATAAGTTTAGCAACAAACGGTAGGTTAGCGATGGGGCGAAAGTTGGCCGGGTCTGCTGGGTTCAGGTTGGGTTTCTTGAGGAAAGGTTTGAAGGTGGCAATTTTCAGCGTGTCTGGTACTAATCCTTGGGTTAGCGAACGGTTGATGATCTCTGCTAAGGGCTTTGCAATGATGTTAGGGATGGAGAGTAGTAATTTAGATGGAATGGCATCTATTGGATGAGTGGAGGGTTTCATCTTTTTGAGAATCGATTCAATTTCGAGTGAAGAAGTGGGTTCAAAAGATTCTAGGTTTGCTTTCTGGCTGAATGGGGGAGAGAAGAGGGAAGGAGGTTCTATGTTGTGCGTAGCCAGCGGTGCTATTAGCTTAAGGATTTTGTTTTCGAAGAATTGTGCAAGTTCGGTGCATCTGAATTGAGCTTGATCGTCAGGGATGACTGGTGAGGTGGGTTTTGTGAGCTCTGAGACGTATGAGAAAAGCGCTTTGGCGTCAAAGGAAAAATTGTGGATTTTGTGGGCATAAAACTCTCTCTTAGTGCGAAGGATATTGTTTCTGTAACTGTGCATGAGGGTTTTGTACTCATTTAGTGTAGTGTTGGATGGTCTCTTCCGCCATGAGTGTTCTTTTTTTCTCAGTTCTAGTTTCATGTTTTTTAGTTCTTGAGTGAACCATGGTTTTTTGTTTTTATGGGATGGGTCGAGCTGTTTAGTTTTTAAGGGGAATAGTTCTTCTGCCACCTTGTTTGTGATATTATGCCATGTAGAGATGGCTGATTCTGCGTCGGAAAGGTCATGGTTAGAGAGTTCCAATGAAAGGTGAGAGGTAAGGTCTTCCATGGAGCAAGAATTCCTGTAGTGAATTGTGGTTTTGGTAATTGGTGGCATGGGGTTGTCCTTGATACAGAGATCCGTTGTGATCATTAGATGGTCTGACCATGGGATAGGGGAGCAAAGAGGCGGGGAAGATGTTGTAAGGCCTGAATTAATGAATATAAGGTCCAGTGTGTGCCCTGCTTTGTGTGTGGGACTTTTAACAATTTGTGAGAATCTCATAGCCATGAAGGAGGATAATAACATTTTGCAGTTGGAGGATAGGGGGATCGCATCAATGTGAAGGTTGAAGTCTCCCAAGATGACTGCTGGGGTGTCATTTTTGATGTGTTTGGCAATGAGCTCAATGAGTGGAGATGGATCCGAGTCTAGGATGCCTGGCGGAGCGTAGAGTAAACAAATTTGGAGATGTTTTGAACTAAAGAGGGCAAATTCCAGACGGGAGGTATGTATAAAGATCTGTAGGGATAGTCTCAGCTCTTTTTTTGCAGGTAAGTAGAGACCCCCCCCACCCCCCCTTTTTTTGGGTCTAGGTATTGAATAGATATCATAGAGATGAAGGGGTAGTTGATTGATAAGGGCTAGGTCCGTGGGTTTCAGCCAGGTTTCTGTGATTGCGCATATATCTGGTTGAGAGTCCAGGAGATAGTCAATGATTAAATGTGTTTTTTTTTCGAAATTGATTGGGCATTAAAGAGTGTTAGTGAGAATAAGGAAAGCCCAAGGAGTTGAGTGAGTGGGGTTGTCATAATTGGTATCAGACGCTTAAGTTGGGGAACTGTAGGGTCAAAGCGTTTTATCCGGTTATTGTAAAGGTTTTTGATGGTGGGGATAGGGAACGTGAGCATGATTGAAGCCCCAAAGGATCTTGAAGAGGAGGGAGAACTAATAATGACTGGATGAGGCTTGTTTCTGCTGAAAATTTAACTGAGTGGGATGAAACCCTTAGGGGCTGTATGGAGGGGAGTATAAAGGTCGTTGCGTAGACGCGTGGTCTGCAGTCCGTCAGTCTGAAGAAAGCTGGATGAGATCTGGTCTGCAGTCCGTCAGTCTGAAGAAAGCTGGATGAGAGCTGGACTTAGATGGATGAGAGCTAGATGAGTGCTGTACGTGGATGGATGAAAGCTGAAAGAGTGCCGGATGTGGATGGATGAACGCTGGATGAGTACTGGACGTGGATGGATGGACGCTGGAAAGAAGTGGGTCAAGGCGGGAGCAGTGCAAGTATGTTGGTTTTGAATAGCGTATAACACTGCTGTGGCGAAGCTGAGTAGCGAAGGGAGGGACTTGCTTCTGAACCTCACAAAAGGCTCACAAAGAGGCGCACTAAGGGGCAGGCCCCTTAGGTCGCGCTCCTTCGGGCGCGTGACGCCCGGTGCGCGATGCCCCCCGGACGCGTTGGCGATTTAAAGGGCCTAAACTGTGCAGGGATAGGCCGGCTGGGTTGGGGGTAGGAGCGGTTCACTCACCACGTGGTCCTGCTGCGTCTTTCTTTTTATTTTCCGGTTTTCTACATCTGTTATTTTCCTGTTTTATACACGGTGATCCATATCCCAGGTGGGCTTATAGGATGGTGTGTGGTTTTGCACTAATTTTTTGGCTCTTTTCTCATTCTTTTACTAACATTTGTGTCCCTTCTGGGTTTTGCTAGGATGGATAAGAGTGTGTATATGTGTGTGTTGATTTATGCTTATGTCCAACAGAGTTTGCTGAGAATCTGTGTGAATGTTTGTTAAGGGTTGAGAACATGTTTAAAAAGAAAGTAAAAAGGAGATGGCACAGAAAAAAATTTAGGACAAAAATTTTCCCTCATATGCTTAGCAAATTTCGCTAGCTTAACTGCTATCATGAAGTTATTTGTGTAATTGCAAACAAATGAATGCTGCAGTAAAGTGCAGATTACATAATTACACAAACTTTACTGACCAACTGGAGGATGAACCAAATTAAATTCACTTAGACTAACGGAGCTGTTGCAATATTACAGATACAGCATCCAGAGACACTGATCTTGAACCTATTTGAAATGATTATAGGACACCCTTGCCAAACCCTGACACCCCAGCTCTGAACATAAACTTAATGGAACATGATTTGTTTAATCAACAGACTTAATTTCCCATTACAAAGAACTTTTTAGCAGATCCATAATGTATTGCCAAGACCACAAGCTGACATCAATTAACTTTCTACACCTGCTGCTGCAAAGGAAAAGCCAAAATCTACTTCTCACCCATTAAGGCTTACACCCCATCACTAGGCAAGAAGAACACAACTGCATTGACCCCAGATGCCAAGAATATTGAACTATTCAATTGATACTGCAATGGTAATAATATCCATGCCCTTCTATTCAACTTTACAGCTGCAGCACTTGACCACTGGATTCATGCCAAAGACATTTGCTCTGCTTACAGCAATTATAAATGAGGTCTTGCTTGCAATCTTGGAACAAGGAAATCTGCAGTCTTTTTTTTTTTTTTTTTTTTTAACAGATGAGAGATGCTTGAATCCCACTGAATGGGCTCAAAGCCCAGTGGTGGATAGGCCTTGAAATCCTTCATATGCTGAATTCTTCAATTCTACTGGACATGGTCCTTCGGGGCCCCACAACAGATAAGTGCTTGCCTGATAAAGACTGTTTCTGTTCTCCTGCACAAGATGTGGTTAAGCACCACCCTTCTTCATTCTGACTCACATCATCATCCTGGAAGAAATGCTTGTCTAACAATTACAATACAGAAGAGCCTTAATCTTATCAGTTGCTGCCTTCATCTCCTAATCACAATAACTTCACTTCCTCTAACTGTTTCCTAGCTGTTACAGCATACCTTATCTCCATAATGGACTCTGACCAACTATTGAGCTACCTCATACCCTTAACTCAACTGAATGGTGTTTATACAATTCAGGTGAAAACACCAAAACTTCATAAAGATGATTACCTGCAATGTTTTCACACTAATGAAATTCACCTTAGCGAAAGCCTCACTCTTCTTTCTGGCTGAAAGAAAACTGTAGCCTATGTATCCAGTGATGAGTGCTTCCCAACCTACAGGTGGCATTAAAGACTGTGCTTCCACCTGATAGCCACCTTGTTTCCTGTACAAACTTGTATTTAAATAGAGACATTTTCAACAACCAATACAAGGTCCTTCTTCAGTCCTCTTATTCTGATTTCACTCCTGCTTCTGGAAGACTTCATCTCCTGACTCTACTTGCTTAGTCTTCTTTCCAGCTTCTGGTTTCCTGATGTGTTCCAGTTCCTTTTTCAGTCTAAGCCTCTCACTCTTGCTTAATTCACCTCTCATGCCTCACTGGCCACCAGCACTGGAGGGCTCAACCTGAAGGGAAGGTGGTTGACAGAGACAAAAGATGCTCAAGGTTCCTGTTTCTACTTATATCAGCCTGAATTTGCTTCTACAGATACTAAGCCACTCACTCCCAGGGCAATTTACTGACAACAACCATCACATACAAGATAAACATTTCAACTTATACTCCTGTGGCCATCTCCAAACAGTCATCATCCTTTGGCTCCAAGAATCATCATCTGTCTTCAAACTTCCTGACTCTGCTGAATACCGCCGATCTTGCCAATCTTAACCCAATCATATAATTCATATGGAAGGCCCAAATCACAGAAATTCTCTTCAAGAAAAATGGCAAGTGTATCCCCAATCAGAAAATGGACAAATAGCTATAAGAACTATGGGTGTTCATCCAAAGAGTTTTAAAAGAATATTGTCTTCCATCACTTTTGAAGTGCATCATTTTTCAACTTCCCTATCCATAGTTATGCCAATGTTTCCATGATTACTTCTGTATCAAATTACCATCCGGATATCCATTCTCATCACCATCATCAAGTGAAAAGACGATGACTGACCTCATCATTTCCATCCAGTTGGTACAATCTTATGCATAACTTAGTTCCCTGGGAGGGAACAGGGGAAGGCAGTGTGGCTCAGTGCGCGTAAGGTGCACAAATGTGCACCCCCTTGCATGCGCTGACCCCTGATTTTATAATATGCGTGCGCATATTATAAAATCAGGCATACATGTGTGCGTGTCAGTAGCGCGCACATGTAAGCCCGTGTGCAGGTTTGAAAATCTACCCCTATGTTTTTATGTAATGTCTGAGCACCTAAGTTGTTTGTGGTTTTGACTATTGCATGTTACGTTATAATAAAATGGGAACATTGTGCAGACTAGTAATAGTGTATGTAGGGATTATTAGATGCAAGGAGTTATTGACATGATGGAATTTTCTCATTGATTAATTTGAATTTGTTTTGCTCTTATATTAGGCTTTCATCCGTAACATATACATCTAACTTACAGCTCGATACAGTAACATTCAGTTGAAGTTTTCTCGTCTGTAACGAGCTCCCTGCGCACAATTCGGACGCGTAAGGCAAATCAGCGATACAGTTTCCAGTTTCGCGCGTCCGTAGCGCTTCTTAAAACAGACGCGTAACCCTTCCCGCACCCGGCATGTAAATGAACGAATTAGCTGTATAATGAAGGAATTAGCTATTCCCCTCCGATACCATAACGCGCGCTCAAGTTATCTCATTAGTAACGCACTGTTTTGCCGCGGCCGTAACGTGTTAGTTTATCGCCTCCCCCTAGTAGGAGTTAGGACTGTGAGTCTAGTAACAAATCCATCGACACCGCTTAAGACACTCAAAAACAATAAAACACAATTAAAAAAAAAAGCGATACAGAGATGATCGAGAAAATGTAATGATGTGGGACACATAAAATCTGTCAGAAGAAAAAAAAAATTTTAAATACCTGTCTGAGGGCCGCGTCGGTGCAGGCTGCCGGCGGGATCCGGGGGGCCGGTGGTCGCGTGTTAAATCTAGGCCGCGGGCGGGTGGGCGCCTGTTCCAGGCGGCGGCGGCAGCGGCGGCGGGGGGACACGCGTTAGTTCGAGACGGCCGGCGGGCGGCGGATGGTCGCGTGTTAAATCTAGGCCGGGTCGCACAGACGCGCATTCATCCAGGCGGAGGAGCCGGCGGCGAAAGCCGCCGGCTCCTCCGCCTGGATGAATGAATGCGCGCCTATGCGACCCCTGCGTTTCGGCGCTCAAGGCAGTCACATGCCGTGACGTCACGCCTTGAGCGCCGAAACGCAGGGGTCGCACAGGCGCGCATTCATTCATCCAGGCGGAGGAGCCGGTGGCGAAAGCAGCCGGCTCCTCCGCCTGGATGAATGAATTCATTCACTGTCGGTGGGGGTTGCCTCTCCGGCAGCCCCCACCGGCAGTGAATGAATGCGCGCCTGTGCGACCCCTGCGTTTCGGCGCTCAAGGCAGTCACATGCCGTGACGTCATGCCTTGAGCGCCGAAACGCAGGGGTCGCACAGGCGCGCATTCATTCATCCAGGCGGAGGAGCCGGTGGCGAAAGCAGCCGGCTCCTCCGCCTGGATGAATGAATTCATTCACTGCCGGTGGGGGTTGCCTCTCCGGCAGCCCCCACCGGCAGTGAATGAATGCGCGCCTGTGCGACCCCTGCGTTTCGGCGCTCAAGGCAGTCACATGCCGTGACGTCACGCCTTGAGCGCCGAAACGCAGGGGTCGCACAGGCGCGCATTCATTCATCCAGGCGGAGGAGCCGGTGGCGAAAGCAGCCGGCTCCTCCGCCTGGATGAATGAATTCATTCACTGCCGGTGGGGGTTGCCTCTCCGGCAGCCCCCACCGGCAGTGAATGAATGCGCGCCTGTGCGACCCCTGCGTTTCGGCGCTCAAGGCAGTCACATGCCGTGACGTCACGCCTTGAGCGCCGAAACGCAGGGGTCGCACAGGCGCGCATTCATTCATCCAGGCGGAGGAGCCGGTGGCGAAAGCAGCCGGCTCCTCCGCCTGGATGAATGAATTCATTCACTGCCGGTGGGGGTTGCCTCTCCGGCAGCCCCCACCGGCAGTGAATGAATGAATGTGCGCCTGTGCGGACCTGGCCTAGATTTAACACGCGACCACCCGCCGCCCGCCGGCCGTCTCGAACTAACGCGTGTCCCCCCGCTGCCGCTGCCGCCGCGCCCACCCGCCCGCGGCCTAGATTTAACACGCGACCACCGGCCCCCCGGATCCCGCCGGCCGCCTGGACCCACGCGGCCCTCCGACAGGTATTTACAAATTTTGATTTTTACACTTCCTGGTGCCTGTCATTTCAAATGTCATTTGAAATGACAGGTACCAGCGCACCCAGGTTACTGTATAGGCGCTGTATTAAGCGCCTATACAGTAAAATGGGTTACGCGGCCATAACCCTTCCCTACCGCTTTAAAGCCGCGGCATGCATTTGCATGCGATTAGAGGAGAGTATCGGGGAGTTAGTGAAGAGAACTGTGCGTGCGGGGAGGAAGGGTGCGCCTGACACTACCGCACTGTTTTTACCGCGGCCTTACTGGATCGAGCCGTTAATGAGTTGAGGCTATGCTCCGATGTAAAAAATGCCCTTTACTGGGAGAACTGTATATGCCTACTGTCATTGATTTCAGAAATTGTTGGAGATCTGCTCCTCCAAAGGGGAGGAGTTGGCAATCTGTTATAAATCTGCTGCTCGGAGTTAGCAATCTGTTATCGTGCTCCTCCTGTAGGGGGAGGAGTTAGCAGTCAGTTATGGATCTCCTCCTGAAGAGGGAGGAGTTAATCTGTTATCAATCCTTGCTGCTAGGCGTAGCAATCTGTTATAAATCCACCAGGGAGTTAGCAATCTGTTATGGATCACCCTGCCAAGGGGAAGAGCTAACATTTATAATACTCTGTAGGCGGAGTTAATGATCTGTGGTGGGTTGGCTTCCCACAGAGTGGCAGTCATATAATACTGCTCTAGTAGTGTAAGGAATGAACACTTGAGGTAAACTGGGGAATCCCTGGGCCGATGGCAGATGACAGCGCCCCCAGGAGGATATCCTGAGAGGGACCGCAGGCTAGGCTGGAGTATGGAGACAAAGACAGATAGTTCTTTATTAGACAGGAAGTAGAACCACCAGAAGAGGCAGTAGTGAGCTGATGTGCCTGGCAGGGCTGAAGTCCCTCAGATACTGGAATTGCGGTCTCTGAGTTGCTGAGCTGTAGAGAGAGAGAGATTATAGGTAGTGAGTAGACAGGGTATGCTGGATACATAACCAGTAATAGATGATACACTCACAGTTGTAGATATCTGTAAATGGCTTCTATGCAACAGAGAGTCTTCAGTATATTCAGGAACAGGAGCCGTAGACGAGCGCTGGTTCCTATATGCAGTCTGGAATGAGAACTCACAATATCTGTGTATGAGATGGCTTATGGAACAGAAGAGAATCTGGAGGGTTTTAGGAACATAGGCCCTCGTGGAGCAAGTACCAGTTCCTATCTGCAATCTAAAATAGTAATGCAAGATAAAGTTATATAATAGCTTCTGATATAGAAGAGAGTTGAGAAGGGATTTAGGAACATGGGCCCTCATGGAGCGAGCACCGGTTCCTATCTGCAATCTGCAGTAATGACTCACGATCTCTGTACCTGCGATAACGTCTTAGACAGAAGGGAGTCTTCGGAGATTAGGAACATAGGCCCTCGTGGAGCGAGTACCGATTCCTATCTGTAGAACTCACTGTGATCACGTCTGCGATCGCTTCCAGGTAGTAAGGAGTCTTCTGAGTATTCAGGGTTGTAGGCCCTTGTGGAGCGAGTACCGGATCCCATCTTAGCAATCTGAAATCAAGAAGAGAGAGCAGGTCCCCCAAGGAGCGGGTACCCCTAGGTAAGGTGGTGGAGGCAGAGCAGCGGAGAAAGAATTCCCCTTGCTAACTCGATTCGTAGGAGCAAGCAAAGACCTTTTAAGGTGAAAGCGGATAACGTCACTACGGGGGGACGTCCCCGAGGTTCACGCCTTTGCTGGTACAAACTCTGGAGCGCACGCACCCTTACGTCATCAGGAACATGGCGGATCCGCAGCGTCAAGCCAGCCCGGGGATTCCGGGGCGAAGAGGCAAGGAGAAGCCGTGGCAGCATCTGTCCGTCAGACCCGAAGGGAGTCGCCACTAAGGTAGAGAGGGTGGAGCGAGGGCGAGAACAGGCATGAACGCAACAGAAATCATCCCATCCTTTGCCACGGAAGCCATCTTGCACACTTCATTATATGGACTGAAGTGCTTACACTTTATGTCTGATCTTCTCTTTATGTTTTTCTTGTTCTATGTGGGGTAGCCTTACCTAGATGATGTTTTCCTTTGTTTTATGAGGCAATGTACCTTTATTTGACATGTGATAACCGATTGTCATAACAAAAATATTTTTATGATATACTTAGTCAATATCTAGCTAGGTACCTATTTGCAGGTGCCACTATTTAGATTTTCAAGTTAATGATACAGTCTGAATTAATGCAGTTTTTATTACTCTCTACATTCCAAGCATTTTGTAGCATTTTCCAGTCCTATAACTTCTACTACATATATGCATTTACTTGCTGAATCAGCTAAATAATTATTTGATATGTTCTCCTTTACCTTTATCTATGAAAGCTAGTCTGATCACACTAACCAGTCACTCTGTTCCACTGCTTGCCACTTTAAAGCGTGATATGTCTTGTTGTGGATCAAATGTTCCCGAGAGTTCTTGATTCTTTGCCCACCTGTCCATTTCTCTGGATCTTCCCTTCCCTGTTGTGAACTTTGTTGTTCAAGAAGGATGTATAATTCTGCCTGCTGGTCTGCATGCCAGCATATGTCAAATATGTGCTGTTCTGTTTGCTGTAAGAAATGCAGCTAATTGCAACTACCAAATAATTCCTGTTATCATTTTCTTGCTTGCCCTATGGCTGGTGCCTCTGCACAAGTCTTTTCTCTTATTTCTTCTTCTGCAGCCGGATTCTATGGTAATTACATTGCTGGTCTTCCATATTCTATTCCCCCTGCTTCTAACCTTAACCAGCATATGGAATTTGGTTATTCCCCTTCTATTATGAGTTCCCTGTATAACTTGTTGGGCATTTCTTCCTGTAAAACTACTTATTAGGCTATTTACATTAGGGATGTGCATTCGTCCTGCTTCGGCCACCCCGAAAAACAAAGGAAATTCAATGTAAGTGCGCACTAATGGGACTTAGCATGCACTAACCCCATTAATGCATGCTAACCCTAAATTAGGGTCGGCTGAAAAAAAAAACTGAACAGCGAGAAATACGAAATTTTCCGCAGTTCCCCGGTATTGAAGCCCGAAAAGATTGGGCCATCCGATACACATCTCTAATTTACATAGAGTTTGGATTACAACCTCTTATGGATGTTTTTTGGTAGTGTGGCACTTCTGTTTACCTATATTCCCACTGCTGCTTATGACCAGAACATGCCTTATGTTTTTCAACACCTTTGTAACCTGTCCCTCATTATGTATGCCCAAGACAAAGTGAATCCTTCTGCTGACTCTTAGTTTGCCTCTTTATTTTCCTGGCTTCCTTCACTCTCCTAGTTACGTACATTGCTTATATCCCTGTTTGCTATTTTTGCAATTATTATTCTTGGTTGTTGTTGTTTTCAATGCTCTTTTCCTCTTTTATCATATATTCTCACTTCTTCCTCTTCTGTTTTATACCTTTCCACCCCTGTCTCTGCCTCTCATTATGAGACTGTACTCCTTGCAGAGACTCGCACAGTATAAATGATATTATATGAGATAAATAATACTTTCCATACTGGTTTCTCTTTGTTTTTCCTACCTTTATACTTGTTACAACATTATTATGTGATTACTTGACTCTCAAAGATACCATATGTGGTCTTGCTATTATAAGTTTTCTCTTCTTTATAATGCAGCCATCCTTGCTTACGGACATTTAGTGGAACTTACTCACAATGCTATTATTTGTTAATTAGAAAATGTGCGTCTATCTATGATTATCACTTACATTATTAAGGATCTAGAGGGATACATGTACTACTCTGTACACACAATACACACCAAAGGTTAGTTGTTAGCCTACACATTTTATCCCATTTGCCATGATCAATTCTTACTGTTCTATCCTCCCCTCTGATACTTGGGTGTGCCACTATGACCATTTGTAAGTGGCACAAGAGGGAAATGATATGTGTGCTTGAGCTTGAGACCAACATGGAGATGGCAACTGACCCAGAATCTTCTGCTGTCTTAGCCTTTCTGGCTATGTGAACTTTAAATGCCCTACTGAGCCTGACCTAGAGGACAGCAGTTGAAGCTGGTGACAATTTGTGATGCCTAATTATAGGGTCACAAGAGCAGAAGGCAACGGTCAGAACCTCAGGCTAGAATGTTATTATAGGGGCATCTGTAAACACAGCCTAAGATCTAACGATTGCCCTGAAAAGCAAGATTTTAACAGAACAAAGGATTATCTAAAGAGTGATGGTAAATGGCCCCCAACTTGGAGAACTGGTCAGGGTAATTTAGGGATACTCGATCATGCTGTTGACATGACAACCTGTGTAAATGATACTCCAGGTGGTCAAGCAACTTAATTTCTGGCCTAGGAGTGTATTGTATTTTATCTATAAAAGAAGGATCAGTTCATGTGTACAAACGAGATGCTGGTGGTCAGTTTGTCAGAGAACGAGCATCCAGCATCTCCCAAGAATACTTACATTGCTCACTATACTTTCTTCAAAATCTAAGTGTTCTTGTATCCTTGAAGAAGCGTCATAAACATGTTTGGCACATAACAAGATTGAAGTTAATGGTACCTACTTGGAGCACAACTTATCTATGTCAGTATGACTTCTCTTAAATGATTATACTTTTTGATCAATAACTAATAGGGTCATTCATCAAAATGCATTACGGCATTAACGCATGCGATAATATCGCTGGCACACAGCACAAATGCAAATTTTGGAAAGCAGCAGGGTTAGGCAGGAGTTTCGGCAGGATTTATGAAAATGAGGGGTAATATCGTATCATGCGATAGCATAACACATGCTATCGCATGGTTTTAATGCCGGAAATAACTACACCTTTTTTCCTGGCATTAATCTGTGTGATATGACCGAAACAGCTATAACGCAATTTGCAGTAAATTTTTTGAATTGCATTTCTGCCCTTTCTGGGCTTGAGAGGAGAGAGAGAGAGAGAGAGTGAGATAGGGGAGAGAGAGAGAGAGCGTGTCTCTGGAGAGGCCCTCACAGTATGCAACTATTTATATCTCTATAGGAGGGCCAGCTAATAGCTCGAGGCGAGGGGTTGGTGGTGGTTTAGGGTTTAGGGGCCAGTTTTTCATGCAGAGTGAGACGTACGAACAGCATAGTACACCTCGGTGAAGATTTGATGTCATTTGGAGTAAGGAAAGTCAAAGATGACATTGTTGACTACTCCTCGGACTGACCCTCGGATTCTGACTTCTGCCTGATTGACATCTCCTGATTCTGGCTCT
Organism: Rhinatrema bivittatum; assembly: GCF_901001135.1. Classification (NCBI taxonomy): domain Eukaryota; kingdom Metazoa; phylum Chordata; class Amphibia; order Gymnophiona; family Rhinatrematidae; genus Rhinatrema; species Rhinatrema bivittatum. The sequence goes on from NC_042623.1 coordinate 212,417,673, forward strand.
GTCAATTGCCTTGTCATCGCCTACACCGTTCTGGTCTTCCTTGCTCCATCTGACCTCCAGCCTCGAACCCGAATGCACTCCTCTCCTGTCTGTGGGCATGCCTGTCTACCATCTCTCCAGGAGACCCTGTGAGGCCCACCTAAGTCCAAGCGGCCTGGGTCACTACTGGCTCCACCTGGGGGGACCGTGGGCTTCCAGTGGTGAAGCTCATCCTAGCCTCTAGTGCTCCACCCCTGGGGGCAGGTGCTTCCTGGTCCCTACCAGGGAGCCATTCTCCATTGCTCCAGGACAAGGGTTCACCCCCGAATGCAACAGGTTGCCAAGGCCATGGACTCGGCGGAATCTCCCACCTCCAGGGCCCTACCGGGCTTGGCCACTACAGTCAAAGAACATCACCAAGCTTTGGAATCGCTGGCTTCTTCAGTGGAAGAGCTTCATTCCCAGCTATGAGATACAGCTTTGGCCAATCCCATGGGCCTATCGGCTTCTTTGCTTCCCAAATCATTGTTGGCACTTCCTGCACCTCCTCGATACAATGGGGATCCACGCTCCTGTCGTGGCTTCCTTAATCAGTGCTTCATGCAATTTGCACGGCAACCCTCATTGTTCCTGAAGGAAATCACCAAGGTAACTTTCATCCTATCTTGCCTGGAAGGGAAAGCTCTTGCATGGGCCTCTCCCCTTATGGGAACGCTCTGATCCCATACTTTAGAACATAAGAACATAAGAAAATGCCATACTGGGTCAGACCAAGGGTCCATCAAGCCCAGCATCCTGTTTCCAACAGTGGCCAATCCAGGCCATAAGAACCTGGCAAGTACCCAAAAACTAAGTCTATTCCGTGTAACCATTGCTAATGGTAGTGGCTATTCTCTAAGTGAACTTAATAGCAGGTAATGGACTTCTCCTCCAAGAACTTATCCAATCCTTTTTTAAACACAGCTATACTAACTGCACTAACCACATTCTCCGGCAACAAATTCCAGAGTTTAATTGTGCGTTGAGTAAAAAAGAACTTTCTCCAATTAGTTTTAAATGTGCCCCATGCTAACTTCATGGAGTGCCTCCTAGTCTTTCTACTATCCGAAAGAGTAAATAACCGATTCACATCTACCCGTTCTAGACCTCTCATGATTTTAAACACCTCTATCATATCCCCCCCTCAGTCGTCTCTTCTCCAAGCTGAAAAGTCCTAACCTCTTTAGTCTTTCCTCATAGGGGAGTTGTTCCATTCCCCTTATCATTTTGGTAGCCCTTCTCTGTTCCTTCTCCATCGCAATTATATCTTTTTTGAGATGCGGCGACCAGAATTGTACACAGTATTCAAGGTGCGGTCTCACCATGGAGCGATACAGAGGCATTATGACATTTTCCGTTTTATTCACCATTCCTTTTCTAATAATTCCCAACATTCTGTTTGCTTTTTTGACTGCCGCAGCACACTGCACCGACGATTTCAATGTGTTATCCACTATGACACCTAGATCTCTTTCTTGGTTTGTAGCACCTAATATGGAACCCAATATTGTGTAATTATAGCATGGGTTATTTTTCCCTATATGCATCACCTTGCACTTATCCACATTAAATTTCATCTGCCATTTGGATGCCCAATTTTCCAGTCTCACAAGGTCTTCCTGCAATTTATCACAATCTGCTTGTGATTTAACTACTCTGAACAATTTTGTGTCATCTGCAAATTTGATTATCTCACTTGTCGTATTTCTTTCTAGATCATTTATAAATATATTGAACAGTAAGGGTCCCAATACAGATCCCTGAGGCACTCCACTGTCCACTCCCTTCCACTGAGAAAATTGACCATTTAATCCTACTCTCTGTTTCCTGTCTTTTAGCCAGTTTGCAATCCACGAAAGGACATCGCCACCTATCCCATGACTTTTTACTTTTCCTAGAAGCCTCTCATGAGGAACTTTGTCAAACGCCTTCTGAAAATCCAAGTATACTATATATACCGGTTCACCTTTATCCACATGTTTATTAACTCCTTCAAAAAAGTGAAGCAGATTTGTGAGGCAAGACTTGCCCTGGGTAAAGCCATGCTGACTTTGTTCCATTAAACCATGTCTTTCTATATGTTCTGTGATTTTGATGTTTAGAACACTTTCCACTATTTTTCCTGGCACTGAAGTCAGGCTAACCGGTCTGTAGTTTCCCGGATCGCCCCTGGAGCCCTTTTTAAATATTGGGGTTACATTTGCTATCCTCCAGTCTTCACGTACAATGGATGATTTTAATGATAAGTTACAAATTTTTACTAATAGGTCTGAAATTTCATTTTTTAGTTCCTTCAGTACTCTGGGATGTATACCATCCGGTCCAGGTGATTTACTACTCTTCAGTTTGTCAATCAGGCCTACCACATCTTCTAGGTTCACCGTGATTTGATTCAGTCTATCTGAATCATTACCCATGAAAACCTTCTCCATTACGGGTACCTCCCCAACATCCTCTTCAGTAAACACCGAAGCAAAGAAATCAAGTTATCAAAATTTATTGCTCTCTTCAAGCAGACCTTCGGAGACCCAGGCCGCCAGGTGGTAGCCAGCCATAACCTACTCCACCTTCGCCAAGGGTCTCGGACCCTCTCTGAGTATATGGTGGAGTTTAGGACTGTGGCCACTGAGCTTGGGTGGCAAGAAGATTGTCTGCAAGCCATCTTCCTTGATGGACTTTCCTGCGCTTGCAAAGATGAACTCTCCGTCCATGAGACTCCCACGTCTCTAGAGGACCTGATTTCCCTTGCCAGGAAGATCGATCATCGCCTCTGGCAAAGACGCCTAGAAGTAAAGGCTTCCCACTCTCCTACACCACGTCCCATGCGTGTTCCAAGTCCTCCAGCTAAGACTCCTGCACCACCACCCTCTTCCGTGGTGGAACCCATGGAGGTGAACCGTGGGCGATTGTCTCCGACTGAACATCTCCGTCGGCGGAAGGAGAGTCTTTGCCTTTACTGTGGCACTTCTGGACATTGTCTGCAGTCCTGCCCGGTTCGTCCAGGAAACTGCAACGCGAGTCTGGTGGGGGTCCCGAGCTTAGGCGCTACTATTACTGGCCCTCAACTCCTGCTTCCTGTCTCTCTGGGCATCAAGGCCCACTCCTTCACCACCACTGCTCTTGTCGATACTGGAGCAAGTGCCAGCTTCATCATGGATGACATTGTCAAGCTTCTGAACATTCCTCTTCAGCCATTAGAGGTGAGCCTCCGCATCACCTCCATCCAAGGTGAACACCGTCTAGGGCTCATCACCCACCAAACAGTGGCTGTTTGTCTGACTGTGGGCACGCTCCACGAAGAGGAGATCTCTTTCTATGTATTAAAACAATCGACACATCCAGTTATCCTGGGGCTACCCTGGCTCCAGACCCACGAACCCCAGTTCGATTGGTGTTCCCTGCAGTTGGTGCAGTGTGGCTCTAAATGCCAGAAGACATGCTTACGTTCTGTATCTCCAGTAGTCCCTGTTCTGAAGTATGTCACTTTACCTGGTTTGCCTACGCAATATGCTGACTTCAAAGATCTCTTCTTGAAGCAGAAAGCGGATACCTTACCTCCGTTATGCAAGTTTAATTGCCCTATAGAACTTCTGCCAGGCACAACGCCTCCCAAAGGCAGAACTTACCCACTGTCTCAACCCGAGACCCAAGCTATGTCTAAGTATATTAATAGAGAGAACCTAGAAAAAGGGTTCATTTGTCATTCTGACTCTCCTGCTGGAGCGGGGGTTTTTTTCGTTAAGAAGAAGGACAGCAGTCTACACCCTTGTATTGACTACAGAGGGCTCAACGCCATAACCCCTTCTTTATTTTCCTACTCCAAGTTAAGGCTTCCTTGTTATAATGTAACTGTATGCTCCGTATCTCTTGTTGATTGGTTAATTTTATATTCTGCTTAGTTCATTGTAAACCGAGTTGATTTGATTTGTATCAAGAAAGTCGGTATATAAAAGCCTCAATAAATAAAATAAAATAAAATAACCCACAAAGACCGATATCCTCTGCACGGATCTTCACCAAGTTGGATCTGAGAGGTGCGTACAATCTGGTACGCATCCAACCTGAAGATAGCTGGAAAACCACATTCAACACAAGGGATGCTCACTATGAATATACGGTGATGCCCTTTGGGCTATGCAATGCCCCAGCGGTCTTTCAACACCTTACGAACGAAATTCTCCAAGAGCTCTTGTACTCTGTCGTAGTCGTATATCTTGCCGACATCATAATCTTTTCCAAAGACCTTGAATCTCATCGAGATCATGTTTGGATCATCCTTCAACATCTGAGAGAAAACCATCTGTATGCCAAGTTAGAAAAATGCCTCTTCGAGTGTAATCGCTTACCCTTCTTAGGGTATATCATATCTGATCGAGGTTTCTCCATGGATCCAGAGAAAGTCCAGGGGATCCATGACTGGCCCCAGCCAGTAGGCCTATGGGCCCTACAAGGTTTCCATGGCTTTACCAATTATTACTGGAGCTTCATTGCCAATTATTCTACCTTAGTTGCCCCACTTTCCGCCATGATCAGGAAAGGGGCTAACACTCGGGTATGGACTCCCAAAGAGAAGCCACCTTTCAGACGATTAAGGAGGCTTTCTGTTCTGGTCCTTGCTTTCAGCATCCGGATCCAAGACGCCCATTTGTCATTGAAGTTGACGCCTCTGCAATTGGTGCAGGAGCTGTCTTAAGCCAGTTTTCTCCCAAGGGTAAATCGATACCTTGTTCATTCTACTCACATAAGTTCTCTTCTACTAAACAACATTATACCGTTGGTGACCAAGAACTTCTCGCAGTCAAGTTGGCACTCCAAGAGTGGCACCCTTGGTTGGAAGGGGTGCAACACAAGTTTACTATCTTCACCGACCATAAGAACCTTGAGCACCTTAAAAAAGCTCAACTCCTGAATCCTCAACAAGCCCGATGGGCGCTCTTCTTTGAACGGTTGAACTTCATTCTATGTTTCCGCCCAGGTTCCAAGAACCTCCATGCTGACGCACTGTCAAGATCATTTGAACCTGAATATGTTCCTGAAGTCCCTAGCTACATCATAGATCCTGCCTGCATATTCCTTGCCATGACCACTACAGTTCCTACTGGAAAAACCGTCATTCCACGTAGATTATGTGAATGAGATCTGAAATGGGCTCATGATTCCAAGTTGGCAGGACACCCGGGTCATGCCAGGACTCTAGGGATGTTACGGAGACATTATTGGTGGCCCAACATGGTGCAAGACTCCTGAAACTATGTGGACTCATGTCCTGTCTGCGCCCAACAGAAACCGTCTACCGGAAAGCCTTGGGGCTTACTCCAACCACTGCCAGCATATACCAAGCCATGGTCCAGCATCCCAGCGGACTTTATTAAAGTCCTGCCTTCATCCCAGAACAATACCGTAATCTGGGTCATCATTGACCGTTTTTTGAAGATGGGTCACTTTATTCCCTTGCCGGGCCTTCCGTTGGCCGCAGAATTGGCCAAGTTGCTTTTGAAACACATTTTTCACCTCCACGGACTCCCCAAGGTGATTATATCTGACCAAGGACCACAGTTTGCCGCCAAGTATTGGTGCTCCCTATGTAAAAAGTTTAATATTGCTCTGAGTTTCACATCGGCCTATCATCCACAGGCCAATGGTCAAGCTGAAAGGACCAATCCTCTGCTCCTACATAAATGATCAGCAGGACAACTGGTCTGATCTACTACCCTGGGCTGAGCTGTCGCACAATACCCATGTCGCTGCGGCCACCAATGTATTTCCATTCTCCGCCTTTGAAGAAGCCCGATACTTATGCGGGTACTGGGCTTTATGCGTGTGGCCGGGCCCCTTCGAAAATTGGCTCGGTGTGCGCAAGTCCAGGATTTTACGTGAGTAGGGCATTTAAAATCCAGGCTTTAATGTTTGGGTACTTGCCAGGTACTTGTGACTTAGTTGGTCACAGGATACTAGGCTCGATCGACCCTTGGTCTGAGCCAGTATGGCATGTCTTATGTTCTTATGTACTGATCCAAATCTGCCCATCTCCAATAGAATACATCACTGGGTCAATATAGACCTTCATGCCAGATTAAAAGATTTCTTTTTTTTTTTTAAGAGAAAATTTATTGTATCTCCAGACAGACAAATTAAATCACTGCTATAACCCTTTCAGCCCTGATTAAAATGCTTTAAAAAAAAACCCCAAAACATGGAATTGATTCTGGTTTTATTGCTGAAGATTTGTAACAGATCACTGACTCCTGCTAGTACAGCAATTTAAACAAATTAAAAACTGGCCTTTTTCTGCAATTTCTTTGTGCCCTCCACATTTATAAAAAAAAAAAAAAAAGAAGAAAATTTTTATTAACGGCATTTGAGATCTAGCTAGAGCACTGAGAGGAGAGGATCTCCTTGCTGGTGGCTGAAAGGAATCAGTAAGTTTTTGCTTGGGACATAGTCTTTTTAAAAAATATTGGGGCAAAGTTAACTATTTGGTAATATTATTTAGTGTGCTTGTGCTTTTAATAGTCAGTAAGGCGGCAAATAAACAGAAGTTAGACTGTTTGTATTTTTAAATAGTCAGTCGGTAAGGTAGCTAGTAAGCAGTAGTTAGTGTGTTTATTTTTAAAAGTCTGTAAGGCAGCTGGTAAGCAGAAGTTAGTGTTTTACATTAAAAAAAAAAAAAGTAGCCAGAAGCTAGAAATAAGCTAGGAGCAGTGTATACCTAAGTAAAAAGGTTGAAAAGTTCAGTTCAGTTACTCACCTTGGAAAGGAATTGAGGTAGTGTGATTTGGTTTGATTAGGTACCAACATTTGTTAATCAAGAGAGCAGTGAGTCACTCTGGCTGACTAACCGAAGTTAGACTGTTTGTATTTCCCACCCCTAGCTCATCCTTTAATTTATAGGCAGGTGCCACTTTAAAAAAAACCCAACACCTTATTGAGAGTTTGATCATTCCCATGTTGGCCACTACTAGACATATAGGGGTAGATTTTATAATTTTGCGTGAGCGCGAACAAAAGTACACTGGATTTTATAAGATACGTGCGTAGCCGCGCGTATCTTATAAAATCCAGGGTCGGCGCGCGTGCAAGGGGGTGCACATTTGTGCAACCTGCGCGCGCCGAGCCCAGCGCGCGCTGCCTGTTCCCTCGCCCTCCCCCCACCTTCCCCTCCCTTCCCCTACCTAACCCACCCCCCCGGCCCTATCTAAACCCCCCCTTACCTTTGTTGGCAGATTTATGCCTGCTGAAAGCAGATGTAAATCTGCGCGCGCCATCACCCGACCCGGGGGCTGATCCGTAGGCCTCGATCACGCCCCCAGGCCGACGCCATGCCCCTGGGCCCGCCCCCGAAACACTGCGTCATGCCCCCGAAACACTGCATCATTTATGGCACGCCCCCGACACGCCCCTTTTACGAAGCCCCGGGACTTACGCGCGTCCCGGGGCTCTGTGTGCGCCGGCGCGCGAGGGCACTGCGTGCGTAAATCCGGCCGGATTTATGCGCGCAGGGCATTTAAAATCCGGCCCATAGTGAATCAACTAATACATTTAAAGGACATTAATTAGACACATTCCTACTCCCATAGCAACCTAAAATTTAAATAGGAACTGAACAAATCTGAGGTGAAGGCAGCAGTCCAGCAGCAAGAGGGGGGCTTCCTAGTCTTTTGCATCGAGTGTCACATGTATGATTTTTTTTACCCGGCGGTGAGAAATTGTACATGTGCATGCGATGCAAAGAACTATAGAAGTTTCATCAATAACACCGTTAAAGAATGCTTCTTTAAACTCCAAGTCTTAAAGAGGCTAAGACCCCTCCTCCACTTCCAAGATTTCAGATCTGTATTACAAGTAATCATTTTCTCGAAAATAGATTATTGCAACTCTTTGCTGCTCGGGCTACCTGCCAACACTTTGAAACCGTTACAAATTTATTTATTTATTTTATTTATTTATTAACTTTTATTTACCGACATTCGTGAAGCACATCATGCCGGTTTACAAAGAACTCAGGTGGGAGATACAGTGAAACAAAATAACAATATTAATAAAATATAACAATATATCAATATAATATAATATATTATATATAATATAGTAAAACAATATAACAATACAACAATATAATATAATATAACAATGAAAACATAACAAAGTGAACAAATAAAACATTACAAAAAAGAAACCATGGGAGTCGATTGAGAAGGGGAAAGGGGGGGAGAGGAGAGGGAAGGTAGGCTAGGGGTAGGGCGGGGGAGGGAGGGTGGGCAAGGGTTGGAGGGGAAGGGGAAAGCATAGTTAGAAGGAGGTATGGGGATAATGTAAAGGAGGAGGGGGAGACTATGTACAGGCGAACTGTATAGGTGTCATTTAACTACGTAGAATTACGGAGGTGTCGAAAGTTGAAGAAGGCGGTTGAGAACTGGGACAAAGTTACTTCAAAGGGTATAAAAGGGGGGGGTGGAGGGGGGGGGGAACTAGGGAAGGGTGGCGGCCGGGTGACGCGGAAACGGAAGGGTGACAGGGTGCAGGGAGAAGAAAGGGATAAGACAGGCGAGAGGAGGGTGAGGGATGGCCGGGCCGAGCGGAAACTGAAAGGGGGGGGCAGGGGGGAGCTAGGGGGAGATATTACGTTTGGTTTGCGTCGGGGTTTGCGTCAGGGTAGGCCTGTCGGAAAAGCCATGTCTTGACTCCTTTCTTGAAGTTGTGAAAGGATGTCTCTTGGCGTAGGAGGGTGGGGAGGGAGTTCCAGAGGGTAGGGCCAGCGACGGAGAAGGCTCTCCCTCTGGTGTGAGCTGAATGGGCTGTTTTGAGGGATGGGGTGTGGAGGGTGCCTGTATGGGTAGTTCTTGTGGGGCGATCGGAGGAGCGGTAATGAGGCATTTCATCGAGCCAGGTGTGATTGTGTTTATGTAGGGAGTTGTGAAGGATGGTGAGGGTTTTGTATTGTGAGCGGAAGGAGATGGGCAACCAAGGAAGGTCCTTTAGTATAGGGGTGATGTGATCCCTTTTACGTGTACCGGTTATGATTCTAGCCATGGAATTTTGTAGAATCTGAAGGGGTTTGATGGTGGAGGCAGGGAGTCCTAGTAACAGGGAGTTACAATAATCTAGTTTCGTGAGCATGGTGGTCTGAACGACTGTGCGGAAATCGTGGGTGTGGAGGAGGGGTTTGAGTTTTTTTAGGATGTTAATTTTATAGAAACCCCCTTTTAGGAGAGCTTTGATGTGGGGTTTAAAACTTAGGTTCTGATCTATAAAGACGCCCAGGTCTCTTACAAACTGGGTCTGAGAGAGGGCAGTGGTAGTATTTTGGGGGGTGTTCTGTCGCGTGGGGAGGGTGACACGTTCAGGGTGATTTGAGATGACGAGTAATTCTGTTTTTGAGGTGTTTAGAGCTAGATGGAGCTCGGATAGTGAGGCGCTTATGGTGGCGAGGCAAGATTCCCATCGTTGCAAAGGTTCGATTATGGACCCTTGAAACGGGATGAGAATCTGCACGTCATCTGCATATAGGAAGAAATTCAGGCCTAGGTCGGAGAGGAGGTGGCATAGGGGTAGGAGGTAAATATTAAAGAGGGTAGATGATAGGGATGAGCCTTGGGGTACACCTTGTGTGATAGGTATGCGTGAGGATTCGTGCTTGTCAATTTTTACTAGGTATTCTCTGTGTGTGAGGTAGGAGGAGAGCCATGAGAGGGCTGTGCCGGTGATACCTATTTCTGCTAGGCGGGTCATTAGTATTTGATGGTTGACTGTATCGTAGGCAGCGGAGATGTCTAATAGGGCGAGTAGGTATGAGTTTCCATGGTCCATACCTTTAAGTATGGTGTCTGTCATGGCTAGTAGTAAGGTTTCGGTGCTTCGGGCTTTACGGAAACCGAACTGTCGAGAGTGGAGGACATTGTGGTCTTCTAAAAAGTCCGTCAGTTGTTTGTTAATAACCCTCTCTAGGACTTTGGATAAGAAGGGGAGGTTGGAAATTGGACGGTAGTTGGCCGGGTCTGTGGGGTCGAGGGTGGGTTTCTTTAAGAGGGGCTTGACTATGGCCAGTTTGAGGGGTCTGGGACACTGCCTGCGGTGATGGAGCAGTTGATAAGGTCCTTAATTGGTTTGGAGATTGCGGGGGTGATAGAGAGGAGGGTTTTTGAGGGAATGGTGTCTGAGGTGTGTGTGGCGGGTTTCATCTTTTTTAGGGTAGCTTCTACTTCTATGTTGGTGGTGAGGTCAAATGCTTTAAGGATGATCTTTTTGTCATTGGGGATGGGGGGGAGGGGGGTGGTGTTAGCCGGGAAGCGAAGTAGAATGTTGTCGATTTTGTTTTTGAAGTAGAGAGCTATTTCTTCGCATCTTTTGTTGGATATATTTTCGTTGAGAGTAGGTGTATTTGGGTTGGTGAGTTCTGCGACATAGGTGAATAAGGTGTTTGCATTAAATTGGTAGTCATGGATCTTTGCTGCATGGAAATCACGCTTAGCTTGGGTAATCGCATGACGGTATGTGTGTAAGGCATTGTTGTAGCTAGCTTTAAGTGTAGTAGATGGTTGTTTGCGCCAGGCGCGTTCTTTAGTTCTTAGGTCTTGTTTCATTGTTTTTAACTTGGTTGAGAACCATGGTTTTCTTTTCTCGCCTTGTGCAATGGGTATTTCTTTGTGAATGATGGGGCATAGTTCGTTGGCTATGTTCGTTGTGAGATTGTTCCAGGAGTGAAGTGCAGTGTCTGGGTTGGTGAGGTCGATGTTGTTGGTTATTTTGTCGAAGGCTAGGGTGAGCTCTTCTGTACTACACTGTTTGCGGAAGGAGATGGTTTTACGGTGATTTTGTGTGGAGGGTGTGGGGGATTTGGTTTCAAGGGTGGTATTAATGAGGTAGTGGTCGGACCATGGTACAGGGGTGACTACAGGGGGGGTGGCAATGGTTATTTTAGAGTTCACAAAGATTAGGTCGAGTGTGTGACCTGCTTTGTGTGTGGGTTCGGTGATGATTTGATTGAAACCCAGGGCTTTAAGGGTGTCCAGTAGAGTCTCGCAGGAAGGGGTGGTAGGGTGGGAATCCACATGGAGATTGAAGTCCCCTAGTATAATGGTAGGAAGGTCTGTTTTGATGTGGACCGTGAAATATTCAGTGATGGGTGAGGGGTCTTGTTCAATTAGGCCTGGGGGGGCGTAGACTAGGCATATTTGCAGGGATTTGGATGTAAATAGCGCAATTTCTAGTTTGGGTGGGGGTTGAGAGGTTTGGAGTTTGAGGTTAAGTCTTTTTTTGGCTGCCAAGAGTAGACCCCCCCCCCTCTCTTTTTAGGTCTTGGGATGGAGAGGAGGTCGTACGTCTTTGTTGGGAGCTGGTTTAGGAAAACCTGGTCAGTGTTTTTTAACCAAGATTCCGTGATGGCACATAGGTCGGGATTGTCATCTGTAAGTAGATCGTTTAGTATAGGTCCTTTTTTTTGGATGGATTGGGCATTGAAGAGGGTAATAGCTAAGGTTGTTAAGCCTAGGAATTGTGAGAAAGGAGGTGTCATGATAGGTATGAGGGATTTGCGGGGGTTGGGAGGGTGGGTGGGTATTGTAGGGGGCTTGCGTAGTAATGGGCGGTGCCGTCTCGGGATGGGGAGTAGGCACATGATTTCTAGACGCAGGATGGGACTTGGGTAGTGGGGACTAAAATAAGTAGAAACATGGGGGTGGCTGTAGCGAAGGCTGGTGTAATAGCGTAAGAGTCGCTATGGTACATTCCAAGGGCAGGTAGGTTGCAATGAAAGATTGTGCACACTCGGATGCAAGGTACGCTCGAAAGCGACGTCGGGTGATTCAAATGCAATAACTGACAGAGTTGTATAGGGCGTGCAAGTTACAATGAACATACAGGGAGATCAAAAGCAAAGAACATTCAGAGGCAGGGTGCTGTCCAAAGGGATATGTTTTTAAGCTGTTGTTTAAACCATTAAGTAGTTCGCCAAATAGGTAGCCGGGTGATCGAGGTAGGACTGGCGCTGGTGGATGTTTTGTTGATCACACTGTATGAGTGCTGTGAGGGTGGTTGTTGATCACACTGTATGAGTGCTGTGAGGATGGTTGTTGATCACACTGTATGAGTGCTGTGAGGATGGTTGTTGATCACAATGGAGGTATATGAACAAGCTTAGTAATGCAAAGAAATGCGGATTGGCTAGATTGTCTGGGTAGGTAAGAGGAGGATCAGCTGATTTAAAGGAGAGTGGTTGGATTAATTGTCTGTAGAGATCTGGAATAAAGGGTATAGAGAGGTGGAGGTGAAGTTCAGACTACGTGTAGCGTTATGAGTCCTGGAGTGGCTGGCCGTTGTGTATGTGAATTGCTGAAGAGGTAACGGGTGCCGTTTTACTCACTATGCGAGATTATCTGATGTCTGGGGTGGTTGGACGTCTGCGCGTTGTTCGGTGTCCGGAAGCGGGATTCAATGGAGACGTTATGGGTGAGAGATGGAGACATTTGGTGATCCTGGATTGTAGGTTTTGCTCTACTCTTCGGGTCTGCACGAAGGGGCGCACAAAGGGGCAGGCCCCTTTGGCGTGCTCCTTCGGCGCGAGACGCACGGCGCGAGACGCCAAGGAACGTGCCTGTGATTTAAACTACTGCTGGGCGGCTGGGATTGGTCTCAGGTAGGCGGTGGGCGGATCGACGGGTGAGCTGGGGCTCCCACGTGGTCGGCGCGGGGGCTCAGCGTCGGTAGGGCGAGAGGAAGGCCTTACCCCGGTGGGCTCAAGCGCCGATCGCGCGGGCCCCTCTCCCAGCTCCTACAGCCGTTTCTGAGCTGAATTCCCTCTGTGCTGCTGTCTGCTGCAGTCTGCCGGCGAAATGGCGCCTCGGATCGCGCCTGTGATTTAAACTACTGCTGGGCGGCTGGGATTGGTCTCAGGTAGGCGGTGGGCGGATTGACGCCCACCGCCTACAAAACGCCACAGCAAGGATTCTAACAAAGTCCAACAAAAGGGACCACATAACACCCATTTTAAAGAACCTTCACTGGCCCCCAATCAAATTTAGAATCCTCTACAAAGTCCTATCAATCATCCACAAAGTCATCCACAACATCACCCCAATTGATCTCAGGATTCCTTTGCAGCCTCACACTACCTCCCGACCGAAGAGATTAGCTCAGAGAGTCACTCTACAGGCCCATCCTGTCAAAATGTCACTAAGGAAAAGAGCTCTTTCCACCGCTGGCCCTAAACATTGGAACTCACTCCCACCAGACCTCAGGCTTGATCAATCGACACCCACCTTTAAAAAAAGACTTAAGACCTGGTTGTTCAACCAAGCCTTCTCCTAACTCAATTATCCAAGTACAGATCCCAAGGGTAGACCCTGCCCTTGACATATCTACAAATTTCATCCAGTGAATGTCATGACAGTTGGCTTTAGGCCCCGCCAAGTCAGTCCCAGCAGTTATACACATTGTTTCTCCAAGTTCTTTGTATCCAAATTGTATTCTCCCCGTTCACTGTAAGACATTATCCAAGTTTCATTCACCCTGTTCATTGTAAGACATTATACTTTATATACTGTCATTGTAATTGTTGAAATGTAAACCGAAGTGATTAGTAATTCTGTTACCTGAACCTCGGTATATAAAACGGTTAAATAAATAAATAAATACATAAATAACATGCCTACCTGGTGCGAAGATGGTGGACCTCACGTGTCACCTACATAGGATTTTAGACAGTGCTAGGGAGGAGCCGGCTGTCGTGGTACATGTGGGCACCAATGACATAGGAAAATGTGGGAGGGAGGTTCTGGAAGCCAAATTTAGGCTCTTAGGTAGAAAGCTTAAATCCAGAGCCTTCAGGGTACCATTCTCTGAAATGCTCCCTGTTCCACGCGCAGGTCACCAGAGGCAGGCAGAGCTCCGGAGTCTCAATGCGTGGATGAGACGATGGTGCAAATAACAGGGATTCAGTTTGTCAGGAACTGGGGAACCTTTTGGGGAAGGGGGGAGTCTCTTCCGAAGGGATGGGCTCCACCTTAACCAGGGTGGAACCAGACTGCTGGCACTAACTTTTAAAATGGAGATAGAGCAGATTTTAAACTAGAACAAAGGGGAAAGCCAACAGTTGCTCAGCAGCACATGGTTCGGAGAGAGGTATCTTCAAAGGATACTAATGAAAAACTGAAAGGAGCAGCTACAAAGGTAAAAAGTGTGCAAGAGGTGTGGTCATTGTTAAAAAACACCATCCTAGACGCACAGTCCAGATGTATTCCACACATTAAAAAAGGTGGAAAGAAGGCAAAATGATTACCGGCATGATTAAAAGGGGAGGTGAAAGAAGCTATTTTATGCAAAAGATCTTCATTCAAAAATTGGAAGAAGGATCCAACAGAAGAAAATAGGATAATGCATAAGCGTTGGCAAGTTAAATGTAAGACATTGATAAGACAGGCTAAGAGAGAATTTGAAAAGAAATTGGCCATAGAGGCAAAAACTCACAGTAAAAACTTTTAAAAATATATCTGAAGCAGAAAGCCTTGAGGGAGTAAGTTGGACCATTAGATGATCGAGAGCTTAAAGGGGCACTTAGAGAAGATAAGGCCATCGTGGAAAGATTAAACAATTTCTTTGCTTTGGTGTTTACTAAAGAGTATGTTGGGGAGATATCCGTTCCAGAGAAGGTTTTCTTGGGTAATGATTCAGATGGACTGAACCAAATCATGGTGAACCTAGAAGATGTGGTAGGCCTGACTGACAAACTGAAGAGTAGTAAATCACCTGGACTGGGTGGTATACACCCCAGGGTTCTGAAGGAACTAAAAAATGAAATTTCAGACCTATTAGTAAAAATTTGTAAACTATTATTAAAATCATCCATTGCACCTGAAGACTGGAGGATAGCTAATGTAACCCCAATATTTAAAAAGGGCTCCAGGGGCGATCCGGGAAACTACAGACCGGTTAGCCTGACTTCAGTACCAGGAAAAATAGTGGAAAGTGTTCTAAGCATCAAAATCACAGAACATATAGAAAGACATGGTTTAATGTAAGAAAGTCAGCATGGCTTTACCCAAGGCAAGTCTTGCCTCACAAATCTGCTTCTTTTTTGAAGGAGTTAATAAACATGTGGATAAAGATGAACCGGTAGATATAGTGTACTTGGATTTTCAGATGGCGTTTGATAAAGTTCCTCATGAGAGGCTTCTAGGAAAAATAAAAAGTCATGGTATAGGTGGCGATGTCCTTTCGTGGATTACAAACTGGCTAAAAGACAGGAAACAGAGTAGGATTAAATGGACAATTTTCTCAGTGGAAGGGAGTGGGCAGGGGACTGCCTCAGAGATTTGTATTGGGACCCTTACTTTTCAATATATTTATAAATGATCTGGAAAGAAATACAATGAGTGAGGTAATCAAATTTGCAGATGATATAAAATTGTTCAGAGTAGTTAAATCACAAGCAGATTGTGATAAATTGCAGGAAGACCTTGTGAGACTGGAAATTGGGCATCAAAATGGCAGATGAAATGTAATGTGGATAAGTGCAAGGTGATGCATAAAGGGAAAAATAACCCATGCTATAGTTACACAATGTTGGGTTCCATATTAGGTGCTACCAGTCAAGAAAGAGATCTAGGCGTCATAGTGGATAACACATTGAAATTGTCTGTTCAGTGTGCTGCAGCAGTCAAATAAGCAAACAGAATGTTGGGAATTATTAGAAAGGGAATGGTGAATAAAATGGAAAATGTCATAATGCCTCTGTATCACTCCACGGTGAGACCCCACCTCGAATACTGTTTACAATTCTGATCGCCACATCTCAAAAAAAGATATAATTGTGATGGAGAAGATACAGAGAAAGGCGACCAAAATGGTAAGGGGAATGGAACAGTTCCCCTATGAGGAAAGACTAAAGAGGTTAGGACTTTTCAGCTTGGAGAAGAGACGGCTGAGGGGGGGGATATGATAGAGCAGTGGCGTAGCCACGGGTGGGCCTGGGTGGGCAGGTGCCCACCCAACTTAGACCCAGGCCCACCCAACTGGCACCGGAACTGCAAGGCTGTCGCGGGATCCCATCCCCGCGACAGCGAACAAGAGAACCCACGCCTCGCGCGCCATCACGGCACACGTGGGGAAGCGCGGCTGCGGCCGTATGGCCAACCGGTCTTCCTGTTGAGGGGGGGAGCGGAAGCGCCGCGGGCAGCTTCCGCTTCCTCCCCCCAAAGCAGGAAGATCAGCTGCCTCTCCTGCTGCCACCCGTTCTCCTGCTATCTTCGGGCCCGCCGAACTTCCTGTTTGGGGGTGGGGAGCGGAAGCGCCGCGGGCAGCTTCCGCTTCCTCCCCCCAATGCAGGAAGATCAGCTGCCTCTCCTGCTGCCACCCGTTCTGCTATCTTCGGACCAAACGGCCCGCTGAACTTCCTGTTTGGGGGAGCGGAAGCGCCGCGCACAGCTTCCGCTTTCTCCCCCAAAGCAGAAAGATCAGCTGCCTCTCCTGCTGCCACCGGCCTCCTGCTATCTTCAGGCGTCGGGCCGTATGGTCCGCCGATCTTCCTGCTGGGGGGAGGGAGGAAGCGGACGTTGTGCGCTGCGCTTCCGCTCCCCCCCCCGACAGGAAGTTCGGACGCCCGAAGATAGCAGGAGTCCGGTGGCAGCAGGAGAGGCAGCTGATCTTCCTGCTCTGGGGGAGAAAGCGGAAGCTGTGCACGTGCTTGAATGTGTATGTGTGGATGAGAATGGGAGTGTGTGTGGGTGAAAACTGGAGCCTGGGTGTGTATGTGGGTGAGAATGGAAGCTTGAATATGTGGGTGAATGGGAGCTCGAATGTGTGTATGTGTGGTTGAGAATGGGAGCCTGGGTTTGTGGGTGGGTGAGAATGGGAGCTTGAATGTGTGTGTATATATGGGTGAGAATGAGAGCCTGGGTTTGTGTGGGTGGGTGAGAATGGAAGCTTGAATATGTGAATAAGAATGGGTGCTTGAATGTGTGTATGTGTGGGTGAGAATAGTATCTTAAATGTGTATATGTATGGATGAGAATGGGAGCTTGAATATGTGTGGGTGAGACTGGGAGCATGGGTTTGTGGGTGAGAATGGGAGTCTGGGTTTATGTGTGTGGGTGAGAATGGGTGCCTGGATGTGCATCTGTGTGTGCATAAGAATATAAGCCTGGGGAGGGGTGAGAAAGTGAGAACTTGAATGTGAGCTTGGGGGGGGGGGGGGGGGGGAGAGCATATGAGAGTGAGAGCTTGAGTGTGTGAGAGGGAGTCTGTGAGAGAAAGCGTGTGTGTGTGTGTGTGGAAGGGAAGAAGACAGTAATAGAAGAAAGACACTGAAAAGGAATTAGGAAATGAGCTATAAGGGAAAAAATGGGAAAAAGAGACCAGGACCAACTGATTAGAAAAATACAAAGATCAGACAACAAAGGTAAAAATATATATCTATATTTTGAGATGTTAGCAATTTAAATATAAGCAACACAACCGCTCTCTCAAAATTTATGGACAGGTAGGAGCCGTGTATAAAATCGTAATAATAAGAAGGCTAAAGTACCACAAATCACCGTGAATTATGTTTGTATCATTAAGTAAACCTCATACTTAGGCGTAGATGTGAATGCTATGCCCGTTCCCTCCGAGGCCGCTCCGATTTCGGAGCGGCCTCGGAGGGAACGGGGGTAGGCTGCGCGGCTCGGCGCGCGCCGGCTATACGGAATTGATAGCCTTGCGCTCGCCGATCCAGGATTTTAGCGGCTACGCGCATATCTACTAAAATCCCGCGTACTTTTGCTTGCGCCTGATGCGCCAGCAAAAGTACGCCAAATCGCGCGGTTTGAAAATCTACCCCTCAACGCACAATTAAACTCTGGAATTTGTTACCAGGGGATGTGGTTAGTGCAGTTAGTGTAGCTGTGTTTAAAAAAGGATTGGATAAGTTCTTGGAGGAGAAGTCCATTACCTGCTATTAATTAAATTGACTTAGAAAATAGCCACTGCTTTTACTAGCAACGGTAACATGAAATAGACTTAGTTTTTGGGTACTTGCCAGGTTCTTATGGCCTGGTTTGGCCACTGTTGGAAACAGGATGCTGGGCTTGACGGACCCTTGGTCTGACCCAGTATGGCATGTTCTTATGTTCTTATAATAATTATGACAACTTGTACCAAGTTTGGGTCTCTCCATTCACTGACTGTTGTATTTGGATTTTAAAATAATGATTGAAACTCACATGAATTACAATCAGAATGTAAGTGATAAACACTACATATTTAACAGGGGACTTTAAAAAAAAAAAGAAAAGTACTCACTGTGTAGTGATGCCATTGAGTCATGGTATTTAGCCATTTTTTCCTCCAGAAGTCTGAAAAATAAATAAATATATAAGATAAACCTGTTTGTAATAAATGTATCTGTGCCCTTTAAATCATGTGATATGTTTACAAGTGCTCATGCTTCCTGAATCACATTTTCTTCTATATATAGCTGCAAAAAATCCCCAAAAAGTACTGTGATTCGCAAGTCACCAATGTGTGCATCAAGCAAAATCTTTTGATGCATAGTCAGAAAAGCTCAGCCAATGCTCAGGCATTTTTCACAATACCTGCTGACATCAAAATGAGCTCTACCTCCCCTGAAATTTGAGCTCACAGCTGTTGAAAGTAAGCTATACTTTGCAATATTTCAAGCATACACACAGGAAGCAGTGATGTTTATGATTTACCTATTAAATTATGATGAGCCATTGTTTTCACAATTGTTTAAGATTCTACCCTCAAAAATTCTCTCTCCCTTTTCCCATGTTGCAGTCATATTCCTGTTTACCCCAAGTGAAATAGAATGTGAGAGGTTCCTGCACTGTGTATGTGAAGATATCTGTGCCAATATGAACCAACTGAATCCAGCAAGCATGAAGACGTTTACAGAGAGAAACCAAAATTTGTGATTCTGGATCCTGATCACAAATTCCTTCCATCTTCTGGATATATGCTGGTCGGTGAGGTTTTAATGATTTGTGTTCCACAGTAATAAAAAAAGATGTCTAAGAAAACTGATGTTAAAATAAAAATCCTCAATTCGATCAAGGCCTTTGTAAATTTAACAATGATTTTCTGAGAATATTTTTAATAATTTTGGATCATGATTGTAAAACTCCTGCCTGTGGACTAGACCCATGGTTCAGAAGACTTGTGTTTTTTTAGTTTCCCGGTTGGCAGGGTTAGGTAAGGTGCAGGGGTAGCATGCTTGGAAGAGAAGAAATCAGTGATTACTATTACAACAACCTCTTCTGTTCATGGAAAGCTGCTGAAATGAAGTCATGCAAGAGTCATTCTGTCAACTCTTTGGGTCAACAAAGATACTGGTGTTGTCAAGGGCATACCATTTAAGGCAGGGAAAAGAGGGCATATTTTATGTTATCTAAGAGTTTTCTCTGCAATTCCTGAACTTTTGGGAGCTGCCAAGTAAACAAGAGAATTACAAATAACTAGAAATGGGCCAAAATAGCTTGATTCTCATCAGAAACTTCACTCATTATCTAGATGTGTTCAGGGCCGGTGCAAGGGTATTAGGCACCCTAGGCAAACCTTACAGTCTGGCGCCCCCTCCCCATACACAATTTTAAATTATGCATTTATAACATATTTTACATGAAAAATGACATTCTAAGGTAAAATTAATATACAAGTTGTTGTGATAATTTCATGCACTGTTGTGATGCCAACAAGAAAACTTTGCATCTTGGAATTCATATGGCCTCATACCTATTATGATATATTTCGGCATGGTCCTCCTGTATCAACACAATACTATCTGCCAACACTCAAAGAATAACAACCCTACCTATGAAAAAGAATACCAAAAATATTACACCAGAATCTAAAATATCAATACACCTCCTATCAGGAAAACAGAACAGGCTAAGCTACTACAAATTCCTACAGAGAAACCACATACTAAAAGAATGCTTCATCTTAGTCTTTGCATGCAGAACACAAACCCTCACCAAATACAGAATAAAGCCACATAAAGTATAAATAGAAATGTGCAGACAAAAACTGAGCTGTAAAACGCATCACGCCAGACTCTATACAGTGTACCAATGGAAAAACAAAAATTTCACCATTCCTCGTGAAACAAATCAATAAAATAAAGATATATAAATCATTAATCATAATTATAAAATCATACAAATAAAATAATTTCAAAACAGCTGATGAATAGAATATCCAATAATTAAAGACTCATGCAAATTTTGAAAGCTTTACCAAACACCAATAAAATATTTCAAACAGCAGACACATCACATACTACCCAATAATTAAAATGATAGTCAATCAAGAAAAATGAACTTAAAAAGCCACCTTTACTTACCCTCTCCAGCAGTTCTCCTACTCCTTTCCCTTGCAGGCCATACCAGAAGCAGCAGTAGCTGCTGAAGCTGTCCTCACAGACCTCTTCCTCAGGGATCACAACCAGTCTCTTCTCTCTCTCACACACACACACACCAGTCACACCCTCAGGACCAGTTTCTGTCTCTCACACACCAATCATCTCCTCAACCAGTCTCTCTCTCTCTCACACACACACACACACACACACCAGTCATCTCCCTGATCAGCCTCTCTCACACATACACACGTCACCTCTCTGGCCAGTCTCTCTCAATCACACATGCTCTCGCTCTCTCTTACTTACACATAGGCTTTCAATCACAGACATGCTCTATTTCACTTACACACAAGCTCTCAATCACACACATGCCCTCTCTCACAGCCACAAGCCAGCCAAAAAACATGCTCTATCTCTCTCGCGCACACACATTGACGCACAGAAGCACCCTCCTTGACTCACATATACACCACGCACATACAGAAGCACCCTCCCTGTCTCACATACATATTACACTCTCACGGAAGCACCTTGCTTTCAGACTTGCAGCATTTTTCACTTTATTAAAAGTGAAAGTGATGCTCCCAACCGTTAAATAAGAAAACCACATTCCTATCAAAAGACGAAATGACACCCTTCCTTCAGGTTCTGTCCTCCCAAGGGACAGCCACCCACACAGTACAGCTTCTCTTGTTTTACGCTTCCAGGCAATAAAGCAAGTGTCTTTCTTCAAACTATCAGTCGTATGATTATTCATGTGGGTGTTATGGAACAGAAAGACATCCTTAGTCAGCTTCCCTTTTAAATGGGAAGATTCCAGTCTTAGTCATTTAAAAATTTACATTTTCTAAAGGCTTAAAAAAAAAAAAAAAAAGCAAAACCATTTCAGGTTCTATTCTAGTCTTCATGCTTAAATTATGCTTCAAAAAACAAAAAAAACAAAAAACCCCACCTGGCATCAGTATCTTAAATTTGTGATTTTGCTGAGATGAACATTCTAAATACTTTAATTTTTTTTTGCTTTAGTATTTGTCTCTACCCACTTTAAGTTAAATTTTATTTTCCAGAAGAGGGATGCTTAAAATTCAGTAATTTCATCTTTCATCCAACTTTTCAAAAGTTCAGGTATATGTATTATCACATTTCATTTTTTTAAACTGGCAGATTCCTTTCTCACATACACCCACACAGAAACACACCAGAAAGAAGATCGGCGCCGAGACTTAGGGGGCACCGCGGCAGGCAGGCAGCCAGCTCCCGACTCACCCTGCCTCCCCCCCGAGTGCCACCCTCCCGACACCCCGCTACTGGTCCAGCGGAGGTCACGGGAGCGATCTGCCGCTCCCGGGGCCTCCGCTGCCACTAAGCAAAATGGCACCGGTGGTCTTCAGCCCCTACCATGTGACAGGGGCTAACGGTGCCACTGGTTGACCCCTGTCACACGATAGGGGCTGAAGGTAACCGGCGCCATTTTGCTTAGTGGCAGCCGAGGCCCCGGGAGCGGCAGATCGCTTCCGGGACCTCCCCTGGACCACTAGGGGGGTGTCGGGAGGGTGACACTCGGGGGGAGGCAGGGCGAGTCGGGAGCTGGCTGCCTGCCGTGGCGCCCCCTAAATCTCGGCAGTTGGTCTCCATCTAGGCGAGTCGAAGGCTGGCAGAATTTTGAAAGGGCACTTTTTGCCCTTTCAAAATTCTGCTGCCTGCCGCAGCGCCCCCTAAGTCTCGGCGCCCTAGGCACAGGCCTAGCTCGCCTAGTGGTTCCGCCGGCCCTGGATGTGTTTCTCAAGCCAGTCCTAGAGTATCCCCTAGCCTGTCTGGTTTTCAGGATATTCACAATGAATATGTATGAGACAGATTTGCATTCAGTAAAAAACAGTGGAAGGGAGCTATGATTTGTGTCCCCTGTCCAAGGACTGTTGATGAAACAGCTGAGTTGAGTTGGAAGAGGTATATAAAAAAAGAAAAAAAAATCAAAAGTAGCTACAAACGAAGGCTCATGGCTCCATAGTACAATAGAGATTAGTTTCAAATGTGCTGGAAGCTTAAAGGCCCAGAAGGAAACTGATAGGACTAAAAAAAATTGTTACAGGGAATTGCTACAGGGAAAAATTACTACTTGTTATGGAGGTAATTTTAACAGGAGTTACACATGTAAATGTAACATTCTATCATAGCAATTTTAAAAAGCCATTTGTGTGCATAAAGTGCACTTACATGGGAATATCCTATGGATAATTTAATGACATATTGTAGGAATTTTCAAAAGCCCACTTTCACGGGTACAGTGCATTTAAATGTGTAAAACCCAATTTTAAGCATATAAATGCTTTTAAAATCAGGCCTTATGTGTACTTTTGAAATATTGCACAGTATGTAGAAGAGTACTGTTTTACTGAAGCAAAAAGGAGAAACTTACTCTAAAAGCCTTTTAAAAATGTAACCTGCTTGCAGGATAGGCCCTGCGATCATAAAAAAAGCTTACAAATTCAAAAGGCCAATCCTGAGCAGTAAATCTCAGCATACTCATGTAACAGAAAAAATGTTTTATTGTTGGTCAGCGTTTCAACATTACCAGCTTTCATCAAGATTTCAGTCATAGTTAAGAGTTAATTTCAGCATTACAACAAGGAGAGTTGGTATGCAGAAATTCTGCTCAACAAAAAAAACGTTTTTCATAATTAGTTGGATGTGCTCAGAAAATAAGATTACTTATGTATTTATCCAATTTATAATCTGCTTTACCATCGCTTAAGACGGAATACAAAATGCCCCTACTTAGCAAAACTCCTTGAAAAAGTAGTCAACACCCAACTCACTGACTACCTAGAAAAACACAACATCCTATTCCCTTCACAATTCGGATTCTGTAAATTCTTTAGCACTGAAACCTCGCTTATCTCCCTCACTGACACACTCCTCAAAGGTCTAGACAATGGCCACTCATACATCCTAGCCATGCTCGATATATCCTCTGCCTTTGACACCCGCATCAGCCACCAAATTCTATTAAACAGACTAACAGAAATTGGCATAACCGGCACTGCCCTGCTATGGTTTAAATCGTGCCTTGATAATAGACAATATAAAGTCAAAATAGGAAACAACAAATCAGTTCCCATCAAATCCACTGGTGGCATACCCCAAGACTCCTCACTATCCTCTACATGTTGCCTCTCTGCCAACTACTATCTGAACTAGGCCTCACTCACTTCATCTACGTGGATGACGTCCAAATTCTATTCCCCATCACTGAATCTATCCCCAAATCCCTCCAAATCTGGGAAAACTGTCTATCTTCAATTAACCACCTCCTCACAAATCTAAACCTCACCCTCAATACCTCCAAAACTGAACTCCTTCTTATATCTCATAACCAGACCACTAATCCTCCCACTGACACCAACCCTGATTACCTCACACTCCACCTTTTACACCATGTAAGAGACCTTGGCGTCATAACAGACAGCCAACTTAACCTAAAAAAATTCATTAACCACACCATGAAAGACTGCTATTACAAACTACATGTTCTCATAAAACTCAGACCCCTCCTCCATCCTAATGACTTCCACACTGTCCTCCAGGCTTTAATCTTCTCCAAAATTGACTACTGCAACTCCCTCTTACTTGGCCTCCCTGCCAACACCCTCAAACCCCTCTAAATGCTACAAAATGCTACTGCCAGAATCCTCACAAATACGATCACATCACTCCTATCCTTAAAGACCTCCACAGGCTCCCAATCCATTTCAGAATCTTCCACAAGACACTCACAATAATACACAAGATCCTGCATAACCACAATATACAATGGCTAAACAACTCACTACAATTCCAAACCCCCATCAGACCCACCAGATCCGCCTACACTGGCACCCTACATATCCCCACGCCCACACTCACCCACCTCGTCTCCACCAGAGCAAGAGTGCTCTGCATTGCTGGCCCCTTACACTGGAACTCGATGCCCCAATACCTACGACTGGAACCCTGCACTCAGAAATTCAAAAAAGAAACTAAAGACATGGCTTTTCGAATAAGCCTTTACTTAACTCCCCCCCCCCCCCCCCCTCAAGCTAACACACAACAAAAATCCTCCTGTATATAGTTCCTGTTGTTAATTATTTGACTAATTCATATTGTTGTAACTTATTCATCGCTCTCCCTCCTAAATCTTCTCTCTCTCTGACACTCATCTATAACCTTTTCTCTGTTATTGGTTTCTGCAATTATTTATAATGTTCATTGTAACTGTCCCGATCTGGCCTCCAGTGCCCCTACCGGCACCTCTTCGCTTTGCAGGTAACCCCTCACAGTGCAGGGACTTTGTGAATCAGTGCAGCATGCACTTTTCTTTACAGCCTGCCTACTTTCCCGACATAGTTTCCAAAACTACATATATTTTGTCCCTTCTGGATGGGAAGGCCCTAGCCTGGGCATCACTTCTTTGGGTGCAAATGGACCCAATCCTGAGTGACCTACCGGGTTTTCTCACTCTCTTTCGCTCCATATTTGATGACCCCGGTCGCAAAACCATCGCTCAATCTACACTCCTGCACCTACAACAGGGTGCCAGGACTCTGACCGATTATGTCATCGAGTTTAAGACTCTCTCCTCGGAATTACACCGCGACCTAGGCTGCCTACGCGCCATCTTCCTTGAAGGGTTAAGTTCTCGCATCAAGGATGAACTAGCCACTCGAGAGCTTCCTTCGACATTAGATTCTCTCAGCGACCTTGCTGGTCGCATTGATCGCCGGCTATGTGAGCGAACACATGAGGCTAGAGGATCTAAGAAGTCATCTACTGGCGTCCCTCACACGCGCTCTACACCAGCTATCCAGCCTGCTCTGATACAGAGTTCTGAAGAGGAAGAACCGATGCAAATGGGTCACAGCCATCTATCTGCAAAAGAGAAGCATAGAAGGCAAAGATCCGGTCTATGCATGTACTGCGAGCAACCACGCCATGCCGTATCCTCCTGTCCACTCTGTCCGGGAAACTTCCAGGCCTAGGATCTACTGGAGGACTTCTTCTAGGCCTAACCATCCCTTCTCCTCCGCTGACACTGCCCATCTCTATTAATACAGAAGTGATGCAATACCACATCTTAGCCTTGGTAGACTCCGGGGCCGGAAGAAATTTTATACTGCGACAACTCGTGGAACACCTCCAGATCCCCACTGTCTGGACACCAACACCACTGCTATTATCTTCCATTCATGAAGAACCACTACCTGATGAAGTGACCATGTCCACAGTCCCCGTCCAATTTCGCACTGGATCTATGCACACAGAGACCATATCCTTCCTTGTCCTGGATAAGGCAATACACCCTGTGGTACTTGGACTTCCTTGGCTGCAGATACACACACCTCAGTTTGACTGGAGTACCTTACAACTATCCCAATGGGGCAACTCCTGCCATGGAAAATGTTTGGAGGTTGTAACACCGATGCCTTGCCTCGCAACTACCACAGCCATTCCGGGTCTTCCGCCGCAGTGCTCTTCCTTCAAAGAAATGTTCTCCAAGGTAGCCGCGAACACTTTACCACCTCACCGATCCTTCAACTGCGCTATAAATTTGTTACGGAACACTGAGCCTCCTCAAGGAAAGGTATACCCATTTTCTCTCACCGAGACAAAGGCCATGTCAGACTACATTAAAGAGAATCTGGCGAAAGGGTTTATTCGGCCTTCCAAATCTACTGCCGGGGCTGGATTCTTTTTGTGGGAAAGAAAGATGGCTCCCTCCAGCCATGTATAGATTACCACGGCCAAAAGGACCGCTACCCATTTCCGCTAATCTCTGAACTTTTTGATAGGCTCCAAAGAGCCAAGATCTTTACAAAATTGGATCTCAGATGAGCATATAATCTGGTCAGAATATGTCAGGGTGACGAATGGAAGACTGCATTTAAAACCCGCGACGGCCATTTTGAATATTTAGTAATGCCATTCGGCCTCTGCAATGCCCCGGCAGTATTCCAAAACATGATAAATGAAGTCTTCAGAGACATGCTCTACAGTTGTGTTGTGGTCTATCTGGACGATATTCTGGTATTTTCCCAGGATCTTCAGAATCATCAAGTGGACGTTGCCAATGTTCTACAGCGGTATGGGAGTATTGGTTATATGCTAAATTGGAGAAGTGCTCCTTTCATCAGGAATCAGTTCTGTTCCTGGGCTAAGTGATCTCCAGATGGATCCGCAAAAAAATAAGAGTATTTGGGATTGGCCTCAATCAACAGGCCTGAAGGCACTTTGAAGATTCCTTGGTTTCACGAACTATTACAGGTCCTTCATTCACCATTACTCAACACTGACCACTCCCCTGACAGCTAAGACACGAAAGGGAGCTAACCCCTCACAGTGGTCTCCTGAAGCAGAGACTGCCTTCCAGCAACTCAAAGAGGTGTTCCTACAAGAGCCGTGTTTATGACACCCGGATCCCCGATGACCTTTCATTGTCGAGGTAGACGCTTCAGTTGTCAGGGTAGGTGCTGTCCTCAGTCATCATTTGGTTAATCACACCTTGCACCCATGTTCATTTTTTTCCCCGACGCTTCCCTCCAGCCAAAGGAAACTATTGAATAGGGGACAAGGAATTACTGGCCATTCAGCTGGCCTTCGAGGAGTGGCGTCCTTGGCTCGAGGGAGCGCAACATCAAATCACGGTTTTCACCGACCACAAGAACCTTGAATATTTACATCATGCTCAATGCCTGAATCACAGGCAAGCCTGTTGGTCATTATTTTTCACCCAGTTCAATTTCCTCCTGAGGTATCGACCAGCTGAGAAGAACACCCGAGCCGACGCACTCTCCCGTTCATTTACTACAGAAGATATCCTGGACGCTCCGCGGCATATTATTGACCTTACAAGAGTCCTTCTCTCTGCCACACACACGGTGCCAGCAGGGAAGATGGTGGTTCCCCGGTCACTTAGAAGGAAGATACTCTGCTGGGCACATGATTTGCTACTCACAGGCCATCCTGGACAAGCCAGAACCCTCGCCACATTGCAGAGGTTCTACTGGTGGCCCACAATGAAAAAAGATGCTCAAGCCTATGTTGAATCATGCCCCACCTGTGCCCGACAAAAGCCACCCACGGACGCCCGTGGAGATTACTTCAACCTCTTCTGGCACCCAGCAAACCATGGATTCATAGAGCCATGGACTTTATCATTGATTTACCTCCATCCGGCGGCAACAACACTATATGGGTCACCATGGACCGCTTTTCAAAGATGGCTCACTTCGTGGCGCTGCCTGGTCTTCCATCGGCCCCAGAACTGGTGAAATTGTTCATCTGCCATGTTTTTCGTCTGCACGGAGTCCCAAAGCATATCCTTTCAGAACGAGGGGATACAGTTTACGGCAAGATTCTGGAGGTCTTTATGCCAGAAATTTAACATATCCTTAGACCTCACATCTGCCTACCATCCTCAGACCAATGGGCAAACTGAAAGGATGAACCGCACTCTAAAACAGTTTCTCCGAGCTTATGTCAACTCTCGGCAGAATGACTGGTCCGAATTGCTGCCATGGGCCGAGTTTGCGCTAAACTCTCACCAGTCTGCTTCTACTGGCACTTCGCTTTTCCAGCTCATCTACAGACATCAGCCTCTGCCTCCTCTTCCTATACCACTGTCGGTATTCCTCACCAGAAGCACAGGCATCCATGCAAGAATTACATCAGCTTTGGGAACACACCAAACTTTTGCTGCAACAGGCTGGGCAAAAAGCAAAAACATTCTACGATGCCCATCATCAGGCGGCTCCTCAGTTGAACCCAGGAAACAAGGTGTGGCTTAGCACCCACTTTATCTGGTTGAAGTTACCTTCTGCCCGCTTTGCACCCAGATACATTGGACCATTCTCCATTCTTTGTCAGTTGGGCCCAGTCACCTATAGACTTCAGCTACCCACATCCCTCAAGATACACAATGCCTTCTACATTTCACTTCTAAAACCACTCATTTCGTCTGAGTTTTCAAGAAAACCACCTAAACCTCAACCTATGTCTGATGAAGAGAATGTTACGTATCAGGTCAAGGACATTCTAGATGTACGTAAACGTGGAAGGAGATGGGAATATCTCATTTCTTGGGAGGGATTCGGCCACGAACAGTTGGGAGCCTGCAGCAAACATTTTGGATAAAGAACTGATCAAACATTTTCACAAGACTCGTCCAAGAAAACCAAAATCTCCAGGAGGCGGTCCTAAGAAGGGGGGGTACTGTTATGCCTGGTCGCAGACAGCTGTGACCTCTGTTGCTCACCTCTTTTTTCGCTGCTCTCACTCCTTGGGAAAGACTCACGGCACTGCTAGCTACCACTGGCCTGTCTACCATGCCCGGGCCTCCCCGGACGCTGCCAACCGCCATCTTGCCTCTAGGAATCCCTAGGTGCGCACACGCGGGCACAGGTCAGCTATAACCACGTCATGGTGGGAACTTCGGGGGCGTCCCCCTCGGATGATGTCAAACCGCCAGGATACTTAAGCCGACTGGCCCTGCCTAAGGACGACTTGGCAACGAGTTCCCTCTTGCTAACTCTGCTACGCTCATTACGACTTCTGTTGGTTCTTGCTCCTTCGGTGAGACACTCTGGGTACCCGGTCCTCGGGGGCCCTATCTTGTCTCTGGCTATCCACTCCTCAGAGGGCCTTCTGCCTTGAATCATCTCTTGTCCTGATTCCCAGGACTCCAGGGGAAAGCAAATGTTGCTTACCTGTAACAGGTGTTCTCACAGGACAGCAGGATGTTAGTCCTCACATATGGGTGACATCATCAGGATGGAGTCCAATCACGGAAAACTTCTGTCGAAGTTTCCAGAACTTTGACTGGCCCCTACTGGGCATACCCAGCATGGCACCAACCCTGCAGCCAGCAGGGGTCCCCCTTCAGTCTTATTTGAAAGCTACAGGCAGTGCCAAAAAATAAAATAACAAAACGTTCCGAACCCAACATCGTGGGGCGGCAGGCGGGTTTCGTGAGGACTAACATCCTGCTGTCCTGTGAGAACACCTGTTACAGGTAAGCAACATTTGTTTTCTCACAGGACAAGTATGATGGTAGTCCTCACATATGGATGAGTACCGAGCTGAGGATGTCCTAACATGCACCAAATGTACCCAATAGTGTGCAACAGGCACAACGACTGGGGAGGAATTTGGTAGAGGGCATCCTGAACCCCACCAGGCAGGCGGAAGGGTGTAGGTACGTCACATTGGAAATAAGTTACGCAGGACAGACTGGCTGAAGATGGAATCTTGTCTTCCGGCTTTGTCCAAGCAATAGTGGGCTGCGAAAGTGTGGAGAGAGCTCCAAGTGGCAGCCCTGCAAATGTCAGGAAGCAGCACCGATCGTAGGTGTGCTACTGAAGTCGCCATGGCCCTTACAGAGTGTGCTTTAACACGGTCTTGAAAAGGAATGCCTGCTTGCTGATAGCAAAAAGATATGCAGTCCGCCAACCAGGAGGAGAGAGTCTGCTTACCCACAGGTTGCCCTAATTTGTTGGGATGGAAAGAGACAAATAACTGAGTGCTCTTCCTGTGGGCAAGTGTACAGTCTAGACAGAAGGCTAGAGCCCATTTACAGTCAAGGGTATGCAGAGCCTGTTCCCCTGGATTGGAATGTGACCTGGGAAAGAAGGTAGGTAGTATGATGGATTGATTAATGTGAAACTCTGAAACTACCTTAGGTAAAAATTTAGGGTGAGTGCGGAGTATCGCCCGGTCCTGCAGGAGTTTAGTGTAAGACGGGTAGGTAACTAGGGCCTGTAACTCACTAACCATGCGAGCTGAAGTGATAGCTAAAAGGAAAATCACTTTCCATGTGAGATATTTTAGGTCACAGGAGTGAAGAGGCTTGAATGGAGGTTTCATGAGCCGACCGAGAACCAGATTAAGGTCCCAAGAAGGGGCCGGAGGATGTAAAGGTGGCTTGTTATGGAGCAAGCCCTTTAAAAATCGTGTTACGAGGGTTTGTACTGATATAGGGACATCCCCAAAACCTTTATGAAAGGCGGCTACCGCACTGACATGCATTCTGATGGAAGAGGTTTTTAGACCTGACTCTGACAAATGCCAGAGATAGTCCAAAAACCTTGGGATTGGACAGGAAAAGGGATCAAGGGACTGTGAAGTGCACCATGATGTGTACCTTTTCCATTTATAGGAATAAGATTTTCTTGTGGAAGGTTTCCGTGAAGCAATCAGGACACGAGAAACCGAATCTGAAAGGTTAAGTGGTTGATGGATTAACTTTCAACATCCATGCCGTCAGAGACAAGGCCTGAAGATTGGGATGGCATCAGATGCGGGTCCGTTCCCAAGGGAATGTGCCTGCAGATGGAGAAATCCTGAAGTACTGGAAACCACACTTGGCACGGCCAGTGAGGTGCTATCAGGATCATGGTTCCCTTGTGATGACGTAACTTCACGAGAGTCTTCAAGAGAAGAGGAAGTGGAGGGAATGCATAGAGCAGACCGGTTGCCCACGAGAGGGAGAATGCATCTCTGGGCAGAGAGCGCTAGCTCCGAATGAGGGAGCAGAAATTGTCGACTTTGTGGTTCTGAGGGGATGCAAAGAGGTCTGGTTTGGGGATAACCCCATTGTTGGAAGATGAAGTTCGCTACCGAGGGGTTGAGAGACCACTCATGTAGTTGGAAGACACAACTCAGTTTGTCTGCCAAGACATTGTCCACTCCCAGTAAGTAGGTGGCCCTGAGGTACATCGAGTGGGAGAGCGCTTCCGACCAAATCTGCGCAGCTTCCTGACACAAAAGGAAGGAGCCTGTGTCTCCCTGCTTGTTGATGTACCACATGGCCACCTGGTTGTCCGTCTGAATCAGGATGACGTGATTTGACAGGCATTCCTGAAAAGCCCTGAGAGCATATCGTATTGCTCGAAGTTCTAGGAAGTTTATTTGATGTTTGGCTTCCCCTGGAGACCAAGACCCTTGTGTCTGTAGATTGTCCACGTGGGCTCCCCACCCGAGGTTGGAAGCGTCGGTGGTGAGAATGAGTTGAGGACCTGGCACTTGAAAGGGTACTCCCTGGAGGAGATTGTTGTGATCTTTCCACCAGGCGAGAGACAGATGGAGTGAGTCGGTGATGGGACAATGGTCGACAGAGGCTGAACAGCTTGAATCCATTGTGACCTCAGAGTCCAATGCATGAGCCTCATGGCCAGGCGGGCCATTGGTGTGACATGAACTGAGGACGCCATGTGTCCTAAAAGGATGAGGAATTGGTGAGCTGTTGCTGTATGCTGAGACTGCAACTGGTGAGCAAGAGACACGAGGGTTAGCGCTCGTTGTTGAGGTAGAAAGACTTTTGCCTACAAGGTGTGCAAGTCTGCCCCAATGAACAACAAGGTTTGAGATGGGACTAAATAGGATTTTTCGTAATTGACGAGAAATCCTAGAGAAATTAGAGTGCGTAGGGTCAAATCGAGGGACGACCGAGCGGCTTGCTGGGTTGGAGCCCTGATTAACCAGTCATCCAGATAGGGGTAGACGTGAACACCTTCTTTCCTGAGAAAAGCTGCGACAAGCACGAGACATTTGGTAAAGACTCGTGGTGCCGATGCTAGGCCGAATGGAAGCACGCGGTATTGATAGTGCTTTGGGCCTACTAAAAATCTGAGGTACTTGCGATGAGCTGGAGCTATCGCAATGTGTGTGTATGCGTCCTGAAGGTCCAGAGAGCAGAGCCAGTCTCCTCTTTGCAGAAGAGGCAGAAGGGTGCCCAAGGTTACCATCTTGAACTTTTCTCGCTGTAGGTACTTGTTGAGAGCACGTAGGTCCAGAATTGGATGAACTCCCCCAGATTTTTTGGGGGATCAAAAAGTACTGGGAATAGAACCCTAGGCCTTGCTGCGAGAGAGGGACGGGTTCTATTGCTCTTAACTGGAGAAGAAGGGAAACCTCCTGCTCCAGAAGGTCAGAATGGTCGGATACTCTCCATGCTTGCAGAGGTGGTGTGTCCGGTGGAAGAGCAAGAAAGTTTAGGTGGTAATCCTGAGCAATGATTGCTAGCACCCATTGGTCGGTTGTGATTGATTGCCACATGCCGTGAAAGTGGCACAATCAACCTCCCACTGGTATGCTTGGCAGAGGAATCAGGCGGCTGCTCTCCAAGTGAAAGTCAAAAACCTGAAGCAGGCCCCTGCTGGGGAACTGCTTGCGGCTTTTGCTTCCGGGCCTGGCGAGGCTGAGGTTTTTGGGAAGGCCTCATAACACGGGACCTTGCTGGTGGAGGATAGTACTTCCTTGGACGGAAGAATGACTTCTTAGAGTCCTTCCTAAAGGGCTGTCTTGAGGGGAAGTCGGAAGGTATCGATGAGAGCTGTTTAAGGGTCTCATGATGGTCCTTTAATTCAGCCACTATTTGCTGGATCTGTTCACCGAACAGATTGTCTCCTACACATGGTAGGTCAGATAGCCTGACTTGCACTCTGGCCGAAAGTCAGAAAATTTGAGCCAGGCCCATCGTCTTGCCGAAATGTCAGCTGCAGACACTTTAGTAGAGGTGTTGAGGATATCGTAAGCTGTTCTTATCTCATGCTTTCCTGCCTCAAACCCTTTGTTGACAAGGATTTGAAGCTGTTGTTGGAATTGGTCAGGCAGGGTTTCAGAGAAGTCCTGTATCTACTTGAAAATGACCCTATTGTATTGGGTCATATACAGTTGGTAAGCAGCAATTCTGGAGATGAGCATGGCCCCCTTGGAACACTCGTCAACCAATATTGTCTAGGAACTTGTGTTCCTTAACAAGAGGAGTAGATGAGTGAGGATTCATCCTTTTTGCTTTCTTTTGAGCCAATTCCACCACAACTGAGTTGTGGTCGAGCTGAGATTTTTGAAAGCCAAGGGCTGACTGTACTAAATAGGTAGTGTCAGCTTTTCTATGGACTGGGGCAATGGATCCTGGGTTTTCCCAGTTCTTTTTGAGGAGGTCAAGAAGAACTTGATGAACGGGAATAGAAGTGATCACTTAGGGGCATCCAGGAATTGGAGAAGCTCCATCATCTGGTGCCTATCATCCTGCTCCGTCTGAAGCTGAAAAGGGACCAATTCAGACATTTCCTTCACAAAATTAATGAAAAAAAGGTCCTCTGGAGGAGAACGCTTTCTACTTTCAGTAGGAGAGGAAGGTGAAGGTAAGTCATCGGTGTCTGTGGAAGTATCATCACCCCAGGTGTCATAAGGATCAGCAGACTGACCTGTAGGACGAGAAGGGGGTTGGATACCCGAAGGCCCCGGCTGAGGATCTGAGAAAATCGAAGGAATCGCCGGGGGCACCATGGACGGCCTGGAAGGCATTGGTGCCGGTATCGAAGGCATCGATGGCGCCGATGTGCGTAACGCTCCCGATGAATGAATCGGTGGCGAGGGACGAAATGGCATCGATGACTGAGGCAATACTCCTGAAGGAGGAATGCGGAATGGTGTTTCTCCTCCCGATGAAGCTGTCAACGGGGAGCGCACCGGAGCCATCGGAGACCCGGGAATCACGGGTGGAAGGGCAGTCATGAGCGCCTCCATCCGGGATAGCAGCGGTGCCAGCGCTGCTGTCATCGGGTCGGTGGCCGATTCCACTCTCGGTGCCGGTGTCGGTGCCGGAGGAACCTGGAGCCGTTGCATCGCCTTGTCGATGGCCTCCTGGACCAGCCGATCCAGTTCTTCCCGGAGACCTGGAGCAAGCAGCCCCGGCACAGTGACGGAAGAGGGAGGTGGAGGCACTGTCAGAGGGACCACCTTTACAAGCAGAATCGCGACTCCCAAACCCCGATCGCGTGAGGGTGGCCTCGATGTCCCGGTCACAGGAATGGTTGGTGCCATTTCTGGACGGGGCTTCTTCGATGGTGGCTCGGACGGTGGCTCGGTCGATGATTTCGCTCCCTCGACGGTCCGAGACTTACGATGCTGATGGCGATGTTTCTCCCTACGATCCCCTCGATCTTGAGGGGGAGTAACGGGAGTCGATGGCTGTGAAGACGTCGATGGCGGACGGTCACCGGACGGAGGTCGATACTGGTGCGACTTCAATGGTGCCGGTTCCGATGACGTTGATGCGATGGATGGCATTGGGGTGTGAGCACGGAAGAGGAGTCCCATCTTCTCCATTCTGGCTTTGCGACCTTTTGGTGTCATGAGGGCACATTTGGTGCAAGTCAGGACATCATGCTCATGGCCTAAACCCATTACACAGACTCCATGAGGGTCTGTGATAGACATGGTACAAGTACAGTCTGGCACCGACGAAACCCTGACGCCATGGCCATAGAAAAAAATCGAACCATGGTACGGTCGACGGCCAGTAGGCCACGAGGG
Organism: Rhinatrema bivittatum; assembly: GCF_901001135.1. Taxonomy (NCBI): domain Eukaryota; kingdom Metazoa; phylum Chordata; class Amphibia; order Gymnophiona; family Rhinatrematidae; genus Rhinatrema; species Rhinatrema bivittatum. The sequence continues at coordinate 212,452,390 of NC_042623.1, forward strand.
CCAAACTAGACGGTAATCGACGAAAGACGGTCAAAAACTTACCGGAGTACCGCGGCCTGAGAAAAGTTAGAGGAGGGACCCCTGTGGGGCAATTTAAGTTTAATTAACTCCGTGAGGAAAATTCCTGTCAGGAATCTCTTCAGAGCTCCTAAACCGCGAGGCTACTGCTGCGCGGAAAAAAGAAGACTGAAGGGGGACGCCTATTGGCTGCAGGGTTGGTGCCATGCTGGGCATGCCCAGTAGGGCCAGTCAAAGTCCTGGAAACTTTGACAGAAGTTTTCCGTGATTGGGCTCCATCCTGATGATGTCACCCATATGTGAGGACTACCATCCTGCTTGTCCTGTGAGAACTATATCTTCAGTGAGTACTCTATGGCACACTACCGTATTACCTCTAGTGTAAAGGCTCTAATGGCATACCACTGCGGACTACTACCGTTACATCTCTAGTGTGGAAGTCCTATATGGCCTACCCTGTGCTGTGGGCCACTACCGTGACATCCCTACAAGGAACCCTCACTGGCATATCCGTGGCGGTGTGTCGTGGCTGTGGTGTAGAGAGCAGAAGTTGTCCACTTTGCGGTTGTGAATTGACGCAAAGAGGGTCTATGTGTGGGCAGCCTCATTGGTGAAAAATTTTGTTTGCTACAGTGGGATCCAGGGACCATTCGTGGGGATGAAAGGTCCGGCTGAAGTTGTCCGCCATCACATTGTCCACACCTGCCAGTCATAGCAGATAAGAGCCTGTGGTCCCTTGCTTGTTGAGGTACCATATTGCTACCTGGTTATCCTTTGAATTAGAATTGCCTTGTTAGAGAGGCAATCCCGAAAAGCGAAGAGGGCATATCGGATTGTCCAGTGTTCCAGAAAATGTATCTGGTGCCTTGCTTCTGCTATGGTCCAGGATCCCTGGGTTTGGAGGTTGTTGACATGGGCTCCCCAACCCAGGTTGGCTGCATCTGTTGTCAGAGTAATTTGAGATTGTGGAGGTTGGAAAGGTAGTCCTATCTGAAGATTGGACTCCTGTATCCACCAAGCTAGTGAGAGATGAAGCTGGTTGGTGATGTGGACAATGTGGGACATGTGTTGATTTGACTGGGACCACTGGGACTTTAAAGTCCATTGTGTTACTCTCATGGCTAGTCGAGTCATTGGGGTTACATAAACTGTGACGCCATGTGACATAACAAGGTTAGTAGATGATGAGCTGTAGTGGTTTGGTGAGTCTGCACTGCTTTGGCCAGGGTTGATAAAGCATGTGCCCGGTCCTTTGGGAGAAATGCTTTGGCTTGGGCAGTGTTTAGATCTGCTCCGATAAACAAGAGGATGCGTGATGGAGTCAGATGTGACTTGGGATAGTTTATTAGAAACCCCAAGGATTGCAGTAGGCTGATGGTGAAATGGAGGGAGGGGAACACTTCCTTTTGGGATGGACCTCTGAGGAGCCAATCATCTAGATACAGATAGACGTGGATGTTTTGTCACAAGTGAGCTTTGACTACTGCCAGGCATTTCGTGAATACATGGGGTGCTGATGCTAGGCCGAATGGCAGCACTTGGTATTGGAAATGATTGTGGCCTACTACAAACCTGAGGTATTTTCGATGAGGAAAGTATATGGCAATGTGGGCATAAGCCTCCTGAAGATCTAGAAAACAGAGCCAATCTTCCCACTGTAGTAGAGGGAGCATGGTTCCCAAGGTTACCATTCTGAACTTTTCTCTGCGGAGATGTTTGTTTAGGGTGCTTAGGTCCAAAATAGGACGAATGGCACCTGAATTTTTTGGAATTAGAAAATACCGAGAGTAGAACCCGTGACCCCACTGCAGCCCAGGTACCGGTTCGATGGCGTTGGACTGCAGGAGGGTCGAGAGCTCTGTCTTGAGAAGTGGTGTGTTTGGTTAGACCCCACGCTGGACATGGTGAAAGGTTTGGTGATAGAATGAGGAAGTTTAGATGGTAACCGTGGGTGACCACAGAAAGGATCCATTGGTCTATTGTAATTGTGTGCCATATGTTAGCAAAGTGGCACAAACAGCCTCCTGCTGGAATCGGTGTGGTAGGCGGGGGTTGATTTCTGCCCTCTAGTAAGGAGTCAAAACCCCGATGCTGGACCAGTCTGCAGGGCTGGTTGGGCTTTTGGGGCCCTGGGTTGTCAAGGCTAGCCTCTTTGGGAAGGTCTAGGTTGTCAAGTATGGATTGGAAGTGGGTATTACCTACTTGGCTTGTAGGATAGCCTCCTAGGATCCCATCGAAAAGACCTCTTGGTGGTAGATGGGAAGTCTGAGGGGAGAGTGGACAGCTGACGCAAGGTGTCATGATGATCTTTTAGTTGCGCCACTGTTTCCTGAATTTTGTCGCCAAATAAGTTGTACCCTGTACATGGAATGTCTGCCAACCTTTCTTGGACTTCCTGGTGCAGGTCAGAAGACTTGAGCCATGCCTAGCATCTGGCACTTATTCCTCCTGCTGATACTCTTGAGGCAGTTTCAAAGATGTCACATGCTGCCCTCACTTCATGCTTTCCAGCATAGAGTCCTTTCTGAAGGATTGTGGTAAGTCCTTCTTGATATTCATCTGGTAATATTTCAGAGAATTCTTGGACCTTCTTCCAAAGATTCCTTGAGTACTAAGTCATGTATAGCTGATAAGCTGCTATACGTGCCATCAGCATAGAACCATGGAAGCCTCTCAGTCCGAATGCATCCAAGGATTTCTGTTCTTTACCTGGAGGGGTAGAAGAATGAGGGCTGGGATCTCTTGGCTTTCTTCTGGGCAGACTCAATGACCAGAGGTTAATGGGGCAGTTGGCTTTTTTGAAACCCTGGAGCTGACTGGACCAGATAGGTGGAATCACTTTTTCTGTTCACTGGTGGAATTGTGCCAGGGTGCTCCCAGGTGCGTTGTAACAAATCAAGGAGCACTTCATGTACTGGAACTGCCATCACTTCCTTAGGGGCATCAACGAATTGTAATACCTCAAGCATTTTATGCCTGGCATCCTCCTCCATCTATAGCTTAAAAGGGATGGTTTCAGACATCTCTTTAATGAAGGTGGCAAATGTGAGGTCTTCAGGAGGGGAGTGGCGGCATTCTTCTGCGGGTGAAAGCTCTGTCAGGAGTTCATCTGAGTCCTGAGTGTCAGAAGAATCAACAGCCCAGGGATCATATGGTGCATCTCCAGCACCATGCAGGCCTTCTGCTGGAGGTAAGTGTCCAAATCCAGCCGGATCTGAAAGTGGCACCGATGGGAAGGATGGAGGCACCGATGCGGACACCGAGGAAAGTGATTGCATTGATGGAATCGGTGCTTTCGATCTACGTCGGGGTGGCATCAGACCCGATGGTCCTGGCACCGGCTCCGGCATCAGTAAATTTTGTTCCTCATCCGAGGACAATGGAATAGGTATCGGTGTCGGTGGTCTTGGAGGTGCCGATGGCATGGAAGGAGCAGGCACCAATGGCAATGCACAGATCAAGGTACCCAGGCGCTCGAGAAGCAGATCCAGCATGGTAGGCAACGGGTCGGGTGTTGGCATGGGAGCTGTTGCCAGTAGAGATTGGAATCCCCGAAGTGCCTGGAGTACTGCCTCTTGGACCATCCAGTTCAATTCCTCCCGGAAGGCTGGCATTGGCAGCACAGCCACCGGGGTTGGAGGCTCAGAAGGCGTTGCCGGAGGGTCCACATGTATTAGTGGAGTCTCTGCTCCAAGCACTGGTGTGGAACGCCTCGGTGTCCCGGGTCCAGAGGGAGATGGGGCTCCTTCTCCTGGGACTTCTTGGCCGGTGGTTCTGTCGATGCCGATGGCAGCATCGCAAGACGGGTCACATCGATGGCAGTGACGGTATGTCTCCAGATGCTCATTCCGGTCCTTCTCCGGCACCTAGGAGGAAGATGTCGATGCCTTCGAACGTAAAGAGGCTGAGGGACGGTCTCGATGGTGCTGAGACTTTGATGGCGACAGAGTCATTGAAGAGGAAGGCTTTCGACTCGGTGTAGCCTTGGCTGGAGTAGACTGATATACTCTCTTAAAAAGGTGTTCCATCTTTTCCAAGCGGGCTCTGTGGCCTTTTGGTGTCATCTGGGCACAGCTAGTTCACCACTGGATGTTGTGAGCGGGCCCCAAGCACAAGACACATACTTTGTGAGGGACTGTAATGGACATGGTCCTCGGGCACTTGGGGCACTTTCGGAACCCGGTCGCCATTTTTAAAAAAAAAATAAAGGTGGCACACAGTCGGTGGCCATCGGGCACCGAAGAAAGCACCGCCAGGAACCGACTGCAAAGGATGAGGTAAACTTACCAGTATCAACGGAGGTCGGTGGTCAATGGGGGACCCCGAGATGGGGGAAAATTTTGAAATTTTTGAAATAAGTTTCCGTGAGGAAAAGGTTGTGAGGAGTTCTCACAGAGCTCCAGAAAACCGCAAGGCTATTGCTGTGCGAAAAAAAAAAAGAGACTGAAGGGGGACCCCTGCTGGATGCAGGGTTGGTGGCATGCTGGGCATGCTCAGTGTGCCAGTCAAAGTTCTAGAAACTTTGACAAAAGTGTTCCGTGATTGGGCTCCATCCTGATTATGTCACCCACATGTGAGGACGACCATCCTGTTGACTTGGGAGAAAGCCTATTGATAATTTTATGGCATATATTGTAGGAATTTTCAAAAGTCCACTTATACGGGCATATACATATGTAAAATCCTGTTTTAAGTGTGTAAATCCTTTTGAAAATCAGACCCTTAAAGTGCATGTACGCATGTAGAAGTGCATATGGTTTGTTTTCACAGTGGAAAAAGGTAAACAGTAGAGTGCTTCAGGGATCTGTACTTGGACTGGTGCTTTTTAATATATTTATAAATGATCTGGAAAGGGGTACAACAAGTGAGGTGATCAAATTTGCGAACACCACAAAATTAAGCGGATTGTGATGAATTGCAGGAGAACCTTGTGAGACTGGAAGATTGGGCTTCCAAATGGCGGATGAAGTTTAACTTGGCCAAATGCAAAGTGATGCATATAGGGAAAAATAACCCTTGCTTTAGTTACATAATGTTAGGTTCTATCTTAGGAGTTACCACCCAGGAAAGAGATCTAGGCGTCATAGTGGATAATACATTGAAATCGTAGGCCCAGTGTGCTGTGGTGATCAAGAAAACAAATAGAATGTTAGGAATTATTAGGAAGGGAATGGAAAATAAAAGGAAGGGTGTCATAATGCCTCTCTATCGCTCCATGGTGAGAACGCACCTTCAATACTGTGTGCAATTCTGGTCACCGCATCTCAAAAAGGATATAGCTGCACTTGAGACATGATATGGGGCATGGAATTACTGCCCTATGAGGAAAGGCTAAAGAAGTTAGGGCTGTTCAGTTTGGAAAAGAGACGACTGAGGGGGGATATGATAGAAGTCTACAAAATCATAAAAGGACTTGAACAAGTTAATGCAAATCGGTTATTTACTCTTTCAGATAATAGAAGGTCCAGGGGGCATTCCATGAAGGTAGCAAGTAGCTCATTTAAAACAAATCGAAGAAAATTATTTTTCACTCAGTGCATAGTTAAGCACTGGAATTCATTGCCAGGAGATGTGGTTTCAGCAGTTAGCGTAACTAGGTTTAAAAAAGGTTTAGAAAAGTTCCTAGAGGTTAAATCCATAAACCACTATTAATAAGCAATAATAGCTTGTGATCTGTCTAATGTTTGGGTACTTGCCAGGAACAAGTAACTTGGATTGGCCACTGTTGGAAACAGGATACTGAGCTTGATGGACGCTTAGTTTGACCCAGTATGGCATTTCTTATGTTCTTATGTTATGCGTAAGTGCATTTACACATGTAAAACACATTTTGAACATTTAAATCCTTTTGAAAATTACTCCCAAAATGAGAAAAACCTACCTGTACATCTGGCCCTTAGCATTGTTCAGAAGAATGTATGACAACATTGTGTAGAAAATGTATTGGTAGTGCAGTTTGGTAGTTGGCATCATCAATTTTGGGAAAGTCTCTTACTGAGGTGCCATAACTCCTCCCTAATTTCAACCATATCTTTCCAAAGGGGATTGTAAAGTAGTCTATATTAGGACCCCCTTAAAAGATCAGGACATTTAGCCTAGTCCACCTTAAGAGATACACTGGAAACGGAAAGGGATAAGTAAGCAGACCCCAGATGGAACAGTGAGACCCCCAGGGAGAAGAAGGAAGCCTTGCATATGCCAAAACTGCTCGTGTTTAATTGCTGCAACATTATTGTCAAGTTTGCTGAGGTAAGCAGTCCTTTTCTCTGCTTTGTGTAAATAATCATGATTCTGTGAAGAAAGAGCTAGAGTCCAGACTCCTCTTTCCTCTGGCACATTTCCTAAGCTGCGGACCACTTCCACAGCTCTATATATGGTGGTAGCAGTGGGATCTCTGCTCTACAGTGCCTGCAGAGAAAGAGACCCATGCCAGCGAAAAATAAAGAAAACATATTTGTCTTTCTCTTGGGCCTTGCTGCAGTGGCAGCCAAATGTTAAAAACAACAGGGGGAAGCCCTGCTTGGACAGATAGGGGACTGCAGTCAGTCAGAGCTGGATAGGTTAGGAATGTTTTTCTTTTCCTGAAGCAAAGGGAGAGACTGTTTTCTATGCTTCTGAACAGGGCAGCAGCCACTGGAAAGAGAAGCCTCTGTGGCACTACAGCACGTTAAAACAAAAAATGAGGCAAATAATACAGACCCTTGCAGAAGGGCAGCAGCAACTACAGATAGTGGTTCAAGCCTTACATGAACAGCTCAATCAGCAACAATTGACACTGACACAGATAGCCTGAGTTATGCAAGCAGCCACAACTTGAGTGGCTCCACTATCTCCGGTGATATTTACAATGACAGCAGGAGAAGATCCTGTTTTTTGAGGAACTTTGGTAGAACCACCCAGCTGGCAGGCTGGCCAGAAGCCACTTGGACCACTTACCTGGGTTATCTGCTTACAGGAGCAGCCAGGCTGCCTTCTAAACTGCCAATCCAGATGAAAGAGCCACCTATACAGAGGTTAAGGCTGAAATCCTTGAAAGGGTGGGGTACATTCCAGAAGTATATTGGCAATAGTTCCAGAAGGGAATCCTCCAGTCTGGTGAGAGTCCATGGAATTTTTTTTTTTTTTTTTTACTGATTAAAAGATTTAGGCTGGAAATAGATACAGCCTGAAGGGAAGACAGGCCCTGAAGTAGCCAACCTGATTTTACTAGAGCAGTTTCTGCATGGCTTGGTCAGGCCTATGCGAAAGAGGGTATGACATCACCTGAAGATCACCCTAGAGACAGTAGCTGATGCCTTCTATTAAGCAGGGTCAATGCCAGAACACCCCAGGCAGCCTGAGAGACTGCCACCATGGGGATTGGGAGGTTGCAGTCTGAAATATCATTTACAGGATACAAGTCTGCCACATTACTTTAGCTGAGGAGACAGAGGTCACTTCACCAGTGATTGCCCTGTGGCAAGAAGTGAACCTATAGATATCAATGGAATGACCCCATATTTTTACAAATGTATTGATAGCCCCCACTCGGTGCTTTTCACTTTTATGGTTCCAGTAGAAGTGGATAGTTCTTCCATGCAAGTCCTGATAGACTCAGGAAGCAGAAGGACTCACATCTGCAGGGAGCTAGTCAAGGGAGAATTGGTTGAATATCAGAAGACGGTGAACCTTGCCCTTATACCTGACAAGACTAGACAGGTCTTGCTGGCAACCCCAGCTGGATAAGTCAGCATAGAAGTAGGGCTTCTTTCTGGTCTCCCATACCTTGTAGAGTTGGGTTGGGATACCCAGAGTTTGAGACTTTCTGGGGCCAACTAATGAGTAAGCCGACTAGCTCAGTCCAAAGTGAGGAATTCCGGTTGAAAAATCTGGACTTATACATCAAGGGGTCTAAAACACCTAAACCACAGTGACAGCCCCCAGGGAAAGAACTACAGTACAGCTGCATTTTTCATTGTGCTATATTGTCCTCACCCCCACTCCCTGTTATATGTATTTTCCATCTTTTGTTTGATGTAAACCGATATGATGTGCCTACTAATGTCGGTATAGAAAAGCTGTTAAATAAATAAATAGTTGCGAGTGTCTAGAGGCTGTCGTCATTAGCGGCTGTGGGCAAGAGGATCCTTCTGAAGTATGCCCTGGTCATTCAGGTATCCCTCCAGTTGGAGATGGGAAGTAATTGGTACAGTTTTAGAAGTACCCAGGGAAAGATGTTACATAACTTGCCCAGAAACACAGGGGAAGCAGTAAGCCAGTCCCTAGGTTTAATGATTATAGCCCAACTTCCCCCTTTTTCCACAGTGAAGGAGTGGGTGCCTCAAGTAGCTAAATAGAATCAGGAAGGCAAATCCCTTCACCAGGAAGTAACCTTAATAGGGGCAAGTGCTCAAACTGGGAAGGTCAAGCTGAGCAGGAGGGTATGTAAAGTAGACTATATTAGGACCCCTTTAAAAGACCAGGATCAGGCATTTAGCCTGGTCACCTTAAGAGACACACTGGAAGGGAATCCTGGATCCAGGACATTTCCCTGACCAGGGGATAAGTAAGCAGACCCTAGAGAGAACAGAGAGGCCCCAGGGAAAAGGATGCCATGTGTATGCCAAAACTGCTCATTTTTAATTGCTGCAACTTTATTGTCAACACTGCTGAGGTAAGCAGCCCTTTTCTCTGCTTTGTTTGTATTAAAAAATGTATTATTTATACAAGGTTTTGTGAAGAAATGGCCAGAGTCCAGATTCCTCTGTCCTCTGGCACATTCTCTAAGCTGCAGACCACACCCATAGCTTTACCAGAGGCTTCTAACAGATGTGCCAGGTGACCAGGGTCATTTGTGTATCGGCAGGAGCAGATGGGAACCAGAGTGCAACACACAAGATTAAGAAACATGTCTTTTTTTGTATTACACTAGAACAGAGGTAGGCAACTCCTGCCACAGACAGGTTTGGTTTTCAGTATATCCACCATATGCATGAGACATGCTGTATGCAAATATGTCATGCATATTCATGTTGGATATCCTGAAAATTAGATTAAAGGTGTACCCCTGCACTAGAAGTACTTCTATAATTTGCTTTAATTAAATTTATATTTTGTTTTAAAGGAAAACATAATATGCTCTTGAAATACTCCTTATTTTATCTCATCTAAATCATTTCATTCATTAGTAAACATCACCTCTGAGCGTATGTTTCTTTTGGTTGCTGTGTCCTCACCTCACCACTATCAATTTTATCTTCACGTTGAAATGTCTTTTCTTCAGCCTGGGAAAGTCTGAGATCCTGTAGTCGTCGTTTTTCAAGGTCACCTTGCCGGGGTTTATAAGTCTCAGTTTTATCATCTTGTTTCAAACTCTTTTTTTTATCATGGGGAGATTTGACCAGATCTTGCTTTGCCTTTGCTTGCTGTCTTTCAGGCTCACTGCTGCGGAATTTATGGGGGGCAATTGAAAGAGTCTCAGTTTTATCTTTATGCAATAATTTCTTTTGCTTATCATGTGGATCCTCTGACAAACTCAGTTTTTCCTTCATTTGTCTTTCACGTTCACTACTGTGGGACTTACGGGCAGCAACTGAAAGAGTTTTAATTTTATCCTTATATAGAAAAAAATCTTCATCATCGGAAAAGTCAGAGAGAGACAGTTTTTCTTTTGCTTTTTGTCTTTCAAGCTCACTGTCATAGGATTCACTAGATGTAACTGAAAGAGTTTTGGTTATATCCTTCCTGCTCAAACTATCTTCTTCATCTTCAGAAAAATCAGAGACACTCCATTTTTCCTTTGCTCTTTGTCTTTCAAACTCACTGCTGTCGGACTTATGAGGGGTACTTGCAAGAGGTTTGGTTTTATCCTTCCTTCGCAAATTATCTTCATCTTTGGAAGAATCAGAGAGACTCCATTCTTCCTTTGATCTTTGTCCTTCAAGATCACTGCTATAAGACGTAATAGTGGTACTCGAAAGTGGTTTTTTTTTATCCTTCCTCCACAAACTATCTTCATCATCATCAGAAAATTCAGACACACTCCATTTTTCCTTTTCTGTTTGCTCTTCAAAGTCACTGTCCTGGGACGTACGATGGGCACGTAAAAGAGCTTTGATTTTATCCTTCCGCCGCAAATTATCTTCTTCTTCATCAGAAAAGTCAGAGAGAGACCGTTTTTCTTTTGCTTTTTGTCCTTCAAGCTCACTGTCAGGGGACTTACGAGAGGTATCTGAAAGAATTTTGGTTTTATCCTTCCTCCACAAATTGTCTTCTTCGTCATCAGAGAGACTCCGTTTCTCCTTTGTTCTTTGTCTTTCAAGCTTACTGTCTTGGGGCTTACGACGTGTACTTGAAAGAGTTTTGGTCTTATCTTCCCTCCGCAAATTATCTTCATCATAAGAAAAATCAGACAGAGGCTGTTTTTCCTTTATCCTTTGTCTTTCAAATTCACTCCTCTGGAATTTCTTAGAGGTAACAGACAAAGGTTCAGTTTTATCTTCCTGCTGCAATTTCTTTTTTTTACTATGGGAAAGGTCTTGGAGAATCTGTCTTTCCTTTGCTTGTCGTCTTTTACTTTCAAGGTCACTTTGCTTGGACATATAGAGGGTAGTGGAAAGTGCATCAGTTTTATCTTTATGCCACAATTTCTTTTGTTCCTTATGGAGAAATGTCATCTGTCTTTCAAACTCATTAATGTAAGGCTTATGGGGTTCAATGGAAATAGCCTCAATTTTATCTTCATTCAGCAAATTCTTTTCTTCATTGGCAAGAAACTCATATAAATTCTGGCGCTGTTTGCAACAGAAAAACTGAAAAGCAAAATGGCATTTTTACTTGGAAATTAACTTTTCTATATCCTGAAATCTATCACTCTATTTCCAAGAATGTTTCATAATGAGAAAAAAGAATACCGCAAATCAAAATATAAACAATATAACATGAGGTCCAGGAATACTACAATATAGTCATTAAAAATACAAATTTGTTATAGAAATTTGCAATAGATTTTCACAATTTTCAATTATGTTTTCAGCATCCCCAGCCCTGGTTGACTCAGGGAGCAAAAAAGATGCTTTCATGGCTATTTTATAATGCTTAGAGACCTATGTACTAACTTGTCGTGCATACTAAATTGATCGTTAGCATGACATGCACATTATAGACATAATAACATTTCTGCACTAACACTTCAGCATGGATATTTTAATGCAGCATCAGCACTGTGGTTTGTTGCTTTTTTTGCTTTTTTTTTTTTTTTGTAATTTATTGTCTATAGCACTGTGGGTTGTTTTTTTTTTTTTTTTTTTTTACTAAGAAACAAAGTTGCTTGCCTGTAGTAGGTGTTCTGTTCTCCATGGACTGCAGGACAATCAGCCACACAAGTGGGTGATATCATTTGGCAGTGCCAATATGAAGCATTTCTTCTGCTGTTTGGAAAAGCCTATGCAGCCAATGCCATATGGACCTCCTTAAGCTTATATACCTTAACAGAAAAGACAACTCCAGAAAGGGAGGCAGCATGGTATACAGGGCCAATTATCCCGCTGTTCACAGGGAACACCTGGTACAAGTAAGCAACTTGGTCTTCTTTGCGAGACATGAAGGATGATCAGCCACACAAGTGGGACTACTGAACTAAGGATTGCCTTCCAACAAAAAAGGGAACAAATAAGGAGCAATTTGTTGCCAATGAGCGGTAACATAACATAAAACATAGTAATACCATAAAACATAGTAATGACAGCAGAAAAGGACCAGATGGCCCATCCAGTCTGCCCATAAAGCTTCTTATGGTATCTGCTGCTCCATGCAGGAAATCCCCATGTTCCTCTCAAGGGTAGTAACTGCTGCTCCATGCAGTTACCCCCAAATCTTATGATAAGGGTAGTAAAATTTACACTCAATCAAAACCAAGCAACTGTCAAGCCCATAAATTACTGCTGGCAACATTTTTAATGGGTGAGAAGCCTTCTTGATAATTCAGACAATGCTGCTTGATATTCTATTTGGGACTTGGCTGTAGAAGCCATCCTGTGCTTCTTCCCCTATGTCTTCTTGACAATTCAGACAATGCTGCTTGATGTTCTATGCTTTGGGACTTGGCTGTAGAAGCCATCCTGTGCTTTTTCCCTTATGTCTGTGTGCCAGTATACCAGACCATATGAGTCAGGGCCCCTGTTGGTTGTTGTCTGTATCCAGTTTCATTTCTCCCCTCCCACTGCCGACAAAATGGGAAGCATTGTTGCAATTGTGTCAAAAACATGATTTGTGAGAAAGAACTTAATCATATTTTTCATATTTTGTGCTTTGTTTTTTTTGGGAAGATATCCCCAAATACTTAAAATGGGCCCTAGTGGGTATAGAGTTGAGTTTTATTTGTTTAATTAAAATTATTACCCACTTAGGAGATCACGTGAGGCGATGAGTGAGTGAGACGCATGTCCTGCTAGCTCTGGGTGCCCTCCTGCAAATTGGCTATTTTCTACATATTGCAGCAAACAAACTGCCAAAATATCATACCTAGCAACCTGTATTGATGTATGAACAATTTTGTTGTGAAAGGAGGTGGTGAGATGTCCTCTAAATTGCAAAAAAAAAGGAGAAACCGGGTAGCAGACAGATGGAGTTAAAAATGGCGGTATGACCATCCAGCCTCCGCCCTACTATGGTGATTGCATCGCTGGTAAGTGAAATGCAGTGCTGAGTGTCTGATGTCGAATCTGAAATGCAAGCACTGTCGGCGGCTCAAACGATACTAACCACAAAGATTGCATAGCTAGAAGAAAAAATGGAGGATCTTAACCGAAAACTGTAGAAATTATTTGAGATTTGTCAGCTTCCCTGAAGCAGTGAAAGATCATGAGATGAGATAACTACTGGAAGGCTGGTTAATTAAAGCGTTAGGCCTTAACCACCTGAGGGGAACTTTCATGTTGAGCACACTTACAGGCTGGGGCCTAGATTGGGAGCCTCAGAGAGACCATGTGTATTAATTGCTAAATTTTTGAATTTTTCACATAAACTGGAGACCATGCAGGCATATAGAAAAAAGGGTGAGCTGAAATATGAGGGAGTCCGCATTCTGATATTTCAAGATTATTCTTCTGGAGTTTCACAGAAAAGAAAAGAGTTCATAACAGTGTGCTCTGAATTACATAATAAGCAAATAAAATTCTCACTCTTTTACTCTACTCGTTTGCGTGTGGGATCTCAAGGAGTCTGGCACTCATGATTGCAAAAGAAGCCAGCTCGTTTGTTAAAGAGGTTTTAACAGCTGATCAATAATATACATGATGGGAGTTGACAGAGTATTATAAGCTTGTTTCACATGATTATACTGTTACTGTTATATTGTTGAAAATAATATAGGTTTGCTCTCATTGGGGTGAAGGGGGGGCACCCGCACACATCCGTGATTTTCAAGTCCTTAGGGACTTCAATCTAGTTTCTAGTACTGGAAAGGGGAGAAGGGGAAAGGGAAGTGGGGGCGAGGGTTGGGCAGGTATGTATGTCTTTGGGTGGGCAAGCAAAGGAGAACTTGGGGAGTGATTATTTGCAGTTTTGCTCAATGGTGGTAAAGGTAGCTGTTACTGTTGGAGGCCAAGGCTGGTGGCTTCTGACAGTCTGTATATTATGCTATATATGATGTTTTATATTCTAGAAGGTTTGGATTAAATATGGCTGAACAGGTCAAGTTCACCTCTTGGAACATAGATGCTTAAGTTCTCTGATCAAGAGAAAGAGGATGCTTCAATCCTTGAGGAGAAATAAAATTCAAATTGCTTTTATATAAGAAAAACACCTGAATGGGGAAGAAAGTAAGAAATTGATCAAGGAATGGGTGGAAACTTTCTTTTCCTCTGCTAAGAACACGAAAGAGGGAGTAGCAATACTGGTTGATAAGGATGTGAATCGTGTGCCCGATAGTTTTAACGATCGGGTTCGGCTGGAAGGAGAAAAAAATCTGATCGGTAGAGATGTGAATCGGAATCGGTTCCGATTCACATCGCTAATTTTTTTTAGTGAGGCCCAAGCCGATAAAATGGCCGACGCCATTTTTAAAGATGGCGCCGGCCATCCAGTGCTCCTACCATGTGACAGGGGCCGGCCAATGGCACGGATACCCTGTCACATGGTAAGGGCAAAGGGCTATCGGCGCCATTTTTATTAGTGGCAGCCGACGGCCCGAGAATGGGAGATCGCTCCCGGGACCACCACTGGACCACCAAGTAATTTTAAAATGTTTTGGGGGGGGGGGGATCGGGAGGGTGGGGGAAGCTAAGGGGGTGCTTTTAAAGGGTCGGGTGGGTTTTTTTTTTATTGGGCCATCGGCGCCATTTTTATGAGTGGCAGCCGACGGCCCGAGAACGGGAGATCGCTCCCGGGACCACCACTGGACCACCAGGTAATTTTAAAATGTTTTGGGGGGATCAGGAGGGTGGGGGAAGCTAAGGGGGCACTTTTAAAGGGTCGGGTGGGGTTTTTTTTTTATGGGGCCATCGGTGCCATTTTCATGAGTGGCAGCTAAAATGGCGCCGATTGCCCGAGAGTAGGAGATCGCTCCCGGGGCTTCCACTGGACCACCAGGTACTCGTAAAAGTTTTAGGGGGGTTCGGGAGGGTGGGGGAAGGTAAGGGATTAGTTTTAAAGGGTCAGGGTGGGTTTAGGGGTTGTTTTGGTGTGCCGGTTTTCCCACCTTCCCCCCAAATAACTCCCTTTAAAGGACACTATCCCGATTAACGATTTTTTCACGATAAATCAGGGGAATTTCTATTGTATCGCACTCTTTAACGATTTTTGACGATTTAAAAAATATCGGACGATATTTTAAATAGTCAAAAAACGATTCATATCCTACTGGTTGATAAATGAGTACAATTAAGAACATGCCATACTGGGGTCAGACGAAGGGTCCATCAAGCCCAGCATCCTGTTTCCAACAGTGGCCAATCCAGGTTATAAGAACCTAGCAAGTACCCAAAAACTAAGTCTATTCCATGCTAGTAATAGCAGTGGCTATTTTCTAAGTCAGCTTAATTAATAGCAGGTAATGGACTTCTCCTCCAAGAACTTATCCAATACTTTTTTAAACACAGCCATACTAACTGCACTAACCACATCCTCTGGCAACAAATTCCAGAGTTTAATTGTGCATTGAGTGAAAAAGAACTTTCTCCGATTAGTTTTAAATGTGCCACATGCTAACTTCATGGAGTGCCCCTTAGTCTTTCTATTATCTGAAAGAGTAAATAACCGATTCACATCCACCCATTCTAGACCTCTCATGATTTTAAACACCTCTATCATATCCCCCCTCAGCCGTCTCTTCTCTAAGCCAGAGACAGGTAGAGCTCCGGAGTCTCAATGCATGGATGAGACAATGGTGCAAGGAAGAGGGATTCAGTTTTGTTAGGAACTGGGGAACCTTTTGGGGAAGGGGGGAGTCTCTTCCGAAGGGATGGGCTCCACCTTAACCAGGGTGGAACCGGACTGCTGGCGTTAACCTTTAAAAAGGAAATAGAGCACCTTTTAAACTAGAACAAAGGGGAAAGCAGACAGTCGCTCAGCAGCGCATGGTTCGGAGAGAGATATCTTCAAAGGATACTAATGTTGAGATTACTTACCTGATAATCTCCTTTTCCTTAGTGTATGTAGATGGACTCAAAACAAATGGGTATAGTGTGCTCGTGCTAGCAGTTGGAGACTGATCTGACGTCAGCACGGGTACATATATCCCCACAGGAAGTGTAGCATATCAGTAATCTTCCTTGCAAAAGCTGGTATGGATATATGTGTGACTGACCGATCGATTAAATAAACAGGATTACCCTGACCAATTGATGGTAGCTGGAGACCGCCAGTGTACTCAGCCGGAAGGCATCGACACCCGGCAGGGTGGATGCCCTATATAAGAAAACATGGCTTACCTGAGTCGGCTAATCCCCATGTATACCGGCAGCCGGGCGGGATGCTGAGTCCATCTGCATACACTAAGGAAAAGGAGATTATCAGGTAAGTAATCTCAACATTTCCTAGCGTGTAGCAGATGGACTCAAAACAAATGGGATGTACAAAAGCTACTCCCGGACTGGGCAGGAGGCTGCCCGAAGACCGTTTAGGATTGCCCTCACAAATGTTGTGTCCTCCCTGGCCTGGACGTCCAGACGATAGAATCTGGAGAAGGTATGGAGGGAGGACCACGTCGCCGCTTTACATATCTCTGCCGGTGACAGCATCTTAGTTTCTGCCCAAGAGGCCGATTGCGCTCTGGTAGAATGAGCCTTGACCTGTAGAGGCGGTGGGGATCCCGCCTCTACGTAGGCTGCCTTGATAACTTCTTTAATCCAGCGGGCGATGGTCGGCCATGAGGCCGCTTCCCCTTGCTTCTTCCTGCTGTGCAGGACGAACAGGTGGTCCGTCTTTCGTACTGCTTCTGACATTTCCAGGTATCTGGACAGCAGTCTGCCAATGTCGAGATGACATAGCATTCGACCTTCTTCCGACTTCTTCAAACCTTCCGTGGTAGGCAAGGATATGGTTTGGTTGAGGTGAAATTGTGAGATTACTTTGGGTAAAAAGGAAGGAACCGTGCGAAGATGGATAGCCTCTGGAGTGATTCTGAGAAATGGATCACGGCAGGACAGTGCTTGTAGCTCTGCGATGTGGCGTGCTGAACATACGGCCAGCAAGAACACCATTTTCAAGGTTAACAAACAGAGAGACAGGCCTCGAAGGGGCCTGAAGGCGGATCCCGCTAGAAATTCCAATACTAGGTTGAGGTTCCACAAGGGCACTGGCCACTTCAGTGGCGGGCGAATGTGCTTGACTCCTTTCAGGAAACGTGAAACGTCTGGGTGTTTGGCAATGGAGTTGCCGTCACTCCTGGGACCGTAGCAAGACAGCGCTGCTACCTGAACCTTGATGGAGCTGAGGGACAGACCCGTCTGAAGTCCATCTTGTAGGAAGTCCAAGATGAGAGGAATCTTAGCGGCATGTGAATTGGTGCTGTGAGAGTCGCACCAGGCTTCAAAAACTCTCAAGATCCTGATATATGTCAGTGATGTGGAGAACTTGCGTGCTCGGAGGAGTGTATCTATTACCGGCTCCGAGTATTCTCTTTTCTTCAACCTAGCCCTCTCAATGGCCAGACCATAAGAGAGAATTGAGCTGGATCCTCGTGGAGGATGGGACCTTGCTGCAGCAGGTCCCTGTGTGGAGGCAGGCATAGAGGATTCCCTGCCAGTAGTCTTCTCATGTCTGCATACCAAGGTCTTCTTGGCCAGTCCGGGGCCACTAGAAGAACTAGGCCTCTGTGTCGCTGAATCTTGTGTATAATGGCGCCCAGCAGGGGCCACGGAGGAAAGGCATATAGCAGGATTCCCTGAGGCCACGGCTGTACCAGGGCATCGATCCCCTGGGATAGCGGATCCCGCCTGCGGCTGAAATATCTGGGTATTTGAGTGTTGGACCTGTCGGCTAATAGGTCCATGCCCAGCATCCCCCACTGATCCACAATCATCTGGAAAGCTGTGGGCGACAGCTGCCACTCCCCCGGGTTTAGGCTTTCTCTGCTGAGGAAGTCTGCCGTCGTGTTGTCCTTCCCGGCAATGTGGACGGCGGAGATGTCCTGAAGATTTGCTTCTGCCCAAATCATCAGGGGCGTTATTTCTAGGGACACTTGTTGGCTTCTGGGTCCGCCCTGTCGATTGATGTATGCCACCGTGGTGGCGTTGTCTGACATCACTCTGACCACTCTGTCGCGAAGTCTGGGCAAATTGCAGGCACGCTAGCCTGACTGCCCGTGCCTCTAGTCGGTTGATGTTCCACCTTGACTCTTCTCTGTTCCACCGCCCTTGGGCGGTGAGTTCCTCGCAGTGTGCTCCCCATCCGTTCAGGCTGGCATCTGTAGTGAGCAGAATCCAGGTTGGGGAGGACATTCTGGACCCCCGGCTCATGTAGCCGGGCTGTAACCACCACCGTAGCTGATTCCGCACTCTGGTCGGCAGAGGTAGGTGTATGGTGTAGTTCTGTGATCGTGGGCTCCATCGAGATAGAAGGGCGCGTTGCAATGGTCTCATATGAGCCCGCGCCCATGGCACCACCTCCAGGGTGGATGCCATGAGGCCGAGGACTTGTAGGTAATCCCGAGCTGTGGGCTGGCTGGCGCTCAGCAGGACCTGCAGATGGTTCCGGAGTTTTGACTTTCTCTTGGAGGTCAGGCTGACCTTGTCTTCTTGGGTGTCAAATTGGACCCCTAGGTATTCCAGCGACTGGGACGGCTGTAGGGAACTCTTCTTTTATGTTGACTACCCATCCTAGGCTTTCCAGAAGAGCTATAACTCTGTTGGTTGCCCGGTGGCTCTCCTCCGGTGACTTTGCCCTGATCAGCCAATCGTCCAGGTAGGGATGAACGAGAATTCCTTCCTTCCTGAGTGCCGCCGCCACTACTACTATGACCTTGGTGAGGATCCGCGGCGCGGTGGCTAACCCGAAGGGTAAAGCTCGGAACTGGAAGTGCTGATTCAGGACTTTGAAGCATAAATAGCGCTGGTGATCCCGATGGATTGGGATATGCAAGTAGGCTTCCGACAGATCTAGGGAGGTGAGAAACTCCCCTGGCTGTACTGAATTCTTGACAGACCGCAGAGTTTCCATGCGAAAGCTGGGGACCCGTAGGTGTCGATTGACTGACTTGAGGTCCAGGACGGGCCTGAAAGTGCCCTCCTTCTTGGGTTCTATGAAATAGATGGAATAATGCCCAGAATTTCTCTCTCCTGCAAGTACTGGGATTATGGCTTTTAGGGCCAGGAGCCTCTGTAAGGTCACTTCTAGTGCCGCTTTCTTGAGCGGTGAACAAGGAGATTCCACAAACTTGTCCGGCGGAAGCCGAAGAAAATCCAGGTAATACCCTTCTCGGATGATGGCAAGGACCCACTGGTCCGAAGTGATCTCGACCCACCTGCGGTAGAAGAGGGTTAGCCTGCCCCCTATGGCTGCTACCCTCGGATGGGTTGGCTGACTGTCATTGCGGGTTGCGGCCGGGGCCAGAACCCGAGCCGGATCTCTTCTTGTTGGGCTTAGACCGAAAGGGCTGGTTCCTGGCCTGAGAACGAGGTGCCTGATAGCGAGTCCTGTAGGGGTTGAAGCGCTGAGAGTTTCTACCTCTGGATGGTCTAGAAAAAGAACGCTGGCTCCTCCTTGACCTGTCTTCTGGTAGACTGGGTAAGGGAGAGGCACCCCATTTAGTAGCCCAGTTCTCAAGATCGCTGCCGAACAGTAGGGAACCCTTAAAGGGCATTCTTGTGAGTCGTGTCTTGGAGGACGAGTCGGCCGCCCAATTACGTAGCCAAAGCTGCCTCCTGGCTGCCACTGAGGACACTCCCTTGGCTGCCGTACGGACGAGATCGGAGGCTGCGTCAGTGAGAAAAGCGAGAGCTGATTCCATGTCTTCTCCCGGGGTGTTGTTTCTTGCTTGTGATAAACAGGAACGTGTAACCACGGTGCAGCAAGTCGCGATTCGAAGGGACATGGCTGCTACCTCAAAGGCTTGTTTCAGAATGGTGTCCATGCGTCGGTCATGTGTATCCTTGAGGGCCGCTCCCCCCTCCACCGGAATGGTAGTGTACTTCACGATTGCGTTAACAATGGCGTCTACCCTAGGGCATGCCAGCAGCTCCTTGGACGCCGGATCCAGAGGGTACATGCCTGACAAGGCCCGACCCCCTTTGAATGAGGCCTCCGGTGCCTTCCATTCCAGATCAATTAGCTGCTGTGCTGCTTGTAGGAGGGGAAAATGGTGAGCCATTTGGCGCAGGCCTTCTAACAGGGGGTTCATTTTGGGATCCCCTGGGGTGTCCTGGCCCGGAATGGCCAGCTCCGAAAGGCATTGTGAGACCAGGCCTGGAAGATCTTCTTTCCGAAAGAAGCGTCTCATGGTCCGATATGGTTCTATCTCCGAGGGAAGTTCACCCTCCTCGGGGGGCTCCTCATTTTCCTTGGAGCAATCCGAATCTCCAAAATCGGGGCTGTCGGGTGGCGAGTGGCCGCGCCTAGGTCTTGAGGGTCCAGGGGCCGGATCAACCGGGACGGAAAGACCCATACGAGGAGCAGACAGCATCTGGACAAAGGCGTGAATCCCCTTGAATAATTCCACCCAGGAAAGCGAAGCCGGATCTGGCCGTAGGGGCACCAGGTCTCTCGGGTTCCCTGGCTGCTCGCCGCGGCCTGCTAAGTCATGTGTGTTCCCTGAGGAACCGCTGGGCTGGGACCTGTCCTGTCCTGGAACTCCCATGGCCTCCTCACATTGGGCACATAGTGAGTCTGCTTCCTCGCTCTGTGTGGCTCTGAGGTTGCATGCTGAGCAGAGGCTTAGAGCTTTCATGCTAGATTCTGGAGGTGCCGGCTCTGCGGACGTATGGGCTCTCTCCATTCGCCTGAAACTCGGTGTCGCCCAACGATGTGCGCCTAACAAGTGCACTTAACAGCATGCGCCTATAACAGGCGTCATATAAATGTGCGCCTATAATGGGCGTCTTATAAATGTGCGCGTATCCTAGTAGCGTGCGCTTAGTCAACACGCGCCTATCGCGTGTGCTAACAACGTGCGCCTATCGCATGCGCTAGCAACGTGCGCCTAACGCGTGCGCTAACAATGTGCGCCTATTGCGTGCGCTTAGCACGTGCGCTTAGTTGGCGAAGATGAGTAGGCAGGCAAAAATGGCGACCTCCTTGGCGGGCTGCCTCGTAGGCAAGCCTAGTTAGTCCACACTTCCTCGGAGACCAAGTAAAGATATACGCCTTACCTTGTCTTTGGCGCTTCCCGGCTGGGACCCGGGCGGTCTCCGGCTGTGGGGGGAGAGGGTGAGTACCTTCACCGCCGTGCTTAAGGAAGTGCACCCGCTGCCTCTAGGCCGCGCCTGAACTCGTCTCGCTCGGGGGCCAAGTCCACGCCGGGACTGAGGCTGCCTCTAGGCCGCGCCCGAACTCGTCTTGTTCGGGGGCCAAGCCGCGCCCGAGCCCTTCTCACTCAGGGGCTGGGTCCCTGCCGCAAACCGGCCACCGGACCGAGGCTCTTACCTCCGAGGGACCACGGAAGTCAGCTCGGGAAACTCAACTGGGTGAGTGACCGCCTGGTATCACCACAGGAGTGCGGGGCTCGTCTTCAGTAGGTTTCTTCTATGAATTTAGTCATTAGAATTTGGAAACACGCTCAGCGAGCGTGAGTTATCTCCAAACTGCTTTGGAGACGGAAATTACTGATTTGCTACACTTCCTGTGGGGGTATATGTACCCGTGCTGACGTCAGATCCGTCTCCAACTGCTAGCACGAGCACACTATACCCATTTGTTTTGAGTCCATCTGCTACACGCTAGGAAATGATGCATTAGAATTAGGGCATCCCGACAGTGGGCTTCTAATAATAAGAAAAATAGTCCAAGCGCCTGAACTAAAAACTCACCTGAGCTAAAAAATTCTAACTTATCCCTATCAACTAAAAAGCAGAATGAAAATACAAACAAAAAACAAACTTTGAAATGTTTGTATGCTAATGCCAGGAGTCTAAGAAGTAAGATGGGAGAATTAGAATGTATAGCAGTGAATGATGACATAGACTTAATTGGCATCTCAGAGACATGGTGGAAGGAGGACAACCAATGGGACAGTGCTATACCGGGATACAAATTATAGCGCAATGACAGAGAGGAGCACCCGGGAGGCAGTGTGGCGCTTTATGTCCAGGATGGCATAGAGTCCAACAGGATAAACATCCTGCATGAGGGAGAGATCACGTGATGTGGTAGCTGGGAAGTCGCATTACTTCCTGACTCCAGGCCCACCTCTCCCATCGCGTGTAATCCGACCGTGCTAAGACCAGACCTTTAGAACTGGACATCACCAGGGGTAGGGCATATGTTCCCGGCCCGGGTTCGGTGCAGGGCAACGCTGCCAACGCAGAGTAAGAGCGGAAAAAGGGACAAAGAAATGCCACTTGTTCCAGATTCCAAGATGGTGACTGCGCCAGATAGTGAGTCTCAACCCCCCGCCCCCCGGTGCTGCTTTCCATCGCTGATATTAAAGATGCAATACGCGAGGCGCTTGATGAGAAATGGGCTCTAATAACCAAACAGCTGGGAGAAGTCAGGGAATCTCTTATTTATTTATTTATTTATTTGAAGGTTTTTAGATACCGTGGCACGTTCCAAACATCACCTCGGTTTACAATGAACCATAATTTAGCAACAAGCTTTACTATCAATTTAGAAAGAACAAGCATATATCAAATGAGGTCAATGAACATAGCAATAGATCAACATATAGTACAATTGAATCCAGCCTAATCTCCTGGGAGAAACTATGTATAATTAGGTACATTCAAGCAAATGCAGTAAGAGGAGTAAGGATTGGGATGTATTTGGTGTGGGGTAAGAAAATGTATGAAAGTACATTATGTATTCAAATGATTTTTTACCAGAGTGAGATGACCTTAGAATTAAAGTGTGTGAAGGAGAGGGGAAGGAGAGGACGGCAGTTTTGAAGAGTGGGAGGTCATTATGTATAGGCTTGTCTGAAAAGCCAAGTTTTTCAGTTTTGTTTAAATTTCTTATGACAGGGCTCCAGGCACAGGTCTGTGGGCATTTTATTCCAAAAGTTGGTTCCTGCTATGATAAATGATCGTTCTCTCGTTGAAACATGCTTGATATGTTTGAGCGTGGGAGTCTGGAGTTTGGCTTGGTGCATTGTTCTTGTAGGTCTATTTGAGTTGTGGAATGTGAAATGGTCAGAGAGCCATTGCATATCTTGGTTGTAGATGGATTTGTGTATGAGGGTAAGGACTTTGTATGTAATCGTAGATGCTACTGGTAGCCAGTGAAGGTATTGGAGTACGGGCGTAATGTGTTCATGGCGGTGTGCGTTGGTGAGTATTCGGGCAGCTGCGTTTTGTAGCATCTGTAAAGGTTGTAGCGAATTTTTTGACAGTCCTAGCAGGATAGAATTACAGTAGTCCAGTTTTGACAATATTGTAGCTTGTAGAATTGTTCGGAAGTCGTGTGGGTGCAGGAGAGATCTAATTCTTTTTAGAGTATGGAGTTTAAAGAAGCCGTTTTTGACAGTGGCCGCGAATGTTTTTTTAATGAGAAATGGTTGTCTATGATAATGCCGAGGCTGTGGACCTGCTGTAAAGAGAGAGGGCCAGCTTATGGATAATTGGTAGGGTTGAGGGGGATGTTGCTTTGTGGAGAGATGATGAGTAGCTCTGTTTTGCTGGTATTTATTGCTAGAAAGTTTTCAGTGAGGAGATTCTTTATTTCTGCAAGGGCGGTATCCCAGATTTTCAGAGCGTTGGGTAGAGAGTCCTTAATGGGGATGAGGATCTGCACATCATCTGCGTATATGAAGTGCGGGAATCAGAGTTTCATCAAGAGTCTACATAGGGGGATAAGGTAGATATTAAACAGTGTTGATGAGAGAGAGGATCCTTGAGGTACTCCTTGTAGCAGTTTTCTAGGTTTGGATTCATGGCGGCCAATTTTTACACTGTATTTTCTATCATTAAGATAGGATTGGAGCCAGCATAGGGCAGAGCCAGTGATTCCAATTTGAGATAGGCGGGTGATAAGGGTATTGTGGTTGACCGTGTCGAATGCAGATGATATGTCAAGCAGAGCAAGAATGTAAGTGACCTGTGTCTAGGGTTGTTAGTATTAATTCTGAGAGTGACAGGAGCAGGGTTTCGGTACTATGGTTCATAGGAGGGCCTGGGCTTACTGGCCCGAGCCCGCCCCAATAACGGACGCGCCACCCTCGAAGGATGGCGGTCCGTGAGAGAAAAAGGGGGAGGAAGGGAGACGGGCAAGACGTCAGCGGAAGGCGCCTGCGGCGCCGACCGATGACGCTCTCAACCCCTTAAAGGGTCGAAAGGGGCAGCCCCAGCCCCTTTTCCAGCCAGATCGGGAGGCGAAAGGAGCAAGGAGGAAAGCAGAGCAGACGGGAGAGAGGGTTTACCGAGCAAAGTAGGCACCATTCGACTTTTCATCCCCTTCCTCGTGTGGCTGGCCACGGCGCACGCAGATATAAAAAAAAAAAAAAAAAGCAGGTTAGGCCGCCCGAACAGCAAGTCAGGCCTCCCCACTCCGCTCGCCCCATGCCGCGCTAACAGGCAGCGTCGGGACCGCCATAGCGCCGGTCGTCCGCCGCATTCCCCCTCCCGCCGGGACCGCCCCTCCTGCACACCCGGGGACCTGCCCAGCTGCGGCGCCCGAGCTGCAGCGCCCGGCCCCCGGCAGACTGCTTTCCTCCCGCCAGCTTCCCCCCCCCCCCCGGAACTCCCCCGATTGCGGCTTCACCCGGATCGCGGCCCCATTGCGATCTCCGGCTGCAGCCTCCCCCCCACCTCCACCCCATACTGGCCGCCGCCGCGCTTCAGGCTCCAACCCCCCCCCCCCCCCGCGCACATGAGCACGGCGACCCCAGTAGCACCCCACGGCCACGTGGACAGTCCCTGACCGGCCATGCCGACGGCAGGCCCGCTGAGGCCAGCAGGGCAGCTGGGGAAAACAATCGTGCCTCGAGGGACCCGGCACGTTCAAATAAGGGCTCCCGGCCTTCAGGGTAACCCGGAGCGGGCCTCACGAACCATGGGAGAATTTAAGGGGCCCCCCGCTTGTTTTAAGCGCAGGGGGCCTCCCGGTGGAGCCACGGGTTCGCACCCAACTCCCGATTCACAAAAAAAAAAAAAAAAATAATAATAAAATTTTAATTTTGTTTCTCTTATTCAATGTTACAAAAAAAAAAAACCAAACCATAACTATTGGCATATACCAGCATGGCGTTGCAGGGGAACGCGACATACCGGCATGGCGTTGCAGGGGAACGCGAGGTGAAGGGCAGACCACAAAAAAAAAAAAAAAATAGATAGTTGCAATGGAGAAGGCACAGAGAAGGGCAACCAAAGTGGTGGGGAGGATGGAGCAGCTTTCCTGTGAGGAAAGGCTGAAGAGGTCAGGGCAGTTCAGCTTCTATAAGCAAACTGAAGGCTAGGATTTCCCATGCCACTCAGGGGCGAGGTTGAAAGCGGGCATTAGAGAAGTTTGGACAGGCCCGATTGCGCCGCCAGCCGGACGGTACAAGCGCAAGAATGGGGGGCCGTGAGGGTAGTAATCCACACGGGGACAACCCAATCGCAGGGACAGCCCGGCGAGGCGGGGGGCCTCCCCCAGTACGGGGGGTGCGGGACCGAAACACGAAAGGACACGAGTGCAAAGGGGGGCGGAGAACTAGCACAAAGCAAAAAAGGGGGTGGCTCGGGGAAGGGCATGGTTAGGTTACGCGACAGGGCTGGCACGGAAGGGGCTTAACCTGATAGCATTCCATTCCAGTTACGCGAGATAAAGTTACAGCATACGTCTTTCGTTGTAAGCGAACGGGCACCGAGGATACTCAAAAAAAAAAAAAAAAAGAAAATTCTGAACAAAAGTAAATACCGGGGAGCGTGTCGTTCTGGACAGAACAAGTGGTCATTTCAATACTAACTAGCTATTGCTTTATCATAGTATTTCCGTAGGAGCAGCATGCCAGCACGTAAAGCATCCCGAGTTACAAGGATGGCCAAGAAGGCGGGCCAAACTCAAAGAATTACAAGATCCAAGGCGTTGGCGGAAGGCGGCAAAAAAGGAAGATCGAACCACGAACCACCAACGCAAGAGGGAGCCCGCGGCAGGAGGAGGATAAGAGGAGGGCGAGGAGGAGCCCGTAAGGTCGGCCCCAGGGCTCTAAGCAATGAAATAGTAGAGCCGAACGACGCTGAAATAGCCGGAGCTCCAGGAGACGGAACGGGCACGGAGACAGCACGGAACAACACGAGAGAGGTTCCCGGCGACGAGACGAACAGGGCGAGCGAACCAACGGCTAGAATGCAGAGAGGGAGAGAACACTCGCCGCTTTACCCTAATTGGAGCGACAAAGCTTGGCAGAATGCTTCGAGATACGCGAGTTTCCAGGACAGAGATGACCAGCCGCGAAACAGTTTCGAGCTCGACCATCCAGCGGGTTATCCGTGGCATCGTCAAGATAGCTCAGGATGGCACCAGAGCGGAAAGCAAAATTGGAATAACGGAGAAAGGCGCAACAGATGGGAAGAGCCGAGTGCGTATCCCTACGGGAACTCGATCAGGAGACCACAGGACGGTTGGCATCAAAGAAGGCAGTACGACTATCATTATCACCCAGCAGATGGGGATTGGATCGAACCCCCTCGGAGACCTGCCAGGAGCCTAGACGGTGAGGTAGGATCATGGCATTTGCCACAACACATGCACCCAGCAGTCAACAATGACAGAGGAATAAGTCAAGAGGAAAACGGGACAACAAGAAGAGAGCCAGACAGGCCTATCTCAGCAACAAGGCAAATCACGAAAGAAGGAGCAACCTCATCAGGAGAACAAAGAGGGCCGCCGGGTGATGAACTCAAGGTGGAGGAACAGCCATCGACAAGTTATGCAGCACACCAAACAACAAGAGAACGTCGCGTGGCAGGTGAGTGCTCGGCAAAAGATGCCGACTCGGCGATCAGTAAACCACAGTATAGTTCAGGGCACACGGGGATGCACGATAATTCAGGGACGGGGAAAAAGAAGCAAAAACAAAGGGCAAAGCGCAGAGAGAGCACCAGCTCCAGTAGCTCCTCCAGCTCCTCAAGTTCATCCTCAGACTCTGACAGCGACCAACAAGGACTCAAGAGAGATGGCGAAAAGGAGTCAAGAGGCCCACCGGCACTCACTACCTTGTCGGAGCTTTGGGAAGAAGTACCCAAGCGCTTAAGAAAGAAAATTCAAAGGAAAAAATACATCGACATCTTTACCATACTACTCGGAAGACGAAAAAACGAAGGGAGGAAGAAGTCCGCAGACGGAAAGCACTACAAAGAGAGAGAGAGAAAAATACCGAAGACCATAGTGAATTGGATAACAGCCTTCCTATACATGGCCAGTGTGATCGGGAGGAAGGACCAATCACAATATGGACCGATGTTGGCCTATGCAGTCAACATCATGAGATCGTATCAACAACACGGAGGCTGGTCATGGCTTAATTATGACGAACAGTTCCGAGACAAAATGGAAGAGAACCATCATATGACTTGGGGAATGCAGGATGTCAGCCTATGGATTCAACATATGACCTGCAAAACCGCGGAGACAAGGATGAAAGCCAGGAATACTCGAAGATCATCTCAGCGCACGACAACAGCTGCTAGCGATACAACAAAGCCACATGTACATTTCAAGACTGCAAATTTAAACATGTTTGCACCATTTGCGCAGCACCGCACCCAATGTCAAAATGTAACAAAAAGGCATTGACAGGGAGTAAGGTTAATCCATGAGACGAGACAATTCGAAAAGCACCGTCACTAATACAGTTGAGAGCTCTGAAATTATGGCTCGAACTATACCCGAACAAGGAGAAAGCAAATAAGATTTGGAATGGGTTCAAAGATGGGTTCGTCATCCCATTTCAGGGACAAATTCAAGGAGCACCAATCAGCAACTCTCCCTCGGCAATAAAACACGGGGATATCGTCCGTCAGAAGCTGCAAACAGAATTAGAATTAGGAAGGATAGCAGGCCCATTTGCACAACAGCCATTCCAACCGATGTTCCTATCACCGCTAGCGGTAATCCCAAAAAAGGAGAAAGGAAAGTTCCGGCTCATACTAAATTTGTCATCCCCGCCAGGCAAATCCGTAAACGACCACCTGCTGCATGAGGATTGTTCAGTGCAATACGCATCTTTCGATACCGCATTGGCATTGCTTTGGTCCTGCGGAAGAGGGGCCCTGATGGCAAAAGCGGACGTAGAATCCGCGTTCAGGTTGCTCCCAGTTCACCCAGATAGCTTCCCTCTACTGGGGTTCACATTTAACAGCCAATTCTTCTTCGACAAATGCATGCCCATGGGATGTTCCATCTCATGTGCGTATTTCGAGCTTTTCAGCTCCTTCCTGCATTGGGTGGTAGCTAGGAAAGCAGAATCAAACAATATTATACATTACCTAGATGACTTTCTATTCGTGGGTCCCAAAGATTCCAACGCATGCGACAGTCTACTCGCCGACTTCCAGACAGTGGCAGCCGAATTGGGCGTACCGCTAGCCAGCAACAAGACGGAAGGTCCAATGACAACAATATCGTTCTTGGGAATAGAGTTGGATTCCTTGCGAATGACAGCAAGATTACCGGAAGAAAAAGTAGATAAACTGCGTAACATGATTCAACAAACGGGAGCAGCAAAGAAAATTACGCTACAAGTGGCACAAAGCATCTTAGGAACCTTCAATTTCGCATGCCAAGTGATACCCATGGGCAGAGCATTCATGAGAAGGTTGGCAACTGCAACGGTCGGGTTAAAGAAGCCACATCATTACCTACGCGTGTCGAAAGAGATTCGGGAGGACTTTAGGATATGGAACGACTTCCTAGTCAATTTCAACGGTATTGCAGTTATCCAGGATCCCCCTCTATCCAACCAGGATCTGAACATACAAACGGATGCATCAGGCGGATGGGGATTCGGCACCTTATGTCAAGGAGCGTGGTGCGCCGAACCTTGGCCAGAGGAATGGAAAGAGAAGGGATTGACAAAAAATATCACCTTCTTAGAACTATTTCCAATATGGGTCACGTTGGTACTATGGAGCGACAAACTTAGGAACCAACACATAATCTTCTGGTGCGACAACCAGGCAGTCGTCCACGTGCTGAACGCGCAATCAGCAAAATGCCAGAGAGTAGTCAACTTACTAAGAGAGATAGTGCTGGAGGCGCTGCGCAATAACATAACCTTAAGGGCTAGACACGTCCCAGGGGCGCTAAATGGCGCGGCCGATGCATTGTCACGCGCTAAATGGCATCTATTTCGCAAACAGGTACCGACGGCAGACGAGACAGCAACAACAACGCCACATCAATTATGGCGAATTGGTCTTCAATAACAAGAGACTTACTCCAGAGATCCGTTGCTCCAGCAACATGGACCTCATACTGACGCAGTTTCGATGAAGTCGCCAGTTTCCTCGGAACGATCGGATGGTCACAGGGACCCGTCAGCGAAGAGCTATTGATCAAATTCATCATTACAGCGAAAGAAAGCGGAATGTCCAGGAAGGTAGTGGTCAAGCGCCTCGCGGGAGCAGCATTCTTCCTTAAAGCTTTCGGATGGGGCGACCCAACAAAATCATTCTTAGTGAAGAAGTTGCTCGCAGGATGGGCAAGGAAGATAGGCCCAAAAAGGGATGACAGGCATCCCATTACGCACCATAGGCTGAAAGCGTTATGGGCAGCACTAGAAACAATCTGCAAATCGGCATTCGAGACCAAGCTATTCAGGCTCGCCTTTTCGCTGGCATTCTACGGAGCCTTTCGAGTCAGCGAACTGGTGGCCCGTAATAAAAAAGACGACGGAGAGAATGGACTACTGATAAAAAACGTTCTATGTACAGCGGAGATCCTCCGGATAACTATAATCAGATCCAAGACCGATCAGCAAGGAAAAGGCTCCACCTTAAGGCTCAATCCAGTCGTGGGTTGTAACACCTGCCCAATCGCGAATGCCAGAGAATACTTAGATATACGCCCAGTGGGTAGAAAACACCTGCTGATACATCAAGACGGCTCCCCGCTAACAAAATTTCAGCTGATAGCCGTACTGAAAACAGCGGCAAACAAATTAAAATGGGACATTAATAAATTCAGCTCGCACTCGTTCCGAATAGGCGCAGCTACAAGTGCAGCGCAGGCGGGATTGGACAAGGACACGATAAAAAAGATCGGGAGATGGAGATCAAATGAAGTCGACACATACGTACGGCTGGACAGGGTAGCTCCTAATCGAACTAATAAAACCTGTTTATTCTATTTTCCAGAGCAACAGAGGGCGCAGCGGACAGCTTGGATCATTGGCCACTCATACATAAGATGGGCGGCCAAGAGAGCGAGGGAACGACCCTATGGACAGCACCTGGGCCTGGATCCACAGGGGTGGAGCGTTACATGGATAGGAAAACCCGGCATGCAATGGAAACAATTATTGCCCCTATTACGGCGCCTGAGGGAATCCAAGGCGGCTCCAGAAGTGATCATAGTACATCTGGGGGGCAATGATTTGAATTCATTGAATTGCAAAAGACTAATCCAATTAGTAAAAGATGACTTAAAAATAATAGCAGGGTTATACCCAAAGGCAGCGGTGATCTGGTCAGAAATCATACCAAGGCCCAAGTGGACAGAATCCAAGCTATGGAACAGAGGTAGAAAGAAAGTGAACAGACAGTTCACGGTGGGCAGGCAAAAGCGGGACTCAGCAGATAAGACACCAATGGGCAGAAGACAAGTGTCCGGGACTGTTCAGGGATGACGGGATACACCTGTCGGACATTGGGTACGATATATTCAATAATATGTTACAGGACGCAATCGAAGCGGGTCATATAAGGAAGCAAAAGGCCGCAGCTAGTTAGGTTAGTGGGGGGACGCGAGGCAAGGGGTTACCTACCTCGCGTCTTGGCGGTTACCCGGGCCGGTCAAATAGTGAGTAGGGGATGCCGGCGGCATCACCAGACTGAGTGAGAGCCGTCAGCGCCATGGGAGGCGCCACTAAGGCGGGGCGCGATGAAAAGCGCCAAGGGCGGGACCCCCGCCAGGGTGAGGTCACGCGGCGGGGGATCCTGGCTACAGGACGCCTGGCTTGGTTACGGCAGGCGGTCAGAGGCAGCTCATCGGCTCGGGTATACCAGGAAGGTATTATATATGTTGTTAAACACTAAAAGCTGCGGCCTTTTTTACACCAAACAACAGTTGTCAAGTGTTTGATGTTACTTAGAATTATCACGAGGGAAAACAAACGGGGAAAAAGGGTGGACGGGAAAGAGGACGCCACACACTGAGAGTAAGTGGTGACTGCGTACGTTATTGCGGAATCCATACTGGGATGGTAGAAGTAGTTGATGTTCATTTAGAAATTCTGTAAGTTGCTTGTTTATGATTTTCTCCATTATTTTGGACAGGAAAGGAAGGTTCGAAACTGGGCGATAGTTAGATGGTTCATTAGGGTCCAAATCCACTTTTTTGAGGGTCGGTTTTATTATGGCATGCTTGATTTGAGTGGGTACCAGTCCAGAAGTGATAGATTTGTTGAGAATCTCGGAAATGGGTTTGGCAATCCTTGCAGGAAGAGAGAGGCATGTTTTAGTGGGCATGATATCAAAGGGGTGCATTGCTGGTTTAATCTTTTTGAGGATAGCTTCTATTTCTAGAGCAGTAGTGGTTTCAAAGTTTGTGAGGGTGGCAGAGTGTGGTATGGTTTGATTTGGATTGTGTATGTGTGAGCTGTGAGTGGGTGTGGTGATGTGTATGTTGGCAGTAGGTGAACTGACAGGAAGGGGGGAGGTAGTAAAGCGTGCCATGAGATTATCGATTTTGTCGTGAAAGTAAGAAACTAGATTCTCACATTTGTTTTCGATCTCGTTATCTGTTGTTATCTGTTGTTATCTGTTATTTGTTGGCGGCGTAATAATGCTAGATACATATTGGAAGAGAGCATGTGGGTTGAATTGGTATTGATGAATCCTTGATGCGTAATAGTCTTTCTTGGCTTTGTCTGTATTTTTACGGTATTCATGTAGAAGAGAGCGAAACTTTAAGAGTAGCGCTGAGGCTTGGTTTCTACGCCATTTTTTTTCCATTTTACGGGGTTCCGTTTTCATAATTCTCAGATTGGAGGGGTGTTGCTATGCAAACTTTTTCTCTTCTGTTGGCAAACCACAGAGGCTGAAGGGCCTGCATCAGCACTCCTCACTGAAAGGCCCACATTAACACTTCTTGCTGAGTTTGCATAATCTCGTCCTGAACAGACACAAAGTCTGCATTTCTTAAGCTGTTGTTTTTCCAGATTTAAGCTTTTAGTATAAATAAACGTCTGCCCTAGATAGAAACCGGCACAGCATGAGAGATTGTAGCCATAGCAACGTAGGCATGCACGCAGGCAACATGCATCAGCACGTAGGACGTATTAGCCAATCATATACTGTATAGTAGTTGCTGTGGAATTCTGTAACTCGATATAATAAAAACAACATCCTCAGACTGAGATCAGATGATGATCAGAGGATGCTGGCTTCCTGAGTTTTGCCATAAGAATCCTGTCTGACGTGCCTCTTTTTTCCCTGCGTCGCTACATCTGGTGACCCCAAGCCGTGAAAGACTCATACTCACTCGAGCTGGAAAAGCTTAGGTGCGCCTCTTCAGTAAACTCGCTCCACAGTTGTAAATATTTTCTCAGCGAGTTTGCTCCCACATTCGTGAGTATGGGGGGACAGTCAGCTCAGCAGAATGTTCATGCACAAGAGCTGGCGCAAATGGTAAGAAATCATTTCTTGATTAACAAAGGAGAGGTTATTAATGCCAGACTAGGAGATATAAAAAGTCTATTGAAAGAAATAAACAACAGATGTTCTTGGTATCCGGAAGCTGGTTCTTTTGGTATCCGGGAATGGGTTAACGTAGGGAATGCTTTGCATACATCCCCGCATGCCGCACTACAACATCTCTTACTTTGGCAAAAATGCACAGAAGCCATAGAATATCTGGGGCCACACACTAACAAGACACTGTCCCCACCTGAGGCTCCGGTGGCGTCCTCAGAAAAATCCCGGCACATCAAAGAGCCTGAAATCCAAGAAACAAACTTTCCTCCACCTCCCCCTCCAACCCCCTCACCACAGACTACCTCCCTATACCCCCAGCTG
This sequence comes from Rhinatrema bivittatum, assembly GCF_901001135.1. Classification (NCBI taxonomy): domain Eukaryota; kingdom Metazoa; phylum Chordata; class Amphibia; order Gymnophiona; family Rhinatrematidae; genus Rhinatrema; species Rhinatrema bivittatum. Next base: position 212,485,191 of record NC_042623.1, read on the forward strand.
CAGTTGCCTGTGACAGTCGTTGATTCTGCATCACCGACTTGTCCAGATAAGATTCCATCTCAAAACACCGCTCCCAGTAATGATTTATGTGCTGCGGTCTGCATGGCATTTCAGCAGAAACATGTGAAAGACAATCTCACAGGAGAGGAATTCTTAGAGGGGCTTCAAGCATTTTCCATCACGGAGGTACCTCATGCCGAGGGTGAAATTCAGTATCAGTGTTTAGCACTGCTTTACACTATTTTAACAGAAACAGACATTCATTCCACCTATTCTCGTGGGCTGTTAGAGGGACTTGCGAAAGGCTCTAAATTAATTCCCCAAGATTGGAAACATCTGGCACATATCCCTGATCAACTTTACGGGGTGGGACAATCTGCAATGCTGGAACAGGAAGCAGTGGGGACGCCTTCTGCAGCCTTTTCAGCGTTCCATAGTTGTGTCAATACAGCCTTTAAACAGGTTCCTGATTCAGGTACAGCCACAAAATCATTTACAATGACTCATCAGGCAGCTACAGAATCCTACATACAGTTTATAGAATGGCTGCAAAAAGCTATTCAGCGTCAGGTAGACAGCCTAGAGGCCAGCGCTGAACTCCTAAAGAACTTAGCCTTTGAAACGCAAATTGCAGATTGTAGAAAAACTCTGCAATCCATAGTCAGTAAACTAGACATGCTCCAGGCTTGCATAGACATTAGCACTCATGCCTTTATGGATACACTGGCAGCCAACTTGAACACAGGTCAATTTCAAAAGGTAAAAGGGACATGTTTCAATTGTAAAAAGCCTGGCCATTTTAAACAGCAGTGCCGTGCCCCGGGTGGTGGTGCTGGCTCCTCCGGGGCCTCCAAATTCTGTCCAAAAACAGTATGCCCAAAATGCAAAAAAGGTTTCCATTGGGCAAATCAGTATAGAAGTGTCCGTTAGGGAAACTAGATTCCGGGCCAGCGACATTACTCCCCCCCTAGGAATGTCATTATAGCAGCAGAGCAGAAAGTAACTCCCATGAAAACTGTCTTTCCTGAAATTCTTTTTCTGACCTTTTCTTTGCTTTACTATCATAAAGAGTATTATTGAGCAGTATAAAGACTGCGAGTGTTTTCTATAGTAAATTAAGATTAACTGCCGGCCTTCTTTGAATTCTTTGTAAGCGTACAGTCCACAGATAATGATTTGAACTCCCTGAAAAAAGCAGGTAATGATTCCTTTAAAATCTCAGAGTATCGCAGTGCTCTGAAACTGAACATAATATTTTCAAGTTGACAATGCAGTTTATTGTCCCTAAATTTCAAGTGTTTTACAGAATTTTAAAGCTAGTTTGATAATGCTTAACATCCCAAGAATGGCTTTCACATTAATTTGTGAAGTATTTCTGCATGAATGAATTGTGTGGACGGAACGGAATGTGTTTACCAGCTGGTATGAGAACTGAAGTTTTTTTCAGCTTCAGTTCTACAACAATTGCAGCAGTTTATTCAGCATACAAAGACTGGAAAATCTCTAACATACTATTTTACATTATTTTATAATAACACATGAAAAACATAAGAAGACTTACAGGATCACAAGCGGCCATATCAGTCCTACGCTCCCCGTCCTCAGACTCAGCATTTAACCCTTGGCTAAGCTATTAGCACAAGGAAGCCTGTTTCTCTTATAGAAGTAATAGATTTTCTTTTTCAAACTGTCCAGCATACTTAATGAATGTTTAATCAGAAGTGATACTAGTTTATTTGCCATGTTTAGATTTAATTTCTGAAATTTTTTTTTGGAACGAAGTGAATATTTGGCAAAGTTTTGCAATGAAATATTTTCTTGTTACTTTTTCTACTTTCTTCCTATCTTATCTTGTTTAGTCTCACTGTTTTGCTTTCTGCCCTGTACTATGACATTGTAAGAACAATTAGATTTAATTTCAGGCATTGTTTGATACTGAAAAAGTACTCACTAGTGTTTAAAAGTTTAGAACTTGAAAATGCTAAATCAGTTAAAGGGTTAACAGCAAAACTCAGTGACTAGGGAGAGAGGAGAAGGGGGGGTCGAGCTAGTGAGCTGAAGAAAAAAAAAAAAAGAAAACTTAGGTTTTGTTTTGTTTAAACACAGACAGTTTCTGTAGGTTTCAAACATGAAGCAAATGTAATGCTTGCATTAATGATGCAATTCAATAATTGAGATACTTATTTTATATGCATGTGTACTCTGTCCTTTATTTTTTTTCTCTCATTTCTCTTTCGCAGAATGATTGTTGGCTTTCAGCTTGCATTGCAAGTGTACATAATTTGCATTCTTACTGCAATATTCATTTTATGACAGAGTAGGTTAAGATAGAATCTGTTTCCAAGAGATCAGCAAATCCTTGCTAGTTTCTGGTTAAAGTTGTCTAGTTATGTTATCATTTGCTGGTACATTTTTTTTATAAGGATTTGTAGATTAAGTAAGTTAGTTACACGGTACCGATTTTTAAGTTTCTCTCCCTAATTTCTGTATCTGATTATCAAGCGCATGCGATATTTCTCTCTCATAACACATACTTAATACCTTTTCTTCCTGAATTATCTCCTGCTCCAAACCTCTTCTGCCCTCAACTTTCAATGCTGAACTTTATACTTTCAAACTTCTTTAATACTGAGCTGAGGTTACTGAAAGTTACAAGCAGTATTAAGTATTAGTTTTTTTTCTTTTCAAAGGTTCTCCCTTCATCTTACGGGAGGCAAATAAGAGTTAACAACAAGAAAGAAAGAGTGAGAGAGGGGGGGGGGGGGGGCTAGTGTGGGCAGAACAGCGTTTCTCAAGAAAAAAAATTAGGTTTCGTTTGGTTTAAACAGAGGAGAGAACTTGATTCTATGAATTAATCCTTTAAATTTAGAAACAGATTCCTGAAGCAGTTAAAGAGATTGAGAATAATATAGCCATAATTTAGCAAGAAAGTTTAATTTTGTTTATAGTGAATAAAAAATCTGTGTCTTGCCAGTATAGGAAGTGCGGAGTTGAAAAGGTTTGTTTTTTTTTTAAGAAGTTTTGTTTATTTAAATAGAGCGTCGTTATTGGAAGTTGTTTAAAAGGTGTGTGTATGTGTATAAGACAGAGTTGTGAATGGTAATTATGGGAGAAAAGACAGAATTGAGATTGTTTTGATAGTACAGAGAGACATTGAAAAAAGTTATGATTCCTATTCTTTGACAAGCAATCACTGTTAGGGGTTGCTACATTTAATGCAACCCCTCCCCCAAGCTTTTTTTTTCCTGCAAATCCAAATTGATTTTATTAAATTGTATAGTAGACTTAATTCTAATTTTTCCTGTGTGCCAGATTTTAATATTTTCCAGATTGACAGCCTTCCTGCCATGAGAGATGTGAAGATGAACACTTTGCAGCTTATTTTTTTTTCATTTTTAAACAGAATTCTGATTTTTGTTTTCTACTGGATCGATCCAAAAAAATTTTTTTCCACATTTTCAAAATTTCTTTTCATATTTTTCAAAATATTTTTTTCATACATCTTTTGATTTTTTATCTTTGATCTAATTGTATTTCTGATACATCTTGATATGAATTTTGAGCTCCAATTATGTGTTATCTGTTGTCTGTTTGATGTTAAGAAGATGAATATTTGTAGGATGGATGAATGTGTGTCAGTCTTGTGTAACATATGTTTAATGTAATGTCTGAAATACTTGTTTGTGGTTCAGCCTACTGCAATTGACTTTTCCTTCACATGATTAATTTGAATTTATGCTATTTTACTATATTAGGAACTCATACCACATTTAGGCCTTGATGAATGAAAAATTGATACACCTTGCTGAAAGATTGACTACAACATTTTTCCAAATATTTTCCAACCACATTTTGATTTAATTTTTTTGCTCAAAAATATGTGTTCATTGTTTGCCTTCTGTGTTATGTGTATGTCCTGACACCTGAAACATTGCTGTGAGTGAAATATATATTTTTATGTAATTGTCTATACACTTGTTTCTTCATTGTTTTTAATAATAAAGTGGGAAAACATTATATAAGATTAGTATAGTAGAGTTATAGTCATGATAAAATCCTCTCATTAATTAATTTGAATTTGACTGACTACACCATTGATTTTCAGAAATCATCCCATCAAGCCTTTTCCATGCCTTTGCCACAGAGTACATCCTGCAGCCATCATTAGGAACTGCACTGTTGATACTTTTTGCCTAATTTTCTCCTTGCATTTGTTTTGCTCTAGATGTGTTTCTCTTGCTTAGATGAGAACCTGTTATCCTTCTGACACTACAATCAGCCCTCCAAAGGTTGCACACACCAACTTTACATTGCTCACATTAGGAGCCACTTACATGCTAATGAAATCTGGCAAATGGATGTTACTCACTATTCTCCTTTTGACCTTGGAAATTTTCATATGTAAGCATTGACACTTTCTCACATTTTCTATGGGCCACCCCCAAAAAAAGGGGAGGCCACCAAGCATGTATTAATCACTGTATAAGAAACCTTTTCAGTCATGGATTGCCTTCTGTTTTAAAAAACTGATAATGGCCCTGCTTATAGCAGCCATTCCTTCACTGATTTTTGTCAACATTGGAACATCAAACACATATTTGGCATCCCTTACCACTCCACTCACTGACAGGCTATCGTGGAGTAAGACAGCCTTTGACAAACACAAACTAAAAGCAGGAATTGCCCCTAGTACTGTTTACCTTAAATCATTTAAACATATCATATTCCAATCAAGCCACAGCAGTGGACAATTATTTTCGGAACAGGATTAGCAATCCACAACCATTAGTTTTGTATAGAATATTATCTAACTCTGTTTAGCATGACCCTATCCCCTTGTTATCATGGGGAAAAGGATATGCTATTGTGCTTTCTTCCTCAGGGTTCCTTAAGCCGTGGAGAGATGGCGTAGCACCAAGAACTGCAGAATTCGATTTCAAACTTCTCCCTGAGTCTTCACAACCCCCAATCCACACAGCTCCTGGAACAGCAGGGACTTGAAAAAAAAAACTCCAGAGAACGTTTGCCTTCTCCAGAGAACGTTTTTGCTTGCTACATTTACTTGCTTGAACGCCAATTCATTGACAATTGTGATGTGCATCTTCTTATTCTGCATTCTCCCTCCTGCCATGGCAATATCTGAACAAGAACTATGACAATTCAATATGTACATTATCGATGCACAGACTTTATCACAACTATTGAATCATACAGATTGCTGGGTTTGCATGCACATGCCAACCCATTCCAAAGAAGGACTATTGATGCATGCAGTTCTATTTAACCTATCAGGATGGACTACTTACCCATGGACTTACAGAAAGGTCTTTATAAATTCACCAGTCAATTACACAGTAATGCATTTGGATAGTAGGGTACAAGAGAACGCTGATTTTTGTTTGGAATATACTAATGACAGTATCACAGGGCTCAAGATAGGGAAATACCCATATTGCAATCACACATTCATCCTGCACCACAACATGTCCAGAATACACTCCTTCCTTAATGTAACCATTACTGAACACATGCACAATTTCATAACATCTGACTTGGCAGGTCTCAGAAAGACAATTCTCATTGTATTACTTTGTATTGTTATTTTAATATGTTGCTGTTGCTGTATTCATTGTTTACCCAAACTGGCTAACATACTTTTACCTAATTCACTACGTAAGGATTTCCTTTAAATTTATAAAGAAAAGGTGAGATGTTGCTATGCAAACTTTTTCTCTTCTGTTGGCAAACCACAGAGGCTGAAGGGCCTGCATCAGCACTCCTCACTGAAAGGCCCACATTAACACTTCTTGCTGAGTTTGCATAATCTCGTCCTGAACAGACACAAAGTCTGCATTTCTTAAGCTGTTGTTTTTCCAGATTTAAGCTCTTAGTATAAATAAACTTCTGCCCTAGATAGAAACCGGCACAGCATGAGAGATTGTAGCCATAGCAACGTAGGCATGCACGCAGGCAACATGCATCAGCACGTAGGACGTATTAGCCAATCATATACTGTATAGTAGTTGCTGTGGAATTCTGTAACTCGATATAATAAAAACAACATCCTCAGACTGAGATCAGATGATGATCAGAGGATGCTGGCTTCCTGATTTTTGCCATAAGAATCCTGTCTGACGTACCTCTTTATTCCCTGCGTCGCTACAGGGGTGTACAAAGGTCTTTTGTCTTTCTTCTCCATGTTGATTTCTTTCAAGAGTAGTGGGCACAGTTTATTTGCAATATTGCTGGTGATTTGGTGCCAGGAGGAACAAGCTGAGTTGGCATCAGTGAGATCTAACTTATTAAGATCTTCTGATAGTGAGTCCATAATATCTTCAGATTTGCAATGTTTACGGAACATTATGGTTTTCTTGTTGTGGTGAGGCGTGTAGGGGGTGCATTTAATCGTGCAGGAAGTGTCAATCCGGTAGTGGTCTGACCAGGGAATGGGGGTGCATTGCAGAGAGTCAGTTTGGATGAGTGAATTCGTAAAAATAACATCAAGAGTGTGTCCAGCTTTGTGTGTGGGGCTCGATACTGTTTGTCTAAATCCAAGTGTGCTTAGGGAGGCCAGGGTGGCTTCACCAGCTGGTGAAAGCAGGGAGCGGTCAAAGTGTAGATTTAAGTCACCTAGGATGATAGTAGGGGTATTAATGTCTATGTATTTGGAAATGTATTCAGTAAGTGGTGAGGGGTTGTTTTCTAAAATGCCCAGGGGGGGGGGGGGGGCATAGATTAGGCAGATTTGTAGATCCTTGGACTTAAAGAGCCCAATCTGAAGCTTGTGAGGAGGTAAGATGGATTGCAGGGTGAGATTGTATTTCTTCTTCACTGCAAGGAGGAGTCCACCTCCTTTCTTTTACCTCTAGGAATGGAGAAAATGTTGTATTCTTCAGTGGGTAGTTGGTTTATTATGGCGGTGTCTGAGTTCTTTAGCCAGGTCTCTGTTATTGCACAAATGTCAGGGGATTCGTCTGTAAGGATATCGCAAAGAAGAGTAGCTTTTTTTTATGATAGATTGTGCGTTTATAAGTAAGATGGAAAATGTCATCCGACCTAAGATTTGAGTGAGGGGGGATGCCATAATGGGGATTAGTGTTTTGTAGGATGGCATGTTGTACTTATTTCTCATAGAACTGAATGAGAAGTTAGAATATTTGAGAATAGGAATAGGTTGGGAGTTCATGGAGAGCAAAGGGGACTTCTTATGTTGGGCAGTAGTAATTTGTGATGAGGGGGAGGACTGCTCTCAACCCCAATGTGCCTCTCTATGGGCACGTGAGTATGGAGTTTGGGAGAATGTAATTTGAGCAATCTGAGATAGATTTTGGTAGAGTTCTCCGTCAGTCAGTGTCTACACTTCACCTTACTTCAGTGGCGCCCTTCAGGGGTGCACAAAGGGGCGGGCCCCTTTGTCGCGCGGCGCCTAGCTCCGAAGGGAACTTAAAGCCCAATGAGGGCTGCCTTGATTGGCTGGCTGTCCCTGTCCTCGTCGATTGGTCGGGTGCTGGTGGAGGCGAGACGAAGGCACGAAGAGGACGGCGGTCCGGCTGCAGGCAATGGCGGACGGCACGGATAGCCTCGTGGTCGTCGGGAGGACTTGCTTGGGGTAGGAGTGCAATTAATTGCTAGGCCTTACCCCGGTGGATCCTCGACGCCGATCGCGCAGGCCTGCTCTGTCGATCCGCCGTAGAAGCAAGAGGCTGCTGCGCTGTCTCCGAAGGGAACTTAAAGCCCAGCGAGAGCTGCCTTGATTGGCCGGCTGTCCCTGTCCTCGTCAATTGGTTGGGTGCCAGTGGAGGCGGGACGAAGGCATGAAGAGGGCGGCGGTCCGGCTGCGGGCAATGGCGGACGGCAAGGATAGCCTCGTGGTCGGCGGGAGGACCTGCTTGGGGTAGGAGTGCAAATAATTGCTAGGCCTTACCCCGGTGGGTCCTCGGCGCTGATCGCGCAGGCCTGTTCTCCTGTCGATCTACCGTAGAAGCCACTCTGCCTCCACGGCTGGAGCTGGTGGAGATGAGGGTGTCGGCGATACAGCCCTGCAGGCCCTCCAGACTAAAGTGGAGGACTTGGAAAATAGGGCTTATCGAGACAACTTGCGGTTCCTGGGTTTCTCCGAGCATATAGAGAAATGCTCACTGTGCTCTCTGCTTGAATCCTGGCTCCAAGAAGTGTTACAGGGCAAGCTGGTAGTGCAGCGTGCACACCGACTGGGGGGGGGGGGGGGGGGAGCCCCGAACTCGAACCACCCCCGGCTTGTTATAGCAAAAATCCTAAATTCAGCACATAAGGCAGAGATCTGGAGGGCCTCTCGTTCTAAATCGGAGCTCCTTTACCAGACTCATCCTATCCAGATATTCCAGGATTTCTCCACCTCGGTATTGGAGGCGAGAAGGGGTTTTTCCCCTATCTGTTCAACCCTGCACAATCGCGGCATTAAATTTGCCCTGATGTTCCCTACGCGCCTACGAATCTGGCATGCTGAAAAGATTCACAACTTTGACTCGGTGGACCTGGCAAAGGGGTTTGTGGACTCTATTACTCCTTGAAACGGGGTGACTTGCCTTGTTGATAACGTTTTGTGGGCCCGGTGCTTTAGGCTTGCTATGAGACCGGTGACTTTTTTTTTTTTTTTAACCAGAGAACTGGAACTACAAAGGACAGAATGTTTTTCTTTCCACCGGACCTAGGGAAGCGGAAACACTTTCCTAAGCACGTCGGTTCGTAAACACCTTGGTTGGACTTGTTCTATCCACACTTGTGCCTTTCTATGGCACAGACACTGGAACTGTGAAGCTGGGTTTTTTTCACCCGTTTTTGGTGGTGCCAGGGAGTTGCTGTAACATCTTTGGGAACTTGGCCATCAGTTGGACTACAGCACTGGACACTGCTGTGACATCTTCCCTACTGCTTCCCCTTCAATATTTGCCACTTTCTTGGGCATTTACCTGCGAATGATGGCTCTGAGATAGCTCCTAGAGTGCTCAACGGAACCGCGATGCCCAATTCCCGTGAACTGCAAATGACTGGCCAGTGGTGGACACTCAGACCAACCAGTTCCGAACATTGCCTAATGTTGTATAGCCACTTCTAGGGCCGTGCGGGCTAGGGGAGGAGATTTGTTACTGTGCGTTCTCTATTGATAGATGCAGATAATGTGTCTCCATATAGACCATAGGTTATGTTATCACTCTCTCGAGTTGGGGGTGGGAAGTGAGGTGGGCCATGGGCACATCTAAATGAGATGTCTATACTTCCTCTATGGAAGTCTTGAGACGTTGGGAGTTGTGGGATTTAGGGAGACCTAAACTAGGTGATGGGGGAAATTGGAGGGGGGGGGGGGGGGGGTTGGAGGCAGGGGAGAGGGGGTTTCACAAAGACAGTATGTGACTATTTACCAGGTTGTTTATCTGTCTAATACTAAGGTGCCCTGAGAGAAAGGAAATGTCAGGGAGGGCCTCAGCTCGGAGGGCTCTCGCCTGCAATTTTTTTGAAACTAAGCACTTGCTATCCCTTTTTTTTATATGCTCTGAGTAATCACACGAGGTTTATATCTTGGAATGTTTGTGGGATACACTCCCCCATCAAGCGCTCAAATAATTTCTTTGCTGAAGAAAAAAAAATCGGCTTTAGTGGCCTATTTACAGGAGACCCATCTCTCAGTAGCAGAGCATGCCAAATTACGCTGTGACTGGGTGGGGGAAGTGCGATGTGCCTCAGCTTCCTCGAAATCAGCGGGAGTGGCAATCCTAATACATAAGAGACTTCCCATCAAAATCAATAGAGAAATTGTGGATCCACATGGTAGATATCTTATTCTGGTTACTGAACTATATTGCCAAACTGTTGTACTATGCAATATCTATGCCCCTAATACATACAGCCCTAGTTTTTTCAGGGAACTTTACTCTCATTTAATCCCTTATCTCAATGACACCTTGATATTAGGGGGGGATTTTAATACTATTCGGGATGCCACTCTAGACGGCTCTACATCGCGTAGGAGGGAACGGGGCATGGGGCGTGGCCCTCAACTTTTGGAAACTGCACTTCACTTGTCAGATGCATGGCGCATTTCACTCCCCATGGATCATGATTTCACTCACATATCTCGTGCCAATGCCACCTTTTCGAGGTTAGACTATTTCCTTGTTAGTAGTCAAGCATTCCCCCGCATTCAGGATGCGGGGATTGATAATATTATCATATCTGATCATGCGCCCATTTGGATAGACTTCCAATTTTCTGGTTGTCGGCCCCCAGTTAAGCTCTGATGGTACCCCTATTTTTTGGCCTCTGACATGAAGTTCAGGGAATATCTTATAGCTAAGTGGACAGACTTTATGTCTCTAAACCAGGCCCAGGCTTCCCAGCCATCTCTACTTTGGTATACTTGCGAAGGCAGTTTTACGGGGGGGATATTATATCTTATGTATCTCACCATCGACGGGTTTTAGATAAACGCATTTTGGCCTTAAATGGGCAGTTGCATAAAGCCCGAACACGCTTGGCGACGGTTGAGAGCAAAGAGGCGAGGGTTGCCTATCGCTCGCTGCAGTCGGCTCTTAACTCCCCTTATACACCAATGAGCGAAAAAAAAGGCTACCTCTATTATCAATACCATCTCTATCAATACAGTAATAAAACGGGGCGGCTGACTGCCAATTTAATTCGATCCACTAGGAAGAATAGATTTATCTGGCGCTGAGAACATCGCCTAATACGGTAGTCAGAGACACACCATCCATCTTAAAAGGGTTCCGTGATTTCTATTCAGGACTGTGTGTGTCTGAGGGGGGGGAAATGAGGCGGCAGGTGTACGGTTCCTCACCGGCCTACCTCTTCCCTGTTTGTCTCGCGCACATCGGGAAGTGCTTAACCAGCCTATAATGGAGCAAGAGGTCAGTTGGGCAATAGGCCAACAAAAAAATTTTAAGTCACCGAGACCCGATGGTTATATGGATGAGTTTTTTTAACATCTGTAGACCTGATATCGGGTCCCTTGGTAGCGGGATTCTCCGAATTGATAACTCAGGGTACCTTTCCTCCCCATTGAACTTGCCTTAATTAATATTGGCTGTCCGCCTAGCGACTATTTTACCCACTCTTGTAGGTGATCGCCAGGTGGGGTTTGTCCGGCAACGGTACGCGCTGGCTAACATACGCTGGGTGCTGACTGCCATGACAATGTGGCAGACAGATGGACATCCCCTACTTGGTCATCGGTTTTTTGATGCTGAAAAGGCATTCAACAGGGTGGAGTGGCGGTATTTATTTAACACTCTGGAACAAATGGGGTTGACGTTTTTTCCTTCAGGATGGTGAATTATTATACACTGATCCCCGGGCTGCCATCCTTGTGAATGGCGTGCAGTCGGAACCTTTTGGGGTGGCCAGGGGCACGCGGCAGGGCTGTCCGTTATCGCTCCTATTGTTTATTTTGCAATTAGAACCCCTCATGTTGGCCATTCAATGTCGGGAAATTCGGGGAGTCAGATTTGGCTCGTGGATATTTAAAGGAGTGGCCTTCGCGGACGACTTGTTAGTTTTTATTACAGACCCTCAGACATCCCTGCCTATTTGATTGCGGTTAATGAAGACCTTTGGTGGTTTTTCTGGCCTAAGATTAAATGAGTCTAAATCCTCTGTGCTAGCATACCCGACTACCCTGCAAACTAATTGACTAGGTAATTTTCCATTAAAATGGGCAACTGACCCTTTATGTTACTTGGGGGTGTTTCTCCCATCAGATCCGGATCTCGTGTATCAGGTTAATATCCCCCGATTATTGCAAATCACTACAGTCTGACCAATTGGAGTAATCTACCAATATCCTTGATTGGCCGGATATATTTATTCAAAATGACCATCCTACCCCAATGGCTTTATTACTCCAAAACTTACCGGTTATACTAAGGAGGGTGGATCTCAATAGACTTGATAGCATGCTTCGGTGATTCATTTGGAAGGGGGGTGGGAATCCCATATACCTCTCTCCCGTTGAAGGTAGGATGAGGGAAGGGGAGGTCTGGGGGTCCCCAGGTATAGCAGCCTATAATCTGGTTTGTAATTCACGGATTGCTAGGGATTGGCTGATGGATAATCTGGTTTAACCCCTGTTATAGTCAGATGAGGCCCTAGTGGCACCTGCATATGTGTTACAGTCCAAGCCCGTGCATCTCCCATCTTTTCTCAAGCACATAGTCCTTGTGTGCCCACTTCGCCTGACTTGGAAGAGAGTGACAAAATTACTACGGATATCCGCCTTGTGTGCCTACTTTCTCCCAGTGTCGGGGAATGCCGAATTTACACTGGGCACGCAGTCCTCTAGCTTTAAGGTTTGGGAATCCCGTGGTATCACTGGACTGGGTCACTTGCTCACGCAAGACGGAGTGATTATTCCTTTTAAGGACTTTCAGGCAATATGTGGGTTGGGGGTCACGCACACTCTCTCGTACCTACAAATTGGACATTATATCTGGGCCGTCTCTGACGCCCATAAAACCCCCTCAGTGTACCATACCCTGGATCAGATGTTTAGTTTTGAAAAGCCTAAAGCCCCATCCTTGTCAATCTACCGGCCTATCTTCTTTCCAGCTTGTTGCAAGCTTCCAAGTTCTCTCCCCCTGTTGATTGTAACTTTGACTTATTCCTACTTATTGTTATCTTTCATTTACTTGAATTTGTTACTCTAGCTTTTCCCTTTGTTAAACTGTAAACCGATCCGATATGGTAATTTACTATGAAGGTCAGTATAAAAAAACTGTTAAATAAATAAATAAAATCTATTATAAATATATACGAAAACATTCTGAAGGAGATATGAGCTCCACACTAGAATCTCGATGGAATAGAGATGGCGACTTCGTTGTTACTCAGAATATTTTAAAGGTCTGTTTTCGGCGCATAACCAGGATCTCTGTCAATAATTATTATAGAGAATTACAATTTAAATTTTTGAGCTGGGCGTATGTGTCACCTCAAGTGGCATTTCATTTAACCATAGCCCAGTCGGTGGGTTGCACCCGTTGTGGACACCCAATGGGTACTCTGCTCATGTCTTTTGGTCCTGCCCTCCCATATTGTGCTTTTGGCGGCCACGTGGTAGACTACATGGCAGACTTATTGGATGTCACTTTCCCAGTGATACCGTTATGGCTGCTGTTTGGGTGTATATCCCCCATTCGGATCCGAGATCCTGGTTCACACTTGTTTCTGCCTAAAGCTCAAGCAGTCAAGTCCCTAACCAACTCAAGTTAGCAATGCTCAAACCTATCCTCAAAAAACCCAACCTTTCCACCGCAGACCCAGCCAACTTCAGACCCATAGCTAACCTACCTATGATTGCCAAAATCATGGAAAAAATTGTAAACAGACAACTCTCAGAATTCTTGGAAGAAAACAACATCCTCACTGCAAACCAATTCGGTTTTCGTAAGACACGGAACACTGAATCACTACTAGCCTCACTATCAGACACAATTCTCTTTAATATGGAAAAAGGTCAACCGTGCCTCCTCGCACTTTTAGATCTCTCATCAGCGTTTGACACTGTGAACCACTCGTGCCTCCTCCAACGTCTAACAGACATCAGCATCACAGGATCAGCGTTTGATTGGTTCAAATTGTTTCTCGAAAACAGGTTTTATAAGGTTAAGATAAATAACAAAGAGTCTCATTCTATGGAATCGAAGCCAGGGGTACCTCAAGGATCATCCCTTTCTCCCACACTTTTCAATATCTATCTTCTCCCACTCTGTCACCTAATAAACAACCTCAAACTAATACACTACCTATACGCGGATGACATACAAATACTCATCCCCATAACGGAATCTATCCATAAAACCTTGTCTTATTGGAACAACTGCCTCTCAGCAATCAAAAACCTTCTCACAAGCCTCAACCTGGTACTAAACACTAATAAAACTGAAAATTCTTCATTTTAGCTCCAGAAATCTTGACCCCACTCATCACTCCTACTGCTAGCCAAGGTTCTATCACCATTGACACCACGCCCACACAAGTAAGAGACCTGGGTTGTACTCCTTGACAACAGACTCAGCCTCAGCAAATTCGTAAACATCACCACAAAAGAATGTTTCTTTAAATTGCAAGTGCTAAAAAAATTAAAACCACTACTACTCCACAGAGACTTCCCGCCTAGTACTACAAGCCATCATCCTCCCGAAACTGGATTACTGCAACTTCACTCCTACTGGGACTTCCCCGCTAGCACCACCAAACCACTTCAGATGGTCATGAACGCCATGACCCGAATTCTCACAAACACCAAAAAAAGGGATCATATCATCCCCATCCTCCAGCACCTTCATTGGCTACCGATCAACACAGGATTCACTTTTAAAACCCTTATGATGACACACAAGGCCCTACACAACATCGCACCTCTCAACCTAACCTTTCAACTCCAGCTGCACTCCTCCAAAGACTGACTAGAAGCGCCCACAAGAATATGCTACGCACCCAGCCGGCAAAAACCTCCCTGAGGAAATGTGCACTTTCCACAGCGGGCCCCACACTCTGGAATTCGCTCCCTCCAGACCTTCGCCTTGAATCATGCCATATGGAATTCAAAAAGAAGCTAAAGACTTGGCTTTTCGCCCAAGCATTCCAGGAGAGCTAAGGGCCAGAAGAACATAGATCTCCTTCTGTACATAGGTTTTTAGATTAGTTCTCTGTTTGTTACTTAATTAGAAATGATTGTTCTTTGTAAGTTCCCCCTAAGCTCTTATTTGTTTTAATTGTAAGCCGCCCGCGAGGTGACAGATTTATTTCCTTGTAAACCGGTGTGATATGTATATTATACAGGAACATCGGTATATAAAAATAATAAATAAATAAAATAAATAAAGCTTGTCTTGTGGGCAAAAAGGTAATTCTCTCAGTTTGGCGATCCTCTGATGTCCCATCCTTTTGGGCTTGGAGAAACTGTCTGCATGATATGATGTCAATGGAATGCCTGGCCTCTCGACAATTGCCACACTATAGACGGCGCTTTCTTACTACCTGGCAGTCCTACCTTCAGTCACTCCCACATCACATCCGTAGTCTCGTACTCAATGATTAATCACCAGGTTCGGTAGTGTGGAATGTATTAGATGGATTATATTGATTTGATGGCTTGTAACTCACCTCACTGGTACCTGTGGGTTTAAGGGGGGGGAGGGAATACCCTGATGTTTGTTTCTGTTGAGTGTTGAGGAGGGCTCAGAAACCCGCCTTCCTCAAGGTTGTAATATTTACTGCTGTTAAAATTAATAAAAATGTTTAAACATAAACATCCTGCATGAGACTAAATGCACAATAGAATCTTTATGGGTAGAAATCCCTTGTGTGTCAGGGAATACTATAGTGATAGGAGTATACTACCGTCCACCTGGTCAAGATGGTGAGACTGATAGTGAAATGCTAAGAGAAATTAGGGAAGCTAACCAAATTGGTTGTGTGGTAATAATGGGAGACTTCAATTACCCCAGTATTGACTGGGTAAATGTATCATCGGAACATGCTAGAGATATAAAGTTCCTGGATGGAATAAATATCATTTTTATGGAGCAATTGATTCAGGAACAGAGAAGACAGGGAGCAATTTTAGATCTAATTCACAGTGGAGCACAGGATTTGGTGAGAGAAGTAATGGTGATGGGGCCGCTTGGCAATAGTGATCATAATATGATCAAATTTGATTAATGACTGGAAGGGAGACAGTAAGCAAATCCACAGCTCTCGTGCTAAACTTTCAAAAGGGAAACTTTTTTACAATGAGAAAAATAGTTAGAAAAAACTTAAAGGAGCAGCTACAAAGGTAAAAAGTGTGCAAGAGGCGTGGTCATTGTTAAAAAATACCATCCTAGAAGCACAGTCCAGATGTATTCCACATATTAAGAAAGGTGGAAAGAAGGCAAAACGATACCGGCATGGTTTAAAAGGGGAGGTGAAAAAAGCTATTTTAGGAAAAAGATCTTCATTCAAAAATTGGAAGAAGGATCCAACAGAAGAAAATAGGATATGCATAAGCGTTGGCAAGTTATATGTAAGACATTGATAAGACAGGCTAAGAGAGAATTTGAAAAGAAGTTGGCCGTAGAGGCAAAAACTCACAGTAAATCTTTTTAAAATATATCAGAAGCAGAAAGCCTGTGAGGGAGTCAGTTGGGCCGTTAGATGATCGAGGGTTAAGGAGCACTTACAGAAGATAAGGCCATCGTGGAAAGATTAAATTATTTCTTTGCTTCGGTGTTTACTGAAGAGGATGTTGGGGAGGTACCCGTACTGGAAAAAGTTTTCATCGTAATGATTCAGATGGACTGAACCAAATCACGGTGAACCTATGACTTTTTTACTTTTCCTAGAAGCCTCTCATGAGGAACTTTGTCCAATGCCTTCTGAAAATCCAAGTGCACTACATCTACTGGTCACCTTTATCCACATGTTTATTAACGTCTTCAAAAGTGAAGCAGATTGTGAGGCAAGAAAGACTTGCTTTGGGTAAAACCATGCTGACTTTGTTCCATTAAACCATGTATATCTATATGTTTTGTGATTTTGATATTTAGAACACTTTCCACTATTTTTCCTGGCACTGAAGTCAGGCTAACCATTCTGTAGTTTCCCGTATCGCCCTTGGAGCCCTTTTTAAATATTGGGGTTACATTAGCTATCTTCCAGTCTTCAAGTATAATGGATGATTTTAATGATAGGTTACAAATTTTTACTAATAGGTCTGAAATTTCATTTTTTTTTTTAGTTCCTTCAGAACCCTGGGGTCTATACCATCTGGTCCAGGTGATTTACTACTATTCAGTTTGTCAATGAGGCCTACCACATCTTGGATTACAAACTGGCTAAAAGATAGGAAACAGAGAGTAGGATTAAATGGACAATTTTCTCAGTGGAAGGGAGTGGACAGTGGATCTGGATTGGGACCCTTACTTTTCAATATATATATATTTATTTATTTATTTATAACTTTTTATATACCGGCATTCGTAAAAAACATCATGTCGGTTTACAGACAACTGAGAAAGGAAGTTACAATGATAGGTGGAGGAAGGATATATGTATATATATATATATATATATATATATAAATGATCTGGAAAGAAATACAATGAGTGAGGTAATCAAATTTGCAGATGTGACAAAATTGTTCAGAGTAGTTAAATCACAAGCAGATTGTGATAAATTGCAGGAAGACCTTCTGAGACTGGAAAATTGGGCATCGAAATGGCAGATGAAATTTAATGTGGATAAGGGCAAGGTGATGCATATAGAAAAATAAACCATGCTATAGTTACACAATGTTAGGTTTCATATTAAATGCTACCACCCAAGAAAGAGATCTAGGCTTCATAGTGGATAACAAATTGAAATAGTCGGTTCAGTGTGCTGCGGCAGTCAAAAAAGCAAACAGAATGTTGGGAATTATTAGAAAGGGGAATGTTGAATAAAACAGAAAAATGTCATAATGCCTCTGTATCGCTCCATGGTGAGACCGCACCTTGAATACTGTGTACAATTCTGGTCGCCACATTTCAATTTGAAGTGACTCATGCTCACGATGATGAGGGATGCTTTGTTCTGGTTGTGGGGAAATTATTTGGTAAAGAAATCTCTTTTGAAAAATGTCTATGTTCCAAACAATTACTCTCATGCTTTTTTGTGTTAAATTAATAACAGATTGCTGCTCATAAGAGAAGCCCTCTTGTTCTGGCAGGAGACTTTAATTGCATCCTTGATCCTTTATTGGACAAGTCACCTCTCCATCAGGGACCAAACTAAATAAAAAACAAAGCATTTATTTATGTAATGTTTTACAGTTAGTGGATCCATGGTGCATTTGACACTCGTCAGAGAAGGATTTCACTCGTATCTCCAGGGCACATCAGACAATGTCCAGAATTGACTATGTGCCTACTTATGAGGGCTTATTCCAGAATGTGCAAAGAGTGAAAATTAGCAGTTCTGAAATATCAGATCATGCCCTAATATGTTTGGAGTTACAGATCTCAGGAACTCAGAAAGGTCCAAAGCTTTTATCAGAGGCCAGAGAGTTTCCTATTTATAACAAAAATGGGAAAAGTTTGAGAAATTGAATGAACAACATAAAAGAAATCCTGTATTATACTGGGAAATAAGGTAAGGCTGTGATGAGAGGGGAAATAATGGCTTATGTAATTAGGATGGCCAAAGAGTTGAATAGAACTATATTGAAGTTGGATAATGAGCTAAGATCTGTTAAATTAAGATTGATTGCTAAGCCTTTGTGGAAAATAGAAATGAGTATAGAGCAGTTTTGTGTGCTCTTAATACTTGTTTACATCATAGAGTCCAGAAACAGCTTTTGCACTCATCCCATAAATTCTTCAGATTTGGGAATAAGGCTGGAAGACTAATGGCAAACTTAGTTCAAACTTGGAAGGGAAAAGCTTATATCAAATTTCTGTCAGATACAGATGGGAATGTAGTTTCTGAAGCGAAATAAATTTTTTAATGGATTTGAAGCTTCCACATTTGAGGGACGATCAAATTGAGCAACTTAATAGGCCCATATAAATGCAGGAAATTCTGGACACTATAAAATTGAGTGCCTTACATAAAGCTCCAGGTCCAGATGGTCTTAATACTGATTATTATAAGATACTTCTGCAGTATTTAATTCTCCCTTAGATAGTTTCTTTGAGGAAGCCCTTACAAAGAGGGGAATTCCTGGGGTCTTCAGTGATAGCGCATTCACAGTGCTTGCTAAGCTGGGTAAAGATCCACTCAAACTAGCCTCTTATAGGCCTATTTCTCTTCTGGACTTTGATTTAAAAATATTTGCTAAAATCTTGCCCTCTAGGCTAAATTTAGTACTTCTGGACATAATCTTCAGAATCGGGTCAGGTTTATGAAAGTAAAGTCAATAAGTAGACGCATAGGACGCTTATTGACAGTAATTTCGTACTGCTTGACTAAACACATACCATCGATGGCAGTAGGATTTGATGCATAAAAAGCAGAGTTTGCTTACCTGTAACAGATGTTCTCCTAGGACAACAGGACAACAATCCTCACATGTGGGTGACATCAACCAGATGAAGCCCGGCACTGAAAACTTTTGTCAAAGTTTCTAGAACTTCAACTGGCACACTGAGCATGCCCAACATGCCACTATCCAGGTGTCCACGAGGAGTCCCTCTTCAGTCTCGTAACACAGAATTCATGAGCGAAAAAATAAAATAAAACATAGGAGAACCCAATTCTGCGGGGTGGTGGGCGGGTTTCCTGAGAACTAATATCCTGCTGACCTAGGAAAATACCTGTTACAGGTAAATAACTCTGCTTTCTCCTAGGACAAGCAGGAAGGTAGACCTTACATATAGGTGAATACCAACCTACAGGCTGCCTCTCGAATACAATAATGACTAACAGCCCCTAATGGGTGCCAACGGGCACACAATACTTCGATGCTGTTGGTAACAGAGGGAGGCAGCCTGAACCCTAACAATGAGCCCCAGGTAGGGAGAGTTGGGTTGAAGACTAAGACATAGCAAAGGACAGATTGGCTCAAGCTACTGTTATGCTGATCATCCTTGTCCATGCAGTAGTGGGGCTACGAACATGTGTAAGGAACTCTATGTCGCAGCCCTGCATATTTCGGCAATGGGAACTGCCTGCAAGTGGGCTACTGACATCGCCATAGCTCCCACAGAATGAGCCTTGACACGGCCTCCAAGCTGAAAGCCCGCCTATGCAATAGCAGAAGGAGATACAATCAGCCAGCCAGCTGGACAGAGTTTGCTTGCCTACCACAGCTCCCAATCTATTCTTGTTGAAAGATATGAAGAGTTGTATGGACTGCCTGTGGCCTGCTGTGCTTTCTAGGTAGAAAGCTAAGGCCCTCTTGCAATCCAAACTGTGTAGTGCCCATTTGCCCTGGTATGAATGAAAGAAGGTGGCAGAATGAGTGACTAATGGAGATGAAAATCAGTCACCACCTTAGGCAGGAACTTAGGATGCGTACACAGAACCACCCTATCATGAAAGAATTTTGTGTAGGGTGGACACATAACCAGCTCCTGAAGCTCACTGACCCTGCGTGCCGAAGTGACCACCACCAGGAAGAGAACCTTCCAGGTGAGGAACCTTAGATCTTAGGAGTGCAGAGGCTCGAAGGATCTCGCATAGGCCCACACCAATACCATGTTGACGTTCCAGGACACAACAGGAGGCCAGAGGGAAGGCTTCAGCTAAAGCAGACACCACATAAATCACCCTACTAAAGGCTGCACAGAGATGGATGTACCAGCAACACCCTGATGGTAAGCATTGATGGTACCTCAGGTGTACCCTGACCAAATTGGTTTTCAACCCAGCCTCTGAGAGGTGCCACAAATAGTCTTGCAGCCTCAGAGTAGGGCAGGCAAATGGATCCAAGCCATGACCCTCGCACAAGATGGAGAACCTCTTCCACTTCAAACTGTAAGACTTCCTGGTGGAAGGTTTCCTAGAAGTAACCAGCACCTGAGACACGTCCATCAGAGAGGTCAAGGGACTTCAGGATGAGCCTTTCAACATCCAAGCCATCAAAGCTAATGATCTGAGGTTCAGATGGCACATCCTGCCCTGATCCTGTGTAATCAAACCGGGTGAGGTCCCCAAAACTGATCGGCTCTCTGATCGATAGGTCCCACAGGACCTATTGATCAGAACCAGATCTATCTCAGCCAATAGGGAGCCACCAGGTTCTTGGTTCCCTTGTCCTGCTGGAGCTTCAAGAGAGAGTCTTCATTACCAGTGGAAGCGGAGGATATGCATACAGGAGACCCTTGCCCCAGTGGTGGGCGAAGGTATCTGATGTTGGGAGTCCATCTGCCCTGAACAGGAAGCAGAAGTGGGCTTACTTTGCTGTTGCAAGAGGAGGCAAAGAGGTCCATGTCCGGGGTTACCCACAGGTCGAAGATCGGTTCCGCTACTGTTTGATCCAGTGCCCACTTGTGAGATCGGAACACTCGACTCAGGTGGTCTGTAACCACATTCTCTGACCATGCTAAGTACACTGCTTATAGAAGCATGCCTTATGACAGGACCCAGGCCCATATCTGCACCACCTTTGACAGAGGAGGAATGAACCAGTGCCTCCCTGTTTGTTTATATACCACATCACTACCTGATTGTCTGTCTAGATCAGGACTGCTTTGTGGGATAAGTGATCCCAAAATGCCCAAAGATTGTAGTGGATTGCCTAAAGCTCCAGGAAGTTGATCTGGCATTGAGATTCTTGAGCTGACCAATATCCTTGGGTCCACATGCACCCCTCAACGCAGTACGACCTGAGGCAGGGGAACTTGAAATGGGACTCCTTGCTCCAGATTGGACCAGTCCTCCCACCAGGACAGGGAGACCTGGGTCACCTGCATCCACTGAAAACCGCAACATCCACTGCGCTCTGTGCATGCACAGACAGGCCAGCATGGATGGATGCTGCCATGTGACCCAGAAGATGCAGCAGAAGGGAGCAAAAACCTGCTGGTATCGGCGGACCAAACTCGCAAGAGATGACAGGGCAAGAGCTCGATTGTGGGGCAGAAACACCCTGGCTTGCACTGTGTCCAGTCTGGCCCCAATGAATCCCAGGTGTGGTGCTGGAATGAGATGGGATTTGAGATAATTGATAACAAACCCCAGAGACTGCAGCACTGCAATGGTCAGATTGAGAGAATGTAGGGTGCCTGCTGAGTGGCACTCTTGACCAGCCAGTTGTCAAAGTTGGGAAACACGTGTATCCCCAGATAGCGGATTTGCGCCCCCACAACTGCCAGGCACTTGGTGAAAACATGAGGGACTGATGCAAGGCCAAATGGCAATACTCTGTACTTGAAGTGTTCCCTGCCCATGACAAATCAGAGATACTTCCTGTGACCAGGGAAGATCTCAATGTGGGCATAGATGTCTTTTAAGTCAAGGGAGCACAGCCAGTCTCCTTTTTTCAGGAGTGGGATCAGGGTGCTCAAAGAGACCATTTTGAACATTTTTCTTTGAAGAAACTTGTTCAAGGCTCTTAGGTCAAGAATAGGACGGAGGCTCCCTGTTCTCTTTGGTATCAAGAAATACCGAGAGTAGAACCCCCATCCTCTCTGAATCAGAGGAACAGCTTAACCGCTCCAGCTGTTAGAAAGGTGGAGAACTCTGTCAAAAGTATTTCCTGGTGAGCAGACGAGGCCCACGATGGACATGGGGGAAGAGTCCATGGGGACATCTCTGAAATTTAGCCGGGTACCCTTGGCAAACGATGGAGAGAATCCACTGGTCTGAGGGTAACGTGGGGCCAGTGTCTGTAAAAAGACATAGCGAGCTCCCAACTGGAGGGCAGGGCACCGAGGGTAAAGCAGTCTGGTTCATACTCCCCCACTCCAGTAAAAACCCCAAGCAGGGCTCTACTGGGGGGGCTAGCTGGCTCTTGGAGGCCCTCTGCTGCTTGGAGCGACCCTGGGAAGCCGCACGTGGCCATGCGTACCCTTGACGCAGGGGGCAATATTTCCTTTGGCGATAGAAGGACTTCCTAGAACCCTGTCGCAAGGATTTTCTGACTGAAGACGGTGGGTCAGAGGTACTGGTGGAAAGGTGCTTCAAAGCTGGGCCACGTGCATGCCTGACCCTATCTTCAAGCTGGGCCACTGCAATCCTGACCTTATCCCGAAGAGATTCTCCCCCATGCAGGGCAGATCTGCCAGCTTCTCCTGGATCTCTGGTCGAAGGTCTGAGGCACAGAGCCAGGCCATCCTTTCAGGCACCAATGCCCGCTGCGGCGGCATCCTGCTGCTGTTGAGGCAGGCGCACTGACAGTTCCTAGACTTGCCTCCACAAGTTCCAGTTATTCTGGGTCATATACAGTTGGTAGGAGGCAATATGAGTGATGAGCATAGCGCTCTGGTAGACCTTCCTACCAAGAGTGTCCAACCCCGATGCTCTCGACCTGAAGAAGCAGAGGAGTGGGTGGAGGAATGCTTGGCTTTCTTGAGGGCAGACTCCACCACCACAGATGGATGCGGGAGGTGTTGCCTCAAATCCTAATGCTTGTTGTACTATATAAATCGCATCCACCTTCCAAATGACCAGAGAAAATGGTCATGGGGTATTCCCAGATCCTGAAGAGTAGCTCCTTGAAAATGTAATGGCCTGGGACTGCCACTAGTTCCTTTGGAGCATCCACAAACTGGAGGACTTCCAGCATTTTGTGCTGGACATCCTGCTCAGAGAACAGCTGAAATGGGATGGAACTCTGCCATCGCCAAAGCAAGCCCTCACAGAAAAGGTCTTCCGGGGCATCCTATGCCTTTCGTCTGGTGGAGACAGCTCCGAGACAAGGTCACCCTGAGTCATTCGAAAAGGACTCGGAGCTATCATCTTCCCCATGGATCATATGGGGCTCCTCTCTTAAGGTCCCCTAGGGGCTGACATGGAGGGTCCCTGCCCAAGCCTTTCAATTTGGGCATTGACAGCACCACAACCCCCAATGGCCCGGGGCTGAATCAGGGAATTGCGGCCATGGAACTAGCGCCTCCGCAGGTGTTGGTGGCCACAATGATTTTCTTCCTCGGAGGACCCGATGATGGGAATTGCTCTGGAGGAGGGCATCAGTGGCCACTGGGGCACTGGTTACATCAGAAATATGCCCAAAATGACATCTAGATGCTCAGCAGGGGCAAAAAGAGAGACGTCACAAAGCTCCCGCACTGGCATGGGAACCAGTGCTGATGGCGGCTCGATACCCCACAGGGCTCGTAGCACCGCTAGCTGAACCCTGCCATCCAAGTCCTCTTGAAAGTCTGCTGAAGAAAGAACGGACTGAGGAGGAGGAGAAGGCGGCGACAGAGCCTCCTCGGGAGCCATGCGGCGCTTGGTGCTCAGCACAGACACCAGTGGGGAATTGCCTGGGTCTGATAGATGCTGAGGCCTTCTCTCCATGGGAGTGGCTTTGGTGCGGGCCATGGAAGATACCAGTGCCCTTGTAAGGATGGCGACCGATGCTGATGTTTGCGGGGACCTCCCTTGATGCTCGGCCCAGTCTTTCCCCAGCACATAGGAAAGCGAAGATCCTGAAGTCTTGGATGTGAGGACACCAGAGATGGCCTATCTCCAGCCCCTCTTTCTCAAGAGGGTCCCGATGGAAGTAGAGAGGGACGGCGTATCTAGCGGCTCCCCGCAGGCCTCCCAATGTGTCGACGCCCCCAATGCCGGAGGTAGATGGGTCAGACTTTTTGAGCTCAAAAAGCTTTTTCATCTTATCCAGCCGAGTGCAATGGCCTTTGGGGGTATTTGCATCGCAGACAGTGCACCTTCTGGGACGGTGTGCAACGCCCCCAGGCAGAGGATACAAACCTAATGTGGATCATTGATAGACATGGTCCGCGAGCACTGAGGGTATCGTTGAAAAACTGACAACGCCATGAAAAACAGCCCATGAGCAGTCGATGGCCGGCAGCCACCAGGAAGCAACACACTGGAAATAGACCGCAAAAAGGGGAAAAAGTTCAACCTACCATTGCCGCAGGAAGGACACCAGACTGGTGGAAGGGGGACCCGGTTGCAGACACCGCCAAAAAAAAGCCCGAAAGATTTTGAAAAAAACTAATTGAAAAACAGAGCTCCACTACTGCGAGGCACACACCTTCATGGAAAAAAAGAGACTGAAGAGGGGACCCTGCATGGATGTGCGGATAGTGGCATGGTGGGGCATGCTCATTGTGCCAGTCAAAGTTGCTAGAAACTTTGATAAAAATTTTTCCGTGCCGGGGCTCCATCTGATGATGTCATCCTCATGTGAGGACTACCACCTGCTGCCCTAGGAGAAGGTGTTAGACTGTGTCGTATTTATTTCTCTGCCCTTCCTTGATATGGTTTCATTGAGAGGATTTCACAAGTATATTTTGCTACTTTATAAAAATCCTATCTCAGCAATTTTTGTTAATCGGGCACCTATCTGAAAAGTTCTTCTTACAGAGGGGGGTACCAGACAAGGCTGTCCACTATCTCCTCTCTTGTACATCTTGAATATGGATCCTTTGCTTAGGAAATTAAAGGCTAGATCTGATATCTCAGGATTGAAAATACACAATAGTGGTTTCAAGCTTTTGGCTTTTGCAGATGTTTTAGTGTTCCTTACAGAACCTAAACGCTCTCTTACAAACCTTATGCAATTGCAGGGGGAGTCTGGGAATTTCTCTGGTTTCAAAATAAACCTAGATAAGTCAGAGGCATTAGATGTATTGGGTAATCTGAGGAACAATTGGGATGATAATTTCACACTTAATGGGTTGACAATAAATTAGATACCTGGGGACTTATATACTGAATGAGTATCAGAATATATATATAAATTTAATATAGTGCCATTAGTAACTAAAACAAGAACTAAACTAAAATAATGGAGTTTTTTTTACCTTGATCAATGAGTGAGAAGATCAACTATTTAAAATGATGATCTTATTCCAAATGGTTATATGTTTTACAATTATTACCAATATGGCTGAAATGGGGAGATCCTAGTGCTTCAGAAATTGTTTTAGGAAATTTCTACAAAGAAAGTGCGAATAGTGTTGAAAACTTTAATGTTACCCAGCTACACACTGTGGACTGGGTTGTCCTGATTTACAAAAAATATAGCTTAGTTTGTATGATCCGACATATTAAAGACTGGCTATTGGAATCTTCAGATTGCTCTCCAGCAGGTTTCTTAAATGATTGGCGTGCTCCTTTTAGTATTGGTAATCATACTGCACATGCCAATAAATGAGTTACCAAGTTATGTGAAAGATAACATTGCTGTAATTGCAATCAGAGAAGCATGGAAAAATGATGTGTCACATACTACATACTGATTACTCAGTGTCACTTTACTTATCCATCTGTGGTAATCTGCAGTTTTCAACCTGGGCTTGCAGAATCTGATTTTCTCTACATGGAAAACAAAAGGTTTTACAAATCAACCAATTGTGCCATTTTCTACAGGATGATGGGCAGACAGTGAAAGACTTCCAGGACTTAGTATCAGAATATGATTTGGAGAATAAGGAATTGTACGCTTATCTTCAGAGCAGGCCCTACATTATCAATAGCTGTCTTGATGGAACCAAAAAGGTGTCAAGTGCAAGGCTTTCATGATAGTCTTGTGCACTGTTTTTTTAAACACTTTTCTCCTTTATATCACAAGATGGTTTTAATATTTCATCTCATTGTCTATTGGCAAAATGGAACCTAGAGTCTATGGAGAATATAAGTTTGGATGACTTTCAGCAGTGTAGAAACAAATTCCAAAGATCACAGAAAATGCATTGCTGCATGAAACTCAATTCAAATTTCTTCACTGAATGCTTTTTTCACAGACCAGAGCTTTTAAAGCGAAGCTAGCTCCAACAAATAATTGTATAAAATGCATTACCTATAATTGTTGTGCAAAAGGTGAATCAATTTTGGGTTTAACTTAAACAACTTCTTGGAACAATTACTGGAGACTACATGTTGCCTTTCCCAGCCCGCTGTGTTTTATTTCACATATTTGAGGGTCTCGCAGCTTAACTTACAAGCTAGTCAGCAATTATTGCTCTGTAAAGCATTTTTGCAAAATCGAAAAAAAGACAATTCTCACTAATTGGCTACCTCAAGAAGTTCCCACTGTGGGGGAATGAAAAACACGATTTCATAAGCTTTTGGTGTATGAACATATGTCCAGCTGCCCATTCTTCTAAAAAGAAATCTGATGTTTTCTTAGACATCTGGCATCATTAATGCAATGCTACTGAGTGTCAAAGCACGGTTTGCTGTTTCAAACTGTGTGAGTTTAAGATTAATATGGAAGTTCAGCTTATTTTAGCTATAGACTAATCTTTGTTAACAACTGAGTGTTGCGATTCTTGCTTATGCTTCAGTCCATTGGACTATATTTTGCACTCCTGGCATTCAACAATCCTTTGGCATCAACTTCAGCATCTGTAACAATGACTGTCATAGTGATCAGTTATTGCCCAAACGAGCAGATTAAGGGCTGAGTTGTGGCTGAGCATGTTCCGAGATACTAATTTTTCGTGCTAAAAAGAATAGATGGTGCTAGACTTATATCACCGATACTATTTTATTTAAAATTTATTTATTTATTTAAAATTTTTATATACCGACATTCAATCAGGGATATCACATCGGTTTCACAGTGTAACGCAACAGACGCCTGGGGAGGCGTTTTACATCGAACAGTATTATATCGAACAGTTATAACATGTTAACATGAGAACAAGTGAGGAGGGGAGTATGAAAGGGATATAAAGAAGGGAATATAACATTAATTGTTAAGAACACGCTTTGCAAATATAAATAAAAATTAATATAACAGTATATACAATATCCATTAAGAAGCTATGACATTGAACAGAAATTTGTGTAGGGTGTGAGAAGAGAAGGAGGGTGGAGGGGACATGATGGTTTGAGAAGATAAGAAGGTGGAGGGACCTGGAGGGGGAGGAGGGGGTAGGATGGTAGATTGTGAAGAGTTTGAATTGAGAAGAGTTTGAATTGAGAAGAGGGGTGGAGGGGACGGGGTGGGGGGAGGGGGAAGGAGGGGATGCAAACCCTTGCCATGTTTTTAACTTGAAACTGTTTGAAAGGTTTTACTTGAGTACAGATAATTGTGGGTAGTGATTGCGGGGGACTGGGGATGCAAACGGGAAAGGGGGACAAGCTGTTGGATTGATGTTTAATTACGCTGCTTTTTAAATAGGGTTGTTCATGCTGCAAAACTTACAAATAAAAAAATGAAAAAAAATTATCCACCTAATTTGAGAAATTGGCTGTAAGTGATGTACAATCAGACATAAAGATTGTCATAATTATGAATATACAAAAACAAAAATAAACACGATGAGGTCCATTTTTAATTGCTGTGTGGCTTGGCTAGTAGCCAGATAAACTCATGCCAGCGGCACAGGCTTAGAATAAAAGATCAGAAATCTAAAGGTTAATTAAATATTTCTTCTGCAGATAAGCCCGGGGCTTACATTGCTTTCTAAAAAAGCAAATACTCCTTATTAGCCTTAGAACTCTTAGTGCTGCATTCCAGAGGGACAGTCCAAAACAAGAGAAGTCTCTATGGGGTGGATTTTAAAAGGGTTACGCACATAAATCCTCCTGCGCAAGCCGAGCCCAGTTTGCATAGGCCCTGCGATGCGCATGTCCCCAGGGCTTTGTGGAAAAATGGCGGGGCGAGAGAGTGGTAGGGGTGGGACAGAGGCCTCAGGCACAGCGGCTGTGGCCGGCGCGCGCAAGTTACACCTGCCTGGAGGCAGCGCAACTTATGAAATAAAGGTTAGGGGGGGGTTTAGGTAGGGCTGGGGAGGCGGGAATGGGAAAAGCCATCGGGGCTCCCCTAGGGCTCGGCGCGTGAGAGATGCACTAGTGTGCACCCCCTTGCGCACGCCAACCCCGGATTTTATACATGCGCGTGGCTTGCGCGTGCATGTTATAAAATCAGTCGTACATTTGTGTGCACCAGGTAGCCTCGCACAAATGTTCCTCGCATGCGTAGGTTTAAAGAATCCGGCCCTATTTGCCTCCACATAATGAATGTCAGAATGAAAAGGAACAACTAAAAGAGCCTTCTCAGAGGAACATAAAGGGGTAGATTTAAGATATGCGCATGCTACCCCGGCACATACACATGGACACCCTATTTATACATGTAGGAGCTCTCAGCTGGTCCTTTTAAAATCTGGTGGATGTAGCAGATATACAAACAAGAATTTGAAGGCCAAGGTGGGAGGAGGTTTTCCATGTGAACGGTTGAACATGGGTCAGCGGGTGTTAAAAGATAGGGCGACACCCGGGGAGAGTTCCCTTTCTTTTGCGCAGGAAAGGGCTCCCTGGAATGGGTTCACTCCAGAAGTGGGGCCCGAGCCTTCAAAGTGTGGCGAAGTGGGGAAGGTTTCCATGTGAACAGCGGTTCTGGTTCAAACATGTGTCAGCGGGTACTAAGAGATAGGCTACACCTGGGGGAGAGTTCCCTTTCCTTTGTGCAGGTATGTTGTGGTTTGATCTGTCACTTCTTCTTCCTGAACTGGTTCACTGCCAGAAGAAAAATGGCATCTTTTTCATTTGTGAAAGATGATTCAACAGAGGATGCTTTTAGAGCAATAGAGACTGCTATTTGTGAAGCAAGAACTGAGCTGGAGATTATTTGTTGAATACCCAGAAGCTATTAACTGTACTTATGCACTTCAGCTGATGACAAAGGAACTTGAAGAGCTCTCAGAAATAAGAAAACTGCTACTCAAGAACAAATCTACAAAGTCAACCTATGTTGACTTTGTACCCTACACAGTGCCTCTGTAAACTATGGGAACACAGAGGATGAACTAGAGTACAACTACCATCAATTTTCTACAGTATTAGAAAACATTAATGTTGGCACCTAAGAAAGATTTAGGGAAAATGGCCCATATTATGAAGGTCATGAAAACTATTGAGCATATGAAATATGCAAGCTTCAAACATCTTGTCAGCTTTTTATGTTCTTACATTCCAAATGTTTGCAAAAACAGGAAAAAGAATTTTCTGGAAAGAAGTGATGCACAAATACATGAAACTGACATTAGACATACTAGAACTAAAGTCAGACAGGCACTAGCGTTTGGGATCAGGGCCCTTGTAGTGACATAAGGGCTGGGACGGACAGGCACATCAGCTGAGGTCAGGCCCTTGTAATGACGTAAGGGCTGGATGGACAGGCACATCAGTTGAGGTCAGGGCCCTTGTAGTGACGTAAGAGCTGGACAGTGGACAGACAGGCACAGTGTTTGGGGTCAGGCCCTTGTAGTGAATGAAGGGCTGGACAGACAGGCACAGTGTTTGGGGTCAGACCCTTGTAGTGACATAAGGGCTGGACAGTGGTAAGACAGGCACAGTGGTTGAGGTCAGGTACATGTGCTGATATCTGGAGAATATTAGGCAGTTAGAGCTGCTGCAAGGCTTTAAATTGCTTTTATTCATCTTGCCATTCATAGGGGAAAATCTGGAAACCGAAGCAAAGGCATGTTTTATTTTCAAAAACACTAGCATTTAGAAATGAAACATAGAAAACATAGAAATGATGGCAGAAAGAAGACCAAACGGCCCATCCAGTCTGCCCAGCAAGCTTTCGCACTTTTTTTTTCTCTCTCACATACTTATCTGTTTTTCTTGGTTCTTAGTAACCTTTTTTATTCTATTTCCCTCCACCCCCGCCATTAATGTAGAGAGCAGTGTTGGAACTGCATCTAAGTGAAAGTAGCTTAACTTTAGTTTAGGGGTATTAACCACCGCAATAAGCAACGCTACACCCATGCTTATCTGTTTATTCAGACTATGTAATTCAGTCCTTGTTGATTTGTGCCTGAATATAGATCCATCTTTCTTCATTCCCCCTTCCGTTGAAGCAGAGAGCCTGCTGGCAATGCACTGAAAGTGAATTATCAGTCTTGCTCCCCTGCTGGTGAAGCAGAGGGCTATGCTGGTATGCGTGAACTGTCAATCTTCCTCCCCTGCCGTTGAAGCAGAGAGTTTATGCTGGATTTGCGTTGGAAAAGTGAAGTATCAGGTATTTTTTTTGGTTTGGGGTAGTAACCGCCGTAACAAGCAAGCTACTCCCCTGCTTTTGTGTGGTTGCAAATCCCTTTTTTCCATATTTCCTCCTTGCCGTTGAAGCATAGAGCAATGTTGGAGTCGCCATCAAATCTGGTGCCAGCCTTGAGTGATGAGGGGATCATATCATCCCCTGTCATTGAAAATACACTGGGCACACTGGGTT
The DNA here is from genome assembly GCF_901001135.1 of Rhinatrema bivittatum. Lineage (NCBI taxonomy): Eukaryota > Metazoa > Chordata > Amphibia > Gymnophiona > Rhinatrematidae > Rhinatrema > Rhinatrema bivittatum. Next base: position 212,516,026 of record NC_042623.1, read on the forward strand.
GGTGGACATGATAGATAATGCTGAGCCACTTTGGCTAGGTGTGGCCAGACAGTGGACTTTGTGTGACCAATATGCCAGTGAATCTGTCTGCATGTCCTCTATGGGGCTCTGTGAGATACCGTGTCACTGACCATGTGTTGTTGTCCTCCTTTGCTTGGGTGGTATGAGAGTCCCTTCTTGTCAGCAGCTTTCGCTCTAACCCGTTCCAGAACAGATGATTTTTTAGGGGCAACACGGCTTTGGCATACTGACGTAGAGGAGGAGGTACTAGCTGTCCGCTGACAGAGTGCTACTTCCTGCTTTGGCTTGCACTACCCTCTGAAGTGCCCACTGTTTCCTCCTCTGCTTCATGCCTAATCTGACTCTGCCTATGGTGCACCTGTTCACAGACATTTACTAAACAGCAGGTCCTTTACAAATGTGAGACAATCGGACTTGTAGGGCGAGTTTCCCTTTCACACAGGGATCACAGATGTGGCAAACATGTATCTGTGGTCTTTTGTTAAAGGTCTTAATCTCTCTTGCACCTGCTTCTGCAAAAGGTCCAGACAATGCAGCACATCTGCTGTTATTCACATTGTTAATTGTAAACCGGGTTGATGTGATTCATATCATGAAACTCGGTATAATAAAAATAATAAATAAATAAATAAACATTTCCTCTTCCTGTTTAAAGCCCTCCAAATTTTCCTCCAGAAAATTAACTACAGGGATGATGTCAGCCTAGGTTCCACTTGAGGAACCCAGCTCCTCCATGGCATCCTTGAAGGGCTACAGGATTTTTACCAGCTGACTCATGATTAACCAATCATGATGCCCTAGGGGACTCTGCACACCTATGTCTATTTTCCACAGAAAGGGTCATGAAGGGGTGTCTGCTGCTCCTCTACCTCTGCAGCATCATATAGGTGGAATTCCACCAGGTGCCAATGTCTTGAATGAGATGCTTGTGAGGCATCCTCAAATCAGTCTGCTTTTCACGGAGAACCAGCCCCGCCTTCACACTTCTGTGGAAGTGCGCTGCTATGTTCCTGCACTTGTGTTATTAACATATGCAGGTATTCATTCTCTTGGTGATTTGGACTCCAACCCCAGAGCTGACTTCACTACCAGGTGCAGAGTGTGTGCAAAACCATCGGAATGTTCTGAAAGCGCCCATCATATATGCCTTTACCATGTTTGCACCATTGTCTGTGACAAAGAATCCTGCCTGAAGATTCCTGCCTCGCTGGTGTAGCGCTGTCAGCCCACCAGCATCTGTCTGATGCATGCTAGAATATTGGCTGAGGTATGAAGCCTCATCCGTTCAGGTGGGTGTGCAGTAATGCCCACCTCCACCCTGAAACTTGTTCACGAATAGAGCTGCTACCTGCCCCTGCCTCAGCCAGGTCCCACCACTGTGCTGTGTAAGAGTGTGCAGCATTCATGGCGGTCCCAGATATCGCAGGTGAAATGCACACTCCACTCTGCCTTAGCTAGCAGCGCTCGGATGAGACTGCGACACTGGTTGTACAGGCTGGGGATGACCTTTCTGCTAAATGTGGTTCTGGAGGGGACTTTGTAATTTGGAACTAAGACCTTCAGCAAATGCTTGAAACCCACATTCTCCACTACCTGCAAGGGCTAGTCATCAAGGGCAATCATTTCCCCAATGCTCCTGGTTACAACTTTTGAGGCTGCCTGCTTCCTTCCCTGGGATAACGTTACCGAACACCACCCCATTTTCTCCATGGTGGGTTGTGCTTCTGACATATGGCAGGGGGCTGATGGCCTGCCACCTGACTGCTAGAAGGGGCTGAGGGCGTGGGATGACTCTGCTCCTTTTTAACCACTTTATGCTGCCTGGAAAAAAGGGGTCCCCTGAATGGTACTGCCACCATCCCCAGATATCTGTACTGTTGGGTGATGCTTCTGCATATGATGCATCATGCCAAAATTAGTTAGATGTCCCATTTGCTTGCCTCTGTTAATAGACCTGGCACAGTATTTACACTGAGCAAAATGCAGGTCCTCCGTCACGTTAAAGTGGCTACAGATCACAGATTTCTTTCGTGATCCCTTCTCTATAGGCTTCGGGGTGGATGCTGGCACTGGCGTTGAAGTAGTGGGTGCACCCTGAGAAACAATGCCAGGGGCATCAGGCACACCCTGTGCCTGCGCTGACTGCTCTTCCTCCTCATCATAATCAGTTTCATCTCTCCCCTCCACCACTGAAGTGGAGGCTAAGACAGAACTAACTAATCCTTCTAAACCTTCTTCAGCTTTTACTTCTTCCATTTCTGATGATAAGAATCCCACACAAGATTGATTCTTCATGGAATCAGAAGCAAACAGTGTCTGCGCTAAATTGTCAGTGCTAACTAGAGTCTGCTGTCGCACTACTGCTTTTGGGTCTTGCCCTTTTGTCTTGCATGACTTAGCCTCCCCTTCCCTCACTTCCAAAACAACAGGGTCAGAAACAGGTGGTGGCGGTGCATCATCATTAAATTTCAGTTTTTTCCAGATGAAACTGCCTGCCCCTCCAGAGATTTTAGATTGGATCAGCTCCCTTTTGTGCTGGGGAACAGTTCCCTTGTGTGTTGGGGAAGACTATAGTAATAGGAGTTTATTTACCTCCTTCTACTCTTTTTTCCAGCTACCTATGCTTCCAAGTTTATCCACCTTGTTGATTGTAACTTTGCTCCATTTGTTAAATGATTGTTTATTGTTAAAGTTCCTCCCTGTTCTATGTAAACCGATTTGATATGGTTATTACCATGAAGGTCGGTATAGAAAAATGTTAAATAAATAAATAAATAAATAAATATACATACTACCGTCCACATGGTCAAGATGGACAATTAAATACTTAGGGACGCTAACCAAATTGGTAGTGTGGTAACAATGGGAGATTTCAATTACACCAATATTGACTGGGTAAATATATCATTGGGACATGCTAGAGAGATAAAGTTCCTGGAAGGAATAAATGACAGCTTTATGGAGCAATTTGTTCAGGAACCGAAGAGAGAGAGCCATTTTAAATCTAATTCTCAGTGGAGCACAGGATTTAGTGAGAGAGGTAATGGTGGTGGGGCCGCTTGGCAATAGTGATCATAATATGATCAAATTTGAATTAATGACTGGAAGGGAGACAGTAAGCAAATCCACGGCTCTCTTGCTAAACTTTCAAAAGGGAAACTTTGATAAAATGAGAAAAATAGAAAAAAAACTGAAAGGAGCAGCTACAAAGGTAAAAAGTGTGCAAGAGGCGTGGTCATTGTTAAAAAATACCATCCTAGAAGCCCAGTCCACATGTATTCCACACATTAAGGAAGGTGGAAAGAAGGCAAAATGATCACCGGCATGGTTAAAAGGGGAGATGAAAGAAGATATTTTAGCAAAAAGATCTTCATTTAAAAATTGGAAGAAGGATCCAACAGAAGAAAATAGGATAATGCATAAGCGTTAGCAAGTTAAATGTAAGACACTGATAAGATAGACTAAGAGAGAATTTGAAAAGAAGTTGGCCGTGAAGGCAAAAACTCACAGTAAAAACATTTAAATATATCAGACTGCCTCACAGGCAGTCCCAACTGACTGCCTGTGAGGCAGTCAGTTGGACGTTAGATGACCAAGGAGTTAAAGGGGGCAATTAGAGAGATAAGGCCATTGCGGAAAGATTAAATTATTCTTTTGCTTCAGTGTTTACTGAAGAGGATGTTGGGGAGATACCCGTATCACAGAAGGTTTTCATGGGTGATGCTTGAGATGGACTAAACCAAATCACATGAACCTAGAAAATGTGGTAGGCCTGATTGACAAACTGAAGAGTAGTAAATCACCTGGACCAGATGCTATACACCCCCAGGGTTCTGAAGGAACTAAAAAAAATGAAATTTCAGACCCTATTAGTAAATATTTGTAACCTATCATTAAAATCATCCATTGTAGCTGAAGATTGAAGGGTGGCCTAATGTAACCCCAATATTTAAAAAGGGATCCAGTGGGGAATCTGGGGAAATTACAGTCCAGTTAGCCTGACTTCAGTGCCAGGAAAAAATAGTGGAAAGTGTTCTAAACATCAAAATCACAGAACATATAGAAGACATGGTTAATGGAACAAAGTCAGCATGGCTTTACCCAGGGCAAGTCTTGCTTCACAAAATCTGCTTCACTTTTTTGAAGGAACTTAATAAAACATGTAGATAAAGGTGAACCAGTATGTGTAGTATATTTGGATTTTCAGAAGGATTTTGACAAAGTTTCCTCATGAGAGGCTTCTAGGAAAAGTAAAAAATCATGGGATAGTTGGTGATGTGCTTTCGTGGATTACAAACTGGCTAAAAGACAGGAAACAAAGAGTAGGATTAAATGGACAATTTCTCACTGGAAGAGAGTGGGGCAGTGGAGTGCCTCAGGGATCTGTATTGGGACCCGTACATTTCGATATATTTATAAATGATCTGGAAAGAAATACGATGAGTGAGGTAATCAAATTTGCAGATGATACAAATTGTTCAGAGTAGTTTAAATCACAAGCAGACTGTAATAAATTGCAGGAAGACCTTCTGAGACTGGAAAATTGGGCATCCAAATGGCAGATGAAATTTAATGTGGATACGTGCAAGGTGATGCATATAGGGAAAAATAACCCATGCAATAGTTATACAATGTTAAGTTCCATATTAGGAGCTACCACCCAAGAAAGAGATCTAGGCATCATAGTGGATAACACATTGAAATCATCGGTTCAGTGTGCTGCAGCAGTCAAAAAAGCAAACAGAATGTTGGGAATTATTAGAAAGGGAATGGTGAATAAAACAGAAATGTCATAATGCCTCGTATCTCTTCATGGTGAGACCGCACCTTGAATACTGTGAACAATCCTAGTCTCCGCATCTCAAAAAGATATAGTTGCGATGGAGAAGGTACAGAGAAGGGCGACCAAATTGATAAAGGAATGGAACAGCTCTCCTATGAGGAAAGACCAAAGAGGTTTGGACTTTTCAGCTTGGAGAAGAGACGGCTGAGGGGGGGAATATGATAGAGGTGTTTAAAATCATGAGAGATCTAGAACAGATTGATGTGAATCAGTTATTTACTCTTTCAGATAATAGAAAGACTAGAGGGCACTCCTTGAAGTTAACATGTGGCACATTTAAAAACTAATCGGAGAAAGTTCTTTTTTCACTCAACGCACAATTAAACTCTGGAATTTATTGCCAGAGAATGGTTTAGTGCAGTTAGTGTAGCTGTGTTTAAAAAAGGATTGGATAAGTTCTTGGAGAAGTCCATTACCTGCTATTAATTAAGTTGATTTAGAGAATAGCCACTGCTATTATTAGCAACAGTAGCATGGGATAGACTTAGTTTTGGGTACTTGCCAGATCTTATGGCCTGGATTGGCCACTGTTGGAAACAGGATGCGGGCTTCATGGACCCTTGGTCTGACCCAGTATGGCATGTTTCTTATGTTATGGGCACATGCCTTTTGAAAGTGCCTCCTCTGCCATTCCCAATCAGTCGACCATGTCTACCTTTCCCTGACATCATGGATTTAATGTCACTGCCTACTAGGGATTTCAATTGAAAGTATTATTTCTTTATTGGTGACTGAACACCTCTGTTCCAATATATGTGAGTGTGGAAAACCACACACACACACACACACACACACACACACACACACACACACACACTGCAGTGCCTTGCTGTACACTACAACTGAGACTGCTGTATGTGCACAAAAAAAATTTAAACTCCATAGGCTTACTGAGGATTTGGAGTAAAAGAACACTGCTGTACCAATATTTATTTTATTTATTTTTAGTTTTTATATACCGAAGTTCTTGTACAATATACAAATCAATCTGGTTTACATGTAACAGAGAAACGCCAAAGGCACGAGTGGACGCCCAAGGGCTTTACAAGGAACAGTTTAAACAGTTTAAAACAATTAAAAACGATTAAATCAAAACAATTAAAACAAAAGAAAATTAAAACAAAAGAAACAATTAAACAACAAAAGAAACAAAAGAACTCCAAAAAACAACAATATATGTGAGCATGGAAATCAGAGTTGCTTACCAGTATCGGGTGTTATCCCAGGACAGCAGGATGTAGTCCTCACATATGGGTGACATCACTGGATGGAGCCCTATCACGGAAAAAACCTTTCTGGTCAAAGTTTCTAGAAACCTTTGTCTGGGCACACTGAGCCTACTGAGCATGCCCAGCATGCCATGATCCCTGTAGCCACAGGGGTCTCCCTTTGGTCTTGTTTGTAGCAATAAGTGCAAGCAAAAAAATAAATAATAAACTTTTCGGACCCAACTCCATGGGGGTGGCAGGTGGGTTTCGTGAGGACTACATCCTGTTGTCCTGGGATAACACCTGATACAGGTAAGCAACTCTGCTTTATCCCAGGACAAGCAGGATGGTAGTCCTCACATATGGGTGATTAGCAAGCTACAGGCTGACTCAGGCTTTAAGGGGTCAATGGCACCCAAGTGTAACAGGCACAACAACTGGGGTGTCATTGAGTAAGATGAGGCAGCCTGAATCACAGTAGGTGGTTGTGAAAGGAGTTGAGTATCTTACTGGAAATAGGTTTTTCAAGACAGATTATCCAAAGGCAGAGTCTTGTCTTCCTTCCTTATCCAAGCAGTAATGAGCTGCAAATGTATGCAGAGAACTCCAAGACGCAGCTTTGCAGATGACAGCAATAGGTACTGAACGGTAGTGCGCTGTGGATGTTGACATAGCCCTTACTGAGTGCGCCTTTAATCTCCCCTGGAGAGGAAGGCCTGCTTTTTCATAGCAGAATGCAATACAGTCTGCTAGCCAGTTGGAGAGAGTTTGTTCGTCCATCGCAACTCCTGGCTTGTTTTTGTCACAAGAAACGAAGAGTTGGGTGGATTTCCTATGACTGCAGTGCGGTCTAGGTAAAATGCAATTGCACATTTACAATCCAAGGTATGTAAAACTCTCTCACCCTGGTAAGAGTGGGTCCTTGGGGAAAAAAGTGGGCAAGACTATGGATTGGTTAAGGTGAAAAATCCGTTACCAATTTTAGGTAGAAATTTGGGATGAGTGCGAAGGACCACTCAGTCATGCAGGAACCTTGTGTAGGGTGAGTATGTGACAAGGGCTTGGTAACTCACTGACTCTCCTAGCAGATGTAATAGCTACTAGGAAAAAAGACTTTCCATGTAAGAAATTTGATATCACAGGAATGCAAAGGCTCAAACGGAGATGTGCATGAGTCTTGCAAGTATTACATTTAAGTCCCATTCTGTAACTGGTGGTCGAATGGGAGGCTTAAGTTGGAGTAAGCCCCTCATAATCTGACTCAATAGAACATGCCATACTGGGACAGACCAAGGGTCCATGAAGCCTAGCATCCTGTTTCCAACAGTGGCCAATCCAGGCCATAAGAACCTGGCAAGTACCCAAAAACTAAGTCTATTCCATGTTACCGTTGCTAGTAATAGCAGTGGCTATTTTCTAAGTCAACTTAATTAATAACAGGCAATGGATTTCTCCTCCAAGAACTTATCCAATCCTTTTTTAAAACACAGCTATACTAAACTGCACTAACCACATTCTCTGGCAATAAATTGGCAGAGTTTAATTGTGCATTGAGTAAAAAGAACTTTCTCTGATTAGATTTAAATGTGCCCATGCTAGCTTCATGGAGTGCCCCCTAGTCCATCTATTATCTGAAAGAGTAAATAACCGAGTCACATCTACCTGTTCTAGACCTCTCATGATTTTAACACCTCTATCATATCCTCCCCAGTCGTCTCCTCTCAAAGCTGAAAAGTCCTAACCTCTTTAGTCTTCCTCAGAGGGGAGCTGTTCCATTCTCCTATCATTTTGGCCAGCCCTTCTCTGTACCTTCTCCATCACAATTATATCTTTTTTGAGATGCGGCGACCAGAATTGTACAACGTATTCAAGGTGTGGTCTCACCATGAGCGATACAGAGGCATGATGACATTTTCCGTTTTATTCACCATTCCCTTTCTAATAATTCCCAACATTCTGTTGCTTTTTTGACTGCCGCAGCACACTGAACCGATGATTTCAATGTGTTTATCCACTATGACGCCTAGATCTCTTTCTTGGGTTGTAGCATCTAATATGTAACCTAACATTGTGTAACTATAGCATGGGTTATTTTTCCCTATATGCATCACCTTGCACTTATCCACATTAAATTTCATCTGCCATTTGGATGCCCAATTTTCCAGTCTCACAAGGTCTTCCTGCAATTTATCACAATCTGCTTGTGATTTAACTACTCTGAACAATTTTGTATCATCTGCAAATTTGATTACCTCACTCGTCGTATTTCTTTCCAGATCATTTATAAATATATTGAAAAGTAAGGGTCCCAATACAGATCCCTGAGGCACTCCACTGCCCACTCCCTTCCACTGAGAAAATTGTCCATTAATCCTACTCTCTGATTACTGTTGTTTTAGCCAGTTTGCAATCCACGAAAGGACATCGCCACCTATCCCATGACTTTTCACTTTTCCTATAACCTCTCATGAGGAACTTTGTCAAACGCCTTCTGAAAATCCAAGTATACTACATCTAACCGGTTCACCTTTATCCACATGTTTATTAACTCCTTCAAAAAAGTGAAGCAGATTTGTGAGGTAAGACTTGCCTTAGGTAAAGCCATGCTGACTTTGTTCCATTAAAGCATGTCTTTCTATATGTTTCTGTGATTTTGATGTTTAGAACACTTTCCACTATTTTTCCTGGCACTGAAGTCAGGCTAACTGGTCTGTAGTTTCCCCGGATCGCCCCTGGAGCCCTTTTTAAATATTGGGGTTACTTTAAGCTATCCTCCAGTCTTCAGGTGCAATGGATGATTTTAATAATAGGTTACAAATTTTTTACTAATAGGTCTGAAATTTCATTTTTGAGTTCCTTCAGAACCCTGGGGTGTATACCACCCAGTCCAGGTGATTTACTACTCTTCAGTTTGTCAATCAGGCCTACCACATCTTCTAGGTTCACCATGATTTGGTTCAGTCCATCTGAATCATTACCCATGAAAACCTTCTCCGGAAAGGGTATCTCCCCAACATACTCTTTATTATGTTGGGGAGATACCAAAACACCAAAGCAAAGAAATTGTTTAATCTTTCCGCAATGGCCTTATCTTCCCTAAGTGCCCCTTTAACCCCTCAATCATCTAACGATCCAACTGACTCCCTCACAGGCTTTCTGCTTCGGATATATTTTAAAAAGTTTTTACTGTGAGTTTTTGCCTCTACGGCCAACTAGGGGTTAGCCGTAGAGGCAACTAGGGGTTGCGCTGTTCTTGGGGCATCCCCTATTCTTTTGTGGTACGCCACAATAGCACTCAGGTGTAGACGTACAGAAGAAGTCTGGAGACCAGAGTCTGAGAGGTGCCATAGATAGTCTAATAGAGATGGAGTGGAGCAGGAGAAAAGGTCATACCTTTTTGAGTGTACCACTTAGTAAATCCAGTTCACTTGGAACAGTAAGATTTACATGAGGAAGGCTCTCGTGAAGCTACAGGAACCTGAGAGACTTGAGTCGAAAGATTGAGCAGCTGCAGGATCAAGCTTTCAACATCGAAGCTGTTAGGGCAAGGGTTTGTAGGTTGGAATGGCATAACATGCCCTGGTTCTTAGAGTGGGCGCTGTGCCCAGGTGAATTGGTTCTCTGATCAAGAGGTCAAGGAGTATGGGAAACCAGACTTGTCGAGGCCAGTATGGGGCTATGAGGATCATTGACCCTCTGTTCTGCTGTAGCTTCACAAAAGTTTTGGCTATGTGTTTTGTTCTAGGGGCGAGCAAAGGTGTCCCTGGTAAATGGTTGTCAACGGCTGTGGAGGGAGCAGAACCTTTCCACTTTGTGGTTCATTTTGGATGCAAAGAGGTCGATGATTGGGCGACCCCAGCGTTGAAAGATTTTGCTCGCTACACAGGGATCCAGAGACCATTCGTGGGAATGGAAATGTCGACTGAGATTGTCCGCTAGGACATTTTGTATGCCTGCTAGATAAGTGGCCCTGAGATGCATAGAGTGTGCTAGGGCCCAGGCCCAAATCTGCACTGCTTCTTGACATAGCAGATAGGAGCCTGTGCCTACCTGTTTGTTTATGTATCACATTGCTACTGTGTTGTCCATTTGTATCAGCACAGTATGGTGTGAGAGGGCAGTCTTTGAAGGCATAAAGGGCATATCTGATTGCTCAAAGTTCCAAAAAAATTGATTTGACACTGTTTTCGAATGGAGTCCATGTACCTTGTGTCTGAAGGCTGTTTACGTGAGCTCCGCAGCCCAAGTTGGATGCATCCATGGTCAAGATGACTTGAGGAGTCTGTTGTTGGAATGGTAGACCAGACTGTAAGGCAGGCCTGTTTGCCCACCAGCGGAGAGAGAGACTTAACTGGTGGGTGACCCGTATCAGGGACGACAGTGGTTGGACAGCTTGGATCCACTGAGATTTCAAAAGTCTATTGAGTCCTTCTCATGGCTATCTTCGCCATAGGGGTCACGTGAACTGTAGATGCCAAGTTGCCCAGTAGTGTAAGACATTGATGGGCAGAGGGGAATTTGCAGCTGGTCAGAGAATTTGCCAGAGTCATTAGATTGTCCGCACGGTTTGCTTGGAAGAAAAGCTTTTCTGACTGTGGTGTCAAGGTCTGCTCCAATGAAAGTGAGGAGCTGAGACGTGTTCAAATGTGATTTTTGATAGTTTATCAGGAATCCAAAGGAATGTAACAGTTTTATGGTGCTTTCTAAGGCAGAGAGATTTCCTTGTCTGGATGGACTCTTGATTAGCCAATCATCTAGGTAGAGAAAGACATGAATGCTGTTCTTTTTTAGATGTGCAGCCGCTACTGCCATACATTTTGTGAACACCCGAGGTGCTGAGGTGAGCCCGAAAGGTAGGACTCTGTATTGGAAATGTTGGTGTCCACTATGAATCTGAGATATTTCTGATGTTGTGGGGAAATGGGTATGTGAGCGTAGGCTTCTTGAAGATCCAGAGAACAGAGCCAATCTCTTTGTTGTAGTAAGGGAAGGATAGTTCCAAGGGAGATCATCCGGAAGTCTTCTTTTTGAAGAAATTCTTTGAGATTGTGGAGATCTAATATGGTGTGGAGATCGCCTGTTTTCTTAGGAAATAGCGGGAGTAGAACCCTCTTCCTTGTTGAGACCGGGGAATGAGTTCGACAGCCCTGGTAATCAGCAGGGTGGAGAGTTCTAGTTGAAGATGAGATGATATGACGTTGGCTGTCCACAGTGGAATGGGTGGGGAATCAGGGGGTATCGTTGTGAATTTAAGACAGTATCCCCTTTTCAGGATGGCTAACACCCATTGATCTGTGGTGATGAGGCTCCAGTGGTGTATGAAGTAATGGAGCAGACCTCCTACAGGCAAGTCGGGTCTGGGATTGTTGGAGAGGCTTCTGCTCTCTGGAATTTTTTAAAAACCGGATGCTGGCCCTGTTTGCGGGGATGGCTGTGTTTTTTGTTTGTTTTGGCTGACGTGGGACGTCCTCTTTGAGGGGGCCGGAAAGGACGTGCACTAGATGCAGGTAGATAGTACCTATGAGGCTGATAGATACCAGAAATCCCTTCTCTTTTTGTGGACTTTCGTGCTGAGGATTGTTGGTTTGAAGGCAACTTGGAAAGCTGGCAGAGTGTCTCATGGTGTTCTTTCAATTGTGAGACAGTGTCTTGAATCTTCTCTCCAAAGAGATTGTGTCCGGTGCATGGGAGATCTGCTAGTCTTTCCTGTACTTCTGACCTTAAATCTGAAGCTTTTAGCCAAGCCCAATTTCGTGCGCTGATTCCAGCAGCTGACATACGGGCAGATGTTTCAAAAGAGTCATAGGCTGCTCGTACTTTGTGCGTACCTGACTCCAGACATTTTTGAATAAGGGTGTTGAGTGTTACTTGCTGTTGTTGAGGAAGATTATCAACTATGTATTGTACTTGTTTCCACAAATTTCTTTGATATTGTGTCATATCATTGATATGCCGCAATATGGGATACAAGCATGGGACTCCTGGAAAGACTTTTCTTCCTAATCCATCCAGAAATTTCTGTTCTTTTCTTGGAGGGGCAGATGAGTGAGGTTTTTGCTTCCTTGCTTTTTTCTGTGCTGATTCCACCACAACTGACTGGTGTGGCAGTTGTGGCTTCTGACAACCTGGTGTGTTGGACCAGGTATGTTACAACGTTCTTCTGTTAACAGGTGGTACAGAACAGGGATGCTCCCATAGGTGGTGCCAGAAATCTAGGAGCACTTCATGGATTGGTATAGCCATGACTTCCTTGGGTGCATCCACAAACTGGAGGACCTCCCGTGTTTTATGTCTAGTGTCCTCTTCTGTAACGAGCTCAAAAGGAGCTCATCTCTTTAATGAAATTTGCAAAAGAGGTCCTCTGGTGGGGACTTCCTTCTTTTTTCTGGTGGAGAAGGTTCAGTTACAAGGTCTTCTGTATCTGTGTCTGTATCAACGTCCTCCCAAGGACTGTATTGGGGTTGGAAATGGGACCCTGGTGGATCTAGAGTGTCCCGTGGAAGAGGACGCTTTGGTATTGATGCAGATTTTGATGGTTTCCCTGGAATATGCTTTGGCATCGATGGAGGTAAATAAGGCATCGATGGGGAATCGAATGGCATCGACGGCATCGATGGGAATCTACAGTCGGCATTGCCCGATGGGCTAGACTGAGAGGGCATCGATGGAATCGATGGCCTGTGGGGGGTTTGTAAACCTGATGGACCTGGTAAGGGATCAGAGTCCCCTTCATCTTCTTCTGTTGAGCCTGGAATGGGTATAGCTGGAATCATCGGAGGTTCCTTTGGCATCGATGGTATGGATGGAGTTATTGGGGGATCCATCGACTGTTTCAGTGCAGGCTGTGGGAAGGCACCAATTAGGGCGAGTCTGCTGAGCAGAGGTGCCAGTACTAATGGCTCCAGGGTCGGTGCCGATGTCGGGATTGGTGTCGGTGGAGGTTGCAATTTTTGAAAAACCTCGATGACTGCCTGTTGAATCATGGAAGTCACTTTTCCCTGGAGACTGGGACCACTGTCACAGGAGAAGGTAAGACTGGCACCAGTGGCTCTTCCACATTTGGATATTGTGGCACAGCCTCCAACAGGTGGAGAGCGCCTCCAACAGGTGGAGAGCGCCTCAGTGTCTCAGGTACAGAGGTAAGGAAGGACCCACAAAGCAAGACAGTAACGGTCAAGAAAAGCCATGGGTGTGAAAAAACAAATCAAGACCGGAGCCTTGGAAAGATTAAGGCTGCATCAGGGGCTCTTAATTCAGGCTAGATAAAGAATACATTTCCGGGCACCATATATGAATATGGGATGTGTACTTCTTTGATCACTTGTTATGTAGATTAGTGGCTAGTCCTTCAAATTACATCTGAAAGACCCACAGCAGTATTTGCCAATCAGTAGTAGCAAGTCATTTGAGTGCAGGTGGAACATGCGCGGACGTCGTGGCCTGATCCCAGGCAAAGTACACAGATGTCATGCAGGTCTGTTATTGACATCGTTCGGGGGCAACTTGGACATTTCTTAAATCCCGTGGCCATGGTAAAAAAATAAGACTGGGTAATGTTCAGTGGCCTGCGGATTCTGAAGTGAGTTAACAGGAACCAATGGAAAAATGACCAAAAAACGGTAGTTACTGAATGGGTTGTCGAAGGGAGACCCATGTAGGGTTTTTTCCATGAGGAAAAGTGTGTGAGAGAACTCACAGAGCTCCTGAAACGCGAGGCTAACAGCAACGCGAAAAAAAAGAGACTGAAGGGAGATACCTGTGGCTACAGGGATCATGGCATGCTGGGCATGCTCAGTAGGCTCAGTGTGCCAGTCAAAAGTTTTTAGAAACTTTGACAGAAAGTTTTCTGTGATAGGGCTCCATCCAGTGATGTCACCCATATGTGAGGACTACCATCCTGCTTGTCCTGGGATAAAACTACAAACACACACACATAGTGCAGTGCCTTGCTATACACTACAACTGAGACTGCTCTGTGTGCACAAAAAATGAAACTCCAGAGAAAAGACTGGAAGCTTGAGCAAACAATTCCTAGTGATGCTGCTTCTTGTTTGAAAATACCAACTCCCAGACCCCGCCACTGCAACTCTCACACTATCTCCCACCCACACCACCCATACCCTGCCTGCAACCTACCCCAGGGGGGGTAAGATCAGCAGCAAAATGCCACTGCTGGCAGCTTGTCTCAGTGTGAGAGACAGAGAGACAGTCTGAGTTCAATTTAAAAAAAGTGCAGTAAAAAAATCCTGGCTGGCTCAGCAGCAAAAATGAACAAATATCTTTTTCAATGGAAAATTCTATCAAAGTAGCAAGCAATAGCAATTGAATACAGATTTGAGACACTCAGAGACTAGCTCTGAGTAAAGCCACCTCCCCAGACAACAGCCAAGAAGAAAGTGCATGGCGCGCAGCGTGCTTAAGATAGAAATAGTACAGCAGGAACAGCATCACAGAGCACTGAGAGCAGCGATTGACTGAATTAGAAAAATGTTTCGCTCTGATATGCTGGCATTCTGGTCTCCTTGCCAACCTGACTGACCCACTCTATGACAGGGCTGTGAGGTCACTTATGACTCACAGGAAAGGGCTGGTTGTTGCTATGGATACTCCCACATGGCCTTCTCCTATTTCAAATGGCTGCTAAGAAATCACTGCAAACCAAAAGAATGAAACTAATATGATATGTTTCATTCGTGGGGGATTGCCATGTGTTTCGCGAACCCACGAATCAAATGAACAGGGACTTATTCGTTGCGGATTGCACATTTGTTTAAAACAATGCACATCCCTAGGAGAAAGTGTGAGCGCTCAATGCATGGATATGAGTGGTTTCAATACATTGTACACATTTGTGTGAAAGTCTACATGTGCGTGTGTATTGCTGGGTAGATATATGCATGTTTTATAAAACACACATTATACACACATTTTATAAATTACTTTAGTAAATGTATGCATAGACACATACACACGTATATGCCACTGTGTGCAATTGTTTGAAAGTTATCCTTCCTGTGTGGAAATCCCTTTTGAGATCTTAGCATGCTGTCTTCTGATTTTCCTAATTCATTTTTTCATAGCTTGTAGTATCTGGCTGAAAAATCTGGAAAAGATGGATTGCTCCACTCTGTCAACTACATTCATGGGTGGTTTACAAATATCAAAAGGTCAAATACATAATGAGCTCAAGAGGTTAAAGCCAGATATGGCATGAAATTTGCCTTTCAAAAGTTGTTGACATGTTTAATTTTCTCATACACATCAATAACGGCCAAGTGGTACCTGCAGACCTGGCACTAAGCATAAGCAGACTAAGTAGTTGCTTAATGTCCCCAAGCAGCTCAAGAAGGCCCCTGAACTCACTTTTTATTATTTTCTTGTAGACTAAAGTCCCTTCTCTTTTCCTCTGCCTCTGTGGAATACTTCTCCCTCTGCAAAGTCCAGCAGAGTGGTGTAGAGTCTAAAATCTGTCATGTAGCTCTCTCCTTGCCCACCTCCGGGCAGAAGCTTGGAGAGGCCTCTCCTCCAACCTTCCTCTCCCTTGCTCTCTGTATTTTCATTTCTGCTCACTCTTACTGTAACCTCACCTCCTTTTGCAGGAGCCCAAATTCCTCTATCTTGCCCGTAAACTGCTTTCTGTAAAAAGACAGACCATACTGCTTTCAGGACTTAACATGAGGCCTGCAAGTGGAAATACATTTTTCTGGTTATCTCACCTGTGATAAATACCAGTGTATAATGCCCTCATTCTTCATCTGCATGCTCATTTGCTCAGAATAGTTATGTTAATCTGCTTTTATGAAGTTTTTCAGATGCATTAAATGGTTAGCACATAGTGCAATCTCTAGCACACATGCTGAATATTAGTGTAACTTAGTGCATAGGCCTTTAGTTCAATCCATAAAGATTCTTACACATGTACACAGACATTATGAGCATCTCTAAAACTGAGGTCATGCTCAGTATGATTTCAGAGACCATATTACATTATTAGTGTATTAAACCAAACACTCAATAGCTGTATAATGGCACTATTTTTATTATCTTACCTCTTTAGATCGATCCTTATTATATTGTTCATAAGGAGGAAATGGTTTTAACTCTCTCTCACAAAATTCACATGGTACGTATGCAGAGAAGTCTTGAATCATCTGCATGAAGAACAAATTTGAACAGCATTCATCATTCAGAAGCAGGGTAGAAAAGGACCTCACAAAGCAATCCAGTCGATGTCACTACATCGAGGTAGGAAATAGTGTACCTAAACCATCATCCTAAATAGATGTATGTAAAATCTAGTCTTAAAAGCTTTCAATAACAGAGATTCTCTCTTGTTCCTAGGCAATGTGTTCTTGTAGTTAATTACCCTTACAGTTAAATTATTTGTAGTATCTAACCCTAAATCTCTGTTGCAGTTTAAACCCACTATTTCATGTCTTGTATCTAATGGAGAAGGAGAACAACTGATCTCCATACTCTTTATATTTCCTCTTTACATATCTGAATATTTGCCATCAAGTTACTCTTCAGACTTTCTTTCCCCTTAGGCTAAGCAAACCTACTTCCTTCATACTTTCCTCAGAGGTGATGCTATCTAGACCTCTTTATTTGTGTTACTTCTTTCTGGATTTTCTCCAGTTTCTCCACATCCTTCTTGAGGGGTGAGGTCTAAAACTAAATTCAATATTACAACAGAGACCTTGCTAGTCATGGTCTATTTTGTACTTATGTATTTGATTCTTCCTTCCTAGGGGGCCACAGACAAAAAATGGGAAAAACTCTTTAGTACATCTAGCCCTAAGTGTAGCACTTGGTATTTGTCTTTGTTGAATTTCATCCTTTAATTTCTATAATTCATCAAGATAATTTTGAATTCTAATCCTGTTCGTCATTGTATTATCCATCATTTTTACACATATATGCTTTAATCCATCTTTCAAGTTATTGAACAACCCCAGTTCCAGGACTGACCCTTGTAGACCCTATTTGATAGCCCTCTTAAGAAAATAGTCTTTTGTAAAGAGACAGACTGCTAACCAAAAGAAACAGATGGGTAACAAATACTATAGTATTCCCTTGGAGGGTCACCCTATTCATGACTGATTTAGAAGAGATATTTTTGAATATTTGCAGATGCCACAATTAGCTAGATTATAAATGCACTGTAGAATGCATATGAGATGCAGGCAGACCTGGAAAATCATATGAATGGGTGGATAAATCAGAATAAATATATATATCTTGTGATGCACTTAGGTTATTCTATGATTCTTTCTTTCCATCATTAGGGGCAAAAAATTAGCAATGGTGTGGGAAAAAAGAAACCTTGAATTTATATACAAGATACTAAAACAACTGTAAAGACCTAGGCAACTATTGTGGCTAATTCTCGGAATCTAGTTTGTTTAAAATATTAAAAGGAAAACAGTACCTGGAATTCTGGAAATATTCTGACTTTTTCTGAAGATTCTGGTTTGTAGGCCAATATAGTTGGTGGGCCAACACTAGGCAGTGTCCGCAATGTTTCTTCAAATAGCATTAAATATGCTGCAGTAAACTACAAAGTGAAGAATGTGGAGTGCAGTAAAGAAACACTTCAAAGTTAAAATAAAACATTGAAAACTTAAGTGCAAAATATTTCTGATATACCTCTGTGTCAGAGAGAATACTGATGTCACTGAACTCCTGTGCCAAAGTGGAGTATAAGTCTGCCAACAAAAAAATGTTACAATAATGCAATAAAAGAATCACTGTTTAAAAAACAAACAAAGTGTATGTCACATATGAAAACTCTAAACATAATTGTGCTTAATTCTTTACCTTTTTCCGAGGAAAATGAGGCAGAAAGGCATATGTCCTCAGTTAAATATTTTGTCTTTTCTGGAATTAGAAAACACATCTTACTGTCAAGAGGGAGTAAAATGTTTTAAACCTGCTTTTTAGAAATCCACCTGATAAACTTTAAACAATAAATCAAAGCTTAAAGCAGCATTACTAACAAAAATGTTTTAAAATTTATTAAAATATACCAAAAACTAATCAGACAGGAAACAAAATCTAAAAGAGCACAGAACAATTGCAAACCTTGTACTTATCATCTTAATTTTACTGACAGTTGTACAATATTAAATAGAGACGATATAGAAGCAAAGAACCACAATATTATTACTGATGTATTTGCACTCTCTTTTTGTTTGTCCCATTAATACAATTCATAAACAGCTTTTTATCTATCTTTCTTTCTTTTTATTTTGCTATTCATAAACAGCTTATCTATCTTTCTTTTTATTTTTTGGGAATGGTACATAAAAAAATATTTTCAATAAATATACCACCAAAGTCCCACCAATGTAACAAATGTAAAAAAAAAAAAGATCTCCTACAGCTTTAAAAATACACAGTTAAACACTTTCACAACATTACCTTTATTTTTTAATGGGACCTTCAAAAAAAATGGCATGGTATACAAAGTACATTTCACTTGTTTAATACCACTCTCTGAAATATACTGCTATTATCATTATTGGTTCCCTTGTTTTTTTTAAGTGAACATCATGTGTACTCCAATTTATTAGTTTTCATATTTTGCTGTGCTTTCATACGGGCCGATACAGTAAATATCGCGGAAGAGCGGGTGAGCGCCTGCTCTCCTGTGCGTGCGATACAGTAAATTAATTTATTTAAATTAGGTCCATGGTAAAAAGAGGCGCTAGGGACACTAGCGCGTCCCTAGCACCTCTTTTTGGACAGGAGCGGTGGCTGTCAGCGGGTTTGACAGCCGACGCTCAATTTTGCCGGCATCAGTTCTCGAGCACGCTGACAACCACGGGTTCGGAAACCGGACGCCGGCAAAATTGAGCATCTGGTTTTCAACCCGCGAGCCCAATTTAAATTTTTTTTTTTAAACTTTTGGGGCCTCCGACTTAATATCGCCAAGATATTAAGTCAGAGGGTGCACAGAAAAGCAGTTTTTACTGCTTTTCTGTGCACTTCCCTGGCGCCGGCAGAAATTAACGCCTACCTTTTCGTAGGCGCTAATTTCTTAAAGTAAAATGTGCGACTTGGCTGCACATTTTACTTACTGTATTGCGCAGGAATGACTAATAGGGCCATCAACATGCATTTGCATGTTGCGGGCGCTATTAGTCTCGGGGGGGTTGGACGTGCGTTTTCGACGTGCTACTACCCCTTACTGAACAAAGGGTAAAGCTAGTGCATCGAAAACGCACGTCCAAATGCCGGCTAACAGTGCGCTCCCTCAGAGCACACTGTACTGTATCGGCCTTGATGAACTCCAAAAATATGATTACTTATCTAATAAACGGTCACCAAGATAATGAAGTCATTCACATCCCACTACTCACCAAGGTAGTATTATCACTCACTTTGTAAAGTCCCACTCTTCTTATTTGGATTAATAAGGAATTAATAAGCGGCATATCTCAAATAGTGGTATTAAACAAGTAAAATATACTTGTATACCATGCTGGTTTTTTGTTTTTTTTTTGAAGGTTCCATTAAAAAAAAAAAAATGGTAATATTATTAAAAGTGTTTAACTGCATATTGTTAAAGCAGTAGGAGCTTTTTTACATAAAAAATATTAACATTACTTATCTTGTAAAAATACACTATCCATAAATCTCTCTAGTTGCCCTCTAGGTCAATGTTTCAAAGTTCAGTGTTGCTTCCCACTCTACACAGATCCATATTTCAAATGAGCATCTTAGTCAGGAGTTAAGTATTTATGGAAGAAACTGCTGCAATCTAGCATAGTCTGAAAATAGAGGCACAGCATCATTGGTTGTTATCAACAAATGTTAAAAGAGTGCATTCTCTAACAGCCAACCACCTAGATGATATCTTGTACCATCTAGTCATATGACCTTGTTGCACAATTCATGGGGAAAAAAATCACTCGGAAGAAATCACACTTAAATCATAAGAGGTTATGATCAACCTTTGTGTAATAGGTCTTCAACAACTGATTGTTATGAGTCATGGGCTGGCAGGCTGGAGTCTGGGAGCACCCCCAAAGAGCCAATACAGGGCTGTAGGGCAGGACTGGAGGTTTCTTTGGCCTATCCAAACTCCTCCCCTGCAGGCTGAGCCTTTAAGTTCTGCAGTTGTACATCATGGTGCAGGCAGGGAACTGGACACAGGGCTTGAGCTGGCTGGAGCTTGGACACAGAGTACAGGCTGGGGCTTGACACAGACATAGATTGACTGCAGAGACTGACTAGGGCTAGATACAGACATAGACTGAATGCAGAGACTGACTAGGGCTAGATACAGACATAGATTAAGTACTGGGACTGAATACAGTATACAAGGTAAAGACAGGAACCAAGATAGGAGTGGGACAAGGACATAACAGGCAACAATAAATAGGGAAGCCCAGCAGGGCACAAAGCTTGCTAGGAGAACCTAGCCGATCCAGAGCCATAAGGTAAGGCAGAGAAGCCCAAACCACTGTTGCGTCCGTAGGTCTTAGATGGCTTCGACCTTTGTGCCTCACCTTTCTCTCTGCTCTCCTTGCTAGCCTTGGGAAGATGGTTACCGCCGCATCTGCAAGCCACTCTCTCCGGCGTCCCCGGAACAGCTATGGCAAAGTCTCATGCCATGTTTCTCCTAAGGGCTTCCTAGGGTGTGTGCGCACGCCACCCACATCTTTATCCACGTCATGGCGGGAATCTCAGGGGCGTCCCCCTCGAGTGATATCACGCCATCTGGGTATTTAGCCTGCCCTTGTTTGCTAGCTCATTGAGTTAGCAAGGACTGGACTCGCCTCCAGTCTGAGCTACTCTGGTCGCTTCCGTGCTGCTGCTGGAAGCTCTCTCTGCCCTTCAGGGTAACTCTCTAACCTGGGTACCCGCTCCTTGGGGCCCTTTACTTTCTTTCAGGTGCCTTACTGGATCAGGTACTCGCTCCTCGAGGGCCTGCTCTCCCAGCCTCGGCGCCTGTAACCAACTACTTTTGCCTGCTGGAATCGCCACCACATAGCTACCAACTAGTGAGTAATCTAACATTGTCAGTCTGTCTCATCTACAGCTCTGCTGCTCTGGGAACCTGCAACCGGACTTCCCTATACCATCTCTGTGAGACGGGTCTCCTCTGCCGAGGATCCCTGGACTGCTATTTCTGGATTGCCTCACTACTGCCACCTCTGGTGGAACTCATCAGCTGTTTAATAAAAGACAAATCTCTGTGTTTGTGCGTCCTGAGTCTAGCCTGGTACTGTGACTCCCCAGAGGGCTCCTCCCTGTGGGCATGGTCATCTCCACAGTACCCCGAGAATCCACTCAAACACCTCAAACCATAACAGATTGCTAACTCCATGGATTCTGCTCAGTTCACTGCATTGCAGGCCATTCCAGGCCTGGCCCAGCGAATCACCGAACAAAAGAACTCGCTGGATAATTTGACTGCTGCCTTTAACCAGTTGCACGCACAGATGAATACACCGAACACCACAGGTAAAGAAGTTACACTGCCAGAAGTGACAGTCAAGATAATTGTACCTCTATCTGCTCCAACACGCTTCTCAGGGGAAGTTTGGAAATGTAGAGGATTTATAAATCAGTGTTGCATGCAATTTTCTGCAACCTAATAATTTTCCTACAGCCTATGCCAAGACCACCTATATCTTGTCTTATCTGGATGGAATAGCGTTGGCTTGGGCCTCTCCGCTGTGGGAGTGCGAGGACCCTCTCCTGCATGACCTTGATAGGTTCCTAGAACAGTTCAGATCAATATTCGATGACCCTGCCAGGTACACGACTGCAGGATCCAAGTTGGTTCATCTGAAGCTAGGTAATAAACCTTTACCAGACTTCACCATAGAATTCAAGACATTGGCGTCAGAATTATATTGGGACCCTAAGTGCCTGAAGACCCTCTTCTTTGAAGGGCTGAACTCTCGGATGAAAGATGAGCTGGCGGCTCGTGAGATGCCTGAGACCTTGGCTGAACTAATGAAGTTGGCAACAAGGACTGATCGCCGACTTCGTGACAAGGTTCAAGAGACCAAGACTCCCAGAAAACCTCTTCAGGGAGAAACTCGAGTGAAGTCCACACCCAGGCCTATTCCCTCAAGTCCAGTTGCTGGCAAAGAAGAACCAATGCAATTAGGTCGCAGTCACCTAACATCAAAGGAGAGAAGAACATGAAAGCGACTATGCATGTATTGTGGTCAAGCTGGCCATGCTGTACAAACATGCCCTATATGTCTGGGAAACTGGCAAACCTAAGTCCTGTGGGAGGACTCTTCTTAGGTCTAACTGCACCCTCTTCTCCTGTATCCTTGAACTGCGGACCTCTTGAATACCAGACTCTTGCTCTAGTGGACTCTGGGGCAGGAGGAAATTTCATTTTGAAGCATCTAGTGGAACACTTGCGGATCCCCACCACTACCATGAAGTCTCCACTACTCCTGTCTTCTATTCATGGGGAGCCCTTACCGGGTGAAGTAACCCTGCTCACCGATCCAGTGAGCTTACGAACCGGTGCTCTTCATACAGAGACTATTTACTTCTTTGTGCTAGAGAAGGCCATGCACCCTTTAGTATTGGGGCTACCGTGGCTGCAGAAGCATATGCCTCAATTCAACTGGGCCACTCTGGAGCTTTCACGATGGGGTCCAGATTGCCATGGTAAATGTCTGATAGAGGTCTCTCCAATACCCTGCATGCCAACTACCCCGATGATGCCTGGGTTGCCGCCTCAATATGCATCTTTCCAAGATGTATTTTCCAAAGATGCCGCAGACGTACTACCTCCACACAAATCCTACGACTGCGCCATCAATTTGAAGCCTAACACTGAACCACCCAAAGGAAGGGTTTACCCTCTCTCCGTAGTAGAAAATAAAGCTATTTCAGAGTACATACAGGAGAATCTTCAGAAAGGCTTCATAAGACCATCTAGGTCTCCTGCCGATGCAGGCTTCTTCTTTGTGGGGAAGAAGGACGGAACTCTACGTCCATGCATTGATTACAGAGGTCTAAACAAGATCACTGCTATCCCTTACCACTCATCTCGGAGCTATTCGATAGACTACAGGGAGCCAAGATATTCTCCAAGCTTGATCTCAAGGGAGCCTATAACCTAGTTCGCATCCGCTCTGGTGATGAATGGAAGACAGCTTTTAATACCTGGGATGGGCACTTTGAATACCTGGTGATGCCCTTCGGCTTGTGCAACGCCCCGGCTGTCTTCCAAAACATGATGAACGACATTCTGCATGATCTACTCTACAAATGTGTCATCGTGTATCTAGACGACATCTTGATATTTTCCCAGGACCTGGACACCCACCTAGAAGATGTCAAAAGAGTACTGCTAAGACTTCGCGAGAACCGCTTATACTCCAAGCTATCTAAATGAGAATTCCACAAGGAATCTGTGCCTTTCTTAGGGTACATTGTTTCCAATCAAGGCTTCCAAACAGAAGCTTGAGAGCATTAAAAAATGGACACAGCCCACTGGTCTAAAAACTCTTAGACGATTTCTGGGATTTACCAACTACTACAGAACATTCATCAAGAACTACTCTTCACTAACTGTTCAGCTAACAGCAATGACTAAGCAATGGTCTACGGAAGCTGTGACAGCATTTCAGAAACTGAAAGACGCCTTCTCGAGTAAGCCATGTCTTCACCATCCGGATCCGACTTGACCCTTCATTGTAGAGGTCGATGTCTCGGATGTAGGCGTAGGGGCTGTGCTAAGCCAGTCCAGTGACTAAGATCTTGCATCCATGTTCCTTTTTCTCCCAATGCTTCTCGCCAGCGGAGAAGAACTACGGCACTGGGGATAAAGAACTATAGGTGATAAAGATGGCGTTCAAAGAGTGGCGCCCCTGGCTTGAAGGTGCCCAACAACAGATCACCGTTTTCACAGATCATAAAAATCTGGAGTACCTCCGTCACGCTCAGCGCTTAAACCATAGACAGGCGAGATGGTCCCTGTTCTTTAACAGATTTGACTTTGTGCTGAAATATTGTCCTGGAGATAAGAACGTCAGAGCAGATGCCCTATCTCGCTCATTTATCTCTGAAGATGTACCGGATGAACCTCACCATATCATTGACCCGAAGACAGTGATCCTGTCAGCTACACATCCTGTACCTGCAGGCAAAACCATTGTACCCAGTAACCTGAGGAAGAAGCTGTTAGCATGGGCTCATGATTCGAAACTGGCTGGACATCCTGGTCAACAAAAAACTCTGGCCAAACTACAGAAGTACTATTGGTGACCCACCATGAAGGAGGACACATTCGCCTATGTGGCTTCTTGTTCTAATTGTGCCAGACAGAAACCTCCGCTCGGATATCCTTGGGGTCTGCTTCATCCCTTGCCAGTTCCAGATGAGCCCTGGACTCACATCGCTACAGACTTTGTGGTAGACTTACCACTTTCGGGAGGTAACAATACCATCTGGGTTACAGTGGATTGTTTCTCGAAGATGGCTCACTTTGTGGCGCTCCCTGGCTTGCCCTCAAGCCATGGAGCTTGTAAGACTTTTCATCACTCACATCTTTTGCCTACACGGCATGCCAAAGCATTTCGTCTCCGACAGAGGAGTTCAGTTTACAGCAAAGTTCTGGAAAGCTTTGTGTAAGAAGTTTGACATCTCTCTTTACTTCACCTCTGCATACCATCCTCAGTCGAATGGCCAAACAGAGAGAATGAATAGAACACTCAAGTAGTTCCTTCGAGCCTATGTTTGTTCACATCAAAATGTCTGGGCTGAACTGTTGCCCTGGGCTGAATTCACCATTAACTCTCATCCAGCTACATCAACTGGATTAACACCATTTGAAGTGGTCTACGGGCAACTACCTTTACCTCCTTTACCACTTCCACTTTCAGCGTTGTCCCCGGGAGCTCAATCTACTGCCAAAGATATCCATCTCCTATGGACTAAGACTAAAGAGATTCTACAGAAAGTAGGACAAAGAGCAAAGAAAGGCTATGATGCTCACTTCTGCAAAGCTCCTGAATTCCAGCCTGGTGATAAAGTCTGGCTTTCAACAAAACACTTAAGACTCAAGCTACCATCAGCTCATTTTGTTCCTCGCTTTGATGGACCTTTTCCCATCCTCCAACGTCTGGGTACTCTTATGTACAGTCTAAAATTTCCACCAGCATGAAGATTCATAATGCATTCCATGTCTTGCTATTGAAATCGCTCATTCTCAGCAAGTTTTCCACTAAGACACCGGAACCTAAACCTATTGATGCAGAAGAAGACATCGAGTACAAAGTAGATGCCATCCTCGATGTGAGAAAGAGAGGCAAAATTTGGGAGTACTCCTGTCATGGGAGGGTTATGGTCCTACCTCTTGAAAAGAGCTGAAAAATGTTAGATATGTTTGCATGCTTGTGAATACAACCCTGAAGCTTTGAGAAACATGTAGAATATGATGCTACATCTGGTGTGCAGTACAATTAAGCTTAATGTCACACCTGTGGGAACACAGAGGCAATATTCAGCCACTAGCCAGCTTGCAAAATTAGCTAGATTAATTTATCTAGCTAACTTTGAATATTCAATGCTGCTGCAGTGCCACTGAACATACCTGGCTAACTTTAGGATTACTCTATGGCATCACCAGAATTAAATGGATAAGTTATCCGACTAACTCTTTAATATTAGAGTTAGCTGGTAACTTATGTAGCTACCTTAACTCCACCCTGGAACGCCCCTAATAAGTTGTCCAACTAAAATGTAGCCAGATTAAGTGGAAAAGAAATTCAAAAGTCAGCATTTAGCCAAATAACTAACTAGTTATCCAGCTAAATGCCACTGAATATGGACCCTAAATATGTGCTAATATAGAGACTCTGCTTTACCAGTACCATATTTCCCTTGCTTACCAACATTCAGAAAAAGGCTAAAGACATGGTTTTTTAGACAAGACTTTCCTGATCACAACTGACTCTCCTAACTTTCTCACCAGAAAGACTACAACCACTTGTAAGTTTCCTGTCAACACTATGTAAATAATTTATTCCTCTCATTGTTACTGCCCAAACTATCCCTTCTACTCTTCTTCTCCTAGTTCCAACTTCCCCTGTTTTATTGTAACTTTCTTCTTTGCCTCTCAACACCTGTTTATTGTTCAAAGTTATCACTCCCACTGTTTCCTGTAAACCAGCATGATGTGATTGTATCATGAATGCAGGTATAAAAAAGCTTTTAAATAAATAAATATTTATTTAGATTTTTATATTCCTCTTTTCAGCACTTCATAGTGTACATCAAAGCGGATTACATTCAGGTACTATAGGTATTTCCCTATCCCCGTAGGGCTTACAGTCTAATTGTATTGAAATGAATTCTTTGTGAAACTATAAGAAATGAGTGCTACTCAGAGATATTTTTTATGACCTTATTCATATGCACTGTCCATGGGTTTTCCCATGGACAAAGTTTTTATTTTTCTTTGTTTTTCATTTGTTCTTCATGGATATCCTGAAAGGCGAATGCCTTCATAAGTAACAAGAAGACATGTTCCTTTTGCTCTATTAGCAAAGTGCAAGAGAAAACTCAAAATTCAACAATGCTCTGAAAAACCATTGGGCCTCTGCACCTCTTTCAATTGCTTCCCATGGCTCTCCCTATAACCTCTTCCCAAGCCTCCAACTTCCTCTCTGCTGCTGATGCCTCTCAGGATTCAATCTACCTCTCTATCTCTCACCCATCTCCCAGCCCTCCTCCTCTACTTGTGTCTTGGAGTGAGCCAGGCAGTCTTCTCCATCTCTCCCCCATGTCCTACTCCTCCATTTCTCTCCTCGCTCCCTCCTCTCCTTTCTCTAAAATCAGTGGTGGTATTCACTTCAAGTCCTCGAGAGTTATAAAAGGGTCATGTTTTCAGTTCCTAATGAATATACATCAGTTAGTGTGCATGCAAATGTGTCTCATGTATATTCATTAGGGATATCCTGAAAACCTGACCAGCTTGTGGCCCCTTAAGGACTAAAAGCAAACACCACTGCTCTAAACTGTCTGTTATCATCTCATTTATACTTCCTCCATCTCTCTTACAATCTTTGCACAGAAGTATTATACAAACTGCCTTACCAGCAGAAACTCATTGACTCAAGTGGGAGTGGGGGAGGAGTTGGCACTTCACACAGTGGTTGGTTGGCTGAACTTCCCATTTACTTTTTTCACCAGCTTGGGGCCTCACCAGTTCCGATTTGGCAGAGTGTGAAGTTGCTCGGTATCATCTTTTCTTTGGCCAGTGAGGGGAAAAGGCTGCACTAGTTGCTTTTTTCTCTTGCTGGCTGGCAGGAGGTGGGAGGTTTCTTGCACTAGATGCTCTTGTTAGCTGGCACAGGTCTGCATCAGGCTCTTCTTAATTTGATGCCTAATAGGCAGGTGTAGGAAGGCTACATATTAGGTATTTTGTTGGCTGGTATGGCAGCATTTGCTTTGTTTCTTGCGGGATCAGTTTTCACAGGCTAAACTCTGACACCAGCCGCTACACTTGTGGGCCATTTTGTCAGGTGGTGTGCTTTAAAAGTTGCTGCACAGACCTCTAATTTTTGCTTTATTATTAGAGTACATGTTAAATTTTTGGAGATTTTTGGAGCTAAAGTTAGCTGGATAACTTGCCCTGTATATTCAACGGGATAAACATCCCGCTGAATATACTTGCTTAAAATTATCCAGTCACATGTAACTGATTAACTTAAAAACTTAACTGGCTATGTTTGAATATAGCCATTTAGGTTTTTAAGTTTTCCGGCCTTGTCTGGCTGGATAACTTGATACTTACCTGGATATCTTTTGAAGAATTCCAGATAAATAGTGCGTTAAAAAAAAAAAAAGAACTAAAGGGCCTATTGCCCGATTTCCTCTCTCCTCACCACCCATTAAATAGTAAAGATGCTCTATTGGCCTTGCATCCCTTTACCCAACATCCCAAAATAACAAAAAATGTCCCAGCATTGCTGCGAGCTTTCATCCCCACCCCTAATAAACTCTTTCCTCCGATTAAAACCTTTAATAGAGACTAGGCCCTTTAGGGTTTTTTTTCTCCCAAAAATGCTACTTTCCTGGATATCTTTTGAAGATATCTGGATAAGTAGCAAGTTATCTGAACAGACAAGGCCGGATAACTTTAGACCTGCTTGGAAGCAGGATATATGCAATATCTGGCTAAGTTAGCCAGATAACTCAACCCCGCCCCCGCGACGCCTCATTTTTTTTTTTTTTTTTTTTTAATCTGGCTATAATTTAGCCAGATAAGTGGCTATCTGTGCCTATTTCGTATTTAGATGGATAATGTTTGAGTTATCTGTCTATATGACTTTTGAATATGGACCTCCTTACTACTAGTTCCTCAACTATGTGTTACCACAGCGAGAAATGGGGTACCATTATGGTCATAAAAAAAAACAAAAAAAAAAACAAAACCAGAAAGTTTACAAGAAGAATACAGATATCATAGAATTACAATAGCAATATCTTACCCACTTTTCTGTTCTGTTTTTCAAGCCAGCTTTCCTCCGTCTGTAATGATATTGAAGCTGCTTTACCAAGAATGGCATCATTTATATTCGGGGACATGTAGGTGCTACAGTTGAAGCAAAAACATTGTGCATCAGTAGCATAGCTGAACAATTTAGCAAACAATAAAGGACAGATTATATTCATGGAAAGTATGTAATGGCTCATGATTCTCCACTATCCTCTGCACTGAGTAAACAGGACATTAAACATGTTCTCAGGGTGCAGCCAGATGCCAGCACATGTCGTACTCAGAGTTGTGAGTTAATATTCTCTCTACAGATGAGATCAAAGAACACATTTATTAAATTCTAGTTACAGGGCTGCTTACTTTATTAGCCTTGGTTCTGTCTGAAGAGAGACTTCTGAGATTGTACCAACATTTGTATGTGATGCGGTTTTGCTGGGGGCAGGGAGGCAGTGGTATCCTCCCTTCCCAACTTGGAAATGGCTATAGATACAGCTGTATCATTTTGGGTTGCAGAGGGTTTGTGGCAAGGATGCGACCTTTGTAATTTGTGCGGTTTGGAACAGATTTGCTGGCTGTGCGGCAAACAAATCCATGCATGCCAAATTGAATTATAAGCTAAACAGTAACGGGAAGAGCAAGAGAAAGCATTTGGGTGACTGAGTGCGTAAATGTAGATAGATGCCTATAGCTTAGCCACCTCATTGAAGCAACATATATCGTTCAAATCCTAAATTAGACCAATGCGATGCATTTCTAGTAACAAATGTTGAGAAATAGAACCAAATATGATAGTTTCTCCTTGTCTTATCATAGGACCTAGCCCAAATCACCCTTATAGAAGCTGTGCATGTAAATTGAATAAAATAAAATGGTTCTGAACCAAACAAGATGGACATTACTGTAGACAAAGACTTGCAACTGTTCAATAAACAGGACATTGTTTAAACTAACTGGCATAGCTAGCTGGACACAAACTTGTTGGGGCTAAAATGGCTTTTGGAAACATTGTATCCAATTAAGCAGTATATTTTAATCAATAGGCTGTGTCTCCCAGCATATCCACTATCATGTCAACCTGAAATTAGGATAAAAATCAGCTGATAATCACCCATGGACTGTGGCATATACAATCAATGCCTACTTTTGGGATTGGGAGCCATGTCAGTCAAGGACAAAAGAGCTGCAGCAGTCAAAAAAAAAGCAAACAGAATGTTAGGAATTATTAGGAAGGGAATGGTTAATAAAACGTAAAATGTCATAATACCTCTATATTGCTCCCTGGTGAGACCGCACCTTGAATTCTGTGTACAATTTTGGTTGCCACATCTCAAAAAAGCTAAAGTTGCGATGGAGAAGGTACAGAGAAGGGCAACCAAAATGATAAGGGGGATGGAACAGCTCCCCTATGAGGAAAGGCTGAAGAGGTTAGGGCTGTTCAGCTTGGAGAAGAGACGACTGAGGGGGATATGATAGAGGTCTTTAAGATCATGAGAGGTCTTGATCGAGTAGATGTGAATTGGTTATTTAAACTTTCGAATAATAGAAGGACTAGAGGGCATTCCATGAAGTTAGCAAGTAGCACATTTAAGACTAATCGGAGAACATTCTTTTTCACTCAATTCACAATAAAGCTCTGGAATTTGTTGCCAGAGGATGTGGTTAGTGTAGCTGGGTTCAAAAAAGGTTTGGATAAGTTCTTGGAGGAAAAATCCATTAACTGCTATTAATCAAGTTTACTTAGGGAATAGCCACTGCTAATAATTGCATCAGTGGCATGGGATCTTCTTAGTGTTTGGGTAATTGCCAGGTTCTTGTGGCCTGGTTTGGCCTCTGTTGGAAACAGGATGCTGGGCTTGATGGACCCTTGGTCTGACCCAACATGGCAAGTTCTTATATTCTTATGTTTCTGAAATGGACACTCGTAGGTTAAATGGCCTGTTTACCACTGTGGAAATACTAAATGTTATACGCTCTTTAAAGTGTTTTAAGGCTTCAGGACCTGATGGACTGGATACCAATTACTATAAATCTTTGAAAGATTTATTTGTAGAAGATTTATAGGCATTGTTTGAAAGTATGTCAAATAATGTCAGTAACATGGGATCTTCTTAGTGTTTGGATAATTGCCAGGTTCTTGTGGCCTGGTTTGGCCTCTGTTGGATACAGGATGCTGGGCTTGATGGACCCTTGGTTTGACCCAGCATGGCAATTTCTTATGTTCTTAGAAGAATCTATACAAAAAGCAGTGATAGTGGTCTTACCTAAACCTGGCAGAGACCCAACTTTGACTGGACTTTATAGGCAGATATCACTTTTAAATATTGATATTAAAATGTATGCTTCAGTTGTGGCTAATAGAATAAAATACATTCTGCCTTCTTTAGTCAAAGGCCAGGCTGGATTTGTACAAGGCAGGAAATCCAGTATTAAGATGCGCAGATTATTACTGGTGTTGGAACAGTATCATAAGGGATCGATCCCAGATCCCTTAATCATGGGATTTGATGCTGAAAAAGCAGTTGGCAGGGTCTCCTGCTCCTTTTTGAAACATATCATTTAGTGCATGGGTTTATCTGGTCATATATTAAGTAAACAAATTCCAGAGCTTTATTGTGCATTGAGTGAAAAAGAATGTTCTCCGATTAGTCTTAAATGTGCTACTTGCTAACTTCATGGAATGCCCCCTAGTCCTTCTATTATTTGAAAGTGTAAATAACCAATTTATATCTACTCTATATGCTAATCCCACTGCACAGATTCTGGTGAACGAGACCCTGTCAGATAGCTTTGATTTAAAGAGGGGAACCAGACAAGGGTGTCCCCTAGCCCCTGTATTATTTGTACTAACACTGGAACCTCTACTATATAACTTACTTAATCATCCTCGTATATCAGGTATCAGGAAGGGCTCAGCTTGTTTAAAAATTCTGCTATTTGCAGATGATGTACTAATGACCCTCTCTAAATCACAGATCTCTTTACCTCTGATGCTACAAATTTCTGAAAAATATGGATCTTTTTCGGGATTAAAGCTAAATTTAGATAAATCAGAGGCTTTGGACATTTTAGGTATCTTGCATGACTCGTGGCCTACTTCCCACTTAAATGGAAGTTACAATCCCTTAAGTATTTGGGGATACAAGTTCATAGAGAGCCCTTTCAATGTATTTCATAAAACATTAAGCCTATCTTAAATAATTTTCAACATAAGTTGTTGGGATGGTCAAATCTTCCTCTTTCTACCCAGAGTCGTATAACTTTAATCAAGATGGTATTACTACCTAAATTACTCTATGTACTACAGATGCTTCCAGTGATACTCTCTCCAACATATATTAACATTTTGAATGGGGTGTGTTCCCATTTTATATGGAAAGGGAAAAAACCTAGGATATCTTTGGCTAAATTAATGCTACCAAAAGAGGAGGGAGGATTAAACTTTCCCAATTTCAGATGGTGCAACCTCTCAACTTATGTATGTCATTGCATCAAAAAATAATGGGAAAGAAAGGGGACAACCAGTATCACTTTTAATCGCAGCAATGCAGAAAGTTTGGAGCTTTGTGTGAGGAAAATTGTCATTATCTCTTTCTGTTTCCAGGTTCCTTCCATTACTGGGTAATGTTGTCTTCCCTCCTGGGAACTTGTGTAGTAGATATCCCTGCAGATGCAATTCTTGATATCAGACAATCTCTCATTTCCTCAACATTGAGAGGACACAAAAACAATCATTTGTAGACTATAAACAGCAGCTGGGTTTAAGCAACATGGACTGCTTTCTCTACTTACAAGTCCAAAATTATGTTACTTCTTTATTGAAGAAAAGGCCTTCTCCTTTAAATTCTAAACAATTTATGGTTTTGCTCCATATGTATAAAAGGGAAGTAGCTATCCCTCTCTATGCTGTACAAGTATATTCACAATATTTTTACATACACGAGACTGGCAGACCTAGCTGGGAGTTGGAGAAATGATTTAAATTGTGATGTCACGCCTACCAAAATAAGAGACAGTCTATTACTGATATCCAAATGTTCTGAAAATCTTATATACCGAAAATCCCAATTCCGTATTATACAAAGAATAATTGTAACCTCAATCCAGGTATTTAAGGCAGGCTTTGCAGAATCAGCAGCATGTAGAAAATGCTGTCATAAGCCAGCCACGTATTACACTGTGGGCCGGATTTTAAAAGGGTTACGCTTGCAAAAAGGGGCGGTCGGGGGCATGGCCAGGGGGCGCAGTTTAGGATTGAGGGCGTGTTTGGGGGCATGTGGGCGGTCCAGGGGCATGGCCGAGTGCCCCGACACAGCGGCCTGTGTCGGGGCCTGCCACGCCGGCGCGCGTAAGTTACTACTGCCCAGAGGCAGTAGTAACTTTTAAGATAAAGGTAGGGAGGGGGTTTAGATAGGGCCGGGGGGAGGGTGGGTTAGGTAGGGGAAGGGAGGGGAAGGTGCGGGGGGGGGGGGGGGGTGAATGGAAAGTTCCCTCCGAGGCCGCTCCGATTTCGGAGCGGCCTCGGAGAGAACGGGCAGCGTGCGCAGGACTCGGCGCGCGCAAGTTGCACAAATGTGCACCCCCTTGCGCGCGCCGACCCCGGATTTTATAAGATACGCTCGGCTACACGCGTATCTTATAAAATCCAGCGTACTTTTGTTCCCGCCTGGTGCGTGAACAAAAGTACGAGCGCGCAATGTTTCTTAAAATGTACCCATCTGTGGGTTTGTTCTGAAGTTGCTTGCTTTTGGAGTTCAGTAATTATCTCTGAGGAATATGTTACACTCTTCTGTTCCTATAAAAGACTCCTTTTACCTTCTGGGTATTAATGTTGAAAATAAGTTTTTGAAACCTCCACAAAAAAACTTTCTAATTAAAGTTGCATTAGTGGCGAAGCACTGTATACTTATACATTGGTTGAATACTAAACCACCACCATTATCATTATAGTTTATTAAACTGTCTGATATGCTTCAGATGGAATTCCATACTGCATCTTTATTAACAACAATGTAACGTCAAAGGTTTCAAGATATATGGATGCCATTTATTAAACAGGTGCTTATAGAAGATCGTAACTTTTTTGTCTTCAGGTTGAACTTTAATCAATAGAGACTCACTCATGATAAAGGATCAATATCATTGCTGGTTATGAT
Organism: Rhinatrema bivittatum; assembly: GCF_901001135.1. Classification (NCBI taxonomy): domain Eukaryota; kingdom Metazoa; phylum Chordata; class Amphibia; order Gymnophiona; family Rhinatrematidae; genus Rhinatrema; species Rhinatrema bivittatum. The sequence continues at coordinate 212,549,743 of NC_042623.1, forward strand.
AAAGGATCAATATCATCGCTGGTCACTGAGGAGCTACCATGACTTCAGAACTATTTGTCATATTTCCTTTTGGTTTTGCAGTTCATCTAGATAAAGGAGGTGCAAAGGGATGAAGATGAGAACTACGTTGTAGGGTTGGGGCAGAGTTATATAAGAGGGGAAAAACTGATGTTTTACCTGCTATACTTATAATGTATGGTCTTTTATTTTATGCTTTACATCATGAATAAAAATAGTTATAAAAAAAAAATTGCTGCTCACATTCAAGAAAGATTTGCACACATCTGGTCACTTCTTGGAGGGAACATTGCCCCCAAGCCCATCAAAAGTCTGCAGAGTGGAACCATATAAATATTAACAAGGGTATCAGATAAGTGGGAGCCAAGGGGGACCCCAATCACTATCTCTTGCCATTGAGGTATGTGCTCAGCAATTCTGACTTGTTGCCTATGGCCATGTAAATAGGATGTAAACCAGTGCAGATTACCTTCTTTTCCAATTTCTTGAAGTTGTAACAGCAATAAATCAGATTCAATGTATCAAATGCAGCAGAAATATCTAAGAGTATCAATAGATACCTTTGGCCACAATCAACACCCCTTATCATATCGAATAATGAAAAGTATTAAAGTATTGGTACTAAAGTGCTCCCTAAATCCAAACTGATACTGATCAAGTATATGAAGAGCTTGGGTTGTTTACTGACTGGGATATAGTTTCAGCAGTCATATATGTGGGTCCTCTCTACCCTATATTATCTATAAGAAATGCTCATATATACAGTCACACATCATTGTAACATTTGGACTTGGGAAGAAAAGAAGATAGTTTTCCACTGCAAAAATGTGCAAGCTCCACAGCGTGAGGCTTCAGCTTTGTGGAAAAAGAGAGACTGAAGAGAGACCCCGCGTGGATAGTGGCATGCTCAGTGTGCCTGTCAGTTTCTCCTATTTCAGACTCTCTCAAGTACACGAGCACAGCACAATGTTTTAAGGCAGGCCCAGAGGCAAAAACAGGATTCCCAGCAGCTCCTGGTGATGTCAGTGGCTTCCCCTACTTAAGGACCAACCCCATCACTCCATCAACGCCTCAGCAACAGATCCTCCTGCTCTGCAGTGCATGTTGCTATTGCTGCCTCATCTCATTCCTGTCATGCTCCAGTCTGCCTTGCCTCTATCCTGCTTTGCCCTGCTTTCTCCTCCTTGGATTGATTTCCGATGTATGACCCCTGTGTGCTTGGACCTCAACTGAGCCTGTCTGGTGCTTACGACGACCAATACCTGGACTAAACCATGCCAATCTGCCACCCGCCATAATTACTGCCTGGATCTCACCCGTGCAGTAGAAGAAGACCGGAAGGCTCATCTGCATACTGCTCCCAGCATCTCCTGGGAAAGGAGTCCAGAGGTCACAGCAAGCGATCCAGGGATTGAATTCCACAGCCCCAGCTTCCAGAGGCCCCGCACCCTTTGCAGTAGAAAAGAACCAGAAGGCTCATCTGCATACTGCTCCCAGCATCCCCCGGGAGAGGAGTCCAGAGGTCACAGCAAGCGACCAGGGATTGCATTCCACAGCCCCAGCTTCCAGAGGCATGCACCCTTTGAGAGAAGACCAATTTAATGGTGGTTAAAGAGGATTGGTAAGTATAGCTTTGGGAAATGTTTGGACTTATAAGTTTGGAGAAAGGTGAAATATTGGGATATATTGTTTAGAATTTGTGTGTGTCTGAGATAATAAGCAAGCCAGAGATGGACAGACACTAGAATTAACTTTCTCACTCACTCAACCCTTGATTTTTAGGCAAGAGACACTTTCTCATTAAAAATCAATCAGGAACTTATCTAAATCATACTACTGTACTGGCCCTTGTTAAAAGCTTAATCATCCCCTTGTAGGACACTAGCTGATTAATTAGAAAATTTACCTGTAAATTTAAAGTACTCTAATTCCAACTCCCGTAATATCCTAAACTTAACTAGGAACTCAACAAAATTAAGATGAAGGCAGCAGTCCAGCAGCATTGAGTGTCATATGTATGATTTTTTACCCACCGGTGAGAGATTGCATGAGTGCACTCGGTGCAAAGAGCTCTTGGCTCTCAGGGAACTAATCTGATCTTTGGAGGCTACATTGGCAGACTTGGAGGAGCTGAGGCAGACAGAGAGGTACATTGATGAGACCTTCAGGGACATAGTAGCTAAGTCCCAAATCCAGTCTGGCAGCCCCAGTGCAGCCTTGGATCAGAAAGGTCTCTCAGTTGAAGAATATCACCTTGGTATAGTAGGAAGTGATCCTGTAGCAAGGACCTGCTCTCCAGGAGATGTATTGTAGGGATGTGAATCGTTTTTTGACGATTTAAAATATCGTCCGATATATTTTAAATCGTCAAAAATCATTAGAGCCGCGATACAATAACAATTCCCCCGATTTATCGTCAAAAAATCGTAAATCGGGGGAAGGGGGAGGGCGGGAAAACCGGCACACTAAAACAACCCTAAAACCCACCCCGACCCTTTAAAATAAATCCCCCACCCTCCCGAACCCCCCCCAAAATGCCTTAAATTACCTGGGGTCCAGAGGAAGGGTCCCGGTGTGATCTTTTACTCTCGGACCTCCGGGTGCGTTGTAGAAATGGCGCCGGCGCTACCTTTGCCTTGTCATATGACAGGTCAAAGGTAGCGCCGGCGCCATTTTGTTTTTTGTCCCCCGACGTCAGGAGCGTAGGAGATCGCTCCCAGACCCCCGCTGGACCCCCAGGGACTTCTGGCCAGCTGGGGGGGGGCCTCCTGACCCCCACAAGACTTGCCAAAAGTCCAGCGGGGGTCCGGAACGACCTCCTGCAGTCGAATCGTGTTGCCTTACGGCTGGCCCCATTTTCCGCAAAATGGCGCCGGCCGTAAGGCAACACGATTCGACTGGAGGAGGTCGTTCCGGACCCCCGCTGGACTTTTGGCAAGTCTTGTGGGGGTCAGGAGGCCCCCCCAAGCTGGCCAAAAGTCCCTGGGGGTCCAGCGGGGGTCCGGGAGCGATCTCCTACCGTGAATCGTTTTTTCCGTACGGAAAAACGATTCGCGTGCAGGAAGTCGTTCCCGGACCCCCGCTGGACTTTTGGCAAGTCTTGTGGGGGTCAGGAGGCCCCCCCAAGCTGGCCAAAAGTCCCTGGGGGTCCAGCGGGGGTCCGGGAGCGATCTCCTACCGCGAATCGTTTTTCCGTACGGAAAAACGATTCGCGTGCAGGAAGTCGTTCCCGGACCCCCGCTGGGCTTTTGGCAAGTCTTGTGGGGGTCAGGAGGCCCCCCCAAGCTGGCCAAAAGTCCCTGGGGGTCCAGCGGGGGTCCGGGAGCGATCTCCTACGCTCCTGACGTCGGGGGACAAAAAACAAAATGGCGCCGGCGCTACCTTTGACCTGTCATATGACAAGGCAAAGGTAGCGCCGGCGCCATTTCTACAACGCACCCGGAGGTCCGAGAGTAAAAGATCACACCGGGACCCTTCCTCTGGACCCCAGGTAATTTAAGGCATTTTGGGGGGGTTCGGGAGGGTGGGGGATTTATTGTAAAGGGTCGGGGTGGGTTTTAGGTTTGTTTTAGAGTGCCGGTTTTCCCGCCCACCGTCTTCCCCCCCCCTCCCACTGGACCCCAGGTAATTTAAGGCATTTTTGGGGGTTCGGGAGGGTGGGGGATTTATTTTAAAGGGTTGGTGTGGGTTTTAGGGATGTTTTAGTGTGCCGGTTTTCGATTTACACGATTTACACGATATTTAAAAAACCCAAACTGCGACGATCCGATTCCCTCCCCCTCCCAGCCGAAATTGATCGTTAAGACGATCGATCACACGATTCACATCTCTAATGTATTGTCCTCCGCACTGAGAACAAGACTCCCAGGGCTTCTGCCAGCAGGGAAGGGTTAGGCCGGCCATCAAAGTTGGTGATTCAATTATTAGAAATGTAGATAGCAGGGTGGCTGTTGGACGTGAAGACTGCCTGGTAACTTGCCTGCCTGGTGCGAAGTTGGCAGACCTCAAACGTCACCTAAAAAGGATTATAGACAGTGCTAGGGAGGAGCCGGCTGTCGTGGTACATGTGGGCACCAACGACATAGGAAAATGTGGAAGAGAGGTTCTAGAAGCCAAATTTAGGATTTTAGGTAGAAAGCTGAAATCCAGAACCTCAGGGTGGCATTCTCTGAAATGCTTCCTGTTCCACATGCAGGTCCCCCAGAGGCAGACAGAGCTCCAGAGTTTTAATGCATGGATGAGACGATGGTGAGGGAAGAGGGATTGAGTTTTGAAAGGACCTGGGGAAACATTTGGGGAAGAGGGAGACTTTTCCGAAAGGATGGGCTCCACATCAACCAGAGTGGAACCAAGCTGCTGGCACTAACTTTTAAAAAGGAGGTAGAGCAGCTTTTAACTAGAACAAGAGGAAAAGTAGACAGACACTCAGCAGTGCATGGTTTGGAGGAATGTATCCGTGAAGGATACTAATGAAAAAGGAAAGTTAGGGCATCCCAACAGAGAGGTTCTAATAAAAGCAAACATAGTCCATGTGCCTATATGGAAAAAAATCACCTGACCTAAAGATTTCCAAATTATCCCTATCAACTGAAAAGCAGGTTGTTAATATAAACAAAAAACACACTTTGAAATTTCTGTATGCTAATACCAGAAGTCTAAGAAGTAAGATGGGAGAGTTAGATTGTATAGCAGTAAATGATGAGATTGACATAATAGGCATCACAGAGACCTGGTGGAAGAAGGATAACCAATGGGACAGTGCTATATCAGGGTACAAATTATATCGCAATGATCTATATGGGTAGAAATCCCGTGTGTGTTGCGTAAGAGTATAGCGATAGGAGTATACTGCCGTCCACCCGGACAAATTGGTCAGACAGATGATGAAATGCTAAGAAAAATCATGGAAGCTAACCAATTTGGCAGTGCAGTAATGGGAGATTTCAATTACCCCAATATTGACTGGCTAAATGTAACATCAGGACTTGCTAGAGACAAAGTTCCTGGATGTAATAAACAACTGCTTCATGGAGCAATTGGATCAGGAACCAAATGAGAAAGGGAGCTATTTTAGATTTAATTCTTAGTGGAATGAGGGATCTGGTGAGAGAGGTAACTGTGGTGCGGCCACTTGGCAATAGTGATCATAGCATGATCAAATTTAAATTAATAACTGGAAGGGGGACAGTAAGTAAATCTACAACCCGAACCCTAAATTTTCAAAAGGGAAACTTTGATAAAATGAGGAAAATAGAAAAAAAACTGAAAGGGGCCGCTGGAAAGGTTAAAAGTGTTCAACAGGCATGGACATTGTTTAAAAATACAATCCTAGTTGCGCAGTCCAGATGTATTCCACACATTAAGAAAGGTGGAAGGAAGGCAAAATGATTACCAGCATGGTTAAAAGGTGAGGTGAAAGCCAAAAAAAGGGAAGAGGATCCATCTGATGAAAATAGGAAAAATCATAAGCATTTTCAAGTTAAGTGTAAAACATTGATAAGACAGGCAAAGAGAGAATGTAAATTGAAGTTGGCCACAGAGGCAAAAACTGATAAAATCTTTTAAAAATATATCTGAAGGAAGAAACCTGTAAGGGAGTTGGTTGGACCGTTGGATGACTGAGGGGTTAAAGGGACCTTAAGGAAGATAAGGCCATCGCAGAAAGACTAAATGAATGTTTTGCTTCCATGTTTACTAATGAGGATGTTGGGGAGATACCAGTTCCGGAGACGGTTTTCAAGGGTGATGAGTCAGATGAACTGAACCAAACCACTGTGAACCTGGAAGAAGTAGTAGTAGGCCAGATTGACAAACTAAAGAGTAGCAAGCCACCTGGACCAGTTGGTATGCATCCTAAGGTAGTGAAAGATCAGAAATTTCATTTTTGAGTTCTATTAGCTAAAATTTGTAACCTATCATTAAAATCATCCATTGTACCTGAAGACTGGAGGGTGGCCAATGTAATTCCAATATTTAAAAAGGGCTCCAGAGGCAATCAGGGAAATTATAAACCAGTGAGCCTGACTTCAGTGCCGGGAAAAATAGTGGAAACTATTCTAAAGATCAAAATCACAGAGAATACAGAAAGACATAGTTTACTAGAACACAGTCTACATGGATTTACCCAAGGGAAGTCTTGCTTAACAAATCTGCTTCATTTTTTTTGAAGGGGTTAATAAACATGTGGATAAAGATGAACCAGTAGATGTAGTGTATTCGGATTTTCAGAAGGTGTATAACAAAGTCCCTCATGAGAGGCTTCTAAGAAAACGAAAAAGTCATGGGATAGGAGGTGATGTCCTTTCGTGGATTACAAACAGGTTAAAAGACAGGAAACAGAGAGTAGGATTAATTGGTCAATTTTCTCAGTGGAAAAGGGTAAACAGTGGAGTGTCTCAGGGATCTGTACTTGGACCAGTGCTTTTCAATCAACCTAATAAACGAAGGTTGACCGACGTGCCGCAAATGCGCAGTAGAGAGCAGCTCTACTGCGCATGCGAGCACGTCGGTCACAGTGTGCCTCTTAAAAATAAAAATGGTGCTGTAGGAGCGGCGGCAGCGGCGGCCCGAAGACCCGGAGCGGCAGGGGCGGCGGCCCAAAGACCCGGAGCGGCGGGAGCGGCGGCGGCGGCACCGGCCCGAAGACCCGGAGAGGCGGCGGCGGCCCGAAGACCTGGAGCAGCGGCGGCACCGGCCCGAAGACCCGGAGCGGCAGGAGCGGCGGCCCGAAGACCCGGAGCGGCGGGAGCGGCAGCGGCGGCCCGAAGAGCGGCGGCGGCGGCACCGGCCCGAAGACCCGGGCAGGAGCGGCGACCTGAAGACCCGGAGCGGCGGCGGCATGCGCGTGAGGGAGGGACAGACGGACGGAAGGAAGTCTGTCCCTCCCGCGCATGCCGCCGCCGCTCCGCATCTTCGGGCGGCCGCTGCTCTGGGTCTTCGGCGGAGATCGACTGAGGGGAGGAGGGAGGAGGGAGAGAGGAGTGACTGAGGGGAGGGAAGAGGGAGGAGTGACTGAGGGGAGGAGGGAGGGGGGGAGAGAGGAGTGACTGAGGGGAGGAGGGGGGAGTGACTCAGGGGAGGGGGGAGAGAGGAGTGACTCAGGGGAGGAGGGGGGAGTGACTGAGGGGAGGAGGGAGGGGGGAGAGAGGAGTAACTGGGGGGAGGGGGGGATAGGAGTGACTGAGGGAGGGAGGAGGGGGGAGTGACTGAGGGGAGGGAGGGAGGGAGGGGGGGGGAGAGAGAGAAGTGACTGAGGGGAGAGAGTGGGGGAGGTGGGAGGGAGAATGAGGGGGAAGGAAATGATCCAAAAAAAATGTTAATGTAGCCCGTTTTAACGGGCTTAACGGCTTGTATATTTATAAATGATCTGGAAAGGAATACTACGAGTGAGGTTAACAAATTTGCAAATGATACAAACTTATTCAGAGTAATTAAATCACAAGCAGATTGTGATACATTATAGGACCTTGCGAAACTAGAAGATTGGGCACCCAAATGCAGGTGAAATTTAATGTGGACAAGTGCAAGGTATTGCATATAGGAAAAATATGCCCTACCACCCAGGAAAAAGATCTAGGCATCATAGTGGATAATACTTTGAAATCGTCGACTCAGTGTACTGCAGCAGTCAAAAAAGCAAACAGAATGTTAGGAATTATTAGGGAGGGAATGGTTAATAAAACGGAAAATGTCATAATGCCTCTGTATCGCTCCATGGTGAGACCGCACCTTGAATACTGTGTACAACTCTGGTCGCCACATCTCAAAAAAAATATAGTTGCGATGGAGAACGTACAGAGAAGGGCAACCAAAATGATAAATGGGATGGAACAGCTCCCCTAAGAGGAAAGGCTGAAGAGGTTAGGGCTGTTCAGCTTGGAGAAAAGACGGCTGAGGGGAGATATGATAGAGGTCTTTAAAATCATGAGAAAGCAAATGTTGCTTACCTGATGTAACATGTGTTCTCACAGGACAGCAGGATGTTGTCCTCACAAATGGGTGACATCATCAGGATGGAGCCCAATCATGGAAAACGTCTGTCAGTTTCCAGAACTTTGACTGGCCCCTACTGGGCATGCCCAGCATGGCACCAATCCTGCAGCCAGCAGGGGTCCCCCTTCAGTCTTGTTTCAAAGCTACAGGCATTGCCGAAAAATAAAATAAGAAAACTAACCCAACACCGCGGGGTGGCGGGCGGGTTTCGTGAGGACTAACATCCTGCTGTCCTGTGAGAACACCTGTTACATCAGGTAAGCAACATTTGCTTTCTCACAGGACAAGCAGGATGGTAGCCCTCACAAATGGGTGAGCACCGAGCTGAGGATGTCTGAACGTGCACCAAATGTACCCAATGGTGTGCAACAGGCACAACAACTGGGGTGGAATTTGGGAAGGACATCCGCACCCCACTGGGTAGGCGGAAGGGTGTTGGTACGTCATGTTGGAAAAAGGTTACGCAGGACAGATTGGCCGAAGATGGAATCCTGTCTTCCGGCTTTGTCCAGGCAGTAGTGGGCTGGAAATGTATGGAGAGAACTCCAGGTGGCAGCCCTGCAGATGTCAGGAAGCGGCACCGAGCGAAGGTGTGCTACTGAAGTCGCCATGGCCCTCACAGAGTGTGCTTTAACATGATCTTGAAAAGGAATGCCTGCTTGCTGATAGCAAAAAGAAATGCAGTCCGCCAACCAGAAGGAAAGAGCCTGCTTACCCACAGGTTGCCCTAACTTGTTGGGATGGAAAGTGACGAATAATTGAGTGCTCTTCCTGTGGGCAACTGTACGGTCTAGATAGAATGCTAGAGCCCGTTTACAGTCGAGGGTATGCAGAGTCTGTTCCCCAGAGTTGGAGTAGGGCCTGGGAAAGAAAATAGGTAGTATGATGGATTGATTAATATGAAACTCCAAAACTACCTTAGGTAAAAACTTAGGGTGAGTGCGGAGTACCGCCCGGTCCTGCAGGAGTTTAGTGTAAGGTGGATAGGTGACTAAGGCCTGTAACTCACTAACTCTGCGAGCAGAAGTGACAGCTAAAAGGAATAACACTTTCCATGTGAGGTATTTTAGGTCACAGGAGTGAAGAGGTTCGAAAGGTGGTTTCATAAGCCGACCGAGAACCAGATTAAGGTCCCAAGAAGGGGCCGGAGGATGTAAAGGTGGCTTGATGTGGAGCAAGCCTTTAAGAAACCGTGTGACAAGGGGTTGTACCGAAATCGGGACATCCCCGATTCCTTTATGGAAGGCGGCTACCGCACTGACATGCATTCTTATGGAAGAGGTCTTTAGACCTGATTCTGATAAATGCCAAAGATAATCCAAGAATTTAGGGATTGGACAGGAAAAGGATCAAGGGACTGAGAAGTGCACCATGATGTGTACCTTTTCCATTTATAGGAATAAGATTTTCTTGTGGAAGGCTTTCGTGAAGCGATCAGGACACGAGAAACTGAATCCGAAAGGTTAAGTGGTTGTAGGATTAACCTTTCAACATCCATGCCGTCAGGGACAAGGCTTGGAGGTTGGGATGGAGGAGGCATCCGTCGTTTTGAGTGATCAGATGCGGGTCCGTTCCCAAGGGAATGTACCTGCGGATGGAGAGATCCTGAAGTATGGGAAACCATACTTGGCGTGGCCAGTGTGGTGCTATCAGGATCATGGTTCCCTTGTCCTGACGTAGCTTCACGAGAGTCCTCGACAGAAGAGGAAGTGGAGGGACTGCATACAGCAGACCGGTTGTCCACGTTAGGGAGAATGCATCTCTGGGCCGAGAGTGCTGGCTCCGAATGAGAGAGCAGTAATTGTCCACTTTGTGGCTCTGAGGGGACGCAAAGAGGTCTATGTAGGGATAACCCCATTGCTGGATAAGAGATGTCGCTACCAATGGATTGAGCGACCACTCGTGTGGTTGGAAGACACGACTCAGTTTGTCTGCCAAGACACTGTCCACCCCCGGCAAGTAGGTGGCCCTGAGGTACATCGACCGGGAGAGGGCTTCTGTCCAAATCTGCGCAGCTTCCTGACAGAGAAGGAAGGAGCCTGTGCCTCCCTGTTTGTTGATGTACCCATGGCCACCTGGTTGTCTGTCTGAATCAAGATGATATGATAGGCAATCTTGAAAGGCTCTGAGAGCATATCGGATTGCTCGAAGCTCCAGGAAATTTATCTGGTGTTTGGCTTCCTCTGGAGACCAGAATCCTTGAGTTTGTAGACCGTTTACATGGGCTCCCCAGCCGACGTTGGAAGCATCGGTGGTGAGAATTATTTGAGGATCTGGTGGGTGAAAGGGCAAGCCCTGTAGGAGGTTGGATTGATTTTTCCACCAGGCAAGAGACAGACGGAGTGCGTCGGTCATGCAGGCAATGGTCAACAGAGGCTGAGTGGCTTGAATCCATTGTGATTTCAGAGTCCATTGCATGACTCTCATGGCCAGACGGGCCATTGGAGTCACATAAACTGAAGATGCCATGTGTCCCAGCAGAATTAGAAATTGTGCGTTGAGACTGCAGCTGGCAAGCTAGGGACACAAGGGTTTGGAGTCGTTGATGAGGAAAGAAAGCTTTTGCCTGTAAGGTGTCCAAGTCTGCCCCAATGAAGGATAAGGTTTGAGATGGGACCAAGTAGGATTTCTCGTAATTGTCAAGAAACCCTAGAGAAATTAGAGTTTGAATAGTCAGGGTCAGGGAGGACCGAGCGATTTGCTGGGTTGGGGCCCTGATTAACCAATCATCCAAGTAGGGGTAGACGTGGACACCTTCCTTCCTGAGAAACGCTGCAACCACCACGAGACATTTGGTGAAAACTCGTAGTGCGGATGCTAGGCCAAAAGGAAGCACTCGGTATTGATAGTGGTTTTGGCCTACTAGAAACCGGAGGTATTTGCAATGAGCTTGAGCTATTGCAATGTGGGTATAAGCGTCTTTTAGGTCTAGAGAGCAGAGCCAGTCCTTTCTTTGCAGCAGAGGGAGAAGCGAGCCCAGGGTTACCATCTTGAACTTCTCTCTGTGAAGGTACTTGTTGAGGGCCCGTAGGTCCAGGATTGGTCAAAGTCCTCCTGACTTTTTTGGGATCAGAAAGTACCTGGAATAGAACCCTAGTCCTTGTTGTACGAGAGGAACGGGTTCTATAGCGTTTGACTGGAGGAGAAGGGAAACTTCCTGCTCTAGAAGAACAGAGTGGTCGGTAAGTCTCCACGCTTGCAGAGGTGGAGAGTTCGAGGGAACAGTTAGGAAGTTTAGGTGGTAACCGTGTGCGATTATCGCTAGCACCCACTGATCTGTGGTAATCTGATGCCATTCCTCTGTAAAGTGGCTTAATCGACCTCCTACTGGTATGCTTGGTAGAGGGATTAGGCATCTGCTCTCTAATTGGAAGTCAAAACCCCGACGCAGGACCTGGCTGTGGAGCTGCTGCGGGTTTTTGTTTTCGAGGTTGGCGAGGCTGAGGTTTTTGATAAGGCCTCGCTGACCTAGATTTAGTTGGTGGGGGATAGTACTTCCGTGGACGTAAGAATGACTTTTTAGAGTCCTTCTTAAATGGCTGTTTAGAAGGGAAGTCAGAAGGGATCGATGAGAGCTGCTTAAGGGTCTCATGATGGTTCTTTAATTCAGCAACTATTTGCTGAATTTGCTCACCAAACAAATTATCCCCTAAACAGGGCAGGTCAGAGAGCCTGTCCTGAACTTCTGGGCGGAGGTCAGAAGACTTAAGCCAAGCCTAGCGTTGTGCCGAGATGGCTGCAGCAGACACCCTAGTGGAAGCATCGAAGATATCATAAGCTGTTCTGATCTCATGCTTCCCAGCTTCAAAGCCCTTAGATACTAGGGTTTGAAGATGTTGTTGGAATTGTTCTGGTAGGGTATCTGAGAATTCCTGTATCTGCTTGAAAATGACCCTATTGTATTGGGTCATGTACAGCTGATAGGAAGCTATTCTGGAAATAAGCATGGCCCCTTGGTATACTTTCCTACCTATACTATCTAAGAACTTGTTTTCTTTAGTAGGAGGTATAGAGGAATATGGCTTCACCCTTTTAGCTTTCTTTTGAGCTGACTCTACCACTACAGAGTGGTGGTCTAGCTGAGGTTTCTGAAAGCCAGGTGCTGACTGTACAAGGTAAGTAGAGTCAGCTTTTTTGTTTACTGGAGCAACAGATCCAGGAGTTTCCCAATTTTTCTTTAGAAGGTCCAGAAAAACCTGATGAATTGGAATGGAAGTGATGACTTTAGGGGCATCCAGAAACTGGAGTAACTCCATCATTTGGTGCCTGTCATCTTGCTCAGACTGAAGCTGAAAAGGAACCAATTCAGACATTTCCTTCACAAAATTTATGAAAAAGAGAGGTCCTCTGGGGGAGAACACTTTCTACTTTCAGCAGGAGAAGGTGGTGAAGGCAAATCATTGGTGTCTGTGGAGGTATCATCACCCCAGGTGTCATAAGGATCAGGCAACTGACCTGTAGGACCACAAGGGGGTTGGATACCCGAAGGCCCCAGTTGAGGCTCCGAGAAACTCGAAGGAATCACCGGGGGCATCGAGAATACCTTCGGAGGCATCGGTGCCGGCATTGGTGGCGCTGATGTGCGTATCGCCCCCGAAGAATGTATCGGTGGCGAGGGACGACACGGCATCGATGGCACAACTCCCGAAGGAGGAATTCGATACGGTATTTCTCCACCCGATGAGGCTGCCATCGGGGAGTGTATCGGTGCCGTCGGTGACCCAGGTATCACCGGTGGAAGGGCAGTCATGAGCGCTTCCATCCGGGCTAGAAGCGGTGCCAGCGCTGCTGGAATCGGGTCGGTGACCGGTTCCACTCTCAGTGCCGGAGTCGGTGCCGATGGAATCTGGAACCACTGCATTGCCTTGTCGATGGCCTCCTGGACCAGCCGGTCCAGTTCTTCCCGGAGACCTGGGGTAACAAGACCCGGCTCCGCGGAAGAGGGAGGCTGAGGCTGAGCCGGAGGGACCACCGTCACCGGTGGAATCGCGGCTCCCAAACCCCGATTGGGTGAGGGTTGCCTCGGTGTCTCAGAGACAGGAGTGGACGGTGCCACTTCTTGTCGAAACTTCTTTGGTGGCGGCTCGGACGGTACCGAGGTCGATGACTTCGATTCCTTGACGGTCCGAGACTTGCGATGTCGATGACGATGCTTCTCCCTCCGATCCCCTCGATCATCGGGGGAGGGGACGGGAGTCGATGGCCGTGGAGACGTCAATGGCAGACTGTCACCGGGAGGTTGTCTACGATGGTGCGACTTCGACAGTGCCGGTTCAGAGGACGTCGATGCGATGGACGGCGTCGGAATGTGAGCATGGAAAAGGAGTCCCATCTTCTCCATTCTGGCTTTGCGACCTTTTGGTGTCATAAGGGCACATTTGGTGCAAGTCAGGAAATCATGCTCACTTCCTAAACACATTACACAGACTCTATGAGGGTCTGTGATGGAAATGGTGCACGAACAGTCTGGGCACCGACAGAACCCCGACGCCATGGCCATTGACCAAAAATTTAGCCACGGGACGGTCGACGGCCAGCAGGCCGCACGGGCCAAACTCGACGGTAATCGATTAAAAACGGCAAAAAACTTACCGAAGTACCGCGGACTAAACTTAGAGACAGGGGGACCCCTGTGGGGCGAACTTAAAGTTAAAGAAGTCCGTGAAGAAATTCCTGTCAGGAATGTGGTAAGAGCTCCTTAACCGCGTGGCAACTGCTTCGCGGAAAAAAGAAGACTGAAGGGGGACCCTTGCTGGCTGCAGGGTTGGTGCCATGCTGGGCATGCCCAGTAGGGGCCAGTCAAAGTTCTGGAAACTTTGACAGAAGTTTTCCGTGATTGGACTCCATCCTGATGATGTCACCCATTTGTGAGGACTACCATCCTGCTTGTCCTGTGAGAAGTCTTGAACAAGTAGATGTGAATCTGTTATTTATACTTTTGGATAATAGAAGGACTAGGGGGCACTCAATGAAGTTAGCAGGTAGCAAATTTAAAACTAATCGGAGAAAATGTTTTTCACTCAACACACAATTAAGCTCTGGAATTTATTGCCAGAGGATGTGGTTAGTGCAGTTAGTGTAGCTGAGTTTAAAAAAGGTTTGGATAAGTTCTTGGAGAAGTCCATTAACTGCTATTAATCAAGTTGACTTAGGGAATGGCCTCTGCTATTACTGGCATTAGTAGCATGGGATCTTCTTGGTGTTTGGGTACTTGCCAGGTTCTTGTGGCCTGGTTTGGCCTCTGTTGAAAACTAGATCCTGGGCTTGATGGACCCTTGGTCTGACCCAGCATGGCAATTTATGTTCTTAGGTGCCTTTCTGCTGTCTGAACAACCAATGCCTGAACCTCAGACTCTGTACTCTACAGGACCCTCGCCTAAATCTTGATGGCCCTTGAATCCAAGGGCTCAACCTGCAGAGGAAACATAGAAACATAGAAATGACGGCAGAAGACGACCAAATGGTCCATCCAGTCTGCCCAGCAATCTTCACACTTTTTTTCTCATACTTATCTGTTTCTCTTAGCTCTTTGGTTCTATTTCCCTTCCACCCCCACCATTAATGTAGAGAGCAGTGATGGAGCTGCATCCAAGTGAAATATCTAGCTTAATTAGTTAGGGGTAGTAGGGGGTAGTAACCACCGCAATAAGCAAGCTACACCCATACTTATTTGTTTTACCCAGACTATGTTATTCAGCCCTTATTGGTTGTTTTTCTTCTCTCCTGCCGTTGAAGCAGAGAGCTATGCTGGATATGCGTGAAGTATCAGTTTTTCTTCTCTCCTGCCGTTGAAGCAGAGCGCTATGCTGGATATGCATGAAGTATCAGTTTTTCTTTTCCCCTGCCATTGAAGCAGAGAGCTATGCTGGATATGCGTGAAGTAGTAGTTTTTCTTCTCCCCTGCTGTTGAAGCAGAGAGCTATGCTGGATATGCATTGAAAGTGAAGTATCAGGCTTATTTGGTTTGGGGCTGGTAGAGGTAAATTAGACCTTGTTCCTGTCCTATGAGTCTACCTACTGTCAGTGAGGGCTCTCATGGTCACCAGTGGGGCAGCGCCAATCTCAAAACAGTGCAAAATTTCATACAAAGTAACAGACATGTCACTGTTACAGTATGTAAACTTTTTAAAAGCATATTTTAAAAATTTGAAAGACACTGTCAATCTGCCTATCCCAAGAATTGCCCTGGCCATAGTGCTAAACAGCACTGAAACGTGCTTTAATTGATTTCTAAATTTAGTGATCCTTAAAAATAAATAAATAAATAAATACATAAAACTTATTTTTTCCATCGAAAGAATGGTATTCAAGAACTGTAGAAGGTGTAAAGATCAGCTTTTATGAATGACATAGTATTTTAGAAAAAATTGTTGAACAGATATTTGGACAATGGTTTAGTATGTCAAAACTATGACCATTACTATGCTTAATTATCCCTGGAGAAGATACTGATTTATTACCATCACCAGTAAGACTAAGAATACACTGCCTAACTATTCCATAGGCATCTAACTTTGCAGCCCTATGATGAGTTAAATGATGCTGTAGCAACAAACAATTGAATGAAAAAGCAACAAAGTATATGGGGGAAAAAAAGGGAACTAGAAAGTACATGTAATTTTGAACAGTTAAAAAAAACCTTCAGCATTTTTTTTTTTATCCAGAAGTTTCCTCTGCTCCTTTGGGTTTTCAGTTCAGTCATAATAGGGTCAGATGCTTGAGCCCTCTTTCACAGGTACACAGGAATTTGTCCCCCCCTACCTCCTCCTAAGTCACCTTTCCCAGCCATCTTACCTACAGTCTTTGACTGGTGGGGAGGCGTGCACTGGGTCTCCTTCTGGGACCCTGAAATCATAGGCCCTAATGGGGACACGAGGTGTCGCTGTTGCACAAGGACTGGAACTCCTTCCTGCCAGGGTTTGTGAGAGCTGCCAAACAAGGTCACAACCAAAATACATGGCTACTTTCATACAAGGTTTTTGCAGTGACCATGTATGTGATTATATATTTTATTTATTTATTTCGGATTTTTATATACCGACATTCTCAATACAAGTATCGAATCAGGTCGGTTTACATAGAACAAAACTGTCGCAATAAAGGCGTTACATTAAACAGCGTTTCTTAACATATGAGTAACATATAACATATCATATAAAAATAAATAAATAATACAAATTAAATATTACATAGACTATAATAATAATAATAATAACTCGTCAACAGGACGTGGATAAATACAAAGGATGTTTAAGGCATGAGTATATATCTTGAATAATTAGAGAGGTAGTCTAAATTGTGATATGTGGGTACATAATAGACCTTGTTGCTGTGCAAAGTCCGAGTTATGCATGAGTAAAAGGAGACTGATGAATCAGAGAAGGAGTCTTAAACAGGTGTGTAGTTCAGATCTGACGTGGTTAGATCTTGAGGGGAGTATGGCTGTATATGGGAGTATATCATCTGAGGTAATAAGTGGAATATTTTATTTCACAAGTGACAAAACTTAAAAACCAAGGTTGATGCATTTTGCCAACGCCAAAAATCAATTGTTGATAACTTGTTATTAACCTAAGATTGTTTTAGTTTAGCAAAAAGGGGAAAGACTGCAACAGCTCTTGACACTAACTCTTCTTCCATGCGGTTCAAACAGAGCTGCGTAGCAATACATACCTTGCATCAAAAATGTTTACTGTTACCACCAAACTAAGGGCTTCATCTAGTAAGAAAGTAGCCACTAATACTTTTTTTTTTTTATTAAAGGCAAGTGACACAAAAAATCCAGTTTAATAATCTCTGCTGGTGTTGCAGTAACAGTAAATGCAATAGTAATAATCAAACATCAGATAAATTAAAACCTATTGACTGCTATCTTTTCTTAACACTATCTGCACCTCTAATTATTTCTTGGAAAAAAGAAAAACTTCTTACTTGACATACCATAAAAGGCTTTTGAAAACAAAAGTAAGGACATTTATTTAAGAGAATGGGAGAAGGTGAGGTCTGGAAAGAGAACAAGTAGGCCAGTGAAGGGAATTTCAAGGGTTTGATGTTGGATGGGAAGTTGGAGAAAAGGCTGTGAAAGAGAATATGAAACTTTTTTTTATGCAGTATATTCTGGTCTCAATGCAAAAGATCTTCTTCCCTGAATTATTTTCTTCCTTCCATCCCATTAACTGGCCTAAATTATCAAATCTCCAGGCTCACATTTTATTATTTTTTCCTTTCACTTGCAGCCCAGTTTCCTTTTCTGATTGGAACTATGCAATGGCTGCTGCTCCTTAAGATCTGAACTGCTATGCAACAGCCTTGCAAGGTTGCCTGTGAAATGCACCAGGGAAACCTCATTTAGCATACAGGTTAGCCCAGTAACATTCAAGTGATTAAAGGCAATGTCTAAAAACAAACAAACAAAACAAAAAACCCAAGTACATACACTTTTTAAAAAAAAAGTTTTAACACGATACTGAAATTTGAATTTTTTCTGGCTAGGCTCTGTTTTGGTTGTTTTAAAAAACTATTAGACGTTTAGGCAGAGCTTCCCAGCATTACCAGTAAATACTAAAGATGGATTATTTCATGATAACAGAACCATTCGCTCCTATTGTTTCCACAAGCACAAAGAAATCTTTAATTTAACTTTGGTTTTATTTTGTTTTACTTTCTTGGTTTTATGTGATGTGAATTTTTCTGATTTGTTTTGTCTACTTTTATTATGTTGATATTGTAAATCACATTGGGCAACCCTATGGGGATGTAGAGGCGATTAATAAGAATTTTTAAATAGTGTTTCTCAGCTTTGCTGATTTGCTTCTCTCAACAGACCTTTATTATAATCCATTTCTGAGATTAAACATTATCTGTCTCAATTATCATACCATAGGTATTAGTATCTTTAATGCAGGGATAGAATACTCTTTAGAAAAGTTAGGGGCTAATCAAAATTCATAGGAGTTAAGGGGAAAAGTTCTTTATAGATATTTTGTGAGGGTTTTTCTTTAGCTCTTACCTTTTTAAAATTACAATTGTGCTCTCCATTTCCACTATAGCTTCTCTTCCCTTCTTCTGCAGCCCAACAGCCCTTCTATTTTCCAATCACTGCTCCCTCTTCAGGCCAGGCAGCCGCTTCTATTCTTTGGGCTCTGACACCCACTACTACATCTCCTCCTTACCCATGCCTTTGCTGCTTCATTTTCTGGCCTCCTGGGCCCTGCTGCCACTGCTTTCACTTGTCGGCCCCGTTACCGATGTCTCACTGTCTGACCCAAGTGGCCACTACTGCTCCTTCTCCAAGGGGCAGGTGACTTGGCATATGGGTGTTTTCCAATTCTGCTCCAATGTCCTTTCTTTCTGTGCCTGATGTTCACATACATATCCGCCAGTACTGTACTATGTGACAGCATTTGTACTGTATCACAGAGCTTATGGCTATTAAAACTGAGCTGGCTGGTACTCTGTGTTTATTTTATTCCCTTTCAAATAAGCCCATTTTGATTGCAGAAGGCATCACATTATCAAGATACCACAGAAATCTAAAGCAGGTGGTAAGGAATTTTATTTATGCCATTTCAAAGACTTTCTTTAAATTCAACTTTGTTCAGTTCACTTATCATTAAAAAGAATAGAAATAGACTAGATTTTGCAGGTTACAGTAAGAGAATGGCATCCTGAAGTCATTGTTATCCCCAGTCTATCCACTGGGGAATAATTTTTGGTCTATTTGTACATTATACCACAGTAATAAGCAGTGTTATGTCAGTATGATAATATTTAACGTATGTAATAAGTTATACTTACAGGCTTAAATTATCTATAGAACTAGATGTTTCTTTTCTTCTAATTTGTTCCTGTATTCTAGAGAAAAGTTTGGAACCTATTGAATATAAATATAAAACGTTACATTGACCTATGCAGTAGCTATTTTCATCTTTCAGTTAAAAAGAAATAAATGCAGAGTAAAATGCATACAGATTTATATGTTTCCAAGAAATACAAGACAAAATAGAGGGATTTTTAAAGTCATCAGACAAAAAAACAAAACCTGGAGGGAAAGAACCTGTAAATGTTTTGAAAGGACAAAAGAGAAAATTGTAATATTTAAAACATTAAGAAGCATCTTCAAAAAATAGGGTCATTCCATAGGCCAGCCTGGTGGTTCAATAGCAAGTGCTGCCCACAACTGTATCGATTCCTTTCCCATGCCCAGCTTTTGCTTCCAGGGCTGGCTGGAGCAGGGGATTTGAGATAGCATTCATAGCCCCCTGCAGGGAGAGAGTGCCAGCCATCAATCAATTGTGATACCTACTAACTAGAATTAGGTTACACATGTACCAGGTTCCAGAGGGAATTATGAGCTGTGACACCCAATTAATGACCATCACTGGGCTAGGGAAGATTATAAAAATAGGGAAATAACCTTGGTGGTTACTAAAGAAAGCTCATGGTACCATTGCTCAATAGAAGCCAGAAAACTATGCCACAAAATACAAAGATATTCTTCTTACCACAAGATAGTCATGTAGAGTGCGGTTTCTCAAGTCAGTCTTCAGGTACTGACTTGAGGTTTCTCAAGTCAGGTCTGTCAGCCAGACAGATTTTTAAGCTATCTACAGTGAACATGCATGAGATTTATTTATTTATTTGTTTATTTATTTAAGGATTTTTATATACCGGGGCACGTTAGAAACATCACCTCGGTTCACAGTGTAACATAACATAGCAACAAGCTTTACAATAGTTTAAAGTCTAACAGAGATAAATCTAAGAGGGTAGGCAGAGATAATATGTGGGAGAACTTCGTGCTTTTAGGTAAAGCAATTAAATAAAGGAGTCTATTTATTCACTCTTAACATGTGAAGATATATCTAACAATTAGATATGTCTAACAATTAACTATTAACATGAGAAAAGGGGTATAAGTGGAAAGAGTTTGGGAGGGGGAAATCAGTGTGGGTGGAGAACAAGGTGGGGGTGGGATGCAGGGGGATAGGGATGTAAGGGAGGGCGCGGATGAGAAGGGGGGTAGCTGAGGTAGAAATATTAATGTGAAACAGTCGGACATGGTGACTAATTTCGGGTATATCTCTATGGCTGCAGTCAGTCAGGGTATGCTAGTTTGAAGAGCCAGGTTTTAAGATTCTGTTTGAATTTTTTATGGCATGGTTCTTGGCGTAGGTGGGGGGGCATTTTATTCCAGTGGGAAGTACCTTCTATGATGAAAGATCGTTCTCTCATAGTGACATGCTTCATGAGTTTGGGGGAGGGAGTCAGGAGTTTGGCCTGGTGTTGCTTTCTAGTTGGTCTGGTTGGATTGCAAAGATATAGGTGTTCAGGGAACCAGTGCATGTTTTGGTTGTGGATGGCTTTGTGTATGAGAGTGAGGGATTTATATATTATCCTAGATGTTACTGGGAGCCAGTGTAGGGATTGGAGAACTGGGGTGATGTGGTCATGACGGTGTGTGTTGGTCAGAATGCGGGCAGCGGCGTTTTGTAGGAGCTGTAACGGTTGAAGGGTATTTTTTGGTAAGCCTAGGAGAATAGCGTTACAGTAGTCAAGCTTAGACAGAATCATGGCCTGTAGCACTGTTCGGAAGTCGGATGTGTGTAATAGTGGTTTGATTCTCTTCAAGGTGTGGAGTTTGAAGAATCCACTCTTTATGGTAGCAGAAATGAATTTTTTGAGGTTAAAGTGGTTGTCTATCCATATGCCCAGGCTGCGGACCACTTGAGTGGAAGGGCAGCCGGGTAGCAAGTGGGGAGAGAGGCTGAGTGCGGGGTTGTTCGGTGGAGAAAGGATGAGTAGCTCTGTTTTGTTGGTATTGAGTGCCAGAAAGTTGTCAGTGAGTAATTTGTTTATTTCAGACAGAGCAGAGTTCCAGATCTTCATTGCGTTATGGATAGAGTCAGCTATTGGAATGAGTATCTGCACGTCATCAGCATATATGAAGTGCGGGAAACCCAGTTTGGAAAGAAGTAGGCAGAGGGGGAGAAGGTAGATATTAAAAAGAGTTGAAGAGAGGGAGGAGCCTTGTGGTACACCTTGTGTTAGCCCAACAGGTTTGGATTCGTTGTGACCAATTTTTACCCTGTAGCTCCTGTCGTGTAGGTAAGACTGGAACCAGAGTAAGGCAGTGCCAGAGATGCCAATTTCCTTGAGGCGTTTGATGATAGTGTTGTGATTGACTGTGTCGAATGCCGCTGATATATCTAGTATTGCGAGTATGTGGGATTGTCCTTTGTCCAGAGCTCTAAGTATGGTTTCTGAGAGGGAGATGAGTAAGGTTTCCGTACTATGGTGTTTGCGGAAACCAAACTGGGATGAGGAGAGAATATTGTGTTCTTCTATATAATCTGTTAGTTGTTTCTTAATAATTTTTTCAAGTATTTTGGAGAGGAATGGGAGGTTCGATACTGGGCGATAGTTGGCTGGATCCGTGGGATCCGAGTCTGGTTTTTTGAGTATAGGTTTAATAATGGCTTGCTTAAGTTCAGTTGGGACCTGGCCTAAAGAAATAGATTTGTTCAGGATGCTTGCATTGTGTTTGGCTATTGAAGCAGGGCTTGTGAGTAGTGTTTTGGTGGGAAGATTATCTGAGGGATGAAAGGCAGGTTTGATTTTTTTGAGAGTGGTTTCAATTTCCAGTGCAGAGGTGTTTTTGAAGTTTGAGAGGGTGGGGTTTGAGGTTTGTGTAGATGGATATAATTGTGTGACATGATTGGAGTGGTCTATAGAAGTGCTTTTGGGTGTTGCTGGGTTCATATGGCCAGGGTGAGATGTGAAGCGTGCCATAATGGTCTCCACTTTAGTGTGGAAGTATGAGGCTAATTTCTCACATTTTGTTTCATCATTATTGTCAGGGTTATATCTGTCTGGTGATGTGATAAGGCTGGCTACGTATTGGAAAAGGGCTTGTGGGTTGAACTGGAATTGATGGATTCTTGCTGCATAGAAATCTTTTTTTGCTTTCTCAGTGGCTTTTCGGTAGGTGTGTAGATGGGTGCGAAACTGTGATAGGGTGGCAGTGAGTTGATTCTTTCGCCAAGTTTTTTCAATTTTACGAAGCTCCAATTTCATGGTTTTAAGTTCATTTGTATACCATGGTTTTTTATTATTTTTGTCTACATTGATTTCTTTAGTTTGTAAGGGGCAGAGTCTATCTGCTATGTTGGTAGTGATTTGGAACCATGATGATGTGGCTGTGTTAGCGTCAGTAAGGTCTAGGTTAGGGAGTTCATTTGAAAGGGCCTCAATGATGTCATCGGTCTTACCTTGTTTGCGAAATTTTATGGTTTTTTTGGGTTGCGAGGGGGGGGGGGGTGTGCCTTTGATTGTGCATTGGGTATCGATACGGAAGTGGTCTGACCAAGGGATGGGTGTACAGCTGGGATGGTCAGCTTGGATTAAGGTATTGGTAAAGATGAGGTCGAGTGTGTGCCCAGCCTTGTGTGTAGGGTCAGGGACTATTTGTTTGAATCCAAGCGCAGTCATAGCTGTAAGTATAGCTTCACATGAAGGGGAAAGAGGGTCGCGGTGTACGTGGAGATTGAGGTCACCTAGGATGATGGCAGGCTTGGCATTGTTTATGTGTTTAGAGATGTATTCTATGAGTGGGGACGGATTCTTTTCCAGAAGGCCTGGGGGGGGGGGGGGGGGCATAGATTAAGCAGAGTTGGAGGGAATTAGATCTAAAGATGCTGATCTCCAGTTTGGGTGGGGGTGATGTAGGTTGGAGCGTGAAGTTGAATTTCTTTTTAGTGGCAAGGAGTAGTCCACCCCCTTTCTTTTTGTGTCTAGGGATGGAAAAGAGGCTATATGCATCTGTAGTGAGTTGGTTAATTAATGCGGAGTCAGTATCCTTTAACCATGATTCCGTGATAGCACATATGTCAGGGGATTCATCTGTGAGGATGTCATGTAGTAGTGTGGTTTTTTTTAGAATGGATTGCACATTAAGTAGTAGAATGGAAAAGGACAACATACCCAGAAGTTGCGTGAGGCGGGAGGCCATGATGGGAATAAGTGATCTGTGTTGTTGAGGTAGGTAGGTGTCTCTGATTGTATTGTAGGGTGTGTAGAAGTGTTTAATGGTAGGAATGAGATGTGGACTCATTTTGCTGAATATTGTGGGTTTCAGCTTGAAATGGGGGTAGGTATGGGTGGGGTCTGTTGTTCACTGCAGGGTGTAGCTTCGTATGGGATAAGGGGGGTGAGGGAAGGTATAAGGGTCTTAGCCGATGGAGGTAGAAGCAGTGGATCACCGCAGGTTTGGAGAAGTGTGGCATGGGTGGACAAAATGGTGATAATTTGCATGCAATGGACAAAATGGAGATAATTTGCATGCAATGGAAATAGTGCAGAGAAGGGCAACCAAAATGATAAAGAGGATGGACCAGCTTCCCTATAATGAAAGGTACAAAAGGTTAAAGCTGTTCAGCTTGAAGAAAAGAAGGCTAAAGGGGGGGGGGGGGGGGGGGGGGGGGGGGGGGGGGGGGAACATGAGAGAGGACTATAAAATCTTGAGGACTGGAATGGGTAAATGTAAATTGGCTATTTATTCCTTCAGATAACACGAACTGGGGGTATTCCATGAAGTTAGCAAGTGGCACATTTAAAAGAAATTGGAGAAAATTATTTTTCACTCAACGCACAATTAAGCTTTCATTGATTCATTGCCAGAGCATGTGGTTAAGGTTTGGACATATTCCTGGAGAAGTCCATAAACTGCTATTAATCAAACTGTCAGGGAATAGCCACTACCAGCATGGATCTATTTAATGTTTGGGTACTTGCCAAGTACCTGTATCCTGGATTGGCCACTGATGGAAACAGAATACTGGGCTTGATGGACCCTCGGTTTAACACAATATGCCAACGTCTTATGTTCTTAACTCTCTCTCATGCATACTCGCTGTGGACATGCTGAAAATCAGACTGGCCAGGGGGTATTCCAGACCGGCTTGAGAAACACTGAGGGAGAAAATCAAAATAGTAAAGTACAAGGAAGGCCACCAGGTTTACTTTTGATTTGGTTCTCGGGAATAAAAAGGTAAAAGAAACATTTGAAAAATATTTTGAATAATTGCATACCTTGTTTGACCATTTATTACAAGTGAAAACGAATAACTAAGTGTCAACCTAACCAGCACACTTCAACTCGTCTACTCATTCATCCCTTCTCCTTTACTTTCTCATGTTCAGTGAAATGCCTGCTCTGCTTCCATCAAACTTTCTTACATTCATGACTTGTTAATTTCTCATTCTGCCATGTTTTAGCATTAACGTAAATCTTATTTGTTTCATCTGTGTCTCTTGATTAGATTGTAAGAGCTATGAAGCAGGGACAGACTGTTATATAAAGTAGACAACTCTTCAGGTAGGGACAAACAATGATGGCAGTACTGAATAATTTGTATATTGTGTTTTATATGTTATTTTTACATTTATTTGATTTAATTTTCAGTTATGTACATTGTTTTGAAAGATTTTACTGTAAAACCTGGAAAGTGATTAACAAATTATATAAATAAAGGTCTGTAGGGCTTATAGTACTTTACAAATGATTAATAAAAGCAAATGTGCTTACTGTAAATGGTGTTTTCCATAGATAGTAGGAGAATTAGCCATGCTGTCTGTGACGTCCCCCAGTGGCCTGAAGCAGGAACTTCTCTCCAGATATACAGAGCTGTGCACTGTTCGGCTGCCTGGTGGTTCCTGCGTGATTGCCTGCATCACCTCAGTTGTTGAGAAAGCATGGACAAGCAGCGAACAAAGAAAAAATAAGTGCAGGCAGAAAAAATAAGAGACTATCCAGGGAGGAGGGTGGGATCACATGGCTAATTCATCCTATCTATGGAAAGCACCATATACGGTAAGCAAACTTGCTTTTTTCCCCCCATGAATAAGCTGGCTGAATTAGCCATGCTGTCTGGGAGTCCCCACCTAAAGAATACAAAGCACACTGTTTGATATGTCACTAGGCGATGGTCCTTCTTGTGGTTATGCTGTAGATACTCCGTGTGCAGAGGATCCCTGTGATCGCTGGACAGTCTTACGAGACAGTAGCATAATGCAGTATTTCCCGTCCCACAGACACGTCTGAACTGGCTTGTTGCTGGAGACAGTAATGAGACGTGAAGGTGTGCAGTGATGATCAAGTTGCTGCTTTACATATGTCTTGGACTAGCCCATTGCGTAGACGGATGATAGAGGTTGCCACTCCCTTAAAGTGATGTGCCTTAACCTTTGATTCGAGGCGCTCTGGTCGAGAAGAGTAGCAGAAATGAATACACTGGGTCAGCCAGTTCATCAACGTTCTTTTGGTTACCGGTAAACCTGGAGCATTTGGGTTGAAGGAGACAAAGAGTTGTGAATGCCCGTTGGATGAATGTGTAGTAGACTTTCCCATCTGGAGGCATGTGGTTTGAGAAAGAAGGTCGGCAAAGTTATTGTCTGGTTCAGATGAAAAATTGAGACTACTTTCGGGAGGAAAGATGGATGGGTATGCAAGGTGACCTTGTAATGGTAGAATTGCAAATAAGGTGGATAGTGTACCAGCGCTTGAAGCTCACCAACTCACCTGACTGAGGTTATTGCTACTAGAAATAACACCTTCCATGAGACGAATTTCATTGAAGTGGTTTGCATTGCTTCGAAGGGCGGAAGCATAAGTGATTCCAACACTAGGTTTATGTCCCAAGGAATCACTGGGCTTGAGACTGATGGACTGATTTTCAAAGCACCCCTCATGAAACAAGATACTAGGGGATGCGTGGATATGGAACTCCCTTGAATGGAAGGCTAGTACTCCACTATGGTGCTAAGGTGTACCCTGATGGATGATATGGCCAGAACAGGCGAGTATAACAAATGAAGGTACTCAAGCAATTATTCTGGTGAAGATCCTAAAAAAGGGGGGGGGGGGGGGGGGTGTCGATCGATACCAATGCACAGCAATGAAGATACCTGTGCCATTTACCCGCATAATTCCTCCTTGTGGACGGTTTCCTGGAGGAGATAAGAATATCTTGAATTTCCATCAGAAGAGGGACATGATTTAGTACTTCCCTTTCAATCTCCAGGCCGTCAAATGTAGCGAGTCCTGCATGGGATGAAAGAATGTATCATCCTCTTGTGTCGGCAGGCCTGCCCTGCTTTGTAGAGGGACTGGTGGCTGTATGGAGAGATACACGAGGTAGGCTTAACATAGTTGTCTGGGCCACACTGGTGCTACAAGGATGAGATCTGACTTTTCAGCGATGCACTTTTGAATCACTCTACCTATTAATGGAATCTGAGGATATGCATAAAACAGGCTTCCTTCCCACGGAAGCAGAAATGCATCCTGAATGACTTTCTGATCACTTGGGTAAAGGGCATCTTTGCGTTGGACTTTGTCGCAAAAAGGTCTATGCATGGTATACTCCACCTTTTGAACAGGGAGTGTGCCACGTCCTGGTGCAACGACCTCTTGTGGGGATGGAAGATTCTGCTGAGCCTGTCAGCTTCTGTGTTCTTGATCCCTGGCAGGTAGATCGTTTGCAACTGAATGAAGTATGCTAGTGCCCACTCTAGAATCAGGACCGATTCCCTGCAAAGTGTCTTGGAACTGAACCCACCTTCTTTGTTTAGATAAAACATGGCCATCTGATTGTCCATGTAGACCATTACACTTTTCCCCTTTAGTAGATGGGAGAAGGTATGGATGGTGTTCCTTATAGCCAGCAGCTCCAGAAGGTTGATTTGGAGGGTCCTTCCGCTGGGGGACCAGAGCCCCTTTGTTTTGAAGTAAAGCACATGTGCCCTCCCTCATCCCCTTGTGGATGCATCCATTGTCAGAACAATCTGATGCACTGGGTTCCAGAAAGGTGCCCCTGACTCTAGGGTCATGGGTGTGAGATCATCGGTTGAGTCATGACCACCCTCGTTGACATCGGGTGATTGTTCAGAGAACACTAAGATCTGAGATCCTATTGGAGCCAACGCAGATGAAGGCAAGTATGGGGGACTACATACATTGCTGCTGCCATATGCCCCAACACTGCGAGAACTTGACGAGCTATGGGATTTGATTTATTTCCCAACATGGAGGCCAGGCCACAAAGTTTGATTCTGTCTGCTGGTAGAAAGGCTTTGCAAATTTAGCAAAATTGCTTACCTTGTAATAGGTGTTATCCCAGGACAGCAGGATGTAGTCCTCACATATGGGTGACGTCACCGAACGGAGCCCAGCGCGGGAAACCTCTCTGTCAAAGTTTCCAGAAACTTTTGACTGGCCCTGAGAGGCCACTGAGCATTCCCAGCATGCTATGATATTCTCTGCCACAGATGTCTCTCTTCAGTCTCGTATGTAGCAAAAAGCGTTAGCAAAAATAAAATAATAAAGGTATGAGGCCCAACTCCGTGGGGTGGTGGGTGGGTTCTGTGAGGACTACATCCTGCTGTACTGGGATAACACCTATTACAAGGTAAGCAATTTTGCTTTATCCCAGGACAAGCAGGATGCTAGTCCTCGCATATGGGTGAATAGCAAGCTAGAGACTGAGTCATTCATGGTGAAG
This sequence comes from Rhinatrema bivittatum, assembly GCF_901001135.1. NCBI lineage: Eukaryota > Metazoa > Chordata > Amphibia > Gymnophiona > Rhinatrematidae > Rhinatrema > Rhinatrema bivittatum. Next base: position 212,577,312 of record NC_042623.1, read on the forward strand.
TAACAGTAAGTATTGTTGAGAATGAGTCAGCCGAAGATCATAGTAAGTTGGTCGTAGAAGGAGTTGGGGTTAAACTGGAAACAAGTTCTTTAAGACAGATTTTCCATAGGCTGAATCTTGTCTTCCTTCTTTGTCCAAGCAGTAGTGAGCTGCAAAAGTGTGAAGAGAACTCCATGTTGCTGCTTTACATATGTCAAGGATTGGCACTGAACGATAGTGTGCTACTAAAGTTGACATTGCTCTTACTGAATGTGCCTTTACTCGCCCTTGGAGAGGAAGGCCTGCTTTTTCATAGCAAAACTGTATGCAATCTGCTAGCCAATTGGATAGAGTATGTTTACCCACTGCTTTACCCGTTTTGTTTGGATCATAAGATACAAAAAGTTGAGTGGATTTCCTGTGGACGGCAGTACGGTCTATATAAAAAGCAAGGGTATGCTTGCAGTCCAAGGTGTGCAAGGCTGTTTCTCCTGGATGGGAATGAGGCCTTGGAAAGAATGTGGGTAAATTTATGGATTGATTCAAGTGGAATTCCGTAACTACTTTGGGAAGGAATTTTGGATGTGTACGTAGAACCACTTTGTCATGTAGGAACTTAGTATAGGGTGGATATGTTACAAGTGCTTGTAACTCACTAACCCTTCTAGCTGATGTAATGGCTATGAGAAAGATAGTTTTCCAAGTGAGAAATTTAAGATCACAAGAATCTATGGGTTCGAAAGGGGAGCGCATGAGTCTTGTTAATACCACATTCAGATCCCACTCTGGGACAGGTGGTCGAAGTGGTGGTTTAAGGTGAGTTAAACCTCTCATAAATCTGCTGACGAGAGGTTGTGTGGAAATAGGTGCATCTCCGATCTTGTTATGGTAAGCAGAGATTGCACTTAAGTGTACTCTTATAGATGAAGTCTGGAGACCAGATTCCGAAAGATGGTATAAGTATCCTAGTAGAAAAGTGGTGGGGCAAGTGAAAGGATGTATGTTCTTTTCGGAGCACCACAAAGTGAACCTCTTCCATTTAAAAGAATAGTTCTTTCGTGTGGAAGGCTTACGTGAAGCTATAAGCACTTGAGATATATGAGATGAAAGATTGAGTGGTTGTAATATCAAGTTTTCAACATCCATGCTGTCAGGGACAGGGATTGAAGGTTGGGATGGCGCAACTGACCCTGATCCTGAGTTATGAGAGTGGGAGCTACTCCCAGGCTAATGGGATCCCTGACTGAGAGGTCTAGCAGTGTGGGGAACCATACCTGTCGAGGCCAATATTGGGCTATGAGTATCATGGACCCCTTGTCCTGTTGTAGCTTCACTAGAGTTTTGGTTATGAGCGGTATTGGAGGATACGCGTATAGTAGGCCTGAGTTCCAAGGGCGAGCGAAGGCGTCCTTGGCTGGCTGATTCTTCTGTTTGTGTAAAGAACAGAACTTGTCCACTTTGTGATTCAGATATGACGCAAAGAGGTCTATTGTTGGTTGACCCCAATGTTGAAATATCCTGGTCACTACTGCAGGATCCAGGGACTATTCGTGTGGTTGGAATTGACGACTGAGTCAATCCGCTACTACATTGTGAATGCCTGCCAGATAAGTGGCTCGTAGGAACATTGAGTGATTTAGGGCCCAGCCCCAAATTTGTGCAGCTTCTTGACAAAGGAGATATGAGCCCGTACCTCCCTGTTTGTTGATGTACCACATGGCTACTGTGTTGTCTGTTTGGATTAGAACAGTCTTGTGTGAAAGGCAGTCCTTGAACGTATGCAGTGCATAACGTATAGCTCGAAGTTCCAGAAAATTGATTTGATATGTTGCTTTGAGTTTTGTCCAAGTCCCTTGAGTGTGGAGATTGTCTACATGAGCTCCCCATCCCAAGGTGGATGCATCTGTAGTTAAAGTAATCTGTGGGACTGGTTGTTGGAAAGGTAGGCCTTTGCACAGGTTGTCTTTGTTGGTCCACCAAAGTAGAGATGATCTTAGTTGGTGGGTCACTTGAATTGGATAATGAAGTGGTTGAATGGCTTGAATCCATTGTGACCTTAAAGTCCATTGGGGAACTCGCATGGCCAGCCTTGCCATTGGAGTAACATGAACTGGGGAGGCCATGTGACCTAGCAGTAGCAGAAACTGTTGGGCTGTGGTTTGTGTCCGTAAGGAAATGGAATTTGCTAGTAGAATAAGGGCATCTGCAAGGTCTATAGGTAGAATAGCCTTTGCTAGATCTGTGTTCAACTCTGCCCCTATGAAGTGAAGCAGATGAGTTGGAGTGAGATGGGATTTTTGATAATTGATGAGAAACCCCATGGAGTGAAGTAGAGCAATTGTTCGAGTGAGAGAAGTTATTGCTCCTTGTTGAGATGGACTCTTTATGAGCCAGTCGTCTAGATATGGGAAAACATGGACACCTTCTTTGTGCAAGTGTCCTGCTATGACCGCTAGACATTTGGTGAAGACTCTGGGAGCAGACGCCAATCCAAATGGTAGAACTCTGTATTGGTAATGTTGATGGTGTACCGTGAAGCGCAGGTACTTGCGATGAGGAGGGCATATTGGAATGTGAGCATAAGCATCTTGAAGATCCAGAGAACAAAGCCAATCTCTTGCTTGAAGAAGTGGAAGCATGGTGCCTAAAGACACCATCCTGAATTTTTCTCTTTCTTCAGAAATTTGTTGAGATTTCTGAGTCTAGGATGGGACGTAGGCCTCCGGATTTCTTTGGAATGAGGAAGTATCGGGAGTAGAATCCTCTGCCCTGCTGTGTCCGGGGCACTGGTTGTATGGCCCTGGATCTCAGAAGGGTGGATAATTCTGCTTGTAATTGATGAAGTTGAGAATTTTGTTGTGGGCAAAATGTTGGTGGAAATTCTGGAGGAATTGAGGTGAAATTTAGTTTGTAGCCTCGAGAGACTATGGAAAGTACCCATTGATCTGATGTTATGTTTTGCCAATTTGTGTGAAAATGAGATATTCTTCCTCCTACTGGTAGATTTGGCTTGGGATTGCAAGGTTGGGTCTGTTCTCTGGTCTTTTCTTCAAAAGCCTGTTGCAGGGCCTGTCTGTGCAGGAGGTTGTGGACAAGCAGGCCTGGATTGTCTGGCTTGGGAGCATTGTGTAGGTCTACTGGGTCTACCCCTAGAAGTATGTGGGTAGTATATGCATGGCCTGTAATAGGAATGTCTCATATCTCTTCGTGGAGGATGACGAGAAGGCTGAGCAGTAGGCTCTTGAGGGGTCTGAGACAGCTCAGAGTCTCAGTGTGGTCCTTAAGCTGTTGTACAGCTTCCTGAATTTTGTCCCCAAACAGATTGTCACCAAGACAGGGCAGGTCCACAAATTTGTCTTGTACCTCAATTCTGAGGTCAGATGCTTTGAGCCAGGCCCATCTGCGAGCAGTGATTCCAGCTGCTGCTGTTCTGGAAGCAGTCTCAAAATTATCATAGACTGCTCTCACCTCATGTTTGCCTGCTTCCAGTCCCTTTGTTATTACAGCTTGTGCAGGCTCTTGGAACTGGGTGGGTAAAGAGGTTATGAATTCTTCCATCTGCTTCCAGAGGTTCCTCTGGTATTGAGTGATGTAGAGTTGATATGCAGAGATTTTGGTGCTCAACATGGAACTCTGGTAGACCTTTTTACCTAGTGTATCCAGGAATCTGTGCTACCTGCCTGATGGAATGGATGAGTGGGCGCACACATTTAGATTTTTTCTGTGCGGACTCCACAACGACAGATTGGTGTGGTAATTGCTATTTGTGGTAGCCTGGAGCTGGTTGGACTATGTAAGTGGTCTCCACACATTTATTCACTGCAGGGATAGAAGCTGGGTGTTCCCAGATTTGTTTTTGGAGATCTAGTAAAACCTCATGTACTGGTACCGCCAGTACTTGTTTGGGCGGATCCACAAACTGTAGCACCTCAAGGGTTTGTGCTCTTGTGTCTTCCTCTGCTGTAAGTTTAAATGGGATTGAGTCAGACATGGTTTGTATGAATGAGGAGAAGGAAAGATCTTCTGGGGGTGGCTTCTTTCTTCGATCAGGAGAAGAAGGGTTAGACATGAACTCCTCTGAAGAAACTTGAGAGGGTTCATCAGCCCAGGAGTCTTCTGAATCTTCTCTGTAAGGTGATTTTGCCCTTGGTTTAGGTGGAACCTGGAGTCCTGAGGGACCAGGCTGTGGATCATTGATGGAAAAAGCTGTAGACGTAGTATGTGGCCTAATAGGTGGTAAATTATCGATCACATCTTGATACCTTTGTAAAAGGCGTCGATAAAAGTCCTCATCTTGAACTTCTGGAGGTTCCAGTGTAGGTTGGCCCGATGGTAGCGGGGATGCTGTAGTCGGTGGATATGGCACCGATGGTATTGACCTTAAGGGGCTCGGTGGAATATGTGCCAAGAGTAATGAGGATTGTGTCCCGAGCCTCGGTGTAGTGGTTATGAAACCAGTCGAAATCCTGGGCGGCAAGAAGGATGCCGTCATCGGTGGTACCACCGGCATCGGTATTATTACCAGCATCGATGTTGGAGGCATCGGAATCGACGTGAAAGTCATCTGCATCGACGATGGAGGCATCGGCATCGACACGGAGGTCGGCATCGACGGAATCGTCGGAATATTTTGCTCCTGAAGAGCTTGTAGAACCGCTTGTCTTATTAATGTAGACAATTCAGGTTGTACAATTGGTGAAGGCACCGATGGTGTACTCTGTGGCAGTACTGAGGTGTCCATCGACGAAGTGGTTGGAATCGGCGATGACGAAGGCCCAGGCATCGAAGGTGCCGGTATTTCCTGTTGTCTAGGCCGCTTTGGCATCGATTCATCCTGGGACATCGATGTGGAAGATGATGGACGTTGATGTCGATGTTTTGACTTCTGGTGTTCTGCCGATTTGGTTGATAATACAGACGATGGAGAGGACGGGCGATCACCGGAGCCATCCGGACACGGTTTTTTTTTTAAGTAAAACCCTTTTGGTCGCTCCAGCCGGAGACGACCTCGATGATTTCGAGGGAGAAGGGATTAGCTGAAGAGAAAATAGATGTTCCATCTTCTCTTGTCTGGCTTTCCGTCCTTTTACTGTCATTTCTGCACATTTGGGGCATGTACTGACATCGTGTTTTTCTCCGAGGCAAAGTACACACTCCAAATGCGGATCAGTTATGGACATGTTTCTATTGCAAACGGGGCACTTTTTGAATCCCGTCGCCATTTTGGAACCAATGGCCGTCGATGAATGCGAGTGTGAGGGAAAAAAATTCCGAAGAATAAGAGAATGAAAATGTTACTCACCAGCCGGCGAGCTTGAGAGCTCCTATGAGAGAGAATATCGAGAAACTATTGACTTTTTCAGTCACAAGAATTGCGAAAACGCGAGGGCTGTAGTCCCGCGATGCGAACGGCAGCGCGGAAAAGCGAAGACTGAAGAGAGACACCTGTGGCAGAGAATATCATAGCATGCTGGGCATGCTCAGTGGCCTCTCAGGGCCAGTCAAAAGTTTCTAGAAACTTTGACAGAAAGGTTTCCCGCGCTGGGCTCCGTTCGGTGACATCACCCATATGTGAGGACTAGCATCCTGCTTGTCCTGGGATAATGGAGTTTATGACTGCCCCTATGAATTGAAGGGTTCAAGAGAGGTTGAGACTTGTCTTTTCATAATTGATGATGAAGCCCAGATTTTCTAGGCAGGTTATGGTCTGAGTCTGATGGGAACGGAGCAATTTGAGATTCGAGGCCACTAGTAGCCAATCATCCAGGTAGGGAAAAACTTTTATCCCCCTCCTGTGTAGGGGTCTGGCATCAGGCCAAATGGAAGGACCCTGTACTGGTAGTGTTGAGTGTTCACTTGAAAACAAATGTAGCGCCAGGAAGATGGGTGCATAGGAATGTGGGAGTAGGCATCCTTGAGATCTAAAGAACACACCCAGTTGTTGGGTTGCAGAAAAAGGCAGAATGGACTTGAGAGAAGTCATCTTGTATTTCCCCTGTAGAATGAAGGTTGAGGGCTCAGAGGTCTAAGATGGGCCGCAACCCTCTGCTCTTTTTGGGAATGAGGAAGTATTGGGAATAGAAACCTTGATTCTGTTGACTTCAAGGCAGTACTTGTATTGCCTGTTGTTGGAACAATGTCTGTAATTCCTGTTGGAGAAGCATATTGTCCTTCTTCCCTTGGATAGAGTAAGGAGGGGCAACCTTGGAACTTTCCAAAAATTCAGTCTTTAGCCATTCCACATGATGCTGAGAACCCAACATTCTGATGTTATGGGGGTCCAGGCATGTGAAAAAGAAGCAAGCTTGCCGCCAATCGCCAACTGTAGCTGTGGCCGAGTCAACTTCAAAAAGACTGTTGCGACTTCTGGTTATTGTTCTGGGTTTGTTCTGGAGGCTGTTGAGTTCTGGAGCATACTTGGGGCTGAGTCTGCTGAAGCTGCTGGCTCTGCAGTTGATAAGGCAGGGACCAGTAGGATGAAAAAGGCCTACATGCATGTCTTTAGTAGAAGGACTTCTTATACATCAGACAGAAGTATCTGGCAGAGGCTCATTCCGTGGATGATGTGAGGGAGGAGGCTGCAGCACTCGGCTCCTTGAGCTGGGAAACTGTTTCTCGAAGCTCATCCCTGAATAAATTGTCCCCTTTACAAGGGAGATCTGCTAGCTTCTTGTGAACATCATTACAGATTGCACTGGCCCTCAGCCAAGCCATTCTCCTAGCCACTATGGATGCTGCCAACATCCTAGCCAACATCTCGAATGCCTCGTAAATGATGCGAAGCAGGTGACATAAGCCTTCTTCCATGTTTGCTATGACCGGAGCCTGAGTCTGGTAATCAGTGGTTTGATCAATGCCCAATTTCATCCCCTGAAAACATTCAAAGAGGTACTGTGTGATATTACATTGAAGCTGCAATCATCAAGGTATTTGCCATCTTTTCCTGGGGGCGTGTGTTACGGTTAAGCGGTGTTTGGGTGGATTCTCGGGTACTGTGGCAGATGACCATGCCCACAGGGAGGAGCCCCATGAGGCGCCGTAGTACTGGGCTAGACACAAGACGCACAATCACAGAATTAGTTCTTTATTTATACAGCTTGAAGTATACCACCAGAGGTGGTATTAGTGAGGTAGTCTGGATGTAGCAGTCTCAGGACCCTCGGCAGAGGGGACCCTTCTCACCCCGTTGGTAAAGGGGAATTCCGGTATATGTCTCCCAGTAGTGCAGAACTGTGGATGAGATAAACAGAGTTAGAGTACTCACTAGATGGTTGCTGTAAGTAAGCAATTCCACCAGGTTGCAGAAGATGGTACAGGCACCGAGGCAGGGAGAGCAGGCCCTCGAGGAGCAAGTACCTGATCCCTGTAAGGCACCTGAAATAAAGCAGAGGGACCTCGGGAAGCGGGTACCCAGGTTAGCAGTTACCCTGAAGGGCAGAGAGAGAGCTTCCAGCGACAGCACAGAAGCGGCAGAGTAGCTTAGACCGGCCAAGACAAAGTCCTTGCTAAATCACTGAGCTAGCAACATAGTACAGGCTATATACCCGGATGGCGTGACGTCAATAGAGGGGAACGCCCCCGAGGTTCACGCCATTGCTGGAATAAAGACGTGGGTGGCATGTGCGTGCGCACCCTAGTAGGCCCTTGGGAGGAGCATGGCGGGAGGCAGCACCATAGCTGTTCCGGGGACGCCAGAGAGGTCGGCTTGTAGACACGGTGGCAGCCATTTTCCCTAGGGATGCGGGAGGAGCCGTGAACAAGGTGAGGCAAATGGGGTGAAGCCTTCTAGCACCGGACACAACAGCGTGTTTGAGAACAGCCTGGTCTTCTTAGCTCATTTCATGGCACATTCTACCACCATCGACACATAAGGCAGCTGGACTGGCCCATAATGCGAGGATCTCCACATCCTAAATTTCAGGTCTGACTTATGAGAAGTCGAGGGGGAAGAAAAAGGAAACTCTCACACCTTATCCATGATTGTGTCCAGGACCAAATGTGAAGGAAGTGCAGTCAGCTCTGAAGGGACAACAAAGATTTTAAGGATCCTATGTACATCTGACCTGGGATTTGGCAATTTCTTGTTCTCAATCTTCAAAAAGGTCTCCACCTTTTCAATGAACTTAGAATAAGAAAATTCTATAGGAGGCAAAGATGGTTCTAGTGGTTCCTCTGGGGCAGCAGCTCTCAACAGGTGTGTCACGACACACCAGTGTGTTGCTAAGCATTGGCAGGTCTGTCACGCACATCCTGGTCTCCCGCTGCTCTTCCCTCCCTCTCACCACCTCCCAGATAAGATCAATGCTTGGCTTCTGCTGATTGCATGGAAGTTGGACATTAAAAGGCACTTTGCAGATTTCAGTGATCTAATTACAGATGCACTTCCTCAGCTGTATGTAGTGAGTCATTCAGCAGACCATTGCTTTACTAATTATTAGCCTATAATTGTCCACGTATTGAAAGAACAAATTTCTAAGTAGACCTGGATATTTGAGGTGAGGGATGTTAAGCAAGGAAATGGAGAAGTATTACAGGCTGGTTACAGAAAGGCAAAGGAAGCTGTGACCCCGGTGTGATCGGGAGCTGAGCAATCTCCTTCTCTCCATAAAGAATCTTCACTGTGTCTCAAATCTCATCCTCAGTAATCTCCCCCATGCTATTTCAGCACAGAGTCTCCCAGTTGGAGCCTACCCAGTACCGCAACCTGGGCAACTAATCGATGGATTTCTCAAAAAGCAGCGAGGCAGGAAATCCCCGCAGCTACATTCTCAGCTGACCGCTCTGCACTGCTGGTGTGTGTGAAAAAGAGACATTGGTCAGGGAGATGACTGGTGTGTGTGTGTGTGTGTGTGTGTGAGAGAAAGAGACATTGGTCAGGGAGATGACTGGTGTGTGTGTGTGTGTGTGTGTGTGTGTGTGTGAGAAAGAGACATTGGACAAAGAGATGACTGGTGTGTGTGTGTGCGCGTGTGAGAAAG